>NC_080645.1:18448750-19165000 GCF_027579445.1 Ammospiza nelsoni
TGGGCTGGAGCTCAGCTGGCATTGACCAAACTCCTCTCGGGATTTGGGCTGCCTTCCTGCAGAGTTGGCATCTGTGGTGATGAGTTACACAGGCACTCTGGAAATTTCTCCATCTGACCTCTCAAGAAAGAAACTCGTGTATCTTCTTTGAGAATGCTCCTGCCTTGTTTTGACAGGGTTGATTTTCATGATATTTAAATGTCTCATCCAGCCTCTATTTGCTGTGATTTTCCTGGTTGATTCCTAGTGCTAGTCAAACTCCAGAGAGAACGTGGGCCCTTTGTGTTTGTCATGCCTGGGGCTGAATCTTGCTCTTTGTATGTTGAATAGATGTTCCTGCACTCATAAATCACTGCACTGTCATGTTTGCCTGCTGTGAGATGCTCAGTGCATATCATCATTTCCATTAAACCATTTACTTCCAGAGAATGTGTTATATTGCTTTATGAATTATGGGATCTGACATATAAGATTATGTTATGAATTGGCTCTTAGAATATTAGAACAGTGGGACGTTTTATAGTTTATGGTCATGATCCAAGAAGTAATTCATGACTTTTCTTAATAAACTTGGCTGGTCAAAAGGGAAACACATGAGAGTATGCCATTTTTACTGAGGGAGAATCCTGGTTAAGAAAAAATCTTCGGTGATTTGCTTAAACCTGCAGCCTGTTGATATCTGAAGGAAGAATATTGGATTTTTCAGCTGCATCTTCATTGTCCTAAGTCCTCTTTTACTAAACTTGCAATTCCCAGTCTGTAAATGAGCAAGAATGAAGGATTCCCCTTGCCTGGGCAAGGAAGGATTGTTTGCTGAAGTGATGAGTGGAACTGGGGGAGTTGTTGAGGTGAAAGCTGAGCTGTTGTAGCCCTGGTTTTGTGATCCCTCTATAAGACATCATCTTTTCCATTCAGGGGATGAACTTTTGGTTGGTACCAGATAGGAAATGAGACTTCATTGATTTTACTCCTCATGCAAATACCTGTTTCATGCTATCTGAAGTCTATAAGACAAAAGTCTTCATGCATTTTTTTAATCTTTGTTTCCTTGTGTCTGGGAAGATGCACAGAGTCTGAAATGTTATCTTGTTTGGGGGTAATGAGTTTTGTACAACACAAAATCTGCGAAGGGGATCTGGTGTTCTAAAAGAATAAATTACATTTTTTACAGTTTCTTCTGTCTGCACAGATAGAGGTAAATTTCAGTAGGAATATCTACCACAAAATGTCATAACCTGGTGTGCACAGACAAAAAACACAATTTGGGACTCCTTGGTGGGGCTAACAATTTTCCATGTTTTCACCACACAGTTTTACCCTAAAGATGAAAACCTCCACAGCACTGCAGACAAAATACAACACACCAAAGTAAGATCCATGTCACATAACTGCAGCTAATGCAAATTCCCTTACTGACATGCCATGGATCAATGTCTGGCCTGGAGCAGAGAGTACCTGAGAGCTCTTCACAATGTGACAGTGGCTGCAGTGTGGCTGGGGACAGGACTGTGGAAAAGTCATGTTCCAAACATCCCAGGAGTGAATAATTCATTCTGCCAAAACAACTCTGCTGTTCCTGAGGAAAAAAGGTTAAATACCAGGATTGCTAAAGGTTGACCTGCCCATACATCATCTCTCTTCTGTCATAACATTCAGCTGGGAATGTCCCATTATTTCTTACTCAATTTATATTCTTCTGACTGCATTAGCTCTCTATAGATAGTAACAATTCTTGACAGTTCTTCATCTCTGCTTAATATTACTGAAGTTTCTTTTGTGTACTGGGAGAAGTTTGTTTATTATTCATTCCAGAGCTGACAGTTCAGCAGTTCACCCTTCCAGTCCTGCTGGCTGCAGTGCAGTGGCATTCCCAGGGCACTGCTCAGTGATGCCATCTAATCTAGAGTTTAAAAGAACCTGCCAGACATCTAAATAGAGAATTTAAATAGAGAACAGGGTAGAAAATTATTGCCCTGTACAAATATATGCTCAAAGCCTGAACTCAATGATTCTCACTAAATATCTTTATTGAGCAAGGCCTTGAAGTTTTTAGTGATACACATGATTGCAATTCAAATGCCCTTGACTGGAACCAAAATACACCTTTTTTCTTATATTTGTTTTGCTCCTCTGGGGCAAATTTGTCTGAAATTACAAAATGATAATCAAACATGTAATTAGTTATGATGAGAACATTATCAGGAAGGCTTCCTGCTTTGTTCCAGTTTCTGAAAGTTGAGCTCTAGGGATGTAGGTAACCCTCCTGATTTCTTCTTTCTCCATCCCATTTTTTACTCTTTGTAGTCCTTCTTGGGTTAAAATAGCTGTACATCTGGAAAATGTAACATTTTGCAACTGATGCAACAATTGTGCAATCGTTATCATGTACAGAGACACAGCTCAACTTGTGGAGGAGGTGGAAACACAACTCTTCAGTGCAGTTATTTAATTAGGAGAACAAGCCCTTCCCTTTCTGTAACACATGCAGAAAACATTTAATGTACTGAATATACAGTGGAGAACCACAGAAAGAATGAAAATCAGCTGGGAAAACTCCATGGTGAAGTTCTTGAGCTCTGTAGTTCTCATAAAGTTCATTTTTTTTTCAGTCCTTAAACTGGTTAATATTTTATTTTCGGCCTTCAGATTCAGTCTTCTCTTAAGGCTTTAGGCTTGAGACATTTGTTTGTATTTCACCAGGCTGGAGATAAGCCTCACTTCCACTCCGCTCCAGTCCTTCTTTTAAACCCAGCAGCTGCATATAGTAAATAAATAAATAAATAAAAATTCAGAAGTAATGTTCTCTTGGCATCTTAGCAGTAGAAAGGAAAGGAAAGGAAAGGAAAGGAAAGGAAAGGAAAGGAAAGGAAAGGAAAGGAAAGGAAAGGAAAGGAAAGGAAAGGAAAGGAAAGGAAAGGAAAGGAAAGGAAAGGAAAGGAAAGGAAAGGAAAGGAAAGGAAAGGAAAAAGGAAAAAGGAAAGGAGAAAGGAAAGGAGAAAGGAAAGGAAAGAGGAAAGGAAAGAGGAAAGGAAAGAGGAAAGGAAAGAGGAAAGGAGAAAGGAAAGGAGAAAGGAAAGGAGAAAGGAAAGGAAAAAGGAAAGGAAAAAGGAAAGGAAAAAGGAAAGGAAAGGAGAAAAGAAAGGAGAAAGGAAAGGAGAAAGGAAAGGAAAGGAGAAAGGAAAGGAAAAAGGAAAGGAAAGGAAAAAGGAAAGGAAAGGAAAGGAAAGGAAAGGAAAGGAAAGGAAAGGAAAGGAAAGGAAAGGAAAGGAAAGGAAAGGAAAGGAAAGGAAAGGAAAGGAAAGGAAAGGAAAGGAAAGGAAAGGAAAGGAAAGGAAAGGAAAGGAAAGGAAAGGAAAGGAAAGGAAAGGAAAGGAAAAGGAAAAGGAAAAGGAAAGGAAAGGAAAAGGAAAAGGAAAAGGAAAAGGAAAAAGGGAAAGGAAAGAAGAGTGAGACAGATCATAAGAGTTTATTAACAAAATACCAAAGAGATTTTCCCAAGAAATCCTCTGTTCCAACCACTCCAAAACCATGCATCTGTTAGATTTTACTTCTTGGTGCCTAAGGGGAGATTTTGCCAATATTTTCAAATAACCAACACATTGATAGCTGCACCCTCTGGAGCAATGGCCTGGGATCTGGGTGTGAGCAAGGAGGAACTCTGGGAGGTGCAATGGGAGGTTCTGAGTGACTCTGGGATTTCTGAGTGACTCTGGGATTTCTGAGTGACTCTGGGAGTTCTGAGTGATTCTGGGAGTTCTGAGTGATTCTGGGATTTCTGGGTGACTCTGGGATTTCTGAGTGACTCTGGGAGTTCTGAGTGACTCTGGGATTTCTGAGTGACTCTGGGAGTTCTGAGTGACTCTGGGATTTCTGAGTGATTCTGGGAGTTCTGAGTGACTCTGGGATTTCTGGGTGACTCTGGGATTTCTGAGTGATTCTGGGAGTTCTGAGTGATTCTGCCCAGAAAGTGTGGCAAACAAACCCTGAATATTGAGACACACCAGGACACAAGTGCAGCTTTCCTGGGAGAGTTTCCTCCCTGGATCTCCGTGCGTCACTGGCACAAGGAAGAAGCTGCTGATTTCGCAGACATCCCTTCCCCAGCCTGATCAGTTTATATATATTGTTTAACATGATAATGTAGCGAGCTGTTGTTTTGTGGTTTGAAAGGCAGCTGCATTTGATTGATGCCAGGAATGGAAGTATTTGTAAAATGACACTGAATTAGACGCAGTCAGTTTATGGGCTTGGGGAAATGAATCTTTTATGAAGAATAAAAGTTTATGATGAGGGAGGAAACTGAAGAAGTGTATGTACATCTCTAATGAAGCTCTTTTGGACTGGATGTCTGTTGCAGAGCCTTTCAAAACTTACATTTGGGCCACTGTACTTTTAAGAAGGAGATCTCTATATAAACATTATCCCTTGTGGTGGTCCAATCCCAATTTTGTGTTTGTTTGTGTTCCCTCTGTGGACACATTAATTTCTTCCCTGGAAATGTGGCCATTAGGCTTTTTCAAAGCAGTTAAAACATATCAGGTTAATTTTTTAACTGCTGGATTAAAGCTCTAGTGATTTTTAAGACATCAGCCACAAATATGAAGCACATGGGGTTCAGTTTTCTGTATTGATCCCCAAACAAAAACCAAACACAACCTCTACTAATACCTAACAACATCTAAAGACAACCCCACATTTTATGTGCATTTTTTACACATAACGAGAACTTGTGAGAATAGAATAACTTTAAAATTAAATTTAAATTCCACTTTGATGGTAGCCATGGATCAATGACACAAAACTTTTGAGAGAAGAAGCAGAGAAAAAAGATGTATCTAATTCTCTCCAGCTTTCCTCCTGGAAAATGCATCTCTATGCAAAATGGATGTAAAATTCTGCTCATCTGAGTTGCTGCAATTCTTATCTGTATGCACCAAAGGAATGATTGCAGGGAACAAGATAAAGTCTAGTGAGTTGAAAGGTTAAAGAACTGCAGCTGGCAAATCAGAGTCAGACTCAGCCATTGTGTTAAGCCAGTCCCATGCCAGGGTAATGAGGGATTAGGGGATTTACATCAGATCTTAACATGTACATGTGCCTTCCACTGTTTTACCATCAGAAATATTTCAGTAGGACAACTGTATAAATGGGATTTTTAGTTGAATATATATTGTAATAAGTTTCTAAATCTCTGCTGAAGATCAACTCATCTAATAGATTTATAATAATAGCAACCTTGTATTCATCCAAAATGTTTTCTACTGTACTTGTGCTTTCTTCAGGAAACCACTGTGTTCTGAAATCCATTTAATTTCACATGAACTTGGGAATCTTAAAGATCCCTTAAAGATTTGCCTTAGTCCTTATTAATTTCACTGAAACCTTGTGATTTAGAGACCCTTGTGAAACATGTTATCTAACATTGCTATTTAAAAATCTCAAAAATGTGATAAATTTCCAAAAACAGCACATTGGTTGAATCTTAATTCTTCAAAAAAGAAAGCAGTTCTTTTCTCTCTTTCCTTCTCAATCAGTCTCACACAAAGTGGGTGAAAATATCAGGGCTGGGATCATCTTGTAACACTGGAAAACATGGCATGGTATCCAGTGGTAAGCTTCTTTTTGAGCTGTCTGACCTTTAATCGCTGCTGAATAAAACCAACATGCTGTCAGGTCTCTGCTACGTTTCTCAAGGGGGTAACTCTGCCCCAAGTAGCAATAAAATGAAACCTCTGAGAGCTGATATTCAAGGTCACTACAAGAAGAGGCAACACTGTACTCTGGGAAATACAACAAAAAGGGAAAAAAGAAAAGAATAAATGTATCTAAACAAGGCAGTTGAGTTTGTTTAACAGTGAGCAGGCAGTTGTTATATCAGTCTATAACTGAGACTGGGCTTGTTTTTATTTTTACCACAATATTTCATTTTTATTTGATTTTTTAAATCCAAGACCTTCAGAAAGAAAACAAACTCCCTGTACATGAATGATACATATTTCTGTTATTGAGGCACTTGCAATCTAATGTCTCAGGCTCTGTCTGCATCAGGTTTTACTCTCTTGTAGTCATTTTGCCACAGAAATCACTGTGAATACTGAAAAATGATCCTGTGGTCGTACAGATCTATGAAGAAATGAAAATGCTGAATTTAAATTTATATATGTAATTTTTACATATAATATATGTTCTATATATTTATATATTTAATACTGTATATTTTATATATATATATATATATATATATATATATATATTCAATTTATATATTTAAATGCTGTATTTAAAATATGTTGACCATTTTAAATGGTCAAAACATTTTAAATACAGCATTTTAAAATAATACTTGCCCAGTCTGTGGGGAAAAGAAAGGGTGAGTTCCCACATAGGAATTAACCTGTAACAGAGAATTCTGGCTCACTCTGACACTGAGTCACACAGGAGATAATGATGTCAGTGCAAAGTTACTTCAATGGAAGTGGTGTAGATCATGGAATCTGATAAATTGCTTCAGTTGGGATTTTAGGCCAAAGACTGGATCCCTTCTTAAATTTCTTACTTTATAGTTTGCTAATATCTCACATGAATCTGTTACTTAACATTGATATACTATTGAAATGAATTTATTGATTCAATCATGGCTTTTTTGGTATTTGGTGGAATTTGGTATTTTTGTTATTTGGTAGAATCTCATTCTGTCTTCAGCTCAATATTACCTGAAATATTTAATCTTGCTGTGACCACATATTATTTAGTTAGATTTCTTTTCACACTGATGCTTACACTTACAATTATAGATGAACTGACGAGGAAATAATTTTGGTCTAGGGGTGAGCATCTCACAGTTCAGCCCAGGTGCCTCATTATGCCCTTTCTTTTTTTCCCATTGTACTGTACAAAGCTGATAAAATGCTGACAGAATTTTGCTCTGGGCTGCCTGTCTTGGGGAGAGGACAGTCCTTGATCCAGGGATGCAGGATGTGCTCCCATCCTAAGCACAGGACTGGCAGCAGCTCAGGGCTCTCTCTATTAACTGTGATCAAGAAACAAAGTGAGGTTTTCCCTCTGCACAGCATTTAGGAATCTGTGCAGGGAATTGCATTTCCCTTATTGCACTCTGCAGCAGAACTGTGTGCCCAGGGAATTTCCTGGCAGAGAAACCTTCAGCACTGGAAGGACAGTGGGGCAATAGAGATGGGGGCTTGTTGGTGTTCATAAAATAAGCTCATAAAATTGTACAAATTGAAATTGGAACAATGCAGGCTTTAATAATTACAACATTTCTTATTGACAGAAATGACATCAAACACAATTTGAACTGCAACACTCCACCATGCAATTAGAGACTTGTTATTTCAGTATTGTTGTTTTCATTGTAGCCACCTGTGGATTTTCTGCCTGCAGAATTAAAAGTGGAAGTGATACACCTGTAATTCATTCAGTGAAATGCAATTACTGTGGATGGCTTCAAAGCCCAGAGATACAGGGAATTTGTGTTAGAGCACATAAGTCTTCTATTGGCTGAGTAACAAATACTCACTCTCTACAACTCCTGAACGGTGGCTGTGCTTAGATGGGGTTGGGCTCTTTCTCCAGGCAGCACTGACAGAACCAGAGGACACAAGGGGAAATATAGGTTGGAAAAAGCTTTTCATGGAAGGAGTGATAAAGTTCTGGAATTTTCTGCCTGGGGAGGTGGTGGAGTCCCCATCCCTGGGTGTGTTTAACAAAGCCTGGATGTGGCACTGGGTGCCAGGGTTTGTTTGAGGTGTTGGGGCTGGGTTGGACTCCATGAGCTTGAAGGTCTCTTCCATCCTAGTTAAAAAAACAAGCAAACAAACAAAAGTAAAGATAACATGAACAAAAATGGGACCTAACTAAGGTGGAAGCACTGAGTTTGAGATGGTTTTTGCTCAGTGCCTGCCGTGTGCCCTCTCCCCAGGAACCACGGTGATGCGCATGGCGGCGTTCGACGCCGACGACGCCAGCACGGACAACGCCCTGCTCCGCTACAACATCCTCAGGCAGACCCCCACCAAACCCTCCCCAAACATGTTCTACATCGACCCTGAGAAGGGAGACATCGTCACAGTGGTGTCCCCTGCGCTGCTGGACCGGGAGGTGGGTGACAACTTTCCTATCTCCAGTCTCACGTTTTAATGGTTGTGTCCCTGATCTTCTTCTGGGTCATGAAAAGAAGCTTTTGGTCATGTTGTTTGGGGATTCAGATAGTCACTTTTGAGAATGCTCATTTCTTCTAAGAATTTTGTTTATTTCTTACTTGGACTGAAGTTCTAAGCTCTGATCAGTGTTTATAAATCTAGTAGTTCATCATTTCTGTGCAAGACATTAAGTGTTGTGTAGTGAGAAAGAATACCTCAGGATTAAGTGGATGTCAACTTAGAGTTAGTAATTGACACCCAGAGCTAGCTGTGCATATAGCTCACTCTGAGATTATTAGTTTAGTGCTCTATATCTTTCCTAGAATGTTTTTATGAGTGGACTTAATGAACTAATTCACTTGGTACCCCATAGCCCAAAAAAGAAAATACAAAAAGGGGTTGCGAAGGAACAGGTAATCCTCAGATGGCTTTAAGGTGAATTGCCACAGTGCCAAAATCCATGCTTATAACAGATCATTAATATTATGAGAGCATAAATTGATGGCAAAGAAGGCTTAGGTATGATCATTTCATGTTCAGAAGATAATAAAGTAGAGGCAATCTGTTAATCTAAAGGTTTAGATACCAGAATATATAAAATCTTGGCACCAGAGAGAGTTACTCTATAAATCACAGTTTCCTTTGATGAAGTAGCCCTGAGTGCTCTTAGATTCCTGGAGACATCCAAATTCTGTTCCTGCAGGATGTTTCAGGTGTGTGCTGAGTCACTGAGCTTGTCTTCTAAGTTGATTAGACTCAGGATTGTCCAATGTTCCCAATATTCAGCCCATTATTTTTCATGTTACCAGATAATGCACTTCCTTTTCTAGGTGGGTAATTTCTTTCTACAGGCTTTTCCAGCAGCAAATATTTCATGGGTAAATCAGTCACAGATACCAGAAACACAGTGGAGTAGAGCTAATGTCTGGGTCTGAATGCCTGTGTTTTTAAGTTTAATTGATTCTAACTTTATTCATATTTGGGTGCCTGCTCACAGAATGATGCCCAAATTAAAGTTTACAAAATCCCTACCTTTTCTACCTTCAAGTTTCCCTTCCAAATTCATTGTTTCAGTTCAAACAGTTCAGCTTTTTACTGTTTTCTAAAGACAGTTTTAAGTATTTTTATTCCTCATAGATAACCATTCCCCAGATTAAACCAATTTACTCAAAATTAGAAAATCAATGGAAGGGAATGAACATGGCTGCTTTTCCCAGTGCCTTCCAAAGGTCACTGGTGGTTCATGAAATAATGATGCTGCCTCCATGCAAGAAACCTGGCCTCAGTCAGATGGATGTTATGGCTGGATCTGAATTCCTCATGATTTTAATAATCACCAATTTTACACCTTCAGTTTGAAGGTGACATGACAAGTTGGGATCTGTTGAAATTCCAGAGTAGTTTTTGTTGCTCCAAATCTGAGTGGTTTACTAACCAAAACATGTGGCTATGTAGAATTTTAACACTAAAATTAAGTATTGTCTGCTGTTAAAATCCAGTCTCACTTTGTCTTGTGAGAGGCAAGGCTTTGGGAAAAAGGATGTTTATTTTTTCACAGTCATCTTTGTGGGTTCAGCCTCTTCCCTTTCCTGCCCATATGTCTTGAGTAGAAACTGGTGGTCAGGCCTCCATTTTCAGACCTGTGGAGTTGCCATTCATGGTCAAAGATGAATTACTTCTAGTTTTAACCATAATTGCAGCTTTTAGAGACAAGCAGTCTCAAGGTTTTTATTCTGAAAAAAAAAAATCTGGGTACCAATTTAATACTGATGCTATATAAATAACTCTTATGTATCCGTGTGTGGCTCATGAAATTGAATTATTATAAGAAATTGTCTGTGTGAGGTGAGGACAGAGGAGAGTAAAATGTGGAGGAGGAAATGTCTGAGTAGTTTAGGAGGAAGAAATGTCTGAGTGGATTCCTGCTTGGGGAATAAAGTGTCTGCACATCCCCAGGCTTGATAGAGTGGCTTTCTGGAAGGGCGTTGGGCTGGAGGGAGCCCCATGTGCCATTCCTCTGCAGGTATTAATGCCTTTTTATTGGAGCCTGAGCAAATCCTACATGTTTTGGCCCCTTGTCACAATCTCACAAAAAATGTGTTGTAGAAACATGGGAGGAAGAAGTGTTCTTTCCCCTGAAAGCCTTGCTAGAAGGTGTGAAACACAAGCGGGAGGTTGGGGACAAAATCCTCATGAAGGAGAATTTGTGGTCAGGAATGGTTTTATCTCAGCAATTCTTATCTTGCTGTTCTGGGCACCTCAGAGGACAATGTGCTGTAGTAGACACACAGAGGAAGCAGCAAACCCTCCCATCAGCTTTTCCACTGCTTGGAAAGGAGGTTGGATGTTGAGAGCAGCTCAGCTGACGCTGTTTGAGCTGGAATTTGAGCCAGCAGCGTTTGCAGGTGTAGCTCATGGAGGTGCACACAGCCTTTGTATGGCTTTGGGTGGAGAAAAGTGAGATTGTGCTGGGGAATTCCACAGCCCAGACACTGCAAAATCTGGTCCTGGTGAGTCTGATTATTCGTGAATTCCAGTTCAACCTGCAGCTTCTCCGAGGCTTTACTGAAACCTTTAACTGGGTCAACAGCTGCTGTGATTGTAGGTGTGCTCTTTAAAGCTAAAGCAGCCCTAGACACCAATTAAGGAGCTGAATTAAAGTAAAAAATTCTCTAGGATGGGCATGGAGAAAACTATTTTTCATCATTAATGTGATTGTGCACCAGAGGTTTATATGAACTCTTCCAGAGCATGTTAAAGCACTGACTAAAATTACTCCTATTTTCCATCTCTGTAACATTTACCACTGCTTGGTCCTTGATGCTTTTGGGAAACTCTTCACTGCATTTAAGAAAAATTAGCTGAATATGGTTTGAGGGGTGGTTTTGGTCTCTTTTATTGGGTGTTTTTTTTTGGTTTTTATTTATTTTAAGTATGATTTATTTCATGTTTCTGCATCAGAGGGAACAGGAGACTGGAGGTGTTGCCCAGTGGGGGAGACTGAGATGTGGACATGGAAAACATCTGGCAGGCTTTGCCCACCTGGAAATTCCAAATTGTTTCTCCATGCTTCAGCATTTTCAGAAAGGGAGCTATGCCATGGCTAGAAATTCTTGTTCCAGAGCAAAGTATCAAAATACAGGCATTTACATTAAAATTAAATAAAATTTGGACATCTAGACAGCTCAATTTTTAAATCAAATTATATAGATGGACAATTCTTAATTTGCATTAGTAAAGATCTATATTAACAATATTAAGAGACAAAAATGAAATACTTTTATTTCTAAAGTATTATTGGGGAAAAAAGTTATTTCTAAGGAGATACTTTGAAAATAAATCAAATGTAAAAGGAGAAGGAACTGACTTGTTTCTGGTCAACTCCAACTGTGCATCTTAACTATGGAGGACCAACTCAATGTGAAAGATTTTTTAAAAATTCCTATAAGTCTTCAATTTTATTTTTTTTTTCTGTGACTCTGATTTATTGGGTCTGTTTCTAAATGGAGAGTTTGGAGATGGGAATGCTCCCTGTTATGAATTGTCTGGGTGTTTGATGGGGCAGGGATGGGTGATGGAGTTGCTTTGGAGCTGTTTCCATATTGGAGTATCCCCTACAAAAAAATCCCTCTGTCCTTCTGCACAAAAAGTGCAGGAGCCCCCCAGTCTCCATCCAGCAGGATGTAGGGAATGCTTCCTGCCTCCAAGGAAAAGTCACCGTGAAGGATTTGTATTTATACACCAGCAGATTTTTTATTTATAATTTTTTTAGATTCAAAATTGTTTCCAGAAGTGCATGATCCTGGGGGTTTAAAGCAAAACTCAGGTAATTTCTCACAGAACATCCATTTTCATTTTCAGAAGGCAGGTAAGGACACATTTTTGAAGATTAATGTGGGTTGTGGTTTTTTTCCTCTTGTGGGAGTTAGGCATCCTTGAATGTGTCAGTAATAAAGATTGAAGAGTGTTAGGGGGCAAATTATACCTCCAGGTATCTGTTGGAGAATGCATTTTGATTCATAAATTCAGAGGAGAAGGATGCCCTCCATCAAAATATATGGTCTAAATGACACAAAATAGAGCACAACAGGGAAGGAGGGTAAAAAAGCAAGAAAAACAGGAGGAGGGGAAGAAGTTGGAAGGAAACCTTGAGGAAATGTCCTAAATTTCAGGGATGGAGAGTCCAGCTCAAAGTGACACTTCCCTGCAGTGAGAGGAAAATAATGCTCCTCATGAAGTGAAGAAAACACTTGTAGTCTTGTAGAATGAGCTCTGAAATTTCCTTTGTGGGTCAGGATATGGATTTTCTGCTTGCCCACAATTCTGCTTTCCCAGTGTTACAGACCTCTGTTCTCTATAGGAAAGCAACTATGATTTGTATAAACGTCATGGCTAAAGTACTAAAGGAAAGCTGTCACCACAGTTGCTTAAGTGAAATATTTACTTCTCACAGTTTGAGAGGTAACCTGCTTTTGCTTTTGATAGGAACTGCTGTGCTTAATTTGAGTTCAGGTTAACAAATGGTTTGAGCTGTCTGCTGCACGCTGATCTGTGTGCTGGTGGTTTTAAACATCTCAAGAAATCCAGTTCAAGTGTTCTGTGGTTGTGAGAGACCCTGGGCTGGACTGGGGTGAGTGAAATGTGAGTTCTGCTGCGGGCTGACAAAAGCTCTGTGTTCTGTGAGCATTTGAACCAATCTCATAAATACTTGTTCCTCTCTTTATGACTTGGGAAAATGAAGCTGAAAGCTTTTTGCCATGAACTGTGAGAAAGCTGGAGTTGCACCAGCTCCCACTGTTCATGTTTGTGTGGACTGCCCACAAAACAGAGAGGTTTGGGGTCTGCAGCATCTCCCTGGTGAGGGAGCTGGGCCTGGTTACTCCGGAGAAGGGGAGGCTGAGAGGGGATCCCATCAATCCTTACAAACATTTCCAAGCTGGGTGCCAAGAGAATGGCCCCAGACCCTTTTTGATGGTGTTCAGCTGCAGGACAAGGAGCAATTGCCATAAAATTAAACAGAACAAGTTGCACCTCAACACGAGGAATAATTTTCCCTGGAGGGGGCAGAGCCCTGGAGCAGCTGCCCAGAGAGGGTGTGGAGTCTCCTCTGGAGATGTCTCAAACACACCTGGACAAGCAGCACCAAGTTTTTATTCTGAAAAAAAAATCTGGGTACCAATTTAATATTGATGCTATATAAATAACTCATGTAGTTCTGTGTGGCTCATGAAATTGAATTATTATAAAAAATTGTCTGTGTGAGGTGGGGATAGAGGGGAATAAAACATGGAGGAGGAAATGTCTGAGTAGTTTAGGAGGAGGAAATGTCTGACTGGATTCCTGCTTGGGGAATAAAGTGTCTGCACATCCCCAGACTTGAATCTGTGGCTTTCTGGAAGGGTAATGGGCTGGAGGGAGCACCATGTGCCACTCCTGGACACTTTTCTTATTGAATGAAACAACATTCCTGCCTTGGAGAGCCTTGGACTGGGTCATGTCCAGAGGTCCCAACTCTATTCTGACTCTGCAACAGCTGGCTGAGCCTCCCTCTTAACCAAAGGCAGTGGGATTTAAACCAAACCTACAGCAAAAATCAGAGTACAACACCCAGCCAGTGCTGGGTTTAAACCACACCTGCAGCAAAAATCAGAGTACAACACCCAGCTAGTGCCTCTTCTGGCTGGGAGGGATGCATGGCTGTACAATTTTCAAATCAGCAGCACACTGCTGGTGTGGAGCAGGGCAGAAATGTTCTTTACAGCGTGGAGCAGCTCTGCTGGCCTGAGTAAATCATAGGGCTCAGGTCCAAAGGGCTGAACTTTTATTTCTCAGTGGGAAATAGAAAAATCTCCTCCACTTGTGCATGTGGACACCACCCTTTTTATTCATATTTTCCCTTTTGGAGATAGGTGTCTTAGCAGTCAATATAGTTATTACCTACTCGATCTAAATGCAAATGCTGAACCAACAGTGCACTCTCATTTTTAATGAAAAGATATTAATCTTTTCAGCAAATGCATTCTACATTTGATCTTGGTATTAACCTCTAACATATTCATATTTAAAGCAATTGTGGGAAAACATATACCTTGGAGCATATCAGCTCTAAGTTGGAATAATTGTATCATTTTGTCTTGTCTTCTCTGACAGAACTCCCACTTGCACACCTTTAACTTGTTTTGCTGTGTGGTAAATTCCAGAGCTGAACCTCAGTTTCTATGGTTTAAGGGGTTTTAGTAATAGATACAGCGATATCTCATATTTCTTTCTGCTTAAAAAACACGATAAGGTGTTCACCATTTCCCCATGGTTAATGCATTTCTTACATTCTGGTTTCTGATGCTTGTAAACATAAGCAGCAGAGGGTCTTGAGTCAGAGGAAAACTCATGGGCCTTTGGTGTCTTTTTAGAGGATACTCCATATCCCATTATACCTAAAATATTATAAATGGGGAGGAAAAAACATCTGCCAATTATAATGTTATTTATGAAAATATGGACAGGGATTGAAAGTGCTTCTTAGTGAAATGTAAAATCATATTTAAAGTTTATTTTGTGATGAACTTTGAGCTTAAATGCCTGTAGTGAGGAAAAAAAAATCTTAGTTTACCAGTAAATCTTAGTTTGATTCCTATTATGTTTTTGATGAGATAGCTCATTAACCTGTTCTTGAATCTTGAAAGAAGCTGTGCAAAGGACAAATAAAAGTTAAAGTAATGTGTCAAAATACGAGCAGTATGATTCAGGTTACAAACAGGAAAAGCTCCTATTGAGAGAACATGAGAGGATATGTATGCTCATTAAAACACAAAGCTGATCTGTTTGAAGCTACAGTGGCAGAATTCCTACAAATCTTTCATGACGCTGTTAGATAATTTCTAATTTCATTTAACACGTAGCTTGGTAGTCTAAAGAAAGAAAGAGAGAAAGAAAGAGAGAAAGAAAGAAAGAAAGAAAGAAAGAAAGAAAGAAAGAAAGAAAGAAAGAAAATCCTTCCTTCTCCTTCCTTCCTTCTCCTTCCTTCCTTCTCCTTCCTTCCTTCTCCTTCCTTCCTTCTCCTTCCTTCCTTCTCCTTCCTTCATCTTCCTTCTCCTTCCTTCTCCTCTTTTTCTTCTCTGACCATAATAGGACCAGAGTTTCTCTTCTGTAAAAACCCATAAGGGATGAGCATATCCCATCAGGGAGCCATTCCAATATTCCTGTCTCCTCCTGGGCAGGGAGTGCAGCACCCAGACCTGGGGCAGACACATCACTCGATGCTTTTCTTCCAAACACAGAACACCAAGTGTGAGAATCCACTTCTGGAACAAAGATGAGCAAACACTTTTGCTGTCTTTGGGGATGGGCAGCTCCCTGCAGAAGCTGCTGCCTGTACTTTGTGTTTTCACCTTTTCCCCTGGAGCAGCCAAACCCTCTGGAGATGCCCCCAAATCCCCACTTTGCCCCTCTGTGTCTGTGGCAGTCCTGAACTCTGGTTTGTTGGAAACAACTTTGCAGGTAGAGCCCTCTGGTCATCACAGCCGACTTTATTTCCATCAGAGGAAATCCATAAAGGAGCATTCCTGCAGCTCTACTGGCCAGCACCCACCTGTAGGTGCTCCTCTATGGTTTCACCCAACACAATCTGGAGATCTGCTGCATGTCCTTCTCAAACTTTTCACCTGGAGCTTGCAGGTGTGATAAATTACCATTTAAAGGCAGAGCTTCTGCAAGGACTTTGCCTTCCTCTCCAAGAATCCCAAGATATCTCACAAAAGAATCTTTTAATTTCTTTGTGTCTCCTTCTGACAAGGAGGGAAGAAGGAGCATTTCTGGTTATTCATTAGAATGTTGGATTTGTTTCTTAGGTGGGCTACTGGCCCTTCATTCCCCAAGGAGATTCTGATCTATTGGTGGCCCCAACCATCATTTTAACTCTCACAGTTTGCTTCCTGGAAAATCTCCACATTTCCCACAAGACGACACAAATCTGATTTTTCAAACATGCAGCTCTCTGTGGCTGCACTAAGCAATATTTATGTTCTCCCTCTGATGTTTTGGGTTAGGAGTTTGGGTATCACTGCCTCCTGTGGCAGATAGTTTGCTGATCCGCTAGAAATGTCACTCATCCAAACATCCTGAGTTTCTCTGACACTGATGTATTGCAGAGAGATTTAAAAAATATCATCCTCAAGGCACTTACAAAGAGTGACACAAAACATGATATCAGCTGCCCACATATTTTGAATAGAAGCTGATAATGGAAATGTCTTTTTTTTTTTTTTTTTTTTTTTTGGTGAGAGTTTCTTTATTAAAAAAAGAAAAAGAGAGGAATATTAGTTTTATGGATGTTGAGAGGTGAAAATCCCACTGTGACAAATGGCTGTCTAAGAAGGGAAAAGAAGCAGTGGACTTAGAATAAAAAAAGCCTCCAGTTGTAAGTTTTGCAGAGGAGCTGGTTAATTGCTAAATGGTTAATTGCTAAATGGTTAATTGCTAAATGGTTAATTGCTAAATGATTAATTGCTAAATGCTGGCAAATATTCTGCTGGAAATAAGAGCACAACAATCTTCAATTTTCATCTATGACTAAAGATGGTGAAACTTAGAAATTCCAGGCTGAGGACACACCACACATTTTGCAGATGTTTGGGGCAATGTTTTCAGTTTAGGGAGAGGTGGATGAGAACATAAACAGAAAACAAAAAATTAATGCTATCCATGGGGTGCCAAAAGGTGGAAAAATCTGACAGATTCTCACTGGCAGTGTTTTATCAGCCCTTGCTTGGGGCCAAGGAATATGATTTTAAAATGTAGAAATGCATCACTATGGATTAATCCCATTTTTTTTCTTGGACATTTCCCATTTCCAAACATTTTTTGCTGGCTGGACAAGATCAGCTTCCTGCTACAGAAGCAGTGTGGAGCGCAGTTAATGCTTGGAAACAAAACTTTTGGATATTTTCTCTTCAAAGACTGGCTTTTTAACACAACTGTCAATACCTTCAGGATGCTCAGTGCTGAAGAGAGCAGAAAGGAGAACATCTGGAAGGGGTCAGTTCACAACCAGCACCAATCAAGTAGGGTTAGCACTGAAAATAAATGGAATTACTTCAAAGTTACTATAGGAATAATTGCTTAGTTTGGTGGAGTTGCAGCTTGGAATACTTGCGACTCAACAAGAGTTATCCCAGAGGCACAAGATCTGATTTTTTTATTTTATTTTAACATGAAAAGAGTATTTTCAAATATGTAGGTGGTTATTTTTAGTTCTACTAGAATAATTCTAATTTCCCACTGTGTTATTTTTGGATAATTCTTCTAGCACCAATGGGGTTTTATTTTTGATTCCCCAAATGTCATCAGACAACAGACACATCTCTGTCATTTTATTTCCACTTTCTTTTATCTTTTCTGTTTTCTTATGACTTTCTATTTTTAGAGTGCATGTAGCAAAAATCATTTAAAATATGCTGGTTGGTAGGAGATTATATCTTAATACCATCAATTGGGAAATTTCTTTTTCTCCAAATTCTACCCAAATTTAGCTCTCTTTTGTGCTGGAGTCTCTAATTACAATAACATTAATTAAATGTGTGTGTGTTCAACTTTTAGTTTTCAGCCTATACTGTAGAGTTTTACAAAACTCTATTCAAGGTTAAAATAAACCCCTCTTATTCTGCATGGAGAACATTGATTTTTAGTTTTCTGTTTCTATACTCGGTGTATAAATTAAAAGGTAATATGAGAAGGCAGAATGTGAATAAATATAATGAGTCATGTAAATCAGGTTCTCCTTTGCTTCTCTTCTGGACTGGAGGATCCACCGGTGTTCCACTTGTAAAACATTCAGGGAACTTTTGGCCTGATTGTTTTAAATGTTTGTATATTAAACAAATCTCAAAAATTGAAGTCTTAATTAAAATACAGCTGGAACATCTTAGTGAGACAGTGGCTGCCTCTGAGTCTGTTTACACTTGTAAATGTTGTCCATTAAACCCATTTTGTGTACACTGAAACCCTTCAGAAGCTCCAAACCTAAGGCATAAATGAAGGCATTCAATGATGTGGTGCCTTAGTGTAGACAAAATGTTCCCTTTAGCCCAGCCTGGTTCTTTCTGTCCATTCTGTGCTGTTTGATGCAGCTGGAGCCCCCCAGGTGATGAATTTCCCCTTTCTGGGGGATCCCTGTGCCCCCCGTCAGTGATCCCAGTGCTGCTCCTTGTGCCCCAAGTCCATTTTTTGAAGTCTTTTACAGTTTGTGATGCCTTGGGAAGGCTGCCCTAGAAGAGACTGGACAGAGTTAAGGAATAAAGCAGGGATTTATTAAAAGGATCTCCTCCATGGATCCACCTTGGGCAGCACAAGAGCCCAGCCAGGGCTGCACCCAAGATGAACCAAAATGGTCCCAAAATGAACCCAGGATGAACCAAAATGGCCCCAAAATGAACCCAGGATGAACCAAAATGGCCCCAACATGAACCCAAGATGAACCAAAATGGCCCCAAAATGAACCCAAGATGAGCCAAAATGGTCCCAAAATGAACCCAAGATGAACCAAAATGGCCCCAAAATGAACCCAGGATGAACCAAAATGGCCCCAAAATGAACCCAGGATGAACCAAAATGGTCCCAAAATGAACCCAGGATGAACCAAAATGGCCCCAAAATGCTCGAGCGCTCCCGGGGTCTCTCCCTGGGATCAGCTCTGCTCCATTTGCACCTTGCAGTTCATTGTCCCATTGCAGCTTTAGCCCCTGCAGTCCCACCCTGCTTGTTTTTCTCTCTCCAGCCCACGGTGTTTGTGCTCTGGGGCTGAGATTTGGATCATTTGTCCTTGGTGCCCAGCTGGAGCAGGAATTGTTTTGTGTCCCTGCTCTGTGCACAGAGCTCAGCATCCCCTGATGTGAGCCCAGACCCACACACTAAAGCAGCACAGAGTGTGAAAAATAAAAAGCCAAAACCTGAGACATCATTTGCTTGTGACATCTTTAACTTGATCTGTCTTGTGCTATTGCTTTTATGTTCTTTTTTCCTTTTTTTTTCTTTTTTTTTTCCCTTCAAAACCAACTTTATTTCCTTGAGAGGAAATCCATAAAGCATCATTCTCCCTGCAGAACAAGTAAGAGCTGACTCCTTGGAGACCAGAGATAAATCACTTTTAAGGGAAGATATTTCTCACTCAGAAAAGTAATTTGTAAACATTTTAAGTTTGTGCCATATTATCCCACCATCCCCAAATAGGTGCCTGCATTAAAATACTGAAATGTGAATTCTCCCTTGCAGGCTGATTTTACAGGGAGCAGCATTTATGAATGGTGACTTTTCTTCTTTGGCAAACAACATGTGATATCTTCAGAATACTTTGCCTAACACTGCTCATTTAATGTTTTAAGAACCCTGGACCACAATATTTTTGCCAATTAATTTTTCTTTATAGTATTTATATTGGGATGTTGCCCTGCATAAACATTAAAAGTAGATTTAGGCCAGGCAACACTCACACTGCAGGTGAGATGTGGGGTAGTGCTATGGCAGGGAGACTTCCAGTCTTTGAAATGGAAAATAATTCCATTCCACTTCCAAAAATCATGGAAATGGGATAGGAAATAATCAAAAATAATTAATGGGAATTGGCAATAATTAATAAATGGGAAATAGCTCCATTCCAATTCCAAAAATAATGGAAATATTCCAGCTTTAAGGAACTGCAACAGATAAAAAGGTCCAGAATCTGGCCTTTGATTCCACAGCAAAGAGAAATAGTAAATTTTATTCCAAATGTATTTCAACTTAATAAACATCTGTCTTGTATATTTAAAACTGCCATTTCAGGATTGTAATTGTATCATCTGAAAATAAGTCCTCCTCAAAAGAGAATTGAAGTGACAGGCTGAAGAAAATGAAACACGACGTTGCTCGTTCTCCTTTCGTCCTAGAGCTAAAATTTAAATTAATTTTCTTCTTCTTGTCAGAAAGTATTTTAATTGGAAATCACTTTTGATTGCAGTTTTCAGAGAGGAATGGGATCCTTCCCATTGTGTTGTTCAGTGTCTTCATAATATTTGACTAAATTAATCTTTGCAGATATTTTAAATAGTTGATAACTGTGATGGTAATTCTAAGGAAGGTTAAAAAACCTGAGATAAATGTAAAGATTCTCACTTTTTTTTTTTGTTTCTTGGCACCTTTTCATACAGATATGGTGTGTTTGTTGCCATAGTTACCTGCTTGTTGAGAGAAATGAATATTTGATAGTAGCAGTAACTAGACTGTAAAAATTAGTTATGCTGCTTCAGTTCAATTTAGGTTTATCACACTTTTTTTTTTTTCAGCTGAATTTTCATTATAAAATGTTGAAGGAAAGTTGTAGAGTCATATTCCTCTGGGAGCTACAAGTCTCTGTAGCCCTGTAAGTTCATTCACACTCATTCCACAGCCCTCTGATGAACTAAAAGATCCTAATTAAATTTTCTTCCAACATACCTCAATTTTCAGTTGCCAGACCTCTTCTAATGGGAACTTTTATTAATATCTTCATCTAAATCTCACAGAGGACAACAGGAGCCGTTCCGTGGCCACCACAGGTGGTGGCTTCTTGTGCTGAAACAGTGAGAGGTCAAATGCAGGGGTTTGGCTTAATCTCTCACTCCTGAATAATTTCTGGTTTGCCAAAATCCCTTTTGACACCTGATTCATCCCACAGCAGACAGTGGAGCCCCACACAGCTCAGGAATGCAGCTTCCAATGGCTATCCAGGCAGAAATTCAGGGGAAGTTGCATGTTAGGCAGGAAAGGATCTCCAGAATAATAAAAGAAGAATATGTGGTTTAATTAGAAAAATTCCAGGATTGAAGCAGTTGCTGCTCTGACATTTACCTCAGCACTGGCACTTGCTGCCTGCACTAAAATCTTTGGCAGAAAGGGTGACTTGAGGGAAAAATGATGCTCTGGGTCGTGTTGTCATGCAGGGCTGTCTCAGGCAGAAGTGACAGAAATCGTGTTGGCTGCATTATCTTCCCTTACTCTAATTTCTCTTGTCTTGGAAATGTCTGAATTGTCTCTGTGCACTTTAATGTAGCCTTGATAAAATGCATAACTCGTGGAAGAGACAAACTGAAGGGAGATCAGAGTTTTCCCAGGCGATTTCTGCCTTTCCAGTGAACCACGAGAGAGATGGAAAGTGCTGAAACGAGGGAGGATTTGTCAAAAATGCACTTCTAACATCTGGAAGCTCAGAGATTTCCACTAATGGGATTAACTGCTTGAGAAAACGAGGGGAAGGCAGGAAAATCTGTTCTGCTGGTACTAATGGTGTGATTCAGGCTTTCCTGAGCTAACCAGAAAGTTGTTGCCATTGATTTTCACCTCGGAATTTGCAGCGGGTCCAAGGCAGCTGCTGGGGGGAATTGGAGATAGCAGAGCTTTTTGCTGGACTCTTGACTTCTCACCATGGCCTAATTATAACATTAAGGCATCATGTTCCTGCCTTAAAAGAGAAATAATCACCAGGTTCTGCAGGCTGAGGCTGGAGGGGAGCACTCTGTGCCAGCAATGGGTAAAAGCTTTGCTTTTAGCAGGGTGAGCATTGAGCAGATGCTCCTGAGAGCTGCCAAGGAGAAAACAGTGGGGTTCACTTAGCAAAGTCCAGCACTTTAAAACAGATTGGGTTTTAGGTGTCTGGCTTGTGTGGGTTTTTTTGGGTTTTTGGTTTTTTTTTTTGGTTTTTTATTTTTTTTTTTTTTCCTGTGAGACATAAAAAGGTCTAAGTTTGATCAGAAAGTTTTAGGAGCTGTTGTGAGTTTGGCTCTGGCTGTGCCTGCAATGGTATGGAGCCATGGGGCTGAACAGAGCATGTGAATTCTTTTCTTGTCAACTCTTCCCTTCCCCATCTGCTCAGGGTAATTCCCTTCCCAGCCCCCAGCTTCCTGTCACTTTTGTACTGAGTTTGATCAATATTAATTTTTCCTTTTTCTAGCAAATATAATGCCTGGCAGCTTATTTATTAAACTAAAATAAAATTTGCATTAAACAATGTTGCACCAAAATTTCCCATGCACCCCCTACCCTCAAAAAACCCAATAAAAACCCCAAAACACTGGGGTTTTCCAGTGTTTTCTGGCCCTTCTTCCCCAGCCAACATGGGAAGGATTTTGTATCTTTCATGGGAGAAAATTCCATTAGCAATATCCTCAAGCCTTCAGGGGATTTGCCATCTTGCCTAATTTGTTAAGGGCTGTCTGAGTTTTTCAGACACCCTTCAGGTAAGGGGAATTCTTCAAAACTTCAGTCTTTGGGTGCACTGGATGTAGGGAGGATTTGAAATTTATTGTCTAAAGAGGATCTTTGAAGTATTGTGAACATATAGATTTATATATATATGTAAATATAAATATGTATAAGTGGTTTGTTCTTTGGATTTTTTTTTTTTTTTTTTTTTTTTTTGCTTGAAAGTCCTTTGAAAGATATTTTATGACTGGCTTGCCTTTAATTGGAAAATGGGACATGGAATTTCATATGGTTTTGCTGGGAATGTCATAACTCAGCATAAAAAGTTCATCCCATCACATGGAAAGGTGTGGATGGAGTTAAAGCTTTTACTAAAGCAGCTGCCAGTGGAGTCTCACAGCTTGATTTGAGGAAGGAAGCAGTATTAAAAAGAAAAATCATTATTTATATTGTGTAAATGAGAATTTATTTTCATTTTTAAAGCAGATCTTGTCTCCTTTTGGGTGGGAGGAGCAGAACACTGAATACCTGAGCTCCAAAAGTTTCAATAGAAACTCCTGCCTTGTCAGGTGCTGTACAGGAGCATTGGTCTATCAGCTTATTCCTGGTCCCCTGAAGTTTATTTATCATTTTTGGTTTATCAGCCTCCACATGAGGCAAACAGGATTTGATTGCATGATCTGACATGTCAATGTTATTTTTGGGAGGCAAAGGGAGTCTGATTTGATCTCAGTGACTTGGTGAGCTACTCCTACTTGAAGAGATGGGTTTAAATTAAACTGAGGATGTTCATTTCCAATAGATAAAGCAAGATAAGGTTTTCTTTTTTCATCCCAGAAATGATAGAAAGCAGTATGTAATTTTTGGTTTATGAAGATGGAGGACCGAAAACTGACAGAGATTTTGGAATATAAATTAAGAATTTAGATGACATTTTGAGGAAATGGATAAGCAGAAGATGCTGTGCACTTTGGTTTGAGTAAAACCTGTCTTTTTCAATCCTATCCAGGGAAGATAAATTATGTAGTGTAATTCAGACTATTACTGATAAGTGTAATGGATCAAACAGAACATTCTTAGTTTCAATAAACAGGAGTGAGAATGGGAACTTCCTGAACACTTTCCTATTTTCTGTGCAGCCCATCTCAGAAAATACTAGACAGTATCTCTAAAATAAACCATACAATGCACTGCAGAAAACATTCTGGAGTATTTGATATCACTTAAAACATATCTTCCACTTGGTTATAAATATTGGAGAACACTGGGATAGTGTTATTGCATTTTGCATATAAATATATTTCCTGTTTGTACATGGCCCTGCCAGTAACCACTCAGAGATGCAACAGCTGATTTAAAACCTGTAGACAAAAAGGAATCTGCTGCAAATGGAGGGTTAAGGCTAAGAGATTAATCTCTTGTTAGAATTCTGGGAGAAAGTAAAGAGTAGAGAAAAAAATGAGTAGTAAATGAGAAATGCTGAAGAACTGGTGAAGGGGTTCAGAGCACTTAATTTAGGTTTTTGAGCAAGACGTGCAGTTGTGCACTCCGTGAGAAAAGGAGTGT
Source organism: Ammospiza nelsoni (assembly GCF_027579445.1). Classification (NCBI taxonomy): domain Eukaryota; kingdom Metazoa; phylum Chordata; class Aves; order Passeriformes; family Passerellidae; genus Ammospiza; species Ammospiza nelsoni. Next base: position 18,472,684 of record NC_080645.1, read on the forward strand.
TTGGCTCCTGGGTTCCACAGTCCACCACAAATGGCACTGAGCTCTCACAGGCCAGACTGTGCTCAGAAACTTTCCATGGCAGGAATGGTGTGAAATGTTTCTTCCCCCTTGCATACACAAGGGGTGTCTGCATTCATCAACTACTGCAAAAAAGAAAAATGCAGCACAGGAAGGGTTGGAACTCAAAAGAGCCCGGGACAGAATTGGTTTGGCACGGTCATTTCCTCTCTCTGCAATACTGCTGTGTGGATTTTAGCTATTGTGCAAACATCTGGAGACGTACAATGATGTGAATTCAAAATTTCAGTCACTTGAATTCCATTGGAAATAATTCTAGAAATTTCTGTGTTTTGGCTTTGAGCTCAGCGTACATCAGAAAAGCTCAAGAATTTATTTCTGTGGTTCTGATTTGGTTATTTAATACCAATCTCTGTCAGAGCAGAAAAGAATAACAACATCCTTAAGGCTTTACCTGCAAAGAGACTCACCCAGTACCAGAGCCCATGGCTTTGGTTTTGTCTCCTTGTAAAACAACCATGGATGCTTTTCCTGCTGCTGTGGGCATCCACTGGGTCTTAAATAACACATGCATCAAGGAGAGCACACCCAGCTGCTGCCCCTGCTCCAAGTTTTATTGCTGGACACTTCTCAGGGTGCCAGGCTAATGCAGGCCCATCCATTTCTGCTTTCCCAAGATCCTGATTTTGGTGGAGTCTGCCCAAGGAAAGCACCACTAAGATTTATCTCCTTGTTCAGCCCTTTCCTGCAGCAGGGGAAGCCTCAGATGGCCTCTCCACGCTGCACTTTTTGCAGGGCAATCCATCTCTGGAAGCAGCCTTTGCTGTGGGGAATCGTCTCCTTGGGAGGAGCAGGGGCTGCTGGAGCACTGATTTACTCCTCTGCTAATCCTGGTGTGCGTGACAACAAACACTGGGTGGCCAGAATGGCAGGAATTTATGTCTTGGGGTAATAACTGGGTAGATGATGACAGAAAAAAAAAACAAAAAAACCAAAAACATTGGTTTGGAACTATTTGTCATAAAGCTGGTTTCTCATCTGGTTCTGCATTCCTTTTTGTTCTGCAGTCCTTGTCTGATAAATAATACCTTTTCAGTGGCTCCCACCTTCTTGACAAATTTCTTCTTTATAAAGAAACGTTTATTTAAGTAAATGGTGTGTTTTCAAAAAGTTTTCAACATGAGAAAATGTTTTTTTTTATTTTTCTTCTTTCTTTAACCTGAGGAGCTACAAATGTGTTACTGAAATATCAAACATACTTTTCACTAGAATTTCTCTGGAATTCTGTTTCTTTGGAATACATAAGAGCAAAACTGGGGAAAAGAGAGAAGAAGAACAAGGAGAGGGAAAATTGTAAAAGGCAATGAGGTGCAAATATATAATCTGTGAAATTGGAATTTTGGCTAATTCACTTGTGTTTATGGATAACAGAATGGAACTGGGTAAAGGGAAATATCGAGGAATCTTTTCTAGCAAAGGTTAAACTATGGAATTCCTGTCTAAAAGAATATTCATGGGTATATTTTGGAGGAGAATGGAAAAAAAACCCAAACAACTTCAATGTATGTGCTTTAACAAAAAAAGAAAAAAAAACAACCAGCAAAAAAAAGCCATTTATCAAGAGTGTCCCAGTCAGAAAAATAAATTTTGGGGTTCAAAATATTTATTTCTTATATATAGAAGTTTTCAAGGCCAGGTTGGGCAGGGTTTGGAGCAGTGGAAGGTGTCCCTGCCTGGCATGACATGGAATGAGATGATCCCTTCCAACCCAGACCTTTCCTGATTTTAAATCACCCATTAAAGTGAAAAATCCCTGCAGTAAAAATGGATGAGCAGAGAGCAGCCTGTGAGAGCTGAGGTGTGGCTGTAATGGAAAAGCAAACAGGTGAAAAACATCCCTGGTATTTCTGAAGGGCCCTGATGACTTTTGTGAGGAACAGTTCATTTCTGAACATCCAGATGTTCACATAATAAGGTGCTATTTAAATTTAGCACAAACTTCCCTCCATCTCTCTAGATAGCATCAGACTCTGGGAGTTTTTTAAAAAAATATAAATTGAGCTCTTCAGAAAAAATGCAAATCAACAGATATAGCATGGCAGAAGAATAGAAACAAGAAAGGGTTTGAAATGTGGTTTTAGCCACATTGTTTTAGAGTTTATGAGTCATCTGAAATTCTTCTCTACTGTGGAAAATTGCTTCAGAAATTGCTCCAGGCATTTAGCTCAAAAATCCTGTTTCCACATTTGTTCATAGACTCACAACTCCTGCTCACATCTGCTCACTCGAAATGGACACTTAAAAACTACTTTGGGTTCAGCTTTTGAACTCAATCAAGGTGCAAGGTTTTCTGAAGTATGAATTTTAAAGACATTTTAGGAATAAATTATTATTTAGGCATAAACTATATATGGGCATAAAAATATTAAATTATATAATAGCAATATAATGCTTCTAATATTCTATATTAATAATATATTGATTATTTAATGATATGATAATTATATATAGGCGTGAATTATTATTTTAGTTCTATTTTTCTAAATTATAATTTATTTCAGTTTATGGATAAATTTAATGTAAATATTCATGAGGCTTGCATTAAGGATTTCTTTCTGCACCTCCTTTTGTGACCATCAAATCAGCAAAAAAAAATGATGGTGATCTCACTGAAAAGTAAAAATCTGGTAAAACCAGTGCCTGAACTCAGGATTTGCTTGGCTCACATAAAGAAAACCAGAATATAAATAATATTTCATGTTTCTAAAAGCTGTGGTGCACCTTGAGAGATTCAGTGGAGACAGAAACCTCCTGTCATCTGTGCCATGGCCCCGTCCAGTGCTGGGAGAACCTTGCTGCATGTTCAGGGTTATTTCCTTCTCCTCAAAGAGGTTCTGCTTCCAAGGCACCCTGCAAAGATTTCCTTTGCCTTTCACAGTGCAAGAGATTAATCTGGTGGAAAATCCTTGATGCTTTTATAGGGAAAAAAAAAAAAAAACAAACAAAAGTGTGGGGGGGGTTGTGTGTGTTAAATGTACTGAATTTAATTATTTGCATTGAATATTCCTTTGGTTTTTGTTGTTGTAAGCATGGGCTGGTAGCTTGGTCACCCCTGGAGGTGTCCAAAAGCAAAATTCTCCAGCAGCTCTGCAAATCTCTGGCCCAAGAAAAGCCCTTGGTAGCAAAGATGAAATTTACCCAATGCAAGTGAAAGTTGATGGCTATAGTGAATATTTACCTGGCCTGGGTGAGACCATGGGGCAATAGAATGCAGAGCATTAGAGACTGGAGGCAAAATTTCCACTCCAGATGGGTGAAATGGGATGATTTTGTATTTTTAATCCCTTAAATAATCAGGGTCAGGGATTCAAAGGCACTGACTTTGCTGAGAGGTGGGGCTGCTCAACACCTTTGAAATGAGGCAGTTTTCCACAGGGCTGGTGGAAGGAAGAGGTGGGAATCTCATTTCACACAGCCACAATGTCAGATCCAATTGTGCTGGCCTAATCTCAGCTGCCTGCTGGAAAGGAAATGGCAGTGGAACGATCACATCAATATTCCACGTACCAGCGGAGGGGAAGTAATACTTTTAAAACATAATTTATATTAAAATGTTTCTCAAAGGCCTGTATTACAAATACAAAGGATATGAAAGATTTTAAATGAGCTAATAGGAGGAGGAAATCAGCAAAACCCTTTATTACATCCCCTTTAATCACAGGGAGATGTATTTCCAGCTCATCAGCTGTTGATGTGCAGAGTGAGAGGTTCTCACAGGTATTACAGCGCCCTGAGCGGGTCGCTGCTGCTGAGAGAGCGACGGTGAATCTTGTTTCTTGGTCAGAAGGCTGGATTTATTGATCTATGATATATAATACATTATAACTATACTAAATAGAATAAAGAGAGAGAAGTTGCAGAGCTGCTCAAGCTAGGCTAAGAATAGAAAGAAAGAATCTCTAACAAAGTTGTGTCCAAGGGCTCTGTCCGTAGCTTGCACTTTGTGATTGGCCCTTAATTATAAACATGGGAACATGAGCCAATCAAGGTGCCCCTGTTACATTCCACAGCAACTGATAACAATTGTTTACATTCTCTTCTGAGGCCTCTGCCCTCCAGAAGACACAGAAATCTGAAAGAAAGGGTTCCTGTGAACAAATGTCTGCGACACACAGGTTCTCACAGGTGTTCCTTGTGGAGCTGCCCCACTGCCCAGCCTGGGGTTCACCCACCCCGTGCCTTTCACCTGCACCAGCAGAGCAGGAGATGGAAAAGGGCTGGGAAATAAAAAATTTACCTGGGAAAAAATACAGGACACAGAGCACAGCTTTAAAGAGAGATTTCATGAAGGGAGTGTGAGTGAGTGTGCCTGAGTGAGTGAGTGTGCCTGAGTGTGCACCAGTGTGCCTGAGTGTCCCTGTGTTTATTTTACCCCCAGCTAAAGGCTTTTAAATCTTTCCTTTCTCAGGAAGGTGGAAGTTTGTTAATGAGACAATGATATTAAATCAAATGGATCAAGGTCCTGGGAGAACAGAACTTTTTCTGTGGCTGTTTCTTTATTTACAATTTCTTTGTAAACACCATAAAGAGAGGCCAAGACTGGGTTGTGTTTCAGACTTAGCCAGATAAGAACCCTCTCAGGCTGGACCCAGCTCCCTCACACGTTAATGAGCAATTCTGTGTCCTCAGTGCAGGAGGATGCTCTCAGATGGGAGGCAGAAATGAAATTTTCTTTGCAGCTCACACAAAAGGGCTGCTCTGCACAGGGATATTCTTATTTTGGGCTGAATCTTAGCTTGAGAGGCAATTTGGCTGTCAAAAGGGGTTATTTTAATTTTTTTTTTTCCCAGACTCAGGGTTAATATTGTTTTCCAGAACTGAGTCATTGCCGTTGAGTGACCTTAAATTAAAACACTGTACACACAATAGTAGTGATCCCTATTATTTGAGATCCTCTTTTATATAATTGTACAGCTCTATTATGTTTGTTTATGCTGTACATATATTCTGCTCATTGTCCTTGCTGCTCAGATTCAAAAAGTCATGTTGCTAGCAAAAGGAATAATTTTGATTGTTGCAAATGTGGTTTTGATTGTTGCAAATACTGGAAAATCAGGTATGCTCATACAGCAGTTGAATAAGAGCTTTAGAGAATTTCCCTTAAATCTACCAAATCTTCACGATTCATTAATATGTAAAACATTGCAGAGTGGCTTAAGGTAAAACACATTTCAAGGCAACTCACCCTGCAGCCAGTTATTCTGAAAGTTTTGCCAAAGTTCAGGATTTGAGCATTTCTAAAGGTGGTGGCACAAACTTGCTTTTACAGGCCTGACCTAGGTAAAAACCACAAAATCCTCGTTATGACTCAAATTTTGCCCCATTTGTAGAAAATAATTAAAATGAGGCAGAAGTAAATATTCCACCCTGTGGAAACTGCTGCTTTTCTGATTGCATTCTGCTAATGAGGGTGTCAGAAATGCTCATTCCCTGCACCCGAGTGGGGGAAGCAGTTCCCATTTCATTAAAATACTCTGCTACTATTTTTAATCCCTTCCTTTTGCCATCTGAGACTGTGTGCTGTGTTTGGAGTATTTTATTTTTAAAGATTAAAAAAGAGGCAAGTTAAGGAGAAATACTTTACAAGCTTATAAATTCTCATGAGGCTTTTCATATAAATCTCTTAGAAAATGTTAGATGGGTGTGCCTATTGAAGGGATTTTATTTAACTGTGGGAAAAGAGGGAATTCTTTGTCCCAGATACTTTTTTACCTCCCAAAACCTCTCCTGCATGGCCTGATTTGAAGTGGGCCATGTGATTTCCTCTCAGCTTTGCTCTGCACAACAAACAAAACACAGACAAAATCATTTTCAGAAGCCATTCCCAGCATGGGAAATTCAGTTAAATGTTGAAGCATCATTAATTTTTATCAAGCCACATAAATGGAAGGAAATATGAGTCTAAATAATAGAAAGGTCAAAATCATGGGTATCTATAGTTATTAGCAGAGCTTTATGGGGCATTCAGAATTGATGTTCTCTAGTGAATCCTAAATCTAATTTTATAATTGACAAATAAATATAATTGCTTGCCTTACAGCCATGATTATTTTTTTGTCTGTAGATCAAAGTGCTATAGACATGGAAAATTTATATTCAATCCTCAGAACTTTGAAAAGTTATAACTGAAAGAGATACCTGGGTCTCTGAACCTTCCTTCATCTTGGACCTTTGATGTGGTAAAAGAGCCTTTGGGAGATCACATCACACTCCTGGGTAGCTGCACTTGGCTTTAAGAAAATATATTTTTAAAAAATTAAGTCTTGGTGATTGGAGCTTATTTTAGTGAAAGATTGCAGATGTGTTGACCAGGTGTGGTATTTTCAGCACAGAAATGTTCTGATGGTTTTTCTGAGTGACCAACACTGAACATAACCAGTCGTGTGCTGAAGGGGTGTAAAATGAGTGTAAAATGAGTGTAAAATGAGTGTAAAATGAGTGTCCTTCATCAAAATTTGGTCATGAATTCTTTGTAAAGCTGAGTGAGGCAGCACAGCTGATGCCTGTTCACATGCAGGGCCCTTGCCAACCTGCTCCATCTAGGGGATGCTTTACACAATTCTTGTTTTCACATGCACTTTCCAGCCTTTGGAATCTTTTAACGCCATTTAAATTGGATTTACAGCAGTGTAATGAAATCAAAATCTAGCTTGTGAACAGCAAAAATCCACTTTACTCCTTCAACAGCATGACCATAGCACTTGTTTTGCTTCCTGGTACTTGCTTTACCTCCTGGCCTTTAGGAAATGTATAGATGTATAAAAAATGTACAAAACCAGCTGATCTGAGGGTCTGACTTTCAATGTCACTTCAACAAAACCTCAGTTTGAATTGCTCAGTAAAATATTTACAAATTCTATGTCTGTCCCATGTAGGAGCGTTACTGCCCATCTTCTACAGATTGTCTTCCACTTGTTGATAAATTAACCCAGTTTTGTACAATTTTTAATACAAGAATGAAATCTGAAATGTGTCACAGTGTATGAAAATCAAGACAGATTTGATGCCGAACATAAAATTATCCCAGTTTTTTACTGTCTAGTACAGCAGTCTATAAACAATATTAATGTATTTGGAACAACTTGCATGACCTAAAAGCACAAATGCTGCTCATGAGGTGCTGCTTGATCTTGTGCTGGCCCAAAGTGAAATTATTTCAATTATAGTCAGTCATTAGTAAGAAGCACAATTTCCTCACATTAGACAATGATAATTTGCTTTAAATTAATCCCTGTGTCTGAATCTGAACATTTGAGTTTTACCTAGGAATGTTGTTTCTTATTCATTGATACTGATTTTAATTTATTAACATTGTAAAATCATTTCAATTGAGCTCGTGTCGTGCATATTCCTTTCATTAGGAATATTTGTGTCTTCAGCTGTATATTTTAAAGGCATTTAGTTGCAGCAGGCAAAATTTTATGCAGAATTAGAATAACTGTGGCATAATTAATTACAACTACACTATAAAATTTGGTTTGGGAAGTAGCATGGGGGTGGTGAAGGATGAAGCATGGAAATATTGAATGTCTAGGCCAAAATCAGCTACGAAATTTGAATTGATAAAATTTACTTGAATCACTATTAAAATATGAGTAAAATATGCAAGTAAAGCTGAACATGAATATACCTACACGTTTTTCTAAATCAGACCCTGTGAATGTTCATTTTCTCTTCTTAAACCCCTTACAGTTGTCCACATTAATGTTGTGATTAATATAGCAACAAATTAGTGACTTTTTTTGCATTATTTTGTACTTTTACAGTTCAGGGGATGTGGGAAATGTGACATTTTGGCTGCTGTGAGCAGGACAGTGCCACTCTCACCAATCCCCAGCGCTCTGGAAATGCATTGAATTAGTGACTTTTTCCATTATTTTATACTTTTACAGTTCAGGGAGTGTGGGAAATGTGACATTTTGGTTGGTGTGAGCAGGACAGTGCCACTCTCACCAATCCCCAGCGCTCTGGAAATGCATTGAATTAGTGACTTTTTGCATTATTTTATACTTTTACAGTTCAGGGAGTGTGGGAAATGTGACATTCTGGTTGGTGTGAGCAGGACAGTGCCACTCTCACCAATCCCCAGCGCTCTGGAAATGCTTTGAGTTCAGGATCTATTCTCAGCAGCCTCAGCGCCTCATTGGGGATTCACCCATGGACGTGCAGATGTTGTCCCTGTGCTCCAGCTGTGCCCCAGCCCTGGGTTGGCCCAGCCTGGAGTCCCCATTGCCCTGCCCTCACCCTCTGCAGGCTCTGAGCTTTGCTGCCTGTCTGTGTGTGACTGAGGGAGCCCCTTGCAGCCCTGGCATTTCCCTTTAACCTTCCCTGGGCTCTGCTCTCCCCGCAATATTCTCTGTCCAGCACGAGGAAATATAACTTGTGTTGTCCTGCAATGGAAACAGCAAATTACTCTTATTACTCATCCCTAGTCCTTTGCTGCAGCAATCCATTAGGAAAGAAATAACCACTAAAACTAAAACAGCAAAGGACAAAAAGAGCAGCCAGGCTGAGAGCACAACTGCCTCTCAGCAATGGCGGTGGCTGCCAAATTATTCTGCTCTTTGTGCCCCTCTTTTATTCAGGATTTTCCAGGTGTGAGGATCCCTTCCAATGTCTCAAAATGAATTCTTATTGCGCCAGCTTCGTGCAATGGGGAGGTGAAGGATAAAGCATGGAAATATTGAATGTCTAGGCCAAAATCAGCTAGGAAATTTGAATTGATAAAATTTACTTGATTCACTATTGAAATATGAGTAAAATATGCAAGTAAAGCTGAACATGAATATACTTACATGTTTTTCTAAATTAGACGCTGTGAATGTTAATTTTCTCTTCTTAAACCCCTTACAGATGTCCATAATAATGTTGTGATTAATATAGAAAGGAATTAATGACTTTTTGCATTATCTTATACATTTACAGTTCAGCTTTGTACTTGGGCAATGCAATGAGTCAGCTGCAATGAGGAGCTCAGTTCTTTGGAGTATATTTTCCATTTTTCTGACAGAAAAAGTTGCACTTTCACAAGTGAGGCCACCATTCAGAAAGTCAGATTTCATAAGTGGAAAATTTGACTTGAAAACCCCCTAGAGAAAGCTTTTTGAACAATTTTAGACAGCTTCTGCTTTAACTTGGTTAGAAATCCCACACGGATAATCCCTTGTGCAGCAGAAATCAACAGTTGTGGTTGCTTAAGATGTGGGTCAGGAGGGGCAATAAATATTAAACTTAATATTCTTTATCACTGATACAATCTTAGGATAAGTTGTCTGCTTAAATGGAGGATAGCATTGCTGCAAAACCCAGGTAATAAGTTTCCGAGTGTGTGTGTGGCACAAGGCATTTGATTCCAGGCATAACTACATATTTTATAGGCTTTATTTAGGAATCAAAAGTGGGAAGCCTGAGTACATGTCTGTGTGTCTCAAATATTTATTTGTCATCGCAGCTACGGCTTAGTTGAAACATTTGGAGCCTCTGTCTCTGATCCCATGAGGTGTCCCATAAAAGGGTTTTGCCTGTGGGTATCAGGATCTATATGCAGCACAGCTGTTGGGCTCAGCAGCGTGATGGATGCAGCTTTTATGAGCATAATGAAAGGGAATTTTTAAATGCACTAAAAAGAGACGTAAGGCGGCACATCAAACGGAATCTGCGCTCTCCCTTTCTGGAGCCTGGCACAATTCTGTGCCTTTCAGGAGCGAGAGCAGCTCAGGAAGGATTGTGCAGCCTGCTGGAGCTGGGGCTGCTCTGCTCTGCACAAATCAGATCAAGATTGCAAATGAACGAGAGCCCCCTGAGAAGCTCCTGGCACTGGAGAGGGCACAGAATGTGCTGCCGTGCCCAGCGTGTGCTGGGTGTGAGAAACACCTTGTGCCTGAATGACCTGTCACTGATGAGAAGCAATGCTCAGATGAGACATGAGGCTCCTTGTCTTCCAAGCACTCAACAAATGGGTTCCATCTGGCAGCAGTGACTCCATGTGTGATTTGTGTTGGACTCTCGTGTGTTACCGCGTGGGAGGGTTAAAGAACCTCATCAGAATGCGGGGGTTCCTACAACAGCTTTTAGACTTTGTGACCCTCACTTGGAAGCTTTAAAGACAGAAGTTTAATTAGGGAAAAAAAATAAATTTTAATTTATAAATTTTAGGAAAAGTTTCAGTAGCCTGGGACAGAGCACGCGTTGCATCTCCTGCTTGGTTTTCAGTGATGATCTGGATCAGCGCAAGGATGAAGTGGAGACTGTTAAAAAATGAAAGGCAATAGTGGCATGGTCAAAATATGCACCTGGAAAGATTGTTTTCTCTATAAGAACTGTAACCTCAGTCTATTTTTAACAGACCACAGGGGTGCTGAAAATTTTTCATGAAGTTTCATTGAAACTGGTTCTTTCCAGTTACAAATGATGGTCCTCAAAGATCCTGATTAAAAGTGTTGTTAATGCTCATAGAGTCATTAAGCAGGAAAAGACCTCCAAGGTCATGGAGTCCAATCAATAACCCTGCAGTGCCAAGGCCACCACTAACCCATATCCTCAAGTGCCCCATCCACAGGTTTTTTGAATATTTTCAGGGCTGGTGAGCACTTCCAGGACATTTCCCTGGGTAACCTGTTACAATGCTTGATGACCCTTTTGGTGAAGAAACTGTTCCTAATATCCAAACTAAACCTCCCTTGGCACAACTTGAGGCCAAGGGAGGTTTAGTTTGGATATTAGCAACAGTTGGCACAACTGGTTATAAAGGAGAATAAAGATTGTGTCCCATGCTGGAGCTTCTACATTAAAAGTGGAAAAAATAATTCATGAAGATAATAAATCCTGCTCAAACGCACTGGATTGTATTTGAGCAGGATTCAGAGAGGTCACTGGTGGCTTGGACAGCTCATCAGCTGTCACATATTTTCTTTTCACCCCATTGCTGATTATTTTATCTTTTCTCTCATTCTTAGTTCCTTTTTCCAGTACTTTAAGGTTCTTCGTAGCAACCCCTTGGGGCAGGAGGTGTTTTTGCAGTATTTGCTCATTTTTGGGTGGGCACAGCATGGTTTGTCACCACACAGGCTGGCAGCTGAAGGGATGGTGATTGTCTGGTCTTGTTTCCTGCACAAGGAACAGAGCAGTGACAGGAGGGTTTTTCTTGCTCTGGGGAGAGCAGCAAGGTGTAAATCTGGGAGCAGAGCTCTCAGGAGGAGGGCAGCAAGCTGAGCCTCGCATGCAGGAAGCAACAGGACACACAGAAAGAGCAGGGAGCAGATCTCCAGCCAGGCCTGAGTGATTATGGAGAAAAAAGGAGCTCCTGGGAGGGCTGTACCAGTTTGTTACAGGTGGAAAATGCAGTGAAAGTTGCTGCAGGGAGAGCAAAATGGATCCCTACTGAGAGTGCACAGTGCTCAGGGAGTGAATGTTGGGGTTTTTTTCACCAAAGCTTTTTATAAATCCATTTTGCTCTCTAAAGCTGGATTTTCACCTTAAAAAAATGCAAAATCTTGAGGTTCCCACCTAGCACACCCTCCAAGCCTTGCTCCAGCCACTACTGAGCCATCCCCATCCTAATTCACTGTGATAGCTTCTGTTTGTTTTCCAGAGCAGTCTCCTGGATTTTGTTTGGTGGTTTTTCCCTTTAGGGTCCAGTAGAAATTCTCTGAAATGACACACATATCTTTCTTTTTCTTTTTTTTTTTTTTTTCTTTTTTTTTTTCTTTTTTTGCTTCCCACCCATGGAGTCTTGGCATTTTAATCCTATCCTTAAGAGAGAGTGGAGGAACTGGCACTAGGATTTTCAAAGAAACATTGAAATAGCCTTGTTTTCTTAGGCTCTTCCCATCTCTGACCCATAAAAAGTAGAATGCTGTATTTGTTCGTTCTTTCCTGCTCACCATCTGCCTCCCTTTTCTCTTTTGTATAAAACTTGTACATTAAAAGCCTGGTTTTGTAAGTGTCTGGTGAAAATATAGCATCCTCCTGACCTCACTGTTATCATGTCTACAGCTGAGAGAGTTCTTTGTATGCCCTCCTATGTCTTTACTGAGAAATGGGTGTCTTACCCTTTTGGGTGATGTGGGGGAACAGCTTTGATTACATAAAAGATCCAAGCAGTTTCTTTTTATTGTGCTACAATAACATTTCAGGCAACAACAAAAAAAACCCAAACAGTCTAGCACTTCTGTGATGAGGCTTTTATATAAAAAAATATAAATTAAATAAGAGCAATGTGAGATTTAAACCATCTCAGTTGTGTGTGTCATGTTCATTATTGTTAAATTGAGAAGCTTTGCAGACACTCTGCTGCAGTGGGCTTGGCTGCTCCCTCCCAGCCAGATGTGCAGGATTCAAATGTGGGTTCTGAACAGCTCAAAAACAGCTCAAAAGCAGCGGCAGAGCTTCTTTGGCCAAGCTGGTGAATCCAGCTGAGCCATGGGAGAGCCCTTCAGAGGACACTGCCTCCTGATTGATGGCTGCCAAAAATCATCCTGTGCAGTTTAAATCTCCATCACCTCACTGAGGCAAATCTCGAGGTGCTTTTATTGCAGCTGCTGTTGCCAGGTCTTACCTGGTCCCTGTCTCAGGTGATTTTTCCCCATTTGGGACGTTTTTATTACAAATGACAGTTTCAGTCTTGGACCAGGACCCCAATGTATCACATGCCTGTGTGAACATGAGATAAAAACTTCTTAATCCTCCTTGTTAGCAGTTATTTTAAGCATGGGAAAAGCAAAGTCATTGGGAAATACAGGTAGAGGTGAAACCCTGGGCTTTCCCAGCAGGGTGGGCAGTTGTTGTTGCACTCAGGCTGTGGGGGAAACTGAAGAGGATTTTGAAAGAGAATGCTGAAACGCCTTCCCTGAGTTTTACCTCGTGTGGCTCGGGCTGTGGAGCAGGAAGAGTTCACTGTTTATGCTGAATGAGAGTTAAAAAATTGGATTAGAATGGGTAGAAGCATATGCTGACACAGAGCTCTCTGCTTGTTTCTTAACCAGGGTTACCTTGTATTCCCTAATTTCCCAGCTCAGCTTTAGCAAACATGTTCACCCTTGTGCCAAACTGAGCTCTGCTCTATCCTCTGGATACCAAGATCCTCATTTCAGACTCAGAAAATGCTTGGTGAGCCATTATACTCTCAGCATATTTTCAGGATTTCTTCACAGAAATGCAACTGGTTTGTCCTGGAGGCATTTTATCCTGTATGTCATCCTGTAATTACTGTTTTTCTCCATGTTTTACTACTTTGAAACACACACCAACCACCTTCTTCCTGTGCTGTAGCCACCTCCTCTTGCTGGGAGATCCTTCCTGTCCTGGGGATGACCCCAAAGCTTTTTGAGTTGTTCCAGGAGAATGGCTGTAACTAACAGGACTGCTTTCTGAAAACCAAGAAAAACGGTCCAGTGTGATTCTCCTTCCCTGGAGGGCTGTTTTTATAATAGAATTCCTCTCACCCACCTGCCTTCTGTGCCTAGCAGGGGATGTGCTTTGTATGATTTGAAGTGATAATTAGAAGCGATGGTGGGTGGCCACAGGAGGGACTGCAGATCCAAAGCAATAACTGTGTCTCCACAGAGTGACACATCACCTCCTCAGCAGATACTTTCATACTAAATTCCTTGGAATTAAACCTGGGAGATCCTAATCAAAGAGAAGTGAAATTGTTGAGTGTGTGGAAATTTATTTGAGTCATGACTGATAGCAAATGTTGGCATCAAAAGTGCATCTTCCAAAAGAGCATCAATGCTGCTGTGAGAGTAGAAATTCTCTTTTGAGAATGGTCAGGGGTTTTGTTTGCTTGTTTCAATTTTCTTTGTTTTGTTTTCCAGTTTCTGCCATAAAATTGCATTTTAGGAAGAGGTCACTGTCATTACCACACATATATTTGAAGGGATCCAGTTTAAGCCTGTATTTTGGGGAATGTGCAGCTTTTTATTTGGTGATGCAGCTATTCCTTAACATCCCATGGAAAAGATTCCTTCACCGTGTAATTTGCAAAGGCTCCTGAGATGTAATGCAGGCAGACTGAAGCTTTCTGCAGCATCAGAACAGTTCAGGGCTTGCTCACATCTCTTTGGGTGAGCATGAGACACCTCTCTGCCTTTAATATTGCAGAGTATTAGTCCAAGGTGGAACAAATGTGATTGGGATGGCACCTGTTTGAACACTGCCTTGGCTGCAATTTAATTTTGCTTTCCAAATTAGCATGTTTCATTACTGTCCTTTTCCCAGTGATAAACAAGATAATTCATTTTGGGTTTTCCTGCACGGCAGAAACATAAAAATTTGTCAACTGTAAATTGCTGTAGGTGTCATTAAAATTCTCCCTAACCAACCTAATATGTTCCAGGGATTTTTTTTTTTTCTTCAAGACACTTGCATCTATTTTTAAACCACCTGCTGTGTCTATACATATTCAGAGTGTAATGGGGAGGCACTGCTGAGCAATTCAATAGGAAATCATTTAAATGGAGAGGGACATAAGAGTAAGTGATAGGAAGTTCAGGAAGTTAATGCACTAGTTTGAAGTCTTTGTCCCCCCTGATCTCCCCCACACGCTCTTTTCTGCATGGCAGCCTTCAGAATTGGATTGTTTTCCACTAAAATAATTGATTTGTGATTGCTTTCAGTCTCCCAGAAATGCCTAAGTCAGGAGTCAGCCCCTTGCAGCACCAGGGAGGTTTATGGGGTGTCCTCAGAGATGTTGGGGATGATGTGCAGAGCAGCTGCTCGGAAGCACAGAAATGGAGCATTAAACTGCACAGGGGAGCCAGGGTCTGTCTTGTGCCTTTGGTGACTGGGAGAACTCTCTGGTGTGTTTGCACTCAAACCCCTCTGCAATTCTGTTTTATCTTCTAATTTTTTTGTCTTCTATCTTCTTTTGCCACATTTTTAAGAGAACCCTTCTTTGCACTTAGCTGTAACCTCTATCCTTTAAAGAGAACTCACAGAAAGTAAAGAATTAAGTCTTATTAACTAACAGGCAGAGAGAAAAGGCAGCTTTTGCTTTAACCATCCTTCTCTTCCTGGAGTTGTTATAATTTCTCATCAGTTCTGGATGCCCTGGCCATTCAATCAGTTCATCCTTGTAGCAACAAATGCTTCTATTCATACTTTATGTTCAAGGGATTCACACACACAACCATTTAAAAGCAAAGGGATAATAAATAATAACCCAGAACAGAAGCTAATCTGAGCACAGTAGATGAGTATCTGCTGGTAGAGTGGGCAAATATCAACTCCTAAAAAATATCTTCATTTTTCCACTCATTTTCCTTTTCTGGATAAAAGCTTTTTATATTGCTTTTACCAAGATTACTTTTACCAAGTATATATTCCAAGTTTATAAGGCAATATAAGCTTATTATTTAAACTTAATAATTCAATTAAACTTAGGGAGTGACTGATGGGAGAGAGCGCCCAGAGCAGCAGCAGCAGCTGGTGAGGAGACCCTGAGCCACCAGGGATGGCCAGGGCACCTCCTGACTGAGTCACAGGAGTCCAGCAGGGGCAGAGAGGGAGCTGTGGTGGGTAAATCATGGCAAATAGTAACCTAAAATTTACTTTTGTGGCAAGTTTTGTAGGTCAGGACAGCCTGAGACGAGTCTGCATTATCCACCAGAGCTGGGAGATGAACTCCTGCCCTGTGGTTGTGTGTGGAGAGGGGGGTGGAGAAGTCTTATCTGTGCTGCTTTGACTTTTCTGGAGTACCTTTTTGTCCATTTATAAACAACATGTTCAATTACCTATTGTAAAGCCTCTTGGCTCAAATATATTTAGAAAGACAAGGCAGAGCATAAATAAATAACTAAATAATAGTAGAATTTGTGTGGGTTGATGGCTACATTCTGGACAAAAAGGCAGCTGAGCAGGGAGCAGTGGAGATGGAGCTGGACAAGAAGGCAGCTGAGGAGGGCAGAGGAGATGGAGCTGCAGCATCATTAATGCTGCTGCTGGCCTGGAGCCAGTGTAGCTGCCCCAGCACATGGGTGAGGTGGCATTAATCATTAATTAGCTGTGCTGAGTCCAGCAGGGCCCTGCTCATTACAGGACACATCCAGCACCCTCCCTCTGCTCCCTGTTCCACCCTGGGATCACTGGCAGTGCTGGTTTGCTGCTGCTGGAGGTGCCTTGGGTGAGCCAGAGCCATCTGAGCGCATCTCAGAGCACAAAAACACTCATTTCCAAGAACAGCACCAGCAGAGACAGGAGCAATATCCAGCCCAGGATCAATAATGAGGGTGAGGCTCTGCCCTGGAGGCTGCACGAGCCAAAGCAGTTCAGGGGCACTTTGATGCTCAGTTCTTCTGCAAAGAGTTTGTAATGTAGGTGGTACATAAAAAATTCATCATTCTGGCTGCCTGTGCTGTGCTGTCAACCAAGATGTTTCCTCTGTGTGCAGGTGTTACTGAAATTGAACTTATCCCTTTGCCCTAAATGATAAATGTGGGCTCATCTGAGGAGTGCAGCTTCAGACTTGTGTTTGCAGAGGGAGGAGGGCATGGTCATATGTAACATTAAGGAATTCCTGACAGCAGAGATCATAAAATATTTAATTTATTTCTCACTTAAATGAAATGACAGGCCAAATGATCTAAATGAGGCAGGCTTTATATTTATTTAGTCTTAGCTTTAACTCCTAACAAGAGCTTTATCATATTTAAACAGTCTCACATCATTAGGTTAATAATAGGCTGCAGTTTGCACTGCTGGTGACTGGATTTTTCATTATCCTCACTTTTGGTCTTTCAATGGCCATTATTGTTTATTGTGCCCTTTTAAAAAGTGAATAAATTAAGAGAAACTAAATCAGAGGGATTTGTTATCAGAGGAGGCAGTGACAGATATTGCTGAGCTCGGGTAGAAGGCAAGAAAATAGGAGCAGGAGATTGAAATGAGGTAGCAGGGCTTTGAAATTCAGACACACCAATCTGAAAGGAAATACCATTTGTAAAATATAAGCACCTAAGTTTGATATTTTCCCTTATATTACAGGATATTTTGTGAATCTATTTAATTCTTAATGCTTGACTTTTGTACAAATGTGGGATTTGAGGAAGGGAAGAGGAAGGGAGGAAAAACTTCTTTATTGCCCAGAGAAGCTGTGGAAGTGTTCAAGGCAAAGTTCTTGGAGCAGCCTGGTCTAGTGGAGGAGCTGGAAATTTATGATCTTTGGGATCCCTTCCAACCCAACCCATTGTGTGAAATCAGGGTGCCTGTCACCCATTATTCAGTGCTGGTTGACAGAGTCAAAGAGCAAGAACTTTAAAACCAGGAGCAATCCAAAGCTCTGCACAAACAGCATCTGGCCTGCCACAAAAGTCAGCTAAGACAGAATTTCCATCAGTTCCAGTCAGAAATTGTTCGTTTATTGGGAACTGCTCATTTCTTGCCAGTGCCAAGGTATGAGATCACTGCCGCCGACCCATGCCAGCAGCCCCTCATTGCAGAGGGCTCTGCCAGAGGAACAATAAAACAAATCCAGAAAGGAGTGTGCTCTGCCCTGCCCAGCTGTGTGGGGTGAGCCTGTGAGCAGGGCAGTCCTGGGTGGTTATTGCCTTTGTCAGGCTGCAGACACACACTGAGAGATTTTGGACTTTGCCATCTGTGCATCGCTTCACTCTGAGAGTGATGATTCAAGTTGTAAATCCTTGAGTGTGGCCAGAAATCTGAGCTAGATCTCCAAAGGTGTTGAACAACTGGACAGGAGAAGAGCAAGCTTGTTTTCTGGCCATGTTGAAATAGGAAGGGCAGGCTTTTGCTCCTACAATTTGAGCTGAATACCTTGACCAGAGGGAGAATTCAGCTAAGACACTTCAGCTAAGACACTTAATCTGAAGAGTGAAAGTGAACACATGCTCCCAACATGTCCTATCATCCATACCAACATCATTCCTAACTTTCTCTGCGTGCTCCTGGGTGGGCTCTGTATTCCCAGGCTCACAGCTCAGTTCTAAAGGTGCCCATGGCTGAAGGGATTTGCAGGTTGGTGTTTGAGCTCTGTGTTCATCAGTAAATACATGGCATTTCTTTAAAAAAAGCTCTTTTCCTCTCATCCTCCTATTCCCAAACAGAAATCCGTCCATGCATCATATTTTTCCCTGCACAGGGCAGGGCAAAGGACTGAATATCTTTGCTAAATAAAAAGCTGTTTTGTATTAGGAATCAGACACTGCTCCAAGATGCACAGATTTGCAATTACAGCTTTGTCCTGGGAGTGAGGATTCTAGAATCATTTGCTGACACAAATTTGCTCTGTGACCTGGGGAAACATTTAAATACTTTGTGCTTCATTTTTCTCCTGCTGCTACATAAATTTTTCAGTGTTGTGTCTTGTACCATCTGATTTCTGTTTTCTGTTTAATCAAGTAATATAAAATTTCAGCCTTTGAGCTGTACAATGCAGCCAAATCACTTTGCAATTGATATATCAGACACTGGCTGGAAATATTTTTGAATTTTTAAAATTAATTTCCATCTTGTCATGACTTGCCTGTTGTTTTAGAACAAATTGAAGCAGTTGGAAAACACTGGTCCAACACTAATTTGTATTCTGGCTGTTGGTTCATGCTGGAATTAGTGACATGCAGTTGTCTTGATGCAGGTGAATCAAAGTTTGCCACGTCAAGTCCAATTCTGCTTCTGTTTAAGATGATAATAAATCACCCCCTGAGCTCTGCTGTGCACGTTGGGGTCCATGCTTGGTGCTCTTACAGCTTGTTTAAATTTCTAATGAAGACACAGAATAATGCATGCTTGTATTATGGCTTCATTATACCATGGAAAATGTCTGCAGGAAAACACATCCCTAGTCAATCATCACTTGGAGAAGTTTTCCCTTCTCCTGACTAATACTCCATCACTTTGATACCTTCCAGGCAGGTTTTGCATTCACCTCATGTCCTCAGAGTCCACAAAACAGCACAGAAAAATAAGCCAGTGCCCAATACCATTACAGTGGATGCTGTGAGAGCCCATATGGTGTTAGTTTCTCAAAAATAAATCACACTGAGAACTGTTGGATGCATACAGGGACCTTTTCCAGTCCCTCTTGGAGGAAATGCTACAAAAAAAATTATTTTAGAAGAGCAGCAATGCATTGCTTTAGAAAAATTATATTAAACAAATGAACCTGGGATGGATTAATATTCACAGCATTAATAAGAATTAGGTTTTAATTACTGTTTAGTAAACCACATATTATAATTTAATAGCTAATTTAAAATCAAGATTGCAGCATTTAGAGCAAGTTTCTAGACCAAGAAATTATATCTTCTGCATAGTCAGCACACTTATGCTAATGGTTTAATGCAAGTATGAGATAAACCCTGCTGCCACCTCCTTTGCACTTCTGCATGCATTAAACACACCACTTTCTAATAAACAAATTTTTCCATTTTTGGAAAAGAGTCTTTACCTGCAGCTCTGCAAAAACAAGTGCAAGTTCAATACCTCAACAGGCTTGGATTTCATCAGTCCTTCCCCTGGGCACACCAGGGTGATCCAGGCACTTGAGAGGCAAAAATGTTTCTAAAATTGACAGTTCTTTCCCAAAGTGAAAGCAAGGAGTCTTTTTCCATGGCAAATAAACCAATATTCTCCCCAAAACAGGAAATGTATTCTCTAGAAAATGTTTTCCATCTCCTGTGAGCTGATGTACATATTCCTACAGGTTATTCCTACAGTCCATGGTTCCCTCTCCACTTATATTATAGCTTTATCTACAGATATCTATATCTACATATTGTAATTATTTAAATTTCCTTGTGTGATGCTTCTTTTCAGCATTGCAACCCCCCACCAAAATAATTTCCAAGTAGGAAAATGAAAGGACACAGGTGATACAAGCAGTTTGTTGATGTGCCACCTTTGCACCTCAGTGTTAGGAATTTTCACCATTATAAATCTCAACAGGGTTTTTCAAAGAGATCCTTTGTTGTTAAACCCCTTGCTAGGATAGATTAAAAAGAAACTGCTGGAAAAGGGAAAAAAAAAATAAGAACAAAAAAGCAGCTTCCTCAAGATGAGAAGGTGATTTCCCAGCTGGACAGGAACAGCTTTGCTTTCGGATCTTGTGTTTTTGCAGGGTCGTTTGAAAAGTCACTGGTTTGTTCTGTGGCATAAGAACAAAAGATGACTAGACTAAAACAAGAGAAATATTCCATATGATATCAAATCTATCTGCATTTCAGAACCTGTCAAAGTGAAAAATGAAACCACAAGCTTGGCCTTTAAAAATATTAATTCACTTTAGAGATGAAATGTAAAAGTTCTGGGAAAGAAGTCACCTTATCTTCAGGAAGAAGCAAGCAAGACAAAATCCCTCTTGCTCTTCCTGGATCTCAGATGGCACTTCCATGTCTAAAAAAGGATTTAATCATCAGATCTGGCCACCATAAATCCCTGAAGTGTTTTTTGCCCTATTATTAATGAGACAAATCAAATGCACTAAGCAGGTCTTGAGGAATCCCAGTTTCAGGGGATAATTTCCCACTTTTACTGAGTGATGTGCATTTAGTGTTGGGCTGCAGCAGCATTTTGGGATTACAGGCACAGGTTATTGACAGCAGAAAGCACTGGCCATTAGGATGTCAAGAAAGGTAATTAGTGAATATTCAGCTAATAAATTGTCAATATCCAGAGATACCCAATGTACACTTTTCACATGCATTCATTTAAAGCCTGTATTTAACTTCTCAGCTAAGCATAATTTAAAGCTTTTAGGGATCATTCTGCCTGTTTGGTGTTATTGATTCCACACAGCAAACTATAATCAACGGATAAATCTCTGATCTTTAGTCACAATGAAATAATAAAAATGAATATTTCTGTACCATTTGAGATGGCATTTTGATATTGGCCTTGTCAAAATATATTGCAGATGTTTCTCAAAAATTATCTGCCATGATCTATAATAACTGATGAAGAAATTATAGATAAATTTTCACTTCAGTAGGCCTCAGCCAAAACCTTTGCTCCATTAATATCTTTTTCTGAGATTACTCTTAAGTCAGTCTGTTTTGGATTTTCTAGTTATTAAGACTTTCAAATTGACAACACATACGATTGTTCTTGAAGTACTGAATATGACAATGAGTTTCTTTTATTTTAATTCTTTGTAGTCATTTGGTGGCTTTTTTGTTGCTGGATTTTGGGGGTTTTTTTTGGTAATTTCACCTCCCATATGCCCCCAGTTCCTGTTCTTAGGCTGCCCCCTAGCAATGGAAGTGAACTCTGTTGGATAGGCAGAGTAAGCCCAGAGCAGAGAGCCCTCACAGAACAACCACTGCAAACCAAGAGGAATAGAGCTGTTAGTTTGTCTCTCGCGTCCATAAATAAACCTGCCATTTTCTTCTGAGGTTTAATTTTCCTTGCAGCTTGTTTTAATACTTCAGCCAAGTGGAAGTTCAATACAAGGGAGCATAATAATGAATATTTCCCATTGTTTTATTTCCAAGCACCATAACCAATGAGGCAAATAATCCATGGCCATTAAGCTTTCTATATAAAGAATTGGAAGGTACACAGAGCTTGCAATAGCATGAATAACAGAGGTCTTCCCTCAGGCCTTCAGAGGTTGACACACACAGAATATTTCCTAACTGTGTGTGGTGATCTCTTTAATTTTAGAATATTTTTATTGCCTCTTCAGGGAATAGCTGTGTGTCTCTTGGCCATTGAGAAATTTAGGGCAAAGGGCTTAAGAACTTTGATTTTATTTTTCTTATTGTTTTCCCCAGTGAAGCTCAGCTGTAAAAATTCCATCTGAACAGTTGTGCCTCAAACTTTGTGTGAGCATCAGAGAGCCCTGTTGAACCAAACACAAAATAGCAATTAAATGGTAGAAACAAATTTTCTGGAGGCTTAGAGGGCTTAAAGTCAATCTCAGGAAAATCAGCATGTGAATGCTGTTCCCTCAGAAGCTCTAATAAGCAAAGATACACCTAAACCAAACTAGAAATGCAAATATCTTCTTATAAAGCTTATTGCCTTTAAAATTGTCAGGCAAATGCTCCAATTAGAGTCCCTCAGTGACAAGCAGTGAGCAGCTGACCTCACCCACAACCCTGACACCCCTGCTGCCTCCCGAGGTAATGAAACTCTTGATTTCACTGGAACAGGCAGTGGAGATGAAAATATTCCAACAGGAAAACCACTGAGACACAGAAGCCAGGCCAGAAACAAGGAGGACATGGGATGTTTTCTGGGCCTGTGATGTTGGGTTTGTGGGGGACACAAAAAACAGATTTGGAGCCAGCCAGGCAAAGTGGGGACTGAGAGAGGGACATGAGGGACAGACACATCATCAGCCATCAAGGGAATTGTGCAGGTTGTTGTAAAAAAAGGAAATAAAATAAAACCAGGAAGGGAGTCTTGATCTTTTCATTCATAACTAAAGGGAGGAAGTGCTCAGAGCTCCAGATCAGAACAGGAGCACTCTCAATGTGTAGATGAAGTGATTTTCAGCAGGACCCCCAGCCATGCCATTTATCACTGCCTCAATTAACCTGCCCCTGGGGGGTTGCTGCATCCAGCTAATGGTGTTTGTGGAAGACATCAGGATCTGCATGTAAGGACACATTTCATTACTTCTGGGTGTCCTGCTGCTCACTAAACTGATGGCTGGCACAGCAAGAGTGACACTGTCAGTTTAAATGGTGTGTCCCTTGATAGCTGCATCCTCACTGTTGTGCAAGGCTGGGGGGAAGAGGTCCTGCTAAAAAAGGCTCCTGTGAGGATCAATGTTTTTTTTTTCTTTAAAGTTAATTAACCAAAACTGATATTTCCTAAATATGTTCATTGACATGAATGCTGCCATGGGAGTTGTTCAGTACCCTTGTCTGTAAGTGTGGATTTCTGGGTGCCTTTTCTCCCTTTTCCACCTGTAACCAAGAGATCTGGTTCTATAACCAAATTGAATTCCTGGTTCTTGTCTGTGTGGGGAAAGGAGTGACTGGAAGGGCAGCATGTGAATTCCCAAGTCTGGATACCAACAGCACACACAAAGTGGGCACCTGAGGGGTTTTTCCTTCCCTCCTGGCCCAGTGCCCACTGCACATCCCAACAGATCCTTTTGAGCACAGAATTGTATTCAGAGATGCCTTCATTATCAGCCAGTTGTTTTTGGGACTGCAGGAAAAGATTCCATGCCAGTCAAAGATTCCACAATATTTCCCTCGATCCCTGCAGGGAGAGGATCTGGTGCTGTCAGTTGGTTTTGGGATCGCTGGAGAACATTCCAGCAGTTCCATGTCAGTCAAGGATCCCAAAATATTTCCCTTGATCCCTGCAGGGAGAGATTCTGATGCTGTCAGGAATAAGTATGTTGACCTTTGGTAAACAGAGCATCTGTAAATAATCTTTTAGTGCAGAATGTGATGCTTTTTTAATGTAGGGCTGCTTTTGGAGATGTTATATTCTGTCCAACAGAGGGATCAATTGTCTGGTCTCAATATTGATAGAGGAATGTCCCAGTTGTGTAAAATTCTGGTTAAAAGGCTTGGCTTCTGTAGAACCATGTTTCAAAAATATTGATTAAATTCAACATAATCCTTCAATCTGCCAGGAATTATCAAAAAATGCTTTGTAATTTGCCACTGTTTGGAGGGCACTTTAAAAGCTGCATATTTTCCTTTCCTGGTGCTGTGACATTTTCCTTTAAAGTGCTCCTCTCATAAGTGTGTTGTAAGGGAAAATTTCCATAATGACCCAAGTGTTGGTTATCTCTGTGCAGGGAGGGTTCAGTGGAATATTCAAGATGATGAGTGATCTGAATGACCTCTCAAATGGGAGCTGTTTGATGCTGTTCTTCACCACCTGGAACTGGAATCACTTGGGGGAAAAGAAAAAGTGTCTGATAAATCCCATGGATATTGTAAATCCATTTTACCTACCCTGGCCTAGAACCAAGTCAAACCTCGGGTCCAGGGAAATCAATGAAGTCCAAACTCATCATATTTTGACACGTTCTTGTAGGTCCTCCTTCACAAGAAAAACCATACATTTTTAGGCAAATAATATTTTTGAAACAAGGGTAGATAAGGAGAAGGAGAACACTGGGAGATAACTGAATTCCTCCTTGATTATCTGTGGCCAGCCTTTGAATCACAGAGAGGAAACCTAGGGCTGATTTCTATTTATTCTGCTTTACTTCCAGTTGTGTGCCACATTCCTGCTCTAAAACATTGTCTAGCTAATAATATCAATTTTATTTCACATTTTCAGCAGCAATTGCATTCCTGCTTTGATAAACAGCATTTTAGCAGGCTTAAGATGCTGAACATTTGACAAAGGCAGTAATTTTAGAAGCATCTTCTCCATTTATTAAGCTAATTGTTTCACTTGTAGCTTCCCTTCCAATTTGTTGTAGTGTTAACTCAGCATTTCCTGCCTCTGGAAATCTGTTTAACTTAAAGTGACTTTTAAGATAGGCTTTTAAGAAAATTCAATTTTCTACTTCTCTTGTGAAATTGAAATTTCTTTCTTCCTTTTCTTTCGGTCTCAATAAAGTTTATGCAAATAATATTAAAATTTATAATGAGACTAATATTTGTTAATCTCAGTTCAAACAGTGGATTTGTATTAAAACATAGTTTCAAACACTTCTGTTGAGAGTGAGAAAGTGTATTGCTTTTAATTCATTCATTACTGTGCTGCACTTGTTAAGCTTGAATTGTCATTATGATTACACACCATAATTTTTAGTACTCAATATTAATTATATTTAAATCCCATTAGATCTCTGGTTGCTGGGCCTGCTCTGATTCCCATTTTACAGAAATGTTTTGGAGCAGTTCCAGCACATGAACCCAATCCTGCAGCTCAGTGCTGGTTTCAGCAGGAGATTTGTGCATATAAATTAATTATGTTAATAAAAGTTTTCTGGGCTCAGTAAAGGTTGCAGGGCATTGCAGGATGTCCCACTCTCTGTGGCCTGCTGCAATGTCAGGAATTAGATCTTGAGCTGCTTGTGGTCAGCACCAAATGTCCTGTTGGACCAATGGGTGTTGGAGGGTGCCTTGAAACACAAATTTCGGGTTGTACTGTGCACACTCCAGACAGGAAATGCAAAGAATAGAAAATATGCCTCAGTCATTTATTTGGTTTAATTGCAGATCTTTAGGAACTGTCAGCAATGCAAAATCCCATTTGTTTATGTGTGTCTGAGAGGGGCTGGATTTTCACCCAGGTTCTTTCATGGTTTCAGAGCTCTTGCCCTGCTTGTGGCCAAACTGGCTCACCAAGCCATTCTGAGTGTGGGCAGAATTATCTGTGCTGCAGCTCTGTGTGAGCCACACTGGGAATTCAGGGGTGTGTGGATCCCTCCAGGCACTCAGAGACTGAGTTAGAAGAGCAGAGTCTAGCAAGATGAAGTTTAATAAGTCCAAGTTGTGAGTCCTGCATTTTGGCCACAATAACCCCTGCAGGCTTGGGACAGTGGCTGGGCAGTGCCCAGGCACAAAGGGACCCGGAGGTGCTGGTCACAGCCAGCTGGACGTGAGCCAGCAGAGTGCCCTGGTGGCCAGGAAGGCCAATACAGCTGGCCTGGGTCAGGAATGGTGTGGCCAGCAGGAGCGGGGAGGTCATTGTGCCCCTGTCCTTGTCACTAGTGGGGTCACACCTGAGTGCTGTGTCCAGCTCTGGGCCATCAGTTTGGGAAGGACCTTGGGACACTGAGCACATCCAGAGGGGCTGGGGACACAAACCCTGTGAGGAATGACTGAGGGAGCTGGGGGTGCTCAGCCTGGAGAAAAGGAGACTCAGAGGTGAGCCTATCACTCTGCACAGCTCCTGAAAGGTGCCTGTGCTCAGCTGGGGCTGGGCTCTGTCTGCAGCAGCACTGACACACCCAGAGCACACAGCCTCAGGCTGCACCAAGGGAAATACAGGCTGGATATTAGGAGAAAGTTTTTCACAGAAAGAATGATAAAGTTCTCAATGGCTGACCAGGGAGGTGGTGCAGTCCCCATCCCTGGGTGTGTTTAACACAGCCTGGATGTGGCACTGGGTGCCAGGGTTTGGTTGGGGTGTTGGGGCTGGGTTGGACTCGATGATCTTGAAGGTCTCTTCCAACCCAGTGATTCTGTGAATGCCCAGCTCTCTCTCCAGAGCAGCTGGACGTGGGTTTGGCAGAGCTGAGGCAGCCAAACTGAGCAGTTTAAGAACATTCCACACCCCCAGAGAGCACAGCCTGGACAAGCAGCAAAATCCAAACCCTTCACCTTCAGAGTTCCATCCCCTCAGAGCAAGGGGAACACGACAGGGCTGAGGATCTGAGAGCTGCCCAGAGCACAGGGCTGGGCTGGGGGTGGAAGTGCTGCTCAGATCCACAGCCCAGCTTTCCTGCCTTTGAAAAGCTCTTTCAACAACGTTGGGATGTCTCTGCCCAGTCCTTCAAAGGGCTCAGGTATTCTTTCCCGCCTTCTCCTCCTGCTTCCAGTACCTCCCATACCGTTCTCCCCTTTGTTGGCTTTGCTGCTTTTACTCTGCAAGAACTGCCTGGAAATTTTGGAGTTTGCGCAAGTCTGAGCTCTGTCCATTGTAGTTCCCTGACCCCTGCTCACCCCCACGTCCTCCTGTACCCCACCTCCTGCACTCCTGGCTCATGTTTCTCACTTAATTGCAGTTTGTCTTCCTTTCATACAAAACCAGTAGATTTCTCTCAGTCATTAACTCTTATCTTTATTTCTTCCTTAATTCTGCACATTACCAAGAATTTGTTTTTCTTTCCAATGTGCCTTGGGAGTTCTCCTAAAGGAAAGTTGTATGTAAAACTGCTTTATAGAGCACCAGGCCTCCAGAAATTTCTGACATTGAGTAGCATGAGCGCAGCAGGGAAGCAGAGTTTATGCTGCAGCATTATTTCTTCTTATTTGAGCAACCTGTCCCATATTTTCTGTCATGTAAATTATTGTTTCACAAAAGCAGCTGTACTGCAGTGCAAAATCTGCATTAGGCAGTGACAGGCTGAGTCTGAAAGTGAGAATAACCTACAAATGTTGGTTTGGTTGCAAGAAGACAAAGCCTGACTTGAGGGTGATGGTGGGGAGATGTTTGGTTGGCAGATGCCCTTAGAAAATAAAAGTAGGGTTGTAAAAGTCTTGCAAAAAGAACTTTTTAACTGAAGCAGAAAATGCAAGACTTGCAAAAAAGGCATTTAATTTTTTTATCATGAAAGGAAGTGATAAGATACATAGGAGTAAGAAAGAAAAGAATGAAATCAACTGGAGAAATTTTAAATGTAAAATTCCACTGTTATGTCTTTCATCAGAACATAAATCCTATGGAGGGGTTGATTTTTCACCCCATAGTGTGATAAGCTTTTTGGTAAAACAGAAATAGTGTAATTGAAATCCATTTTGCATCATTTTCCCTTGGATGATTTAGAATTAGGCCAATTTATATTCTGCAGGTACAACCCAATGAGAGTGTAAATGCAGCCACCAGAATTGTTTTTGTCCACGAGCAAAGCTGGTATCATTTACTGATTCATTACACTCTCAGCAGGGTCCTCTCTTTCAAAAGCTACCTGGAATTATTGCTGGCAGTAGAACACTAAGCTCTAAAACAAGATTTGCATAAAAAAATGAAAGTTCAAGGAAAAATGATAATAGTGATTAAAAGTAACATCTGATGACTATTTTGATTAGAACACCACGTTGAAATGTGGTATTCAAACAGACACAGAGGCTTTTTTTCCCCTCCAGCTGACAATGCACCTATTTAACTAAACTATTATGTCCCTGATAATTTGCCTGAAATAATAGGCAGTGCTTCCATTAATATTTAACAATATAAACATCAAGCAAAGGCTGTACAACTGGAATCACAGACCATGTTTTTTTGCATTTGGGTACTAATTTTAGAAATAACCTCTGTCTGCTGATGTGTGGTTGTGTATCAAGTCAGTAATTGAGTTTTCTGGGCATTTTGACCACTGATACAAGTTTGCAAAGCAGATTACACAGCAGAATCACAATTTCCATCCTGACCTTTATCACATTGCTTTCTGTGGGGGGAATTGGAATGTTTAGGGAGGGAAATATAATCTAAGTGGGCCTAATTTGTGAGAGAATGTGCTTTCTGATGTTAACCCAGTGAGCTGCATTTTGATTCATTTGATAACACATCATCTAAAAAATTGGCATTAGGCAGATATCACAAAACTTATTATCTTTTATTGCCTAGGCAGAAAACACTGGGTTTGATGATTATAAATTGAAACTTGTGGAAAACTTTTATCTTCAGCTGCTGGGCAAAGATCCTGTCCCAGGATTGTTTTAGCAAAGAAACAGCCTTGTCCACATCCTCCAGGAATGATGCTGAGCTGTGCTGGATGGAGAGGTGCTGGTTGGGGTTGAGGATGGAGAACCTCCTTGGGAGGCCTCTGCAAAAGGCCCTTTCACATGGTTTATCCTGGTTGTGTGGGTGTGTTTTGGTTTGGACAGACAGGAGTCTGCTAAGGAGGGCAGGAGCCTCCCTTGAAATGGAAAATGTAAACACTCCCCCTCCAAATTATCATAATTTTGAAATTAAGGCACTCTCAGGCAAAGATACGGGATTGGGAACAGCAGTTCTTTATTAGGAAAATTTAAAACACAAAGTTCCCTAATTTTTATGTGATTATACCTGCAACAAGGCAGGAAGAATTACCTTCATCCTCCTGTTTTGGGGAATTTGGGGACTTTTTTCCAGGGGACCTGTGGTTCTCATGGTTTCAGTGCTGTGATGTTTTGGAAGCAGCCTCTCCCCCTGAGCTCTGGTTTGGTTTGAATGGAAACCTGCCAGTTCTTCATTCACAAACTGGGCAAGTTAAAGCTTAATAAAAGTGCAAATAAACTTGGGGAGTCCATTTGAAGTCAGTGGAGCTGTGCTGATTTATTCCAGCCCGAGAATCTTTTCAGGCTTGAATGCTTTTGAGGCTGCTCCTGATTCCTCCTCTCTCTGAGCTGCAGCAGAACTCAGCTGCTCATCTCTGTCCTGATCCATTTTCTCTGACCTTTACACACTCCACACACTCAGGGAATTCTCTTGGCACTGGGATTTCTATGCAGAGAGATTTGAAAAGCTCTCTCTGCTAAAAAACATTTGAGGTTACTGTGTAGGAGAAACTTGTCTCTCCTTTCATGTTTTTGGACTTAAATAGTCTCATTCCTACCTACAGCAGGGACAAGGAATGATTCAATAATTTGCAACTAATAATTTATTAGAACAACTTTGCCCTCTTTTCTCCTCACAAATTGTCTGCAAACAGATTGTTCAACTCTAATATGTTAATAGCTGAAAATTATTTGACCATGTTTTTTCAGCAAATACCTTTTGGCCTGTGGATTATTTGAATTGCCAATTGCAACTGTTAAAATGAAATATACAATTAACACTGCAAATAGAGCTGATTGGGTATTGCAGGAGACCAGTTTTTATGGAAATATACTGATTTTTCAAAATGAACATTTGCAATACAGCAATTTGGGGGGGGAAAAAGCTTTGTTGAAGTAAATATTTGTAATACAGAAGGGAATTCTTATCTTGAGTGCTCCTGACAGCTCACTTGAGATTTTGCTGGTGGAGACAACCAGATTGAACGTCCTGTTGAAAAAGCTGAACTGCTTCTTACCTTCCCTCATCCAGCCTGATGTCCTGATGTAAATATTTATTTATTTATTCTGAGACACATCTCTTTTCATATGCTCTGTCCAAATTGTAATTAGGCAGAACTTTGCAGATTGTGTAGTAATTGTAACATTTTTTAGAAATGTAATACTCAGGACAGGAGAGAATGTTGCCTCCTACACTTGTCAGTCAGGCTCTTAACGTCTCCAACAATTTATTCTGATTTTTATGGAGAAACCCTTGGAATTATTTTTTGCTTTCTAGCGTTGTTGCATTGTTCAATATGAAGCTTTGGAAAATGTTAAGCACCAGGGAAATAAGGTAACCAAGTCCATCCTTGGGGATTTTTGGGGTACAGTTCATTAATGTGGATGACATACAGTGTTTTCAATCCAGCACCAAAAACTGGAGTATAAACAGTGGTAGGATTAAAGTCTGTAAGGAGGAGGAGCAGTGCCAGATGCCATTTAATGCACCAGAATATTCAGTGCTGCATGGACAGGAGGGTTGGAGGCTCTCCTGGGTGCAGGCTCTGTGAAAAGGGGATTCTGATGGAGCACATGGGAAGCTGGGCCATGATTTCCATGGTTCCTCTCCCAAAATAATCCTGTGGCTGCAGGGAGGGCAGGGGAGCTCCAGCAAGATGGGTTGTCATGAATCCTGAGCTCTGGAATTACCAGGAATTGTGAGCTCTGGAACTGACATGAAGTCTGGACTCCGGAATTTCCATTAATTGTGAGCTCTGGATTTTCCTGAACTCTGAGTTCTGGAATTGTCCCAGATTATGAGCTCTGGAACTGCCATGGGTTCTGAGCTTTGCATTGTCTTGAACTCTGAGCTCTGGAATTGTCCTTAATTCTGAGCTCTGGAAATGTCATGAATTGTGATTTCTGGAATTTCCATGAATTCTGAGCTCTGGAATTGTCATGAATTGTGATTTCTGGAATTTCCATGAATTCTGAGCTCTGGAGTTGCCATGGATTCTGACATCTGGAACTGGCATGAAGTCTGGGCTCTGGATTGTCCTGAATCCTGAACTCTGGATTGTTCTGAATTCTGAGCTCTGGAATTGCCCTGAATAGTGAGCTCTGGAATTGCCCTGAATTCTGAGTTCTGGAATTTCCATAAATTGTGAGCTCTGGAGTTGCCATGGGTTCTGAACTCTGGATTGTTCTGAACTCTGAGTTCTGGAATTGTCCTGAATTGTGAGCTCTGGAGTTGCCATGGGTTCTGACTTCTGGAACTGACATGAAGACTGGGCTCTGAAATTTCCATGAATTCTGAGCTCTGGAATGGTCATGAATCCTGAGTTCTGGATTGTTCTGAATTCTGAGTTCTGGAATTGTCCTGAATTGTGAGCTCTGGATTGTGCTGAACTCTGAGCTCTGGATTTTCCTGAGTCCTGAACTCTAGAATTGCCGTGGATTGTGAGCTCTGGAATTGAAGTGGATTCTGAGCTCTGGAATTGCAGTGGATTCTGAGCTCTGGAATCGCAGTGGATTCTGAGCTCTAGAATTGCCATGGATTGTGAGCTCTGGAATTGCAGTGGATTCTGAGCTCTAGAATTGCCATGGATTGTGAGCTCTGGAATTGCAGTGGATTCTGAGCTCTAGAATTGCCATGGATTGTGAGCTCTGGAATTGCCGTGGATTGTGAGCTCTGGAATTGCAGTGGATTGTGAGCTCTGGAATTGCAGTGGATTCTGAGCTCTGGAATTGCAGTGGATTGTGAGCTCTGGAATTGCCGTGGATTGTGAGCTCTGGAATTGCAGTGGATTGTGAGCTCTGGAATTGCAGTGGATTGTGAGCTCTGGAATTGCCATTAATTCTAAGCCCAGAGGAGCTCTGTCCCATCAAGGCTGGCCCTGTGTGTTCTTCACAGCCCCTGGAGGGGCACAGTCAGTGACACCCCCAGGCAGGGAATGTTTGCACACAGCAGGTCTGTAATTGTGTACAGACCATCTGGAATTGTGTTTTTCCTCTAACCAAGCCCATTCCTGGGGAGCAGAGCCTCACTGCAGCCCCTTCTGCTGCTGACAGAGGGTTTGGGTGAGGAGTGCTGCCTCTGTATTCCTGGCACCTCTGAGTGTGCAAAAATAAGGGTGATTAAATGGTCTAAAATCAGCTCAAGAAGTTACATAATAATTGATGCTTTCACTCTGGAGTGAAAGATCTCTGCAGCACTGTTTAATTATGAGGAACAGCTGAAATTTTTGCCTGAAAAAGAAAAAAAAAAAAAAAAAAGAGAAATTACACACATTGGTCCAAGAGGAAAGCAGAAACATAGCTTGTGTTTTAAAAAGAAAAGAGTGATTTCAGTATATTTGACAGCAAGTATTTTCCTTGGAACATTGTGATTCTTATTCTCCGAAGCTATTAAAAATTATTACAGTACTTTATACTTCTAGAGCAGCTGACATGGAAAATTATCTTCTAACCAAACCATGAGTATCTAGTGAGCAGCTGCTGCAGATCAGCATCCTCTGTGATGAAGGGAAATGTCTTTGCCTGGTAAAAACCAGTGTAGAGGCACCACCTTCAGTGGTGTTGTGTCTTTTATAACAATTGAAGTTTTTATTTACAATATTCAATATTTGGTCTCTTCCCTGGCCTTACTTTCAGGAGCAGTCTAACTAACAATAATGATTTAAGGAGAAATATCTCAGACTAAATCTGAGCTTGTCCTCGAGATTGCTGATCTCTACCTGAGGAGAAATTCTTATGAATATCATCATCTGTGCAAGGAAACTCCCTTAAATGGTGTAAATATTTATATTTATATTAAAATTTTTATTAATATATATAACAGCCAAGATGCATGTGCATACAGCCTTCTAAAAAGTGATATTAACTCAGTATCCAAATCCTAATTTGTACCTCAGTCAAAATTTATCATTTTACAGAGGCTGTTGAAAGTATGCCCATAAAATTCCTGTATTTTCATGTAAAATGTAACAAACTCATCCATGTACACAAGCCCAATGCTTAGGCCAGCATTATGAAGAATCAAAAGTGTAAATTTATGTGTAATTTAAAATAAATGTGGGAGTTATGACGAATTAAAGTCTTGATCCTATATATTAAATAGTCACAGATTTCATCATGATGAATGACAAATAACTCTGGCCAGGAAACCAATTTGGTTCCAACACTTTGGAGCAACTTCTTTCCTTTCTTAATGGTTACTGCTGAAGGAGAAAATTTAGTCTTCCTTTTGCTTCCAGATACACCCATGGACTCCACATCTCCCACAGGTAGTAAATAGATATTGATTCTGTTCATAGCAGAAGTACATTATTACAGTGATTAAACTGGAGACTTTCCTTTATGATATGAAAAAATTGGAAATTGGTGAGCTAAAGAGGATTTATGTTACAAAAGAGTTTGGGTTTTTCTATTCATCAAACTGTAATTCAAGCTCTAAATGCAAAGCCTCTGTGTATATCTCCCTTTTTAAGCAGCAGCAACTGGCATTTAAAATAAATGCTGATATTATAATTATCAAAGCATTATGTCTGTTAGAGCTGCTAATAGTCACTTTGCTTCATTTTTTTTTAATTTTACATTTGTCAAAATCCTGACAAGCATACTCTGGGATAATGTTAGGTTCAATGTTGATATTGTTACTCAACAAGAACATTGATTATGTCTTAATAGGACTCATTCAGTATGTATTATATGCAATTATCATCTTAAATGAACACAAGCGTTTATTTAGCACCAACTGAAATTATTTCAATCCAAAGATTTTTTCTTTCTGGTTAGCATTATATTATAAAGTCATTAGTACCAAATATGATATTGCAGCACACTCCTGATACAGAATTATGCATGACTACATAGTTTAAAAACAAACTTATAAATAGAAGAGTCGAGGCAATGTTGCATCATTACAGAAATACAAATATCCATGGAATAGTCAGAAAACTCTTGTCTGATAATTAGTATTGAAAGGATCCTTAAAACACTTGTAAGCATTTTGAATGTTCTGTGTGTTGATTGCTTCACAAACAGAATTTGTTTTGATTTCAGCAGTTTTCTGGGAATTTGGGGATTTCTCTTCTCCCTAATATTTTTGATCATTTTTTTTTATGAGAACTGAAGCACTAAAAGAAGGTTGGTGCTGGGTACTGCGTGTGCCCTGCCCAAAATACCAAAATATACAATCCAGGGGTGTCTTGCAGGGGGGCACAGGAGGAACATTGGCTTGGGGCTTCCTGCTGCTGGTTGCTGCTGCAGGGAATCACAGCCTCAAGGGCCCCAAACCTTCCCTGGAACCACCCAAGTGCTTCCACTGGTTCCCACCTTGCATTTTGAGTCCTGCTGCACTGGTGGTGCTGCAATTCCAGCTGAATTTGGATGCCCCACAGCCCAGACCAGGGTTGGACTGTCCCTGCTGCTGGTGTGGAATGACTGCAGGGACAATTTATGGGCAAAGGAATGGTTCTGCTGCTGTAATTGTACAAACCCTCTCAACAGTGCCACACTCCACAGAGTCACAGCTGATAAATAACAAACCACACCAGCAGTGACTTGATGTTCATTTATTACAATAATCCATTTTCCTTTGGGGATCCCACTTGGTGGAGCTGGGGCTTGTTTCTGTTCCTGACATCTCACTGTCCGCTCACTGGATTGCTTTTGCAAGGCTGTGCTTAGGTCACTTAGAA
Organism: Ammospiza nelsoni; assembly: GCF_027579445.1. NCBI lineage: Eukaryota > Metazoa > Chordata > Aves > Passeriformes > Passerellidae > Ammospiza > Ammospiza nelsoni. The sequence goes on from NC_080645.1 coordinate 18,507,032, forward strand.
GCAGGATTGGGTTTAGTGACAGGCAGTGACTTGGTGGGACGTGTTTGAGTCTCTGTGGGGTCACAAAATGATCAAATTTTGGGTGCTGCATCCCTGCAGCTGGGCAGGGATGGAGATGGGGAAGGAAGGATGTTCTCCCCTGTCACAGACATCTTTTATGAAAAATTCTTTCCTTAGGATTTTTCCTCCTGAGAAGCTGGGAGACCTCAGGAACAAAATGTAAGCAATGGTTGTCTGCTGCTGTGGGATGCAACAGGTGCATCTGGGATTGTCCCATGTGGTTGTTTCTAATTAATGGCCAATCACAGCCAGCTGGCTCAGACTCTCTGTCCGAGACAGAAGCTTTTGTTGTCATTCTTTCTTCTTCCATTCTTAGCCAGCCTTCTGATGAAATCCTTTCTTCTATTCTTTTAGTATAGTTTTAATGTAATATATATCATAAAATAATAAATCAGCCTTCTGAAACATGGAGTCAGATCCTCGTCTCTTCCCTCATTCTCACACCCCTGTGAACACTGTCACACTCCCCCACTGCCTCCTTCCTTCCTTCCTTCTTGTGAGCACTTACTCCTCACAGGATAGGAGGAAAAGGAGGGAGAACACCCCGGGGTCAAGGCTCTGAGCCCTGAGAAGAGGGAGATGCTGAGGGGGTGCCATGAGATCTCCCAGAGCAGCCCTGAGCCCCCAGCACATCCCTGCAGAACGGGGCTGCTGGGAGCACAGGAATCCCTGCCTGCCTGCAGAAATCCAGGTTTTTGGTCAATCCCACTGCTCCAGACAATCCCTGCTGCTGCCTGACTCTGCTGGGCTGGAGGCAGGAGAAATCTGTGACGTCCTTTACAAGTGAGTGTAAAAAGAGAGCCTGTGATGGGAACAAGCTCTGCTCAGGGTTTGCATCTGTTAGCAGCTGCTTCCCCTAACAAGGCAAATATTTGGTGTCAGAACGAGTTGTAGGAAGTGCTGCATAGCAGGGAAGTGTGAAGTATTCATAATTATATGAAATACTACTCAAAATTCAGTGTTTCTCACATTTTGCGTGAGCTTAAACATTGGGCTCCTGTCACAGACATTTCCTGCTGCAGTAGATGCAATTTCTAGCATAAATGGGCTTGTTTTCAATAGAAAATGGGATGGTTTTCAAAGGAAAAAAGGCCAATTTGTGAGTAGAAATGGGCTTTCTGAGCAAAGAGGCTTATAAACATGAAGTGATAAATGGCTTTGCAAGTTTTCCATACAATAATAACGACTTTCTAATCAAAATAATGAAAAAGTCACAGCCAGGAGAGGGGAGAGAAGACTCATTCAGGTTTTAATGCACTTTAGGAAACAAATATATGAAAACTATAAATTTAGTTCCCCTCCATGGTGTGAGTTTGTGTTGCAGACATGTCAGTAATACTTCTTTGCATTTGTTTTTATGATGTTATAAATCAAACTCCTGGTCTCGCTTTGCCACCTTGTGAGATGAATTTCATGGAATAATGTTGTAAGACTACAGCAAATACATTTCTTAGGATCCCCTGTGTGGCAGTGGCATCTGATTTCCTAGCAGTCCATATGTTTTTAGGACAAAATTTCTCTTCTGGCTTCACTTGTTGATTTAACATGTAAATTTATTGTTTCATAATAGCTGATCTGATGAGCAACAGAGGTGGTTGCTTCTCTGTTGGCCTAAAAATGCTTCAAAATTTACCTGCTGAGGAGCTGGGATCTCCTTCTCCAAAATGAGATCCAAAAGGTGCTCCAAAAAAAAGAGATGGTGGGATGTGCCCAGGAAAATATAAAATGCAAAATTCACAGTTTGGGCAAAACTTCCAAATCCCTCGGATGCAGAGGAGCCTGGGTGACCCAAGGGGCTGAGGTTGCTTTGTGGGCTGCGTCCAATTCTGTGGAAAAATGCTGGATTAAGGACATGGATGAGGGATGTCAAAGCTGGGAACCTTGGGCTCTTGCACAGTTCCAAGAGGTGCAAAATTCACAATTTAGGAAAATCTTCCAAATCCCTTGGATGCAGAGGAGCCTGGGTGACCCAAGGGGCTGAGGTTGCTTTGCTGGGCTCTGTCCAATTCCCTGGAAAAATGCTGGATAAAGGACATGGATGAGGGATGTCAAGGCTGGGAAGCCTGGGCTCTTGCAGACACAGTTTGAAGAAGTTCAAAATTCACAATTTGGGAAAAAGCTCCAAATCCCTTGGATGCAGAGGGATTTGGCTGAGGTTGCTTTGCTGGGCTGTGTCAAATTCCCTGGAAAAATGCTGGATAAAGGACATGGATGAGGGATGTCAAGGCTGGGAACCCTGGGCGCTTGCAGGCACAGATCCAAGAGGCTCCAAAAGCAGCAGCTCTGTTGCAGTTTTCCCCGTGGGACGCAGGTTTATTGTCCAGGAGGGTTTGGATAAACATTCCTGGGCAATGTGAGGTTCTCACTGTGTGGCTCCAGGGGTGGCTGCAGCCCCTGCCCATCTGTGGCCTCTGTGCTCACATGGGCTTTGGGCAGGTGCTTCCACCTGAGACAGCCCCAAAAACCTCATTTTATTGAAATTCCACTGAGATCCGTGTCAGAATTCCCTAGGAGTGCCAGGGGAGCAGGATCTGATGCTGAGAACATCAGAACATCACTTTGACAGAGCTCCTGCTGAGCCCTGCTTCAGCTTTCATCCCTGATGGGAGAGATGAGAATTCCAAAAACTGCCACATTCCCATTCCAGAACTGACCACAAATGGGTTTTTTTCCCAGATTAAGGCTGTGTTTTATGAGAGGAAATTAATTTGGATTTTGCTGTCTGGTTCTGCAGAGGTGGGCAGCTAGAGAAGTACCCATGACATGGCAATCAGATATCAGCAATATAAATCATTAATATCACCCTGCACATTGGCTTTGGGCAATAACTGGAAGTCTCTGCCTGTTTTGGAAACTGTTTTTTTGTTTCTTGCAGCGGAGCAAACTTAGATTACCAGTCTAAATGCTAATACCCAGAATGAATGGGATTTAATAAAGTGAATTTATATGTAGATTGTGACATTAGTATTTAATTATGTACCCATCATAACACTGATGAAGCAAGCTGCTAAATATTGGTGCACTGAAGGTAGAGCTTACTCTTAAAGAGCAAGTATATTTTAATTTCTTACCTCTTTCCTAATCTTCCTAAATAACAGGATAAATTATGTACTGTTTACCAATATTCACCTTCATGCTGGATTGCAAATGAGGTTTCCAGGGTAGCAGCTGATCTCATAGAAAGCTGTGCTTGTGTTTCAGTAAAACTCTGATAACAGACCTGTTTCTCTGCTATGTTTTATTAGGCTAAATAAAGTTTTGGTGTTTTTAAAATTTATTATTTTAATGTTAATTTAAAATAGTATGTTATCTCCGTGGGGTTTTTTCCCTTAACCTTTTTTTTATTTTTTTTTCAGACTATGGAAAGCCCAAAGTATGAGCTGGTGATAGAAGCCAAGGACATGGGTGGGATGGACGTGGGACTGACAGGCACAGCCACTGCCACCATTCTTATTGATGACAAAAATGACCACGCACCAGAATTCACCAAGAAGGAGGTAAGAACTGCCCATCTGTTCTCTCCAAAACCGTGCAAGCAATCCTAATCAGCTCATTTCTAAATATAAAGATGTTCTTTGAGGAAAGAAGACGGTACAGAATGTTTTAACTCGGTCTGGCAGACTTTCCTGGAGCTGCTCTTTTCTTTTTTTCGCGGTAATGAACCAGCTCCAAACCACAGTGCAACCATAAGGTTAAAAAAAAATGATGTCATTTAGAGCTTGGCCAGCAGGGTACAAACCTGTAAAATCAATTTTCTGGTGGTAATTTTCTCCTTTTGCTCCTGTGGGGGGAAATAGCAAAACTAGCTTAAGGCTTTAGATGGCCGGGACCGTGGGTGAAAACAACATTTTCTTCTTGTCTGCAGCACCTCCCCTGTGAGGCAGGCAGAGTTTGGGGGTCTGGAATTAAAGCTCCAGTCCTAAAAGCTCCCAATTTAGCCTACAGGTGGAATTTGTAAGGAAAGGTTTTTTTCCCTGTAAATTGAATTCAGCTGGAAGTTCTGATAAACCCCAAAACCAAGGGGAGGGAATTCCCTGCCTGAATCCACCACACTTCCAGCCCTGCTGACACTGCTCTCTTCCACCCCCTACATTCACTGTAAGTCTGATTTACTTTTTGGTATCTAGAGAGAATTAGACAGTTTTAAAATTTTTACCTAATTACAGCCAGGTTGGATTTTGCTGTTAAAGTTTCCTGGGGCTCTGCAAACTTTTAAGGAGAAATTCCCAAAATATGAGAAGTAAATCTGATTTTAAGATAATTGTGGAGTAGGAAAGGAAAGCCTATTGCTGTAGAGTTTTTTTATTTAACCTGAAGTATATTTTTACCTATTAAAAATTTGTTTCCTGGCCTAATATTAGTAATTTGCCATTGGATTATATTGATTCTATGGATATATAATGGATTATATTATATTGCTGTTATTTGACTTGAATAATTATTTCTTTTAAAAATGCAAAGTAAATTAAGTAATTCAAAGACAACAGAGAAGGTTTTTTAAAAAAAGGAAAAAGAAGAAGAAAGTAGAAACAATGACAATTGTGGCAAGGGAATATCTATAACTACATCAGTAAAATGCTTTGGCAGCAGTGTTTCAGTCACCTGAAAATTATCGTGGACAGACTGATCCAAACCCTTAAATTCATGGGTGACAATTTAGTGACAATGATCAAACTATTAATTACTTTAGAATTACCTTTTAGATCAGGTTTTTAATGCTCTGAAAGCCATTTCCTGACAACCAATACTTAAAATATCTTTGAAATGCTGTATTTTTTTTAACCTTCTGGAAAATAACAATGTACAAGGACAGCTTGATGCTTTTAGAAATAAGAATTTATTGGATCAATCAATATTGATAGCAAGTCATGTCAGTCAGAGTCCTACCTACTTGAATTTCCAAAGTTGGAGAATTCTTTCTTGGAAGAAATATTTCTACACTGAATTCTTTTGAAGAAGTCTTTCTATAATTATAGTCTTGTTTGACTTAATTTGGTAATTTGGACAGAAAAATTCTTGTGCTGCTTAGCCACAAATGCATTGTTAGTATCAATTTCTATGGAAATTCAGAAATGCTCATAAATTCAGTTCTCTCAGTGACAGTGAAAGTTACTTTATACCCTGGAAAGTTTGTGGCTTTTAGCATGGAAATTAAATAGGTGTGAAGAGACTGCATTATCTTGTGTTCTTTGAAAAAATCTGCTCTTAGATATTTTTGTTGTATTTTTTTCTCTTTTCCATAGTGACATCTCTCGTCCTTTTTAATGGTTTGCTGTGGGTTTGAACCTTTCATTATTTAGAGATGCTAATGACCTCAGAAATCTTCCTCTGCCTTGCTAAGTGATGTTCATATTCCGTGAAGAAGGCAGGAAAAATCAGCCTTTCATGTATGGTGCAAGCCCCCTGCAGGAGCAGATTCTCTGTTAAAATAAGAGCAGGGAGGTGTCTATCAGTTGATTTAATGCCACTTTATTTGATTTTCTGCTGCAAGTGCTTAGTTATTGCATTTTAATACCAGTTGCATACCACAGGCTGCAATACCATTGATTGGAATTAGAGCTGAAAGAAAAAGACAATATTTTTCAAGGTAACTTCTGAAGGAGAAAGCTCAGTAAATCTGAAGCTTTGATTACAAAGTGTAGCTTCTTTTATTTAGTTTAATGAATAAATATTTTCAATTTCAATAAATATTTAATTTAATGAATAAATATTATAAATAATACATTATAGTAATAAATTAAATTATTTCTGGCCTTGGACACTTCCAGGGATGGAGCAGCCCCAGCTTCTCTGGGCAACCTGTTCCTCACCACCCGTACAGGGAGGAATTTCCTTCAAATATCCAATTTAAATCCACATTTCTACAGCTAAAGCCCATTCCCACTTGTCCTATCCCTACCTGATAGCTGTGAAAAGTCCCTGTCCTGGCAGAGGCAGTGCTTGCCCAGTGACTCTGCTCTCCTGGCTCTCTCTTTTCCCCTCCCTGCATCCCCTCCTGGGCCAGGAAAATTCACCCAAGGGGTGCCAGGTACCCCAGGAGCAGCTGAGCATCCTGGCTGGGATCCAGCACAGCAATTCCTCTGCCTGCAGAGCAAGAGATGCAACCCTGGGGGCTTGGGGTGTTGTCAGGATCCATCCTTGTGAAGGGGATTTATGATGATTTGTGGATTTGATCTCAGGGTGCAAAAAAACTGACACAGTACAAGGGGGTTTGCAATGATAATCAAAACAAATGCACCTATATTGAGTGACCGCAGCAAAATGTGATAGAGGGATTAAGGGAGAGAAAAATATAGAGAAAGAGAGGGATATAGCTACCAAATGTAGAGACCAAATCCTTTGGTCCAGTCCAGTCGAGGACCCGCCTGTTATGTCTGTGAGATTTTGGAGTCTCTCGCTAACTCAGAGGTTTTTATTATGATAACTCCATTGGAAATTGTGAAGGGGGAAACAGATTCAAAAAGGAATAGATGTAACAGGTAGTCCATGTTCTCAGCAGTAAACAAGAGCCGTGGTTTTCTTGGTCCAGTGGTCACAACCTGCAGGCAAACATCTCGCTTTGGTCAGCTTGCCTTCCCCACACAACTCCCCGGGCTGGGGGTTTCAGTGCCAGTCCTTGGGAGGAGCAGAGGGGCCTTCTCACATGGGGGTTCCATGTCAGTCCCTGATGGAGAGGGGCCTTTCCACATGGGGGTTCCATGTCTCAGTCCCTGATGGAGAGGGGCCTTTGCACATGGGGGTTCCGTGTCTCAGTCCTTGGGAGGAGCAGAGGGGCCTTTGCACATGGGGGTTCCATGTCTCAGTCCCTGATGGAGAGGGGCCTTCTCACATGGGGGTTCCGTGTCTCAGTCCCTGATGGAGAGGGGCCTTTGCACATGGGGGTTCCGTGTCTCAGTCCTTGGGAGGAACAGAGGGGCCTTTGCACATGGGGGTTCCATGTCTCAGTCCCTGATGGAGAGGCTCCTTACATCTCAGTCTGTCTGTCACTGTGCTTGTAAAACAGGTGAGGGTCTTCTGTGGGGGGAACACCCAGAACTCAGGAGAAGTCCAGCCAGGCCGAGAGCTGGGACAGCTCCCAAGGCTGTTGTTGCAAAAAGGGCACAGTGCCCCCTTCTTCTTCTCACTGGGCTCAGTGTAGCACACAGCAACCAACCCCTGTGAAAACAATAACTTAGCACTGTGCTCTCAGGTCTCAGGGCCTTTGGCGTGTGACTTTCTCCTACAGAGACAGAGATTTTAGACAGGGGGGGTCTTCTCTTCAGTGGTCTTCCAATGACAATTGTGAGGCAGATGAGGGATATTTCAGACAGACTCTCACAGGAGTGTGTCAGGAGCTTTGATGGCTCAATAAATGAGACTTTGCTTCAGCCCACTTCATTATTTGCTTATTGCCCTGTCGCTGTTCCAAAATCTCTGCCTTGTTCTGTCTCACATCCACCCTTCCTGCTAATGATGGGCTCTGAGTAGTGTAAAAATCCATTCAGGTGTGCAAACAGTACCCTGCTCCCTCCAGGGGTTTTAATAATTTCATCTCTAATGCCAAATACAGCAATATTTTAAGAGTTCTTCCAAAACTCCCAGGTGAGGTAGCAAGGTCTGCCTTTTAAAAGGTCACGGTGCCTGGGATATTGTGCCAGATTTAAATTACAGAGATTGAAAATAGAGATACTTGTAAAGTTGGTGGCTGCTTTGTAAAATTTACAACCTTATTTCTATTATGAGAAAAGTTTTAAAATTAATTTGATGAATTATTATTTTGTGTCACAAAGGATTTTGGAGTTTCCAGCAGGGAAAGGGCTTAGGCTCAAATTTTGTTCAGCTGTAACGAATTGCTTATGAGAAAATAAGGAATGAAGCAAAGCAAGGAGCAGGCACAGATTGTTCTGGAAAATCTGACACCTGGTTTGTGTCCTGCAGGATATTCCCAGTGGGTGGAAATGAGCTGGGCTGAGTGAACACTGAGGGTACTGAGTGTTTATACCTAGAACATTAACAAAATTGAGAATTCTTTTCTTGTGTCACTGTAAGAGTGGCTGACAGATCACTGCAGTATTGTATCCTGCAAAAAGGGGATTTTGGTCCAGAGTTAATGTCACTGTGGCTGTGTTGTGATGAAAAATTAACAATGTGGCATCTGCTGAAAGACACGAGCTGGCAAATTCTCCTCTTGTGTCTGTTCCTGGAGGCCTGGCTCTGCCTGAGACCTGGAGAAGGAAAAAACGAGTTCTAACACAAGAAAGATATGGACTTGACCCCTTTCTGTCTTTTCTTCCTTCTCCAAAAGAATAGTCCACCAAATCCTATTTACTCCATTCCTGCCTGCAGAGTGTGTGCTCAAAAATGAGATTCCTCTGCCTCTGTTTGCCTTTATCTTCTGACCTGAATTTTTAAAACTTCCATTGCTGCTCTTTAATGGGTTGTTTTCCTTATATATCAGATATCTTGTCCTTCCTTGGTAAATCCTGCCAATGCAGTGGTGTGGCTGAAGGGGATGATTTTCCTGCAGTGCCCCCAATTCCCACTTTTCTCCTCCTCCTCAGATTTTGGGGCTGCAGCCTATCCCTGGGCAAACCTGGAAAAGTGGGATTTGTCACAGTGCTCTCACTGGCAGATAACAAACAGAGACTTCATTTGGCCAGGGAACAACCATTCCTCACACAATTCCTCTTTCTGCCACTTCCAGCCTCGCCTTCAACTCCATCCATTTCTGGGACAAAGAAATGTAACACAGAAACAATTCTGTCACACAAGGGAGAGCAAGATTGGGGAAAATATTTTGCCTGGTATAAATTTACTTTTAATAAACATATTCTTAGAAAAGAATTTTCCAGTAAAATAAAGATCTTGCCTCCTATGAAGAGAATAAAATTTGTGTGATTTGACAAAACCCCACCATGGTGAGACTTGAGATACACCAGTGCTGGGAGTCTTGAGTGAAAAACATGATTTGGTCCCATTTTGAATGCCAGCTGATAAATGGTTTATAAAAGAGTAATAAATGACTAATGGGAGCTTTATTAAGTGATCCATCAGTTCCTGTGGAGGCTGTGAGTGGTAGCCCTGTGACCATGATGGATGGTGGCCTGCAGGGCTGTCTCCTGTGTCACCCATGGGGAAGGCAGCCCCTGGAGGACAATCTGCACCTCCTTCTGCTCGTGGCTCACAGAGGATCTGAGAATTCCACAGCACCATCTGGACAGATGGATTGTGCAGCTCAGGCTGCTGAGAAACGGGCTTGAAGCTGCTGAGAGTCCCTGCCTTAGCTCTTGGTATTGGTTAAAAACTCTACTGAGGAACAAACAGGGAGTTTTAAAAGCAATTTTAAGGTTCCTCTTGGATCACTTTTCCATACTTTTCCAAAAATGTCTCTCTTGGACATGAAACTTTTCTTTTCTGTGGTAAACAGACCTTGGCAACCCAGAGCAGATCGGCCCATTGACTTTGCATGTTTGAAGTGAAATAATCTCACCTCTCCTCTCCTGTGGACTGAGTCCTCCTTACCTTGTCTTGCAGGGAAAAATTTGCCCTTTGGAACTCTTAACTGATTTTGTTCTTTTCTGTGCAGTGAGCTGGACCACACCTTTAGACACAATCATGTTAATGGTAGATGATTCCCCTTCCAACCCCCTTCCACAGGGTTTTTTTCTTTATTTTTCTTTACATCTGACTGGGAGAGCTATTGAGTGAGAACTGTGGTGGTGTTCGCAGGGGTCCCAGGATGAGAGAACAGAGGAGAATCTTGACTCCATGTTTCAGAAGGCTGATTTATTATTTTATGATATATATATTATATTAAAAGAAAATGATGTACTAAAAGAATAGAAGAAAGGATTTCATCAGAAGGCTTGAAAGGACTAGAAAGGAATGGAATGATAATAAAATCTTGTGACTGACCGGAGAGTCTGAGCCAGCTGACTGTGATTGGCCATTAATTAGAAACAACCACATGAGACCAATCACAGATGCACCTGCTGCATTCCACAGTAGCAGATAATCAATGTTTGCATTTAATTTCTGAGTCCTATCAGCTTCTCAGGAGGAAAGATCCTAACGAAAGGCTTTTTCATTAAATATGTCCATGACCGAGCACCACAAGTGTGTGGAAAACAGAGCCAGAGAGGAGCTAAAGCCCAGCAGGGCAGCAAGGCCAGGGCTGCAGCCCTCTGCCATTCCCTGCTGGGGTGGAAATCACAGAGCAAACCAGGCTGAGCAGACACAAAAGCAGCTGCCAGTTTGTTCTCTCTGAGCTGGGGAGAACAAACCAGTTTGGGTTCCTCCCACACCACAACCTGCTCTCTGCTGCTGCATTTTGGCAGGGCTGAGGGGCTGGAGCAGCAGCACCAGATCCAAGCAGATGACAAACCCCTGCCAGGCTGGTAGTCAAGAGTCAGAGTTTCATTATGGCCTGAAAGTGATGGGAACCAATCTGGAATTCCAGCAGCCTGCTCAAATTGGATCCAACTCCCCCAGCGCTGATTTGTCAGCAGAAAGAGTTTTGTGGGATGGATAAAACCATTGCAGCAGAATCACATGAGCAGAGTGCATATTGGAATTTCCATTTGGCTCCCGTTTTTGGGCTGTGAGACAATTTACATGCAGAGAAACCAGAATTCATGCAGGAACTCAGCAGAGCAGGGCAAAGCCTCTCCAGCTGCCAGTGAACTTTGGCACAAAGAGCAGCTTCAGCATGGCTGGGGAGCACCAGAGAGCAGCTCCTGGGCCACCCTTGTGCTTTCTAGAGTTGTAGATACAGCTGGAAAGGCTCCTGGAGCACCTCTTAACCTTCAGAAACCTCTACACTGGATAAATATTTGCACTGACCTTTTCACTCAGCTTTATTTCCACTTCATCCTCTTGCAGCAGTTCACTAACACACTCGACATAGCTCCAAGTGCCCAAAAGTCTCCTTGGAAGCAAATGAAGGATCTTACCTGGTGTATTTTTCATGTGTGAGAGGCAGAATTTATGAAAGGAAACAAACATCTAAATAGCAGCAAATATTTTGTTTTCTAAATGAAGACTGTGAGCATTCTGTTGTCTCTGCAAAATGAAATTTAATTTTCATTGACTGTACCATTTCTTCATGGCTAATAATTGGTCATTGGTCTCACCCATGGTACAGTTTATGGCATCCAGAGTTTTCTGAGCTGTCCTGACTTATAGAACGGGTTTCAAAATCACATAAGCAGTTCAGGAATGTAAAATCTAAATAACAGGCATGTAGACACTGACTTTTTTTTTTCCCCCTTAAATAATTTTAGATGTCAAAAATAATTTTTAAAATATTATTGGACTAAATTAAATAGCTGTGAAGATATCTGTTCCCCACTGGAGTTCAAAAATCTGGGTTTAGGAGCATAGATTGCTTTGTCTCTCAGTGCAATTAGGATTCCAAATATCTGTCTGTCTTCTAGAAACTTTCAAATAACCTGGAAAAATGCCCATGATCAGGAAGAATGTTTATTAATATTTCTCAATAGTCTTGTGGTGCTACCAAACTAAGGACATCTGGAAGACTTATTTAAACAATCTGGCTATCTGGATAATGAAATTAAGCTTTTTGTTATTTTTGTTATTTTACTTTTTCTTGAATATTGTGTGTCAGTTTTTCTCAGAATTAGCTGGTTAGAGGATTCTCATGTGATGAGACATGCTCAGCGCCACTCAGCATTGAATTACCAACAACCTTAACAACAAATACTCTGCTGCAGCATTTTCAAGAGTAGAATAAATTCAGAGAAAGGAAAACAAATACGATTATTCTGTGCATTGACTGAGACAGGGAACTCTTCAGCAAGAAACCAAGACCAAATGAAATAACATTGTTTGGCAGACCAGTGGTTCCTGGGCTCATCCAGATTCACACTGTGCGCATAATAATCTGTATTCATGTGGCTTTCAGCAAGCTATCTGCATCACCAGTGTAAGCACTTTGTTCAAGAACTTTTGCAAAATATGTTTAACACGGAGTCCATGCACTTATCACATAATTAGGGCTGGATGTGCTGCCTGGCAGGAGGCAGCAGATTCCCACATTTATCTCTGCTCGTGAGGGGTGAGCTCGCTGCTTTGTTTCTCTCCACCAAGGTCAGGAAATACATGAAGTTGTCTATTTAATCTGCAGATAAACACATTTCAGTGGTGCATAAAACAACAGAGTGCCTGCTTTGTAACCTGGGAGCAGCTGAGAAACACTTGTACAATGCAGGGAAGGGTCTGTGAATAGAAATGATCATTCAAACAGTGGGAATTTGGGGAGGAGCACAAAGGCACTGTGCTGCTCCTCCACACCTGATTTTCCTCCCTACACTCTTGCTCTCCAAGTAGGCTCACACAGCAAACTTGCATTTTTTGCCAGTCCTTTTCCCTTTTCCCCCCCTTTTTGTCACTGTCCCTTCTCTGCCCTTTGTTTAGCTGCCCTGATTTGCTGTCCTCAGCTGATCTGAGCCACCCTGATGCCAACTCCTTTGCCTCTGCAAGCCTTGGGTTGTGTTGGAAGGTCAGCAGCAGCTCCGTGGCAATAGCAGCAATTCTCACTGCAGCTGGCAAATTCTCACCACAAACCCAAAAATCCTGTGCTGCCTTATCCTCCAAAGGCTTCTTCCATCTGCTTCTGCAGGCAGCAAATACCCAAACCCTGCGAGCAGCAGAAAAGCCATAAAAACCCACAATTTACTGCTCTCTTCCCCAAGAAGTGAAGGTTAATGTGCTTCCTCAACGTGGTCCATCAAGTGTGAACTTTACAACAGATATTAAGGTCAGGATTACAAAGTAAATGGTAGCAGTGAGAGTTTGGAGTACCTCTAGCACAAACACGTTTGGGTGAGGAGCTGGAGGGGAGAAATTAGAAATTAAAAAGGAAGGAAGGCTCAGACAAAGGCTCTTGAGGGAAGCACAAGCTAAACAAAGATAATGTAATGTCTCCAGGTCTAGTCTTGGATCACTTATTTAGGGAAGCTGTATAAACATAATTATTAACAATCATTGCCAGGGGTGGGTATGTGATTTTCCAATTAAATTAAAAAAAACCCAAAACCAACAAACAAACAAAAAAAAAAATCCCAAAAAACCCCCTCCAGCTGGAATTTTGCAGTTGCCTTCAAATCAAATTAGAACTGTTTTCTACTGATTTCAATTGGACATTTTAAAATTTGACTATTTTCCCCGATAATTCTTTTTTTTCCTCTAAATGTACTGGTGGAGCAGTCAATGGAAATGTCCTTTGATTTCACTCTTCTCCAAGAGCGTTCATGGCATGTTGAACTTCATAAACTGTCCAAGGAATTCCAGCTTCACCTCTGAGTGCTGGCAGGTGACACAGAGACTTCCAAGAAGCTTCACACAGGTGTTTTCAAATCAAGATATAAAATGATGCACCAATATCTTTTCTGAAATTAACTTTGGAGGTCTCTTTTGGGAGACCTCATTTGACTGTGTGAAATCCAGCTGAAAAAAAACCTTAGTGTGGAAACAGTGATTTCTACACATGGTATTCATTGCAGAGGGCTCTTATATCGTCATTGTCTTGTTCATAGAATCCCAGAATGATTTGGGTTGTGAGGGACCTTAAAATCATCTCATTCCATGTGCCATTGATGCCTCAGGTTTTGGCTTTTCTGTTTTTCACATTTTGTGCTGCTTTAGTGTGTGGGTCTGGGCTCACATCAGGGGATGCTGAGCTCTGTGCACAGAGCAGGGACACAAAGCAATTCCTGCTCCAGCTGGGCACCAAGGACAAATGATCCAAATCTCAGCCCCAGAGCACAAACACCGTGGGCTGGAGAGAGAAAAACAAGCAGGGTGGGACTGCAGGGGCTAAAGCTGCAATGGGACAATGAACTGCAAGGTGCAAATGGAGCAGAGCTGATCCCAGGGACAGAGCCCGGGAGCGCTCGAGCATTTTGGGGCCATTTTGGGTCATCCTGGGTTCATTTTGGGGCCATTTTGGTTCATCCTGGGTTCATTTTGGGACCATTTTGGTTCATCTTGGTTGCAGCCCTGGCTGGGCTCTTGTGCTGCCCAAGGTGGATCCATTGAGGAGATCCTTTCAATAAATCCCTGCTTTATTCTTTAGTTCTGCCCAGCCTCTGTTCTAGGGCAGCCTTCTCAAGGCATCACTGTGTCAGGGACCCCTCCACCGTCCCAGGCTGCTCCAAGCCCTGTCCAGCCTGACCTTGGACACTTCCAGGGATCCAGGGGCACCCTCAGCTGTGCCAGGGCCTCCTCACCCTTACAGGGAACAATTTCTCCCTAATATCCAATCTAATCCTCCCTACAGTGAGGAAGAGATTACCAAGTATTACCTTTTTGGACTTGAAGGGCTTTTTACTCCGTGTATAAATTATTTCAGTTCCTCACCTGTGGAATGCAGAATTTCAACAGAAACACCAAGAATTCTAAATCTCTTTGTTTGACACAGTGCAGCTGATTGGAGAAGTAACAAATAGAGGAATTGTTAGATGTGTTGCAAATATCACTGTAATCCCACGAGTTCAGAAACCCACACTGTTAATATGCCTGCAGCATCTGTGGGAGTTCTGTTTTAAAGCAGGATTAAACATGATAACACACTATAGATCTTAACATATTCAATTTGCAGCAGACAAAACCCTATTTAATACCAATTACAGAATATGTGTGAGCTGGTATCATAGCTGCAGTTTATATGAGCAGAGGGAATTTGTAAAGCTGAAGTCTATTCATTCAAAAATAATAGTTTATGTGGCTGCCTGGGTCATTCCACTAGAGTGCAATGAGTTTTGTGATCAGTTTATCAATTCCTTCACTGACAAGTGAGATTTTAAGATTTTTCTCAGTGACACTAAAACTGATTTGGCTACTCTGAAATTTGCTAACCATCTGTGCACATGAATCAAAGTGTCAGGTTTATTTAGACAAAATATCTTTTTTCTTTCTGCCCTGAAGCATTAAAATAGACAATGGGTAAAACTCACCATGCTAAAAGGAGTTGTAGGTTTATTCAAATAAAATTTTTAGCAAATGCCTGTGAAAGATATTCATTTGGGAAGAAATAAAATTATATAGGCCTGGTTGTGTCTTGAACTTAGTGGAATGAAAATGGTGTTGTTACATGTAAGGAAAAGCAGATTAGGGGGTTCATACAGGACTCCTTGTAGTTATGGTCTCTTTTGAGGAAAATGGTTCAGAAGTGGAATTTATTCATATTCTTGTAGCTCCTACTTTGGCTTGTTTCCAGGACTTGTTTGCCTTAGAGTTCCAGATGCTTATTTGCTGAAAGGGGAGCCCTTTCTCCAGCCGTCTGTCCAACAGTCACTTAATATTTATTTGTTTTTACAAATGTGTTCCCCTGTGTTCTCAGTCCATATGTCACCAAAAATGTGTAAGCCCAGCTCTACACAGAGTATTGATGTTATCTTCCCTTTCCCATTCTAGACTTTGACCAAATTAGGAAAAATCCATGAATCCCAGTTTTTTCCTTCACCCAATATTTCCCTCCAACACTATTGCTCTACAGCCAGTCCTTTGGAGTTTCTATTCTCACTCCTCCTCTTAATGTAGCTTTTATAGAGGTTTTTTTCCACTTCCCTGTCCTAATCACTTGTGTCCTCTCCTTGATATTTAATTTGCCCAGCGTTAAAATTTATCCTTCAAAGTTCCTTCTGCCTGTTGCATCGTTCCCTTTTTTAAGACAAAACAAACTTCCCCATTCTAACTAACCAAAGAGCAAACTCTTGGGTTTTCCCTCTTCTATTCTTTAGCCAGGAGTCTGTTAGGAGCCTTCTTGGAATTTTAATAATTAGCTTTAAATTTCCCTTTCTCTCCAAACTCCTCGAGCTGATCACCTCACATTCCTTCAACCCATCTGCTCCTATTTCCTGCTGCTGCCTCAGAGCTCACGGATTTTTGCTTTTTGCTGAGTGGCTTCCCTTTCTCTCTGCTCTTATTTTCATCACTTCTCCCCTCTCTTTCTACATGGAAAACTTTTTTTTACTATATCACCAAAATCTGGTTCTGACCTTTGTCCTCTCACGATCCCCATTCTGTCCCCATGATTTCCCCCCTTTTTTCTCATTTCTGGAAGACCTTCCTTTTCCCATCCCTTGATCCCATCTCCCAGTGAACTCTTCCCCATGCCCTCATCCCCTGCTTCCCCTGGGAGCCACTTTTTTGTTTTCAGTGCCTTAAGCTGACTATTTGCCCAGGGCTCACAGAATTCTGTGCACACCCTTTGCCTGCCTTCTCTAAATCCAGATGCAGCCAGGTCTAAATGCTGGCTCTCACACATCCCCTCATTTGTTCCTTTTAGGCTTTATTTCCTCCTCCCCAGCTCATTTGTTCTGCCCATCTCCAGCCACCGAGGCTGGCAGTGCCCATACATTACCTGGTACTGTCAGATGTTCTCAGATCAATGATTTTGTTTCATTTAGAAGACTGATGGTGAGGAGAGCACTGCTGTTCTCAAGAAGTTTAAAGGGTTGAAAGCAATCTCTTAACTGAAAAAAAATATAGAGCTTGAAAAATCAAAGGAATTATGTGAGGAAGTTTTGAAAGAAACATAAGGAAGATCAATCCTGCTAAATAAGCTTAAATCTAAGCCAACAGTTGTCTGAAATAATATCAGGGAAGAAGATTTATCTGTAGTATTGATATTCTTAACTGCCTGCATCCAAGCTGTGGCTCCCATCCAAATGGAGATGGGAGTGCAGTTTTAGATTGGGAAGTAAATCTGGATTTCTGTGCATATTTATAAATAGAAACAGGCCCACAGGTCTCTGCCTACCTAAACTGAACACCTGATATTTCGTTTTTCTAAAGCTGCATTTTCTAACATGGGTTAAAACAGAAATGGAACTTGGGTTTACTTGTTTGTTTCACAGAGCCACAGAATCATTCAGGTTGGGAAAGAGCTCTAAGATCAACAGGTCAATAACACAATGTATTTCCATATTTAGAAATAACACAACTGGCATTTGAAAACAAAGAACATTGTTTCTGATTAATTGATCCAGTGCTGAAGCAAGCTAAGAAACCTGTGTATGTTTGAAGACAAATGAAGGGCAGGCTTTCTGATTTAGCAGTTCTGACCTTTTCAAATTTTCCTTCTTAAACAATAATTGAAGCCATAAGTAAAGAAATTCAACTTTGCCTGCAGATGTTGAACTCTTTAATGTCCTTTTGCTGTGACACAGGCACTGCCTGACATTCCTGGCACAAACAGGTTTATCCTGCCCTGTGCCAGGGCTGCCTGACATCCCTGGGAGCTGTTTCCTTTCCTCCAGGCAAATGCTTAAAATGCAGCTCCAATCAATAACTGAGTGTTCTGTGGTGGGCAGTGTTCACCCAGGGGTTCTCTGTGTCCCAGGGGTGTTTCTGTGCTTCAATCCCCCTGTACTCAGGAGAGAACCAAACCACAAAGAGCCTTGTTTACCTGGGCTGCCTGCTGGAGCTGCAGGGAGCACAGAGAGCACAGGGCACTCTCAGGTGCTGCTGGATCAATCAGGGATGGCAGCTCTGAGGAGTTTCTGGCTCCCAGCAGCACCTCTGGGGAATCTCTGCTCCGGGAAGATCCAACAGTTCAGCCTGAGCTCCTTTGGTGTCAGTGGGGAACAGTGTCAGGACATTATTAAAAGATCTTGGGTTCTGAGATCTAATTTTAGGTGAACTTCTCCACTTCTCAAGGATTTCAGACTTGCCTGTTTCCCTTGCCTTGAGTGAGGGTTATCCCAGATGATCAAAGAGCAATATGTGAGCGCTAATCAGTTTTAGATGCTCCTTACTCCAGCAGCAATTGCTCTAATGCAATCAATTAAAAGGAAATTTTAATGATCTTAATAATTGAGCTTTTAAAGGGAACACAGCAGTTATTATTGAACTCCTAATTTATTATTTCCCATGGAGATCAGTTTGGAAAATCAAAACATAGCTTTTAAAATGCACCATCCCCTGCAGTCTCACTGGTTTACTTCTTAAATTTGCTCATTGGGTTTGTAAATAATGGCAGCATAGAAACAATGAAACTTTTTTCATTTCTAACTTCTGTGCTGTGGGAGATGGCTGAGAAAGGTTCTATTCCTGCCTGAATTCAGCAGAAGGTGGGACATGTTTCCATGCATCCATACAGCCAGGAAAAACATCCTGTTGGCTTCTTCCATAGATTACTTTCAAGTAAACACTCCACTTTAACTGCCTATAAATGAAGACTGGGATTCTAGTCAGCAGAAATTCAGCTGCATGTTGCCCATTTGAATTATTTATTCAGAAATAATAAGCTTTATCAACACACACTGAGATGATTTTCTGTGTTAGATGGGAAGGCCATTGTAGAGCCTTTGCTGAACTAATTTGGGAGTATTCAGGAAGCACCTTATTCACTTTTTAATGCCTGGAGTCCAGACTATAGGTTGAAGCTCACTTATCCCATCAATGTATTTTTCTTAAATTCTTAAAGTATGGGCAGCATTACAAATGTTAATGCTATTATTATAGGATCATCATTTAAAAATCTCAGCATTCTCCAAAGGCTCCAGCAGCGTGTCATTTCCCTGCTTTATTAAAATGAATGAACAGATGTACAATTTATTTCTGCTGAGCTATCATCTAAATTCATAAGCTGTTTCTCATGTGCCTGAAATCCATGTTGGTTTCCCATTTTCTTTGCCTTAGAAAAAAAAAAAAAAAAAAAAAAGAAATATTCCACTCTCACATTTAGCACTCTGGGAAAAGAAACGAGAAGCATACTCTCCTCTTCATTCACTTCAGGCTAATGCCTTCAATACAATTTAAATCCCATCTCTTCAAGGCTGTTCTCAAAACCCAGGCACTGGGACACCCAGGATCTGAGTGGAAATGTCCCTTTCTGTGTGTGCAGATGGCCTCCAAGAACATTGTCCCCAACAGGACAAGGTGGCACAGAGCAGCTGTGCTTGATCTTTTGGGCTGGCATTTGCAGTGCCAGTGGAGGAGATGCAATTTCTCAGTGTCTTGGTTTGGAAAGCCAGGTGTCTGCTAAGGAAGGCAGGAGCCTCCCCTGAAATGGAAAATGTAAACCTCCTTCCTTCAAATTGTTATAAATTTTAAATTAAGGGGCTCTCAGGTTAAAAAAAAAAATGGGAACAGGAATAACAGTCCTTTCTTAGGGAAGAAAATAAAAATAGAAAGTAAACTAAGTGAACTAAAACAACACTGCCAGAGTCAGAACCCAACCTGACACCCTGTGGGTCAGGCTGTTGGCAGCAGTGCCATTGGAAATGTGGCTCAGCCCTCCTGCAGTGTCAGGGCTGGTTCTGCTGGAGCAGGGATCCTGTAGAGAAGGGTGTATTTTTCCTCTGAAGATCCAGGGCAAGAGGCAGCTGCTGTTCCTCTGGGGAATCCAGTGGAGAAGCCATGCAGTTATTCCAGAATCTCCAGATTATATCCAGGCAGGAATGCTTGGCTCCTCCCTCTGGGCTCACGTCTCCCAATGGGATGCTGCAGTTCTTATCAGCCATGCAGTGACATTCAATAGCTGTTATCAGCAGATGTATCCCCTGAGGGAGGAGTGGGAGAGATAAGGAAAACTGCCCACTGAACAAAAGACAGCTGCCATACAGATGGCAAACAGAATACAATTTTCTTGGCAATCCAGGACACTCAGCTGGATGTTAGAGGAAACCAAGGAAGGGACAAATAATGGGAAGTGGGAGAGGTGAGAAGGTTGGGTGTGATTGGAGTGAAATTTATGACTGAGGAACAAGAATCAGCTGGCCCCAGACCCTCCAAATGTGATTTCTGTGCCTTGCAGCAGAGTGGAGACGTGGCAGGTGCTCCTGGAAGGGATAAACCAAACAAGACAATGCAGAGATTGGAGGGAATGAAACCGTGCACGTGAATCAGAGATGTTGCCATGGAAAAAAATGAGCATAAAAACCCCAGACAGTGCTCTCAGCCTGTCACAATCCTTATTTGTTGGCAGGGTTTGTGGGCAAGGCAAGGCTGGCATTTTGCTTTAATTCCATGTGAGGAATGAGTGGATGACACGTTCTAGGGGTTCTGGCAGCATTTCTTCTGTAAACCCTATTTCTAAAGATTTTTATTGTAAGGAAATTTAAAAAAAAATCAGTGGTTTGCTGTTAAAAACTGAATTCTCAGGCTCAGATTGTGGGGTTTAAGTCTTTTTAATTTTTAGGGTTTTTTTTATAAAAATCACTTTGGCAAAGAGAGGAGTGGAACAGAATGCAAATCAATCTGTTTTCTTCATTTCATAACGGCTCCAGAATTTAAACGCAGGCCTTTGAATTCCTTTTTGCCAGACATTTCAGGAAAATGATGAAGTAATGGCTGAGATTTGTTAAAAGCATGATTTCCTTCAGAAATCTCGTCTGTGTGGCAGGAGCAGTTTGCTCCTGCAGGACTGCAAGGGAAGAGTTTTAATTCACTAATAAAATGGAGGAGTTCTAATTTGAGCAGGAATTTTTCTACAGTGGCCATGCTGCAGCCTCAAAACACCTAAATTTTGATATCTAGTTTTGCCACTCTTGTCTCCTTTGGATCCTTCCCCAGGCTGAGATCAGAGTTATTTTCCTCTCCCTTTTCCTTACATTCTGTTGCCAAAAGAGGACATGACCAGCTAGGAAAGCCACAGGCACAATTTTTATCTGCAGGTAGGAGGTCAGGTGTTATTTTGCAGTTCCACCCTGTATCTCCAGCTGTCAGCACCAAACCCAGCAGAATGAAGAGTCTTGGATGGTGGGGAGTTTCAGACTGGAATCTCAGTCAGGAAATTCTTTCTTGTCACTTGGTTTTGGCACGGAAAAAAAAAAATCATGGCACTCCAGTGAACTTCCTGGGTGTTCATGAGCATCATGAACCTTAAAATGTTAGAAAATCAGGGATCTGTGTTTTGTTCTGTTTCTCATGAAATTTTCAGGGAAGGGTTCTCAAGATATCCTCAAATTCTTCCCTCCTATTTATGTAATTTCCATTATTTTCCTATTTTTTGCCTATTTTTTGCCTATATTATTTGCCTATATTTTGTCTATTTTTCCTGTAAGAGCTTTGAGGTTACAGTGCCTGTGGTCTCCCAGAAATCCTGTACAGTCCTTCAGCTTCTTTGCAGGTTTTGCTTCATTTCTGAAGGACATGATATCTGAGGATTTCCTAGTGAAGCCCAGCAGTTCTTGGCCTTGTCCCTGTGCAGGTGACACCCAGACAATCCTTTTATCCACAGCAGCCCCTTTGCTACCCAGAATTATCCCAGGCCATGTGTTCAGACCTCTGCCTGTCCCAGAGCTCCTTTCCTTCCTGCTGGGGGCAGGAACCAGGGGCTGTGACCCAGTGAACAATTCCAGCCTCTGCCCTGCATGGGCAGCAACTCCCTGCACTTCTCCACAGAGTTCTGCTGTTTGCACAACATCAAATCCCTTTTATTGTCCACAATTCTTTTTTCCAGCACAGAATAAGTGACAAAACCAACATCTGCTGTCTGTGGTGTCTTCTTCTTTCATCCTCAGCACAGGAGGAGAAGGATGTATAGATTTTGAGGGCTTTGATGTGATGGGATTTTGCTGCTGTGGTTTTTCCTCTCTACCTGTGGTTTTGTGTTTGATGTGGAGAATTGATTAAGTCATTTGGGTGTTGTCTTTTTATTTGTTTTGGATTTTGTAGTAGGACAGGCTGGGAATATTTCACACCCAAAGGAGACCCTGCAGGGCTCTATAGGCACTGTCTATAGGTTCCAGCTTTATGTCCCACTTAGGGACACTGTGATCTTCTCTAAAACACCAAACTTCTGTCCTGCAGCTCCTATTCTGGGCTTCTCTTAAGGTAAAAAATGCTGACAGCTCTGCCAGGGCTCATCCTGTGGGCAAATGTGCCCAGGGGTTCAGGAGGAAAATCATCAATCCAGGGATAGTTGAGAGTGAGCTTCATTAAAAGAATGTTTTATAACCGTATAGCATTCTTCATTCCAAAGAACCCCAAAGGAACATACAGAAAATGGATCTTCTCTGTGGGCAGGCAGAAAATTAAATTGCAACTTTCTCCTGCTTGTCTAAAACTTAATTTCCTTTATTAAAGAATTCTACTCAAGAAAGTTGCTTCATTTCTGATGAAGCATTGCAGGTAATGGCTAACCCTGATATTGTAGTTTTACATTCAAAACCTTGTTGATGGGCAGAGGGAAGCCTGCCTTATATATAAAGCCAAGAATTTAATGTTCATAAAACTGAAAAGTAATCCAAGTTCATCCAAATCCAAGAATCGTTATTAATCCTGATTGAATTACTGAAACAAACAAACATTCTTCAACTTAGAAAAATTGTCAATAGCGATAATAGGGCAGATGTAAAAGTGTTGTAGACACCTTTCTTAGCTCCTACTCCTTTTCCTGCTGTTTCTCTCACCATTTCCTGGCTCCTCTGGGCCATGAATTGGTTGGGTTGGGTTTGGTTTGGTCTCGTTGGGTTGGGTTCCATCCCAGTGTTTGTGGCCAGGCTGTTGAGGGGAGCTGCAACTCCTGGGGGCCTCTGCCAGGACCAAGGGGATGTTCACACTGACATTTCCCCTTGGGACCATTTGGGGTCATGTTTATGTCTTTGAAAACATGTTTTTGTGTGTTGCTCGGCCTGGAGCTCCACGTTAGCTCCAAATTTCCTGTCTGTGATGTCCCTCACCCTTGTTAGATCCCCTCTGAGCAGTGCCTGGAGCTGTGACCATCACCCATCCCAGAGGCAGAGTCTGGCTGTGCTGCAGCCTCAGGATGCACAGAAAGGAATATTTGTGTGTCAGCAGGCTCAGGATCCTCGTGCAGGATGCAAAGCTCCCTCTCAGGAGCCAATCTGAGCTGCTGGACACTGCTGTGTGAATGCCTCGAGGTTTCAGGGTGAATAAGAGGAGATTTTTGTGTTTCATCCCAGCCACAGCCCCTGGTGCTGAAGGAGGCTGAGCTACAGAGTGGAGCCTTTAATGAGCTCCCCAAGTGCTCTGAGCAGCCAGGAGGGCACTGGGCTGTCTGAAATCACCCCTGTGCTCTGCCACAGCTGATCAAAGTCTCTCTGCTTGCCATGAAAATGAAATGGTGCTCAGCTAAACAACAGTAAAAATCCACCAGAAGGGAAAGTAAGGCCAAAAGTCTGGCAGTGACGAAAGGGACGTGCAGTGAGAAGCAGGAGGAGTTTGTGAGGCACCTGTGGAGAGGGTGACCAGGAAAGGCAGAGCAGAGCTGTGCCAGCCCTGGCACAAAGGTCATTATCCAGCTCAATGCAGGCAACTTTTCTACCTCTGGTTTTCCCTCGTCCCTCCAAGCTCAGTGCCCCTGACTTTGAGTGAAAATATCACAAGTAATCGAAGTTGCAAACCCCAGCTGAATACTAAATTAGAAATTAAGCAGAAGTGCTCATCATTTGGAGCACAGAAATCCTGGGCAATTTTTCTAATGCTGTATTACAGCAATTGGAATATCTTTTTTTTTTTTTTTTTTTCCCAACTGCTTCAGTCACTGAATTGATTGAATTAAATGTGTTCTGTGGTGCCAGGGAACCTCTGACCCCAGTTACTCAGGATAATCAGGGGGTAATCAGCCTGCTGTGATCTGAGCTCCAAAGGAGCAAGAATATTGTAAGGTTCAGGGAGCCTGAGCTGGCATTAATCAGATGTCACCAGGGTTTGATTATAAATCCTAAAAACCACCAAATTGATACAACATGGTTTAATCCACTCAAAATTAGGTATCTACACATTAATCACCAAGTTGAATATCTGCAAGTGATTGCTTTTCTGGTAAGTGAAGTCAGGTGTCAATGCTTTGGAATATCCCACAGTCAGTCATAAATATAATGATTAGCCTCAGCACAAAAGCAGCATTAGCCAGATTAAAAAAAGATTTTATTCTAACCTCAAATGGATTTTTTTTCCTTTCTGTTGGAGTTTTACAGCTCCATTGAAATTGTTCCTCCTGTTTCTACTCTAATTATGAGCTTACTCAGAGGCAAGAAATAGGAGATAGCTCTGAGGTAGCTGCAAGCACAGCATTTTCCTGCCTTCCAAGGGGAGGAAGGGTGGCTGCTTCCACTATATCACACTGCTGTGTACAGAAATAAAGTGGTATTTATTATCCCTTAAAATGATTTCCCCTAGAACTGGCAAGCTCAGGTGAAAAATCTGTATCTAGAAATGTGTGTCAGGATCCAATTAATTCCTCCTGCTCTGGCTGTCCTTGGGAAGAGCTCGGCGTGGCAATAGTGATGCAGATGTATGAGCACATCACATGGAGGGTTCTACAGGAGAGGGAGATCCAGTCCTAAATGAGGAATGGCACAGTCTTTAATGAACTCGTACTCTTCATACAAATCCTGATTTAGTAAACATTCAACCCTGTGGAAAAGCTTTTTGATATAAACTGAAGGTGATACCAAATTCTTATTTATCTCACCGGTGCCACCTGTATTTCCTGGGACTTGCCTTTATTTGTATGAGACATTTGGTGTGCTTGGAATCAGAAGGTTCCTAAGCTGCTGCTGAAGGATTTCCAGCATCCCAGAGTGGCAGCTGGGATCAGGACGAGGGAATTGCACACAGTCTGGGGATCCCAGCAGTGGCAGCTCTGGGGGACAGTGGCTGTGAAGGTGCCTGGTGCTGCCTGCTGTCCCCCAGCCCCACATGGGGAACGTCTGTGCTCACGGTGATGCTTCTCCCTCCAGGGATGGCCCTCACAGGAACCACAACCAGCATGTGCCCCTGGCACAGCCCCTTTGCTGTTCATAGAATCTTGAAATCACAGGATGGTTTGGTGGGAAGGTATTGGAATAAATCACCCAGATTCCATTTTCTTTATGGTGGAAAAAGCCCATTCTTTATTCACATAACTCCTTTTATACAGTTTTACAGACCTGGTGTGGGACTCCAATTGGTCAGGAGCTTTCTTAACAATTACTTTATTGGTTACTAAATGGTATTTTACTTGTCAATCAAATCTCTCTACTCTTCATCTGTTTACATATTTTCTTCACCGATTCTCATGGGAAAGATTTAATGTTTAGACAGGTTCAAGTAGTTTTCTAGCCAGGAATGGATTGTGATGTTAATGACCTGCTCACACCAGGATTGCTTTCACATGGGAACCTGCAAAGGCCAGCTTGACAAGCCATCACTGATTTAACAGAGCAGACCTGATTTTATAAAGCCTTTTTTTATAATTTTTCTACCTTACTGCAACAGGAAGGGACCTTAAAGCTCATCCCATCCCACCCTGCCATGACAGGGACACCTTCACTGTCCCAGGCTACTCCAAACCCCAATGTCCAACCTGGCCTTGGACATTCCAGGGGTGCAGGGGCAGCCACAACTGCTCTGGGCACCAGGGAACAATTCCTTCCTAATATCCCATCCAACCCTTAAAGCCATTCCCCCTTTCCTATCACTTCATCCCTATCCAAAAATCCCTTTTAGGTATTGGGGGGCTCTAAGGCACCCTGTTCAGATGGAGCCCACACGGGGCAGGTGTGACAGGCTGTTCCCCGTGTTTGTGTGTTTGCACCACTGCTCTCTGACACAACCTGGGGCTGTTTTCACCTCCCTGCTAATTCCCAGTGCTCGGACATATCAGCTGGGCACTCCTAAACAACCAACCCTGAACAGCTCAGAGAAAATTCAGTACCAGGACAGAAAAACACCCTTAGCTCATTTTGATCTTCCTTATTAACACAAAGGAGCAAATGCTGAACCCTTTGCACAAAGCAGATCCAGCTGAGGCTGCAGTGGTGTCGGTGCTCCAGAGGGATGTGTGTACAGAGAGTGTTTGGGTAGGAAA
Organism: Ammospiza nelsoni; assembly: GCF_027579445.1. NCBI lineage: Eukaryota > Metazoa > Chordata > Aves > Passeriformes > Passerellidae > Ammospiza > Ammospiza nelsoni. The sequence goes on from NC_080645.1 coordinate 18,532,857, forward strand.
ACATAAATTACCTGTAAGAAAATGAAAGGGCCCTGAACGTTCCCTCTGTGACATTCTAGATAAGAAATAAGCACACAACGGGCCCTTGCCAGAGGAATGTTTCATTTTCCTTTAGCACAAATATTTTTCTTTCAGGGAAAGATGAAATGAGCACTGGCAAAAGGAGCTGGGTGGTGGGAGAGGGAGGCCATCAGAAGCCTTAAAGCAGAAAGCAATAAATCCATTTAACATAGCTGAGATTTTTCCTGACCTTTTCACAGCTGTGCAGTGCCAAGCCATACATCTGTTGCTGCAATATATGCTGAAATCTCAGAGTTTCCAAAGCAGGTTCACCCCAGCTGGCAGAGAGGTGCCCTGACCCTGCCTTTGGGATGCTCCTCTCACAGTGCAGGATGGGCAGGCTCACATCACCCTGGTCATTAGTCAAATACACTGAATTTACAGCTATTTGTCTTTATTCTTGACCTTGGAAACAGAATTTCTCTGTGCTAACAGGGTTAGAGGCCCCAGGTTTTTGTTTTTCTCATCCTGGGTAATGAGAGTTCAGTGCTCACCTGGATGTTCAGGGTATAATAAAGATTTTTTCTGCTATGAGTGGGAAAAAGAAAAGGAAAGGGATCATTAATCATGAAAGTTCACTTATGTCTCTGATCTCTAAATGATTATTCTTGTATCATAGCTTTTTGATAGAGCAGTAATGTTTTGCTCAATGAATGTTGAGCCAACTGGATGTAGACTGGATAATTTGAGGGGAAAAAAAATCTTGTATATCCAGTAGAAGAAACTATGTGCAGTAGAGTTCATTCATCACTTTGTCAGCAGACTTGGAAGACTTATTGTGTTCAGATGGATTGAAATATGGAGCATTCAGCCCAAATTCTCCTTTCCCCACTCAGCTTTTCATAGAAAACAAAACGCTGGCTCGAGATTTCACTTTTAAAATTCAGACAGATTCTGTATCACTGCAGATTATGCTGCCTGTAAACTTCCATCTGTACCTCCTGCCTCCACTGGAACAGTGTGAAACCTTGCAGAGTTCTTATCTGCTTCCAAAATAGAGTTTTCAAACTGGGATAACTTCAGACAGCTCTCAGCTGGAGGGGCTTGTAAATCTAGGGCATCTCATCCCCATCAGCTGGCACAATCCAAAATGCCACAAGTTTGGGGAATTGCTGAGATTTGTAGCTGAAATATTCTGGAGATACAAGTTGCTGTGAATGCCTGGACTGGGGCTGCTCAGCACTGCCCATGAAGAGCTTGGGCCACTGTCAGAACATCTGCTCTTGGCAGCCTGGGCCTTGATCAGCTGTAAACTGGCACAAGGAAAAACTCCATCCTCTGGAATCAGAGCCCTCCCGGGGCAGCAAAGGCAGGATTGCTCATCTGGCTGCATATGCTGCTTGTTCTCAACCAGGCCAAAGATTCCCACACAGAGAAAATCTCATTTTCATTGCAGCTTCTGCCTCTCTGCAAAACCAGGAGTCTCAAACTAATGAGAATGTGGCTCTGTTACCTTTATCAAGGTGATGAACAAGATGCCTCTAGATTTTTATTTAGAATATTTTTGTTCCTTCACCTATTTAGAATGAAGCATTCCTTTCTTTTTGTGTTGTTGTTTGGGTTTTTTAAGCTTCTATTTGTTTAGTGTTTTTGTATAGCACTAAAATACAGTTTTCATACCTTGTCTACTTCCTAGAGGTAAATATGATAATAATTTTAAAATCATCAATAGGTTTAATCTGCTGAAGGTCTTGTCACTGCCCATTGCATTTATTTATACCTGGGAGGAGACTAAAGCCCTTAGAGAGATTTCTCCTTCACTTCCCTCAATCTCCCCAAATTTCTAGCAAATTAACTGGTCGCTCCATACATTAATGCTAATTTTAAGAAAAAAATTCATGTATTTCATAAAATTCTCCTTTTTTCTACCAGTTTAATATTCAGAGATGAATAAACTTCACTCCTCCTCCTTTCTTGTAATATGAGTAACAGGTGACTTTCAGATTTTCCTTTTAGTAGTGCAGGATCAGTGAGTTCTACCATTTATGCTCAGATGTTCATCTTCAGCACCAGAAAAGTTGGTTTGGGTATGAAAAATCTCTGCTAAATATGGAAAAGGACCATTGAGCAAGAGCTCCTTCCATTGTCACCATCATTAGGATAAGTGGGGGGAAAAATCCTGTAAAATATTTGCGCTCCTCAAATCCGGTGGGTGAAAAAAGAAAGAAAAATACAGAAAGGGTGTATTTATTTAGAGTTCATTCCATCTAAAGAAGACATCCAGGAAGAATACAGGCTTAACTCTGCCCTGGATGGGAAGTGCACTCTTTTTCCTTTTAGTAGTGCAGGATCAGTGAGTTCTACCATTTATGCTCAGATTTTCATCTTCAGCACCAGAAAAGTTGGTTTGGGTATGAAAAATCTCTGCTAAATATGGAAAAGGACCATTGAACAAGAGCTCCTTCCCTTGTCACCATCATTAGAATAAGTGGGGGGAAAAATCCTGTAAAATATTTGCGCTCCTCAAATCCGGTGGGTGAAAAAAGAAAGAAAAATACAGAAAGGGTGTATTTATTTAGAGTTCATTCCATCTAAAGAAGACATCCAGGAAGAATACAGGCTTAACTCTGCCCTGGATGGGAAGTGCACTCTTTTTCCTTTTAGTAGTGCAGGATCAGTGAGTTCCACCATTTATGCTCAGATTTTCATCTTCAGCACCAGAAAAGTTGGTTTGGGTATGAAAAATCTCTGCTAAATATGGAAAAGGACCATTGAACAAGAGCTCCTTCCCTTGTCACCATCATTAGGATAAGTGGGGGGAAAAATCCTGTAAAATATTTGCGCTCCTCAAATCCGGTGGGTGAAAAAAGAAAGAAAAATCCAGAGAGGTGTATTTTATTTAAAGTGGACTCCATCTAAAGAAGACATCCAGCATCTTAGGGAGAATACAGAGCTCTGCCCTGGAAGTGCACAGAGGAGGAAATGAGGGGAGCTGGGCTGGCTGCATTCAGCACAAGGAGCCTCATGAATGTGAAAGGCAGAGCTCTGCCTGCTCCCCAGGCAGGTGAATAGGTGCAGGCTGCTCCTCCAGCCCTGCTCACAGCATCCTTTTCTCTCATGCTCTTGTTTTAAACATAAGGTTTGTTCTACCTGTGGTGAAGGAATTTTTTATAGCTCAGAAAATAACGTCATTATTTGAGGTTTTCTCAAAAGTTCCTTAAATGTAATAAATACAGTGACCTTCCACTGTCCACCTGGAGAAGGAGAATTTGTTTTTCTCTGATACAACCATCATTCTAGAGGTGTCCAGTTATTGGTGGGTACTTGATTTATTCCAGAAACCACTGAATGCACCTTGCATTTATAGGTGGAAAAGTGAAAAAGAATTAATCATTTCTAAATTATTTATATATTCAGGAGGGAAAAAAAAATAGAGAGCATCTTTGTCTGCCTTCTGCATCTTCAGATATTTGATGTACACCTGGAGGTAGCAGGCTTTGAAGCAGGCATTCAACATATGATTAATACATGTTAGAATTATCTTTTTGCCTTTGCTCAGTGAGGCCCTGAGCTAGGCTGAGGGAGAGTGTAATCTTGTGTAAACAAAATCTTCAAAATAATTCCAAAAAGCAGCTGTTTTCAAGGAACCTTCACCATCACTGATTTACAGTCCCCAAAATGGCTTTTTAGCCTTGTGCAAGTACATAAATGACGGGATTGAAACCAGCACCAGCTCTGGGTGGGCTTTCAGTACTGCTGTGGGGAAGAAGTAGGGAGAAAGTTCTGTAAATTAATTGATGGCTCTTGTGAGGATCTTATTCTGTAGATCTTCCAAAGTTTTGAAGATTTGTGGTGTCTGCAAGAGGGACAGGAGGACCCTTCATGATGGCAACCTTACAGGCAGCTTCTGCAGCACTCAGCAGGCCTTTCCTTTCCTTTCCTTTCCTTTCCTTTCCTTTCCTTTCCTTTCCTTTCCTTTCCTTTCCTTTCCTTTCCTTTCCTTTCCTTTCCTTTCCTTTCCTTTCCTTTCCTTTCCTTTCCTTTCCTTTCCTTTCCTTTCCTTTCCTTTCCTTTCCTTTCCTTTCCTTTCCTTTCCTTTCCTTTCCTTTCCTTTCCTTTCCTTTCCTTTCCTTTCCTTTCCTTTCCTTTCCTTTCCTTTCCTCTCCTCTCCTCTCCTCTCCTCTCCTCTCCTCTCCTCTCCTCTCCTCTCCTCTCCTCTCCTCTCCTCTCCTCTCCTCTCCTCTCCTCTCCTCTCCTCTCCTCTCCTCTCCTCTCCTCTCCTCTCCTCTCCTCTCCTCTCCTCTCCTCTCCTCTCCTCTCCTCTCCTTCTTCCTCTTCCCCCCATCCATTCTACCCCATTATTTCCTCATTCTAACCCACTACAACAAAATAATGAATTCTAATACCTGAAGTGGTCTCAGTCCCATAAACAGTTTAGCTTTAACCTGGTGGAAAACTCCTCCAGAGGGACTTTTATCTGGAGCCTGATTAATAAGTTATTTTTTCTTTGTTTCTTTGAGTGCCTTTCCAAGCAGACTGGTGAGCAGCAAAACAAAATGAAGCCATGCTGAAACTTCCTTTTTTTTTTTTTTCCTTTCTTTTTCTCATTCATGATGAATATCAGTGGTTTTGAGCATCTTTGTGTTTTTCTATAAAAAGGCAGAAGTTCAGAGCCTGCAGACGTTGTAGCCATGTTCCAGAGAGCAGAACTGAATCCTTAGCCTTCCATTTACCTAATTGATCTCTCAGTTTGGTTGCTCTTGTTGCAGACTTGCAGACAAAGAATTTGCAGACAAAAATATTCATTCAGTCCTTCATTACTGAGTCCTGCTTTTACTCTTTAAAGCAACTGGTGTGTGCCTTGAAAGATCACAAAGCATTTAAAATGCAGAGGCTGTGAAAAATGATCCAAAAGTAAAAACTGAAAATGCGTCCAAAATTATTATGGTCAATTTCACATATTTGAAAGGGGTTTTTTTGTTTTTTTTTTTTTTCCAAACTATGATTGAATTCTTTTTGTAGTTTCACCAGGGAGGTGGAAGAATATTACGTGCTCAGAAAAAATATAGAATAAGCTGAAAGAAACACTTTCAGTCAAGAAATAACGCAGTGCCTACGAGCCAGCATTATGGCAGTAAGACAATGACAATAATAAAGCCTGTTTAGGTGACTCACAGCTATAATTTCTGCTTTGCATCTTGTTTACACCATCAAATCCTTGTCATACCATGATAATGCTTTATATTTATTTGATGTCTTTCATCTAAATGGCTTTCCAAGGGTTTCATGTGTTGTTGCTTGGTTTGCAGCTTACACCTAACCCATTACTTTAATGCAGATATTTTTGTAGTGAAATAGAGCTGCTGTTTGTGTCCACACAGCAAAGGCTGTGCACAGTCTTAGAAGTAAAATACCTTTAAAATCTGCAGAAGAGATTAGGGAGATGTAGCACCAAGCTTGCTTTGACCAAGTTTGCTTCGACCACACCATTTTCCATTCAGTTGCTGCAGTGGAGTGTTTGGCATAAATTGATTTTGCTCAGGTGCAGTTTTGCAGCCCTTGGGGAGCCCAGATCAGCAGGGCAGCACCCTGAAGCCTAAGGATGGGAGGAAGGTGTAGGATCAGCAGCTCTTTGGTCACTGCAAAAATACAATTTCCTCCTTGTGGTGCCCCTACCTCAAGCACCAGTGACTTGGGTTATCCTTCTCTGGCAAACTGGGCTCTGTGTCCCACTGAATTCCACCTGAAATGCTCATTTCTGACATTTATGGGACTCTCGTTCCTGATTGATCCAGAATGAAGACCTTTGTGACCACTCTGAAAATTCATTTGTGCTTGGAGATGTTCCAGGTACAGAGCTATGGAAAATGCTTTGTTTCCTTGGCAAATAAATCCTGGAAGCTCAGGTGCATTTGTACTGAATGGCAGCGTGCAAAGGAAAAGGCAAAAAGAGCAAGCAGGTTGAAAGAGATTCTATAACTTGTCATCACATTCTCAAGAAATTAGACAAAATATGATCACAAAGGCAGTGGGCTTCAGTGGAGGGAGATAATTGCAATAATAAAATTTCTCTGTGGAATTTCTAACACAGACATATGAATTAATACATCCCATTATTTCCATCTTTTATGATAGATAGGAGAGGAAACAAACACGTGATAGCAGCACAGAACACCTTCCACTGGAATATCACGCTGATAAATGCAAACTGACACAGAGTTTTAATTTGTTTATTCTTGATTGGGAGTCACAGTGTGCAGAATCTTAATGAGCCATTGGGTGCTGATCACCCACCCCAGGCACGTTTCTCTTGCTTTGTGTTTGCTGCTTGTGGCAGCTCTTTATTTGGGTGCCAGTGCCCCACTCTGAGAGTTTTGTAAGGTGCTGTTTGTGCTCAGGCGCTGCTGGATAGGAGACATTCAGATGCACTGAAGTTCATCTCTTCATCCACTCTGAGAAGTCAGTAAACAGAATTTTATTGACTACAGAAGCTTTAAATGAGGCTGTGAGATAAGAATCTGATTTTCACAGGGTCTGGGTACCCCTCCCAGCAATGTCTGGGGCTGGGGTCGGTGCCCGGATTCTCAGGTGATGACATTTTGCACAGTGATCTCTCTGTGTGGTGGGAATCTGACAAGGCTGGTTTGTCCTGGGACCATCCAGAGGAATTTCCTGCCCCTCGGAGCTGCCAGTGCCCTGTCCCATCAGCTCAGTACAGAGCTCAGTGTGGAGAACTTGGCTCAGTGTCACCTCCTGGCTCCAGCAGGAAACAAATTCAGCTTGGAAGATCCTGGGAAGGGAGGAGCAGTCCGTAGGACTGAGACTCCTCTGCTCAGGCACAGCTGGTTTGAACATTTCTGCTCTCCCTGCCATCCCTGCACTGATCCTGTGCTGTCAAGAACAAAAGCTGCTCCTTGTCACTCTCCATGGCCTGTGGGACCAGGCTGGTGACACCTCACAAGAATCCCAGTGTCCTTATCTGCTCCCCATCAGTCCACCATGGTGGCAAACATTGCTGGCTTGTTCCATTTTCCAGCCTATTTATGCACCCTCACAAGCCTCACTCTCTTCCTCTACATCCATCACTTTATTCCCTCAAAATCTTCCAGTTCCCCATTAACTGCTGTTCACTCAGTGTTTCCTTCTAAATTTCTATCAGTCCATTTTCTGTGTATTTTGCCACAAGATTTTGGACACAGAAATAGAAGAGCTGCCTCTTTTTTCTCCCTTCTATTCTAAAACTTTAAAAATGACAGAATTGCTAAAATCTCTGGGCTGTATGGATGATAAGCACAAAAAATGGCAGCATGGCACATCACAGAGCAGGTTAACCTCACATTTCACTCAGAAGCAGCAAATTCACACAGCTTCTTCAGCAAACCCACTCTGGCCCAGGATATTCTCCTTCTAAGTTATTAGTGTTCAAATGGGTGCAAATGATAGCAGCTTAAATAAAGTACTGAGCTCATCTCCTTTATTCTTAATTTATAGTGGTGCTTAGGGGATGTGCAGATATTTAAAATGAGTAAAATCAATTAACTTGTGATCCAATTATTTGTGTTAGCCACTGTGGGGTTTTATTTTAGAGCACTGGTTCAGACTTTCCCAGTTAAGCTTTGAGAATATAAACCTTTCACTGTGAAATATGAGAAACCTGTGGTTATTTTTCTCCGTTTCCTAATCTAATTCCTATTTTTGCCCTTTCTTAGTCTTTAAATTCCCTTTTTTACTTTTGTTTTTGAAAGGGACTCAGTATAAGTGTAACAGATTTTTCTAAGTTTTGGGAGGTTTATTCCTTAAATAAAGGTGACTGAACAGACAAAAGAGTTCACCTTCCAGATAAAATACACTGTATTTTTCTAGGCCACACAGTTTCACAGTAGATATGTGTCTTTTGCAATCACAAATCTGTGATTTATTACACTTTCCACATTATAAATTTAGAGTAGACCTCTGTGACAACCTCTGTGGTCTGATCATTCTGCCTTTCCATCCATCTTGAACAGGTTTCAGTCTGAAGTCCCAGACAGCTCCAAATATCTGTGTTTATATGGTTGTTTCCCAAATGTGAAGGACTCTGGGGGTGAGGGTACCACTGTGGCTGGAATCGTTTGGTTGGCACAGCCTTTCCCTGGGGATGTTGGCATTTCCTGACCTGCAGGAGTCAGAACTCAGCAGAACTCAGGTCTTTGTGCCCTTTCCCTCTGCAGCTCAAGCTACTGAGAGCTCCTCCTAAACAAGGGGAAAACAGGTAGGCAGAAAAAAGCCAATCCCAGCTGAGATGTCCTTGATTTAGACATCCTTAGCCTGAAATTCCATATTTTTTGAACTAGACCATAGCAATCTTTTCCATCACAGTCTGGCACTGGTGGGATAAATATAACAAATTTTTTGCACAGATTTCACAATATTGTATCTGAATAAAACAGCCATATCTTTTAATATCTTACCCTCACAGTTCCCAAGGTGAGCTAGGAAAGGAGTACTGAACTCTTAATTGAATCAGACTGGAGGATTAAGGAAAAGATTTTTTTCCCAAGGATCAATATGAATTAGGAGCAGATGCCTGGTCAAATCTAAGGGTTAGATTCTTTACTATTAGGCTCCTTGAAGTCTGGTCACCTTTTTATGCAGCTGAAGGGAAATTGCTGGGTGCTGAACACTTGTGGGGGAAAATTCTGACCCTTATGGTTCTGTGTCTCATATTATGCATGGTCAAGTTGGGAAAATATGAAATAATATAAAAATATCAATCAGTCTAATTGGTTGTTTTCAATCAGAGTAAAGGGTATCCAAGTCTGCTTGACAGTGAAAACATTTGGCTGAGCTGGAAGGAACACAATCTTGGTAATCACTCTTCTGTTATTTCCAAGATTCTTAATAGAGTTTTCCTTTTAATTTGTTTCAAAGCAAGTGAAAATATTGTTGTATTATCATTTAGAGTTAATTAAACTGAAAATGAGCTTAATGAACTGTCTGAAACAAAGCTCAATCACAACCTGTTACATATTAACCATCAAAATCAAAAGAATCTTTAAATGCTTTGTTAGATACACCAAGGAAGATAGAAATAGCCAGTTATTAATGTCATCCTTTTATGAAATCAGGTTGGAAAGCTTGAACTGAATGCCTGCACTCAAATTATACAGAAAAATTGACAAAGGGGTTTGGGAAGATAAATTAAATCTATTGGAAAAAGAAGAAAAACAAAGATAACAACACAGGGGAAGACATTGTCATCTTTTCTTTATTTTCATATGAGGAAATCCACTTTACCTACTATTTGTCCAGACTGGGAAATCTAAATATTAATAAACACCACTTTCTGTATTATTTCCCCAAACTCTTCTGCAGTGTTATGACTTGTGTAAAATAGAGGAAAAGACATTTAGTTTATTCAGGTCTTGGAGCCACTTGGGTGACTCTTGCCCTTGAGTGATGCTTTGTCACCAACGATGCAGCTTTTAAGGAGCACACGTACAGCAAAACCAATTTGTGTCATTAAAGTTTGTAATTTTGGACTTTTGAAGGCTTTAATCCCTAGAAATGCTAAGATTTCCTAATGATCTGTAATGGCAGTGCTGATGTTCAGCACTTCTCAGGATTAGGTCTGTTATCAGCCTGGTTTATCCACCTCCAAAGCAGGTATTATCTTATCACTCTCACATACAGTGCTTTTAGCACGTCAGTCTCAAGCACTTGAAAGGTGAGGAGTGTTATTAAGTTTGACCCTTGCAAGCTTTTCCAATGGTTTGCTTAATGTTTTTTTTCCTACATAAATAAGAATGATGGAGAATAAACTAGAATTTTCTTACAGGGTCGAATCGTTCAGCAACTCATTTCATAAGGTGATAAAGAAATCCTTCCACTGCAAAAAGAAAGCAGCACTGACTTTTAGTTATGCAGACAAAGTGGTAGCGTGAGGTCCAATTATTTCTGAGTGTCTTAGAGCAAGGCCTCAAAAAAATGTTCTGGGAATGGTTTTTGTGAGACCTGTTTTGTGTCTTGATAACAATGCAGTGAAAAATGAATGGGTGTGGGGGACAATTCATGAAAAAAGAGGAGTATGAAATGCAAAACTGGATTTATTTGTAAATAAAAGTGGATTTTGAGGCAAAAGTGGTCTGAACAAGGCAGGTTCCTCTTCCCTCAGTTCCTTTTCTGGGAATACATGCAGCTATGCAGCACTGCAGTCTCTTCATGCTTCACCTTCAGTAATATGGGCTGAACTGTCTTCTTGTGATCAGAACCTTCCCAAGCTCCATTCCCATCACATCGCTGCTTATCTGCCATCTATTCATGGAGAGCTGCTGAAATGTGCTGCCTCATATTTCATAAAGTGAGAATGCATTATTTAAAGTTTCGGTCGAGGATTCCATCTTCCTCCTGCTGGGGTAAATAATTAATGCTGCCTTGGATATTTTGTGTGTGTGTGTAGTCATTAAGTGGAAATAGTAACTATTTCCTCTGTGTTTTTGTTTTTTTTTCCAGTTCCAGGCCACAGTGAAGGAGGGGGTCACAGGTGTAATAGTGAATTTAACTGTGGGTGACCGTGATGACCCCGCCACGGGGGCGTGGAGAGCTGTGTACTCCATCATCAATGGGAACCCAGGGCAGAGCTTTGAGATCCACACCAACCCCCAGACTAACGAGGGAATGCTCTCTGTTGTCAAGGTAAGAACAATCCCATCCTTCCCTGTATTTCTGCTGTCAGGTTCATCCCCTGGGTTCACTGCGCAAAGCAAGGCACAGCAGGGATGGGTTATTAGGAGATATAAAATTGGCTGCCAGCCCTTGTCCAAACCATGTGTGTAACCCCTTCTTCTGTCACAGTAACCTTATTTTTTAGTCACAAGGACTGCCTGGTCCTAACTGTTGTGCTTAAATAACAGCCAGGGTTGCTGTAAGCATCACAATTAATAGTGAGATTTGACAACAAAGTTTTGTTTGTTGCTGGAGGTACAATTAGAATTCAAGAGCCCCATTTTGTTCTCACTCAGAGAACACATGCAAGTAGCAGGGAAGAAAGGGGAGTGGATTCAGACTGAGTCCGCAGTTCTGAAGTGAATTTATCCCACATTTCTAAAATCTCATAGAAAAATTTATTGCCTGTCTTTGTATGAAGACAATCCTATGTCTCAAACATAAAAAATAAAAAAATATGAAGAAAATAGCCCTGTTTGCTGCCTGTGCCAGAACGTTCTCTTTTTGGCTTCAGAAGAGGCATTGTCAGTTCTTAAGACAAGTGCATGTATTTGTCTTTGGTTTCAAGACAAGAGTTGAGAAAGCAGCTTGTGTTATTGTCATGAGTGTGACTCATTTGTTTGTTAAATACATGTTGCATATAAGTAAACATGTATAGATGAGCTGTGTCTATGAGGTATGGCAACAAAATGAGAGCTCTTGGACAGGGGGATGTCTCCATGGGTTTTTAAGTCCATTATTTATTATCTCCAATGCCCTTTAGAACAGAGTGTGTGTAATCCTGAACTCCCACCAGGTGCAGGGAATGTCCTTGTCCCTTTCTGGCTAATTCTGCTGTCTGAAGTTTTGCCGTGGGCTAAAGGAAACAGCATTCAGCATTGTCTCTAACCTTTGCCCTCTAATCTTCTTCTTTGCAGCCTTTAGACTACGAGATTTCAGCCTTCCACACGCTGCTGATCAAAGTGGAGAACGAAGACCCGCTGATCCCAGACATCACCTACGGGCCCAGCTCCACAGCCACGGTGCAGATCACCGTGGAGGACGTCAACGAGGGCCCCGTGTTCCACCCCAACCCCATGGCAGTGACCAAGCAGGAGAACATCCCCGTGGGCAGCGTGGTGCTCACGGTGAACGCCACCGACCCCGACACGCTGCAGCACCAGACCATCAGGTGGGAGCAGTGCCTCTGGTGTTTGTGGGCAGGGAGGAATGGTCAATCTGACTCCAGGTGCCCAGAAAGCTAATTTATTATTTTATGGTACTATATTATGTTAAAGAATACTAAACTATACTAAAGAATACAGAAAGGAGACTTATACAATGCTAAAAAGATAATAATGAAAAACTCATTACTCTTTCCAGAGTCCCAACGCAGCTTGGCACTGACTGGCCAGAGTCAAAACAATTCACATGAAACCAATGAAACAATCACCTGTGGGTAAACAATCTCCCAAGCAGTAAAGCACAGGAGAAGCAAAACAGATAATTATTGTTTTCATTTTTCTCTGAGGCTTCTCAGCTTCCCAGGAGCAATATCCTGAGCAAAGGGATTTTTCCAGAAAATGTGAATGCCACAGTACCCCTTATTTTCATCCTCCACTAACTGGGAATGTGCCCAAGAATTTGCCTGCCAGTGCAGAATTATGTTTAACTTAGTAAGAAGTTGCAATTTACGTTTTGTCCTGCAATTAGAGATTCAGTTTGTTGAAGACACAGGAAACAATAATTTTCCACTCCGTGAAGTTCCTAGAGTAGAACAATCAAGTGCCACAAGGAATAGACTTGACATTGCACTCTTTCAAAATTACTTTTAACCTGCTTAGTTTATTACTCTTCCTTCATGACAGCCAGGGAAGATATATAAAAGTTTAAAATGTCTATAGAAGTGATGCATCTGTTTTACACAGGGTTTAAATCAGTTTATGATCATTTATAGTATCCCTCAGTAAAATAATGACCGTCCATCTGCTTTCAAGAGCTGAGAAAATATTTCCCAGTGAAAGACTGAAGCTAAAGGAAGCTAAGGCTTGGCCCTGATAAATGGAAATAAATTATTATTTCTGTGCTGTAATAATACAATCCCACACTTGTGCCATGTCATAGGGACAAACTTGGGTATTACATGGTATCATCTTATATTTTGATCGACCTAATTTGTTCCTTTGGCTTCAGATTCTATGAAAAATGAAAAACAACAACCACTTTGTTCTCTAAAACTAAATTGGCTTTCCAGACAGCTTTTGTCAGCATTTGAGAATTACAGGTTAGGCACTACCACTAAAACCTACAGCTGTGTTTAATTTTTCATTTCTCCTTGTAAGTATCATTTCCCCCAGGTGTCAGTGTATATAAAAGGGGATAAACTCCTCGTGAGAACGACTTCAAAGCTGCAGCTGAACAATGGCTCTGTCAATCCAGGCCATAGGCAGAGCTCTCTCTGCTGTCACAGGGTTATTTAGCAGTGATTGTGCAATCCTTGCAGAAGGTTTGACACGTGTCCTGCTCCGCAATAAAGCAAGCTGCTGATCTTGGAGATGTTCTCTGTCAGCAGCAAGTCTTGGGGAAAATATCACTGCAAAGGACTCGCGTTTGAATGATGAGGAGGTGAATTTAAGCATATTTGAGGAAGGAGGAAAAAGGCAAGGCAGATAATTAAAAGTTTCAATTCTCTGCATCAAAGATAACATTGTTAATAACATTAATAGTTCAGTTTTTCTCCTTCAACTTCTATCATAGAAATACTAGTTTATCTGCAGAATGATTCTTAGCACATCATTTCCCTTGTTTTCTAAATGGATTTATTTATAGAATAATTCCTTAATCTTAAGTTTAGCTTTTATTCCAAAGACCTCTTATTTCACACACAAAAATTTGTGTCTATGGATGGAATTTCTGTTTGTCAGACCCTCAGCAGCTTTGCTCAGAACCTGGCTTGTGCAGGTATTTATTTCCTCTGGGTTTTGGACTGAGTTCAAGAAATGAATTTATTGGTGCTCTCCATAATTTATGTATTTTCATGGGAGATGGGAAAACTAACATTCATTATCATAACACCTGATTATGTGAGAGAAAAGCAATGAAAATGTAAGGATTTCATTACCAAAGCCAACAATCCAGGAGCTATTACCCAAAATTTTCCTCTTGACCTGCTGATTTTGCTGAATTTCTCCAAACTACTTTGACCCTGAATTTAAAGGGCACCCAGTGAGTCACTGAATACTCTTCAATTTGCTTTAAGGGTGGTGTAAACAGTTAAGAAACATAAACATGTTTTACAGTGCACTACACCTGGTGCCAAGGAACCCCCAAATCTTGACCAACTCATAAGATAAAGAGAATTTTCCCAGAAGATTTTCTATATCTGCATAGCAAACATGGAAGGCTTATAGCCAAAAGCAAGATTTTTTTTTTTTTTTCCTTTTATGTGCAGAAAAGAAGAGCAGAATTAAGCTAGCCTGGGCTGAGAATGAGGAATGATCATGGAAAGGAACTATGGAAAGGGAAATGGTTGTGTAAGTTAGAGGAAAATAATGCAAATGTCATGGAAATCTGGGAAATGGTAGAATGCATCAGGAAAAGGCTAATTTGAATACCTGTCAGTCCTATTGCTAAAATAACATGAAAGCATAAAACAGCATTTTTAAAAGATGTTTTAATGCTGACAGGTGTTGAAACACCTGGGTGCCAGCAGTGAAAAAGGCAGACTTGGGATGAGAACAGCATCTGCAATTAAGGACAGGGTGAAATTCCATGTATAAAAGCCAAAAGCACTCACTGTTGGGCTCTGGCTGAAATGTTTATCTCCAATTCCCACAGACAGGTGTGTGTTCAGAGTCTGGGACAATGTGCAGGACTTTTATAGAGCACTGATTCCAAATTTGTGGAATCCAATGATAATGGATAATAACAATAATTCCAATAATTTGTGGAATCCAATTCCAATAATTGTGCTGTCAGTCCTTGCTATGACTACATGGTAAAATAAAGGCCAAGCAGGATCAGCACAGGCTCCTAAATGAGTCTGGGGTTTAATTGATTATTAATAATCATGAGTGAAGCATGTTTTGTCTGTAAGAAGCAATGAATGTCAGATTTGTGTGTGTGAATTGTGTACATCATCCCCAACAAAGTACAAATCTCTTCAAAATGGGCAGACCAGCAGAGAATTGGTAATGTTGGTGGGCTTTTGGTTCTTTTTTCAGCCTGTTACTACTGAAATATATCCAATTGCAGGGATATTTTTAGTTAATTTTCTGTATAGAACTTGTAGAAGGAGCTGCTGATTATTTGTAATCAGGAAATTTAGTTACTCTACTAGATATAACATGATAAATGCATTTTAAGACCAACAAAAAAGAGTAGAGAAAGCATTTTTGCCATTGTCTGCAACTAGATTGAATTTATTCTTTGAACAATGCAGATCTGAATCAGAATCGAATTACTTATCTCTGAAAAACGAGGCTCACTTTGTAAAATTTCCTGAAGACAGCTGTACTTTTGAAGCAATTTTCCTTCTTATTCTTCAGCTTCAAGTGTTTTTGCAGGCTGAGGAAGAATTTCATTAGAAAGCTGAAACAAGCTGGCAAAAAATGTGTTTCAGTGAGAAAAATAAGGCTCCAAGCAGCTGAGCTGTGGCTGTGGCTGTTGGTCTGCACACCAATGGCAGAACTTGCATCGGCACTAAAATTCCCTTTCCATTGGCACTGAAATTCCAGAGGAACTCCAGGCAGATGTGAGAGCATCATCCTGGAAATAAGAGGTGGAAATCAGTGTTTGTTCCACTCTCCTTGCTCCCAGAAAGAAAAAGAACCTGTTTTTCAAGGTTCTTTTGTTCAAGCTGGGTCACATTTCTCACATCCATTGACCTTTCTTTTTTCCGTTTTTTCCTTCTTTTTTAAGCATTTAAATCTCTCTCCAGTTTCCATCTTTTCTATTAAAAAAATGAAAGAAATCCAGCAGGCCCCATTTTAATTATAACCCAACAATTTATTAATAGAACAGTAATGAAGTTTCTGAAATTTGATTTCTTAATCAGGGACCATTGTTATTTTTGTGCCAGATTTGAGAGTTTAATTTTGGGTACTTCTTCCCAACCTCTGAAATTTTAATCAGAAGTTTTTAAGTGTACATGTCAATGAGAAGTTAAAGGCCAAATTTAATAACATTTTCTACCTTGGGAAATTAAAAGAAGAACCTCACTCTGAAACCCATTATTAACAGTAGATCTTAATTAAACACAGTTATGGTTCTCAATATTTGACTGTGTGACGAGATTGGTTTCAGTATTTTTCCCTTTTTAGGATTCAACAAGTGCAGAATATTCAACAGTTAAACTTTTAACTACGTGTAAATAAGTTGTTTACTGCAGTGTATTTGTAATTTTTAATTAGAGCAGTGTTGTTTTCTGGCTTCGTGGCTTATCATGGCAATATATTTTTATTACCTACTGTGCTCTTGGATTTTAAATTATTTATGTAAACATATTGTTTATTCTCAGTAAGCAATGTGACTCAATGCTTCAGAAATATCTTCATAAGAAAAGTTTATTACAGCTCTAAAGCATATCTAATTCATTAAGTAGAATTAAAATGCAGCATTTGAAGCTGGAGAACTTAGAACCCAAAACTGCATCAAGTTTCATGGGCACATGAAAGGCTGCAGAGATATCTGAAGCTCTGTATGCAAATAAGATATATATTTATGTATAATATTTATTTATAATATTTATAGCAAGCTGCCCCACATAGTACAGGTGGCTCCTGGAAGCACAGGGACAATGTTTCCACATCTGGAAATAGGAGCAAAGTCATTTATTATTGTCAGCATTTCCAGATAACAGCAACTGCTCTGTCTGGGAGGGGATAAACTCTGTTTTTCTTAATATAAATTGCATTTTTCTGTGCTGCAAACTAAGCATTAATGAGGTTTCATGCTGGAGCATCAGAGCAGGGGAAGGAGGAGGCTGAGCCCAACTGAATTAAGGGTGATTGTGGTTTTTGCTGCCTTGGAGGAGTTGTAGTGAGTTTCTTTGTAAAGTCCCCAGTGAAAGGATGAGAGAAGAGAGAATCTTCATTTAACCAGAGGAGGTTCAGATTCGGCACTGGAAAAAATGAAAAATTCACTGCAAGGGTGGTGAGGTATCAGAATAATCCGCTCAGGGAGGTGGTGCAGACAGGTCTGGAAGTGTCAAAGTGTGTCTGGATGTGGAAATGCACTTTATGAGTTGGATCTTGGTTTGCAGCTGGATCTCAAAGGTCTCTTGCAGCCTGGATGATTCTGTGCATGGTTTGTGTTCTCACCAAGAACCTCTGGGTCATGCACTGGCCAATGCCTTTGGGAACAGGAGATTTTGCTGTTCTGTTTTAGATGAGATCATCCCGACTTTGGGGTTGGTGCTATGGAGCTGGTGGGAATCAGTGGAAATGTTGTAACCTCTGATCGATGGCAGCCATGATCTTCGTCCAAAAAAATGTATAAATAAAATAAAATGGCTGCCTGAAATGCTATAAAACAATGCTGAAACTACACTGAAATGGATTCATAGCTCTGTAAACTTCTCCTAAAACTCAAGTGGTTGAGAAAACTAAGGAGAATTTTCTGGGAAAAGTGAGTTTTATTCTGCTCCTTTCCTTGCCTGCCGATCCCCACCCTTCCACACAGAGAATGCAAAAGCCATGAATCACAAAGACAATTCAAAAAGCCTTTTTTGTGTCTCTTGCCAGGATTTTTCCAGAAATCCTGAACCCCCTGTGAACAAGGATGACGCTTCACATCACATTGCTCACAGCCACTTAAGGGATCAATTTTGCATACTTTGTTGCACATCAAGCCTTTTTAAAGCACTTTTGTTGCTGGTGGAGGTCAATAAATTTGCTTTTTTGGGATACACTCCAATCACTTCCAGAAGTACTCCATAATGAGAGAGGGATAGGAAGACTTAAAGAGTGAATGCTTAGGAAGCAACACACTTAGTCATGGTTAAATATGTCTCCTAGAGTCTGAAGGACTTGTCTTTGATTCCTAACAACAGGAGATTTGTTTTCCTTGTGCAGACAGGAGAATAGCTCCATTGTTACAAATGAATGGCTGAGCCATGCTCTCAGCATGCAGCAGCAGAGTTTTTCACTGTAAGTTATACCCAGGAGCATCTCCAGTTGGCTCTGCAGTTTTTATTGATGGCCTGCCTGAACCCAGCCACTGGGAATTTGTAGCGCATCTCTGGATCTGAAGTTGCTGTGTTTTGAGCAGTGTACACTGTTTTTCTCTTCCTTTCTCTTTTTTAAGTTAGATGGAAAGGCAGGGAGAGACAGAATCTGCTTGAAGCAATGAAAGGTTTTTTCACTTCTGTCTTTGTGAACTCTGAAGCACAGAAACTCCAGCTCTGGAGAGCTGTGGGTATGGGGGTGTCCAGCTAACAATGCCAGAAAAGGAGATTTAATCAGCTCTGAGAGGATGGAATTGGGCAGTTCCCTCACCCACTGCTGTAATTGCAGGTTCTCAGTGGCCGCTGGCTCAAGTGCATTTTACACAGAAATCTTTTTTCTGACACTGTTCCTTGAAGGTGTTAACACTATCTGAGTGGGTAATTATTGTCATGTTTGTATTTTGCTATCATAGAACTAATACCTGAAGGAAAAAATTGTAAAACTTGCATTGGATTTTTTTTTTTTTTTGGCAGTTTGACCAAACTGACTTCCACTTTTCATTTAAATTTAAATGGCCCCTCTTCCCCCATACAGCAAACTCTTTAGGCCTACAGCGTTAGGGAAAGCAGCAAAATTGTTTCTGGAGCTGTACTGTACCTCTTTTATTCTCCTCTCACACCCAGAACCACACTGATGTAACTCTGGAAGGAGGAAATGGAGCCAAATCAACCCCAGTTTCCCTGTGCAGAAAGTGATTTGTACCTGGATTTATCACCAACATTGAGCTAATGTGGAGGAAGCAGCTGATTAAAACAAACAAATCTAAAATAAGAAAATAAATAAAAATTCTCAGGTGGGAGCTACAGAGGTGGGACAGAAGGGAACAAATGACTGGAATTAATGCTGAGAGAGTTGAAACATCTGCCAAAGCTGACTCTGTAAAAGCTGTGGACAGCACCTGGTGCTGACCATCCAGGAGAGCCAGTTCCATCTCTGTCAGGGACACCTCCAAGGCTCCCCTGGTGGTTCTTTTTGCCCTCTTTTTATGATATTCTCTGCCTCTGTGTTGGGACAGATGTCTGACCTCTTCTTCTGCTGTTGTATATCTCAATTTTCAGTGCTTGGGGCCAACCCCATCTCCCCAGCTGGGGCTGAGCTTTGTTCCAGCATTTTTGCCTTGCTGGGAGGGGAGGGAGCCTCCCTGCTTGCCTTGTCTATGCTCATATCTTATCTTCTCTGGACTCTTGGCTCTTCCTAGCAGTTCCCAAGGTTTGGGGAAAGGTTTGTGTACATAAATAGGTTGGTATAGCATTATTTCATTGTCCTCTCCTGGTAGAAAAGGAGACAAAGCATGGGGGGAAATTTCATCCAGACTGAGTGAGGCTGTTCTGAAAACAGTGTCTCTTTCCTAAGGGGAGGGAAAAAAAAAATCAACCTGTCTCTCCTAGATTGGTCTCTGAAATAGCAGAAATGTCTGAATTAAATTATTAAAGGCTACCTAAAGCAGGGGGCCCAAGAATTCTCAATCCATGATTCATAGCTTTGCCCAGAACCCAGCTACCTGAAGCTAAACTTCATCACTCCTGACAATACTTGTCAAAAGATCCTGTTCTTAAAATTTTCCACTGCTCCACTCTGTTGGCATAAATCATACTTAATATGTTGATATTGAAGCTGTGGATGATAGCATTGAAAAATCTGTGTTTCCATGAAGTCAGATAAGCCCCAGTCACCTATTTCAACTTGCCTTGATATTACCTTTAGAATCCTGAATTCTTGATTAATAAGGATGAATGTAGCATTTAAGGGGAGTTTAATTAGACCCTCTGTCTTTATCCTGCATAACAATATTATGCCACATTATGATTTCAACCGTGTCAGCACTCAGAATGAATGGCTGTGAACTGTGAAATTATAGGGCACATTTTTCATGTCACTGCCTAAACAATATTGCAGATCTTCTTGAGAAATATAACAATGGGATCTATCAGTCACAAGTTATGCTTGCAGTGGAAGGCAGATCCAGACAATAACTCACTTTGTCATTACTGTTCTCTTGTAGCCTCAGAAAAGGCAGGATTTTGTCTCTGGAAGAAGTAAAGAGTATCTTGATTATAATAAGTTAGCTATCAAGTTTGAGGACAAAGTGTGAGTTTGAGTTGTGTTGATGGGGAAAAGGGTGGGATGAATTTCTCTTAATATTTTAAAGCTATTGAATTCTGGAGTCTCACTCAGCTGGGTTTGATCATCTGTGTGTAGCTACAGCTTTCAGTGGTGCTTTGATGGAAATTTATTTGGGCTGGTTGTAAGTGTGATTGGAGCTCCAAGGACCAGTGGTGTTTTACATGATGGCAAAAGCTGCAAAACCAAGCACTGAAATCGAAGATTTCCAATGAGATTGGTGCCATGGAGGGAAAGTGTCTAATTAAGCAATTCAGCTCTTGTGTCCTTAAAGCAAGTACAGATCTTGGATGGCACTGAGCAGATGTCTGGCACATCCTGGCCATATTTTATTAATTTAACATCTCCAGACTAAGGATAGAATAAATCATGGACACCCCCAATTCAGTGGCAAAATTCCCACTGAATCTGGGAGTTGTTTTCTATGTGGGAGCAGAAGCTTTCCCAAATGTACAGAATTTCTGTTGTATTCCTATTCTGACTGAATCTGGGAGTAAGTTTCCATGTCAGAGCAGGAGCTTTCCCAATACACAGAATTCCTGTTGTATTCCTATTCCTGCTGAATCTGGGAGTTGTTTTCTATGTGGGAGCAGAAGCTTTCCCAAATGCACAGAATTCCTGTTGTATTCCTATTCCTGCTGAATCTGGGAGTTGTTTTCCATATGGGAGCAGGAGCTTTCCCAATACACAAAATTCCCGTTGTATTCCTATTCCTGCTGAATCTGGGAATAGTTTTCCATGTGGGAGCAGGAGCTTTCCCAAGTACAGAGAATTTCTGTTGTATTCTTACTGAATCTGGGAATAGGTTTCCATATGGGATCAAGACCTTTCCCAAATACACAGAATTCCTGTTGTATTCCTACTTAATCTGGAAGGAGTTTTCCATGTGGGAACAGAATCTTCCCCAACACACAGAATTCCTGTCCTGATTTCACACCACAGCTCAGTGGCAAGGCAGCCCCAGCCTGTGCATTTCAAGGTACAAAGGCTCCATCTCCTTTCAGGCTCACTGCTGGTTATCCTTGGAGTGGAATTGAAGTTCACTGAAGAAATTGTCAGAAGGTTTAAGCACTCATTTTTACTAAATGGAGCTCTGCAATGCTACTGTAATAGGAAAAACGCCTTGTAGAGTTCAATTGGAATTTTTTTTCTATTAACTTTGTAATAAGGATGCCAATTTCTGCAAAATAGTTTCTGAGTAAGAGTGAAATTATGCACTTTGTTAAGCAGCAGTAAGCCTGCAGATTCAGTCTAGGTTCAAATGTGAATTACTGCATTAGGGACTGACTTCTTCCTGATTTTCTGCCCATTATACTCTGGGTAAATATGCCTAAAGAGACATGCACGCCTGCTCTACACAGAGCCAGATAATTGTTATCCATGGCATCCCTTGGGCAGCTCCTCTGGGTAGTGTCCAGCTCCACATCACCTTGGTGATACCAACCCTTCTCACCCAGATTTCCCTGCATACTCCAAACCCTGAATTTTTACACAATTCCCTGTTTTAATGGGTCTGGCAGAGAACTGTTTCCTCTTGCACATGGGAAATTTCCACAAGAATTCTCATTTCCTAAGGCCCAGCTCTCAGGAGATTCAACCCTGGCTCCTTGGTAGCATTTTACACAAATGCAGCCCCAGCCTTCATCTGGTAATATTTCAGGACTAAAATAACAAATATTTCTATTAGTAGGGGAGCAAGGTGTGCAGATTCTGGTCCTGGAAGCTTGTAAGTCATTAACCAATATTTTAAAAACATTTTAGCCCAGAAAGCAAACAGCACAGTCTCAGTTTTGTACATGTCCATGTCAGGGGTGTTAAGTCAGCTGACTCATGGAAACTGCTGCAGAGTTTGGGTTTTGAAGTGCAAGGGAAAAGAAAAAGAAGGAAAATCCCTTTTCCTTCTTTTTCTGGAGATTCAGCCCTGGGTCCTTGGTAGCATTTTACATAAAAATGTAAATGTTTATCAGATGAAGTGCCAGCCTTCATCTGATCATGCTTCAGGACTAAAATAATAAATTTTTCTATTAGTAAGGGAACAAGGTGTGCAGATTCTGGCCCTGGAAGCTTCTAAGCTATTAACCAATGTTTAAAAAACATTTTTAGCCCAGAAAGAAAACAGCTCTATCTCAGTTTTGTACATGTCCATGTCAGGGGTGTTAAGTCAGCTGACTCATGGAAACTGCTGCAGAATTTTGGTTTTGAAGTGCAAGGGAAAAGAAAAAGAAGGAAAAGCCCCTAATGGCTTTAATCTTTGTATAACTGTGCTTTTGAACAAGTCCTTCTTTGTGCAGCCAGGTGAGCCTTTTCATTAAAACTTCTGTCATTTCAGAAGGAGGAAAAAAACCCAGGTTCTTTTAGTTTTACAGGTTTTGAGGCTTCCAGTTTTTTGTCTGTCAAATTGAAACATTAAAATTCACCTCACAGTGATGCTCTGGGACTGCATTGAAGGTGGCAGGCAAAACATTCAGATCCCAAAAGACAAGGGAAAAGGGTGAGAGAAATTTAACACCTGGGTATCCAACCAGGGTTAAACAGCACAAAGTAACTTGGGCATAACAGAATTTTAGGAGATTAAATACATTCAATTCCCAGGGCACTGTAATTGTGTGCACTGAATGCAATGGATATCAAGTAGAAAATAAAATTAATACTCATCAAGAACAAACCACTTTCCAGCCTTGTAACATCAATAACAAGAAAAGGAAAGGAGAGGTGAGAGATTCAGTAACTTGGTTAATAATGAGAGTGCATAATTTCCAAGGAAAAATTATATTACCACCTGATAATGTGAAGAAAAAGCACATTTAGTCCTGACTAGTAATAAGTTTTAAATTAGGATTTTGAGGGTTTTTTTCCCCAGCTTGTTTCAAATACACTATGTACTTCCTGGGTGTGATGGGGCTGGGATAGGTTTGGGTACATATTTGGGAGTGTTTGGGTCCATATTTGGATTCTTGAAGAGGTGAGTTCCAGAGTCAGGGGTATCCAGGGCTGGGATGTGTTTGGGTGCACATTTGGGTGTGTTTGGATCCATATTTGGATCCATATTTGGATTCTTGAAGAGGTGAGTTCCAGAGTCAGGGGTATCCAGGGCTGGGATGTGTTTGGGTGCGCATTTGGATGTGTTTGGATCCATATTTGGATCCATATTCTTGAAGAGATGAGTTCCAGAGTCACCCAGGGCTGGGATATGTTTGGGTACATATTTGGGTATGTTTGGATCCATATTTGGATCAATATTCTTGAAAGATGAGTTCCAGAGTCAGGGGTATCCAGGGCTGGGATATGTTTGGGTGCACATTTGGATGTGTTTGGATCCATATTTGCTGCAGGATTAGGATGTGGACAGTGCTGCTCTGCCCTGCCCTGCCCTTTGGGGAGCTGTTTTGGGAGCTGTTTCCAGGCCAGGGGTTCCTGTGGGACTCTGCTATCATCCAGGGCACAGCTGGGGCTCCCTGGAGCTGCCAGAGCAATCCTTGCCACCGTCCAGCACAGCTCTATTGATCCTGACCGATTAAAACTTCCCAGCCCAAGCCACTTCCAGCCTCCTGTCTGCCCATCTCTTAGGGGGAAAAAAAGAACTGGAGAAGCTGGAAAATGCTCTGCTTCCCAGCTGTGCTCAATACTGACATCTCACTGCTGGATTTTAAAACTTTCTCCATTTTTCAAGAGCTACCAGGGCAGTTCTTGGGCAGCAAATGGGTTTGCAGTGGGAGCACAGGCACAAAGAACAGGGATGAGCAGAAACTTTGATAGAGTTTTCCTGCCAAAATCCTTCTCTGGGTAGTTTGTAAAAGACCCCGAAGCTCATCTGATGCTGATTAGCTTTGGAGGCACAATTGCTACAATGAGAAAACTTTTAGTGATTTGCATGTGTTGACAATTATTCTAACAGTAACAACCTGATTATACCAGTGTGTTAGTCCCAGATATGGTGTATTATTCCCTAGCTTTAGGAATAATTCTGATAGTTATGGCCTCTGGCTTCATTTAACCATAGCCCTAATCACTTCTGATTAAAACATACATAAATGAGTTTGTGGATTTTTTACTTTTTTTCTTTTTACACCTCAGCTTCTTGAGGGTTTTTTGCCCCAAAGGAAAAAAAAAGAGAGAAAATTAGGTTTCAGCACAGAGAAATGTTTGAAAGACTGTTCAACAATAATGAAAAATATTTTCATTTCCAGAACATTTTATTTAACCACCTCATTAATAGTTTTATTATTTTGATTTGATTAATTGTTGTTGGTTTTGTGATTGGATTTATTTTATTATTCGAGTTGCAATGACTCTCCTGGTACTTTCTTCATGCTCACCAAGGGGTTTACACCATTATTTCTCCACACAAATAACTAATTAGTCGACCATTTTCTCATTTGACATTTCTCAGTGGCGGGGGACTGCAAACTGAATTTCATCTGATTTTTCAATCTGTTTTGATGGTATCATTGGAGATTCAGGATTGTGATGAAAGCCAGCCTGTTAAATCCCTGATGTGGCAAACAAAACAAAGCTGAGATGAGGAATATTTTAGGTGAGATGGGGGAGATGGGTGCATGGTTTTCTGCAGATGCAAACAGGAGCAAACCTTGACTGCAGAGAGACACAGCCTGCACACCCTTCCCTGTTTGGGAAGGGTTTTTATATCTGGGCAGTGGTTTTATATCTGAGTAATAAATGGAATCCAAACCTCTGTATTCACCTGCACCTCATAATTAATACATTTGATTAATCCACATTGGTTTTCAGTATCTGGAAAAAAAAATAAATGAATCACAGAATAACAGAATGGTTTGGGTTGGAAGAGCTCTTAAAGATCATCTCATTGCAGCCCCCCTGCCATGGGTAGGGATGTCACCCCAACTGCTCCAACAGCATTCTTCCAATGGCTTTAATGCTACAAACATTTTAAAATTAAAAACAACAAACAAACAAACAAACCCAAAAACCCCCAAAACAAAAAAACAAAACAAAAAAAAAAAAAACCAACCAAAAAAACCACACACCAAAAAACACCCAAGAAAAATAAAAACCCTAAACAACAAAATCTTGGAACCTGTATAAAAATGATCTTTACAAAATCAAATGTCAGCATAGTGACATTACTATAATATACATTAGAGAATTGTTGTTATTGTTTTATTTTCACATGGGACAGGAATTTGAGAGCCAGCTGTATATATATATATATATATATATATATATATATATGTATAATATATCTAAATATATTATACATAAATATATTTTGAAATATATATACATATATATGTACATTCCCAGCATACATACATACATATATTATTTTTATATATGTATATATGTTTATATATATGTATATATATATGTTTGTGTGTATATATATATGTATATAGGTATATGTGTATATGTGTATATATATATGGTTTTTGCCCTCCCCAGAGCTTTTAATCCAGCCTGGGAGCAGGAACACCTTTGTTATCTCATGGCCAAAAAGCAGAAAAACTGCAGTGTGTCCCCAGTAATGAGTGTGGAGTGTGGTTCAGCTGGAGAATTGCTGTGCTGCAATAAGGTTCCCTTTCTGCTCCTCCTGGTGCCATATGCTGCCCTAATTAGTGCAGGCAAAAGGTAATGAGAGCACAGTGGAGAAGAGGGAGCTCCATGGGAAGCAGGCTGATCTCTAAAACTCTGCATTATGTCATCCCTATGTAGAGCACAATAGAGTTCTCATCCAGGTTTTTAATGTTGCACTTATATTTTGGGATGGTTTTTTATCTTTCTCTGAGAAGCACCACTGCTTCTCTGGGTGTGATATTTGTGCTGTAATTGCTGCACCAGCCTCTCCCAAAAAACTGAACTTTTCCTAGGGGTGGTGCCTCATGATTTTTCAACCAGCCTTGATGCAAAGCTGTTCGTAAATTTTAAATAATTTCCATATATCCGCTATTCTATTTTAGTTCTGGACCAAGTACAAATTTTGATTTGTCCTCTGCTGTGCGTCCACAACCTCTCTGTGTCTCTTTGGAGCTCTGTGTTCCGGGTGTGCACTGGAACATTGGAGCAGACAATTTCCAGGCTGAGGGAGCTGCTTTTGCTGCTCTCTTTGCAATACCTGGCTGAGACAGCCCCAGGACATGAACCCAGAGCAAGGAGGTCACAGTCAGAATGTGTCACACCCTCTTTCCCTTCCATCTCGTCACACAAGCCCTTGGGAGCTGGGAGCTGTTGGCACAGTTTAAAAGTAAAAGGAAAAAAAACCCAAAATGAAACAAACTCCATGAGCAGCACTGCTGCAAAGCAGAATAAAAGCAAACCAAAGAGTAATTGGCACAGCAGAGAGCACAGCTCTGTGTACATCTGATACATCACTGTGCTCAGGACTGCAGATACAGCAGGTACATCTAGAAAAGTTCATGTTTAACCGCCTAAAAAATAGTCTGATTTTAAAAGCTGCTGTGCAATCAGATCCCACCCAAGTCAAAAGTGGGAAGTGAATCTTTGCATTCAAAACTTCTATTTTTATCATGTTTTTTATGATGGGTCCATTCTAAACCTTTGCTAGCAGAGCCCTCAAAAAATGGAACAAAAACCAATGAAATGTGCTGCAATATGCTCTTACAATAAGTAAAAATGTGGTGGGAAAGACAAAGTGCTACTTTCACAATATCCTGTGCCAAATCACAGGTTATACAATCCAGGTTTTTATTTGCACAGCCAACAGTGCTTTGTAGAGCAATCAGGGAAGATAATACAATCCATTTTACATTCTCATTACTTTAGAAGTGTTGAATCTTCTGAAATGGTTTCGGGGTTAATTGAGAATTTGCAATTTTACAATAGACTAGGAATTGTTTAGGCTGCCCTTGTTCCATATTTCTGTGCATACCTTTGTTGCAAAGTTATAAAAACAACAATAAAAGAAGAAACAAAGAAGTGAAATGAAATGATCTGCATTGTTCCTGTTGCAGGCACTCATTTTTGTGGGAGATAAAGCTGAGGTATTGATTAATGTTTAAATGGCTATTAGGAGGAAGGACGTGTTGGGTTTATGGAAGATCTCACTGTGCACTAATGCTTTCCTTTGATTCTTTCCCACACATTCCCTAGGGGATAATTTCTGCTCCTGAGGAAGCCAGTGGTGAAACTCTGAGTTACTTTTTTATGCCAGCATAAATAAGCCAACTATTTTCCTTATTTATCTCTTTTTTTGCATAAATTCCAAAAGTTTCTGGTTGCCAGATCTGCTCTTTAACTTATTTTAACATCATAAGAGCTCATAAAGGTGTGTAATTTTTCCTGGCTGTATATGCTGAAGTTTTGATGTTCACTCTGCCTGAATATTCCTGTGCACCACAGTCAGGCTCAGCAGCCCCCAGGAAATTCCATTTTTCAAGCCTGAAGCAAAGTTGTGGTAAAAAGCAGCAGCCTGGGCAGGGCTGTCTGTCAGCACTTTGTTAGAGGCTGAAATTTTATTTAATTGTACCTTTTTTTACCCCCTCAATAATGTCTTGTTTTTTCTTATTCCCTCATATTTGCAATGATAATTTTAATATTTTTTGCAACATTATCACACAGAACTTTCAGGTGAATTCACTTCCAGGTGAATGTAACTGTGAGGCACTGCCTTGGCACAGACTCATTAAACAATAACAGGTTCCATGTCAATTGCTGGTAATTTAAAATGTCTATAAAAGGTTGTATGGTGGTTTATGACCTATAACAATTCACTACAAAAAAGATAAACAGGTTATTATCCCAGGTATTGATTATATGATTGGAGTTTTTGTTTAAAATATAAACACATTTAATTGGAGAGGGAATTGGTATCAGTTAGTTCAGCTCTGGATTGTTCTTTACTTAATATATTTAATTTTGTATAGAGTTAGGCCCTAATCATGAACATTCTTATATTTATTGCTTCAGTCAAGCTCAGGGAAGTTCCTGGTGTGTACACTCCCCAATCTCTCTAAACATTTCCAGTTTTGGGGGCTGAGTATTTGTGCTGATTAAAGGAAAAAAAGCACACCAGGGAATTTCATATTGGGGCATCTTGGAGACAGCATTCCCAAACTGTGACTGAGGCAACGTGGATATGTCTGAATTTAATCAACAGAAGGAGGAAGCTCCAGACCCCAGAGTGCAGAACAAGAGTGTGCAAACAGGGCTGGGTGTAACCACCTCCCCCTGACCTGGTGAATTCATTGTCTGTCTCTTCTGCCACCATTCCCCACAATTTAGCGCATTTCCAGCTCACCCAAAATAAATAATGGTAAGAAAAAAGAAAATAGAACCTCTCAAACATAAATTAAAAATACAGCTTCTAGTCCAACTGGAATTTGGAGTCTGGAAAGAGGATCCTGGGACAGGATTCATGAGGTGAGTGCGGGTGCAGAGGCTGTTGGAAGTGTTCTGGCTGTATAACACAGCACTAGGAAACAGGTCTTATATAATATCCTAAATATTGATTTCTCTGCTAAACTTTGGGACAAATATATATATATCCAAAGGAATTGACTCAAACCTCTAACAACACTGAACTGTCTGTAAGGCAGGGCACAAGCTTAAATTGTGTTTTTGCAATATGAAGAGATCCACTGTGGAAGCCAGTGAGTGCCCAGACAGATTCCTTTGCAGCAATGCATTTCTTTGACGTTCAGATTTATAATTTGCTAACAACTTCTGCCCTTTTGTTCAGGTATTCAGTGTACAAGGACCCAGCAGGGTGGCTGGAAATCAACCCCACCAACGGCACCGTTGGCACCACGGCAGTGCTGGACAGGGAATCTCCCTTCGTGCACAACAACATCTACACTGCTCTGTTCCTGGCCATCGACAGTGGTGAGTGACCCCTCGGGCAAAATCCTGAATTTCCTGCTTGAAATGCTCTGTTCTGAACGCTGCAAGTGATGCCTCAGGTTTGGCTTTTCTGTTTTTCCCATTCTGTGCTGCTTTAGTGTGTGGGTCTGGGCTCACATCAGGGGATGCTGAGCTCTGTGCACAGAGCAGGGACACAAAACAATTCCTGCTCCAGCTGGGCACCAAGGACAAATGATCCAAATCTCAGCCCAGGAGCACAAACACCGTGGGCTGGAGAGAGAAAAACAAGCAGGGTGGGACTGCAGGGGCTAAAGCTGCAATGGGACAATGAACTGCAAGGTGCAAATGGAGCAGAGCTGATCCCAGGGAGAGACCCCGGGAGCGCTCGAGCATTTTGGGGCCATTTTGGGTCATCTTGGGTTCATTTTGGGACCATTTTGGTTCATCTTGGGTTCATTTTGGAGCCATTTTGGTTCATCCTGGGTTCATTTTGGGGCCATTTTTGGTCATCCTGGGTTCATTTTGGGGCCATTTTGGTTCATCCTGGGTTCATTTTGGGACCATTTTGGGTCATCCTGGGTTCATTTTGGGACCGTTTTGGTTCATCTTGGGTTCATTTTGGGGCCATTTTGGTTCATCCTGGGTTCATTTTGGGACCATTTTGGGTCATCCTGGGTTCATTTTGGGACCGTTTTGGTTCATCTTGGGTTCATTTTGGGACCATTTTGGTTCATCTTGGGTGCAGGCCTGGCTGGGCTCTTGTGCTGCCCAAGGTGGATCCATGGAGGAGATCCTTTTAATAAATCCCTGCTTTATTCATTAACTCTGCCCAGCCTCTGCTCCAGCTCAGCCCTCACAAGGCATCACACGTGTAAAATTAACCAGGTTCTGCATCACTTTTCTGTGGCCACCTAAATGTATTGGAGACCATTTTAGAAACCAGAAGAAAGAGGAATTAACTTGAAACTTGCAAAGAGGAATTAACTTGAAACTTACAAATTTATAACAGCTTTAATTTAGCTTTAAACCTTACAGATTTATTCCTACACTGATGTCTTAATGCTAGGTGTAATTAGTCTAGAAACATTCTTGGAAATGTGATAAATCTTCCTAATCAGAGTTAATTTCTTCACAATATTTGAGCAGTCAGCGTGCCTGAGGCACTTAAATACCAATAACAGCTCATCCTTGATATGCTGGATTATAATCTATTCACTACAATGACAGTGACAATAAAAACACAACTAAACTCCTTGTTAAAAAGGAACAGTTTTTGCATATTGTGTGTACTAAAGTTCCTCCTGTCAAACAGAATCCAAATTGAGCTATCTAAGGAAAATCCAGAGAGTGACTCTGGAGCAGAGGAAGAAAGAGCAAATCTTGAAGGTTTCAAATCTCCTGAGCTAAAGGCACAAAATAAATAAAAGATTTGCCTGTAATATAACAGCTAATATGCTAACACTTTTTCACAGCTGCAGCTGGTTTAGCTCTGGTGATGAATTGTAAAATGCTCTTTTTGAGAGAGTAATTCTACATTTTTATAAGCACATGACTCCGGGAACATTTGCAGGGCCTGACAGGAGAAAGAAAATATCGCCTTAAGTATAAGAGAAAAAAAAAAATCTGCTGAGGAGATGATTTACTTATATATTAATATACATATTTTCCTTAGGAAATTTCTGGGGGAAAATGTAGCACTAAACATATTTCTGTCTTTTGCTTGCTATTGGATTTTTTTTTCTATTTTTAATGCATCTCAAAATCAGGTGCACTGGGAAATGTCATCTCACCATGAAAGTAAAAATTTGGGGTATTACTGAGGGGTTACCCAAAGGACAAAGTTGTGTTTTAAAGGTGAAGTCAGATATTGTCACAGAGAATAGATGGAGAAAGGACATGAGTGTTCTTGGCTGTGGGAACCAGCCTGAGTAATGTGGATTTTTGGGAACACCTTTATGTACAACTTAGGCCTTGCTCGTTTATTCTAAACCCAGAACTTCACTGCTTTTAATTCTCAGATTTTTTTTTTTTCTATTGAGGATAAATGAGAGAAAGGGAAGCTGTGCTGGACAGCAGAGCAAAGGAATCCTGTTCACTTGGGATTCTGAGGCAGCACCTGATTGCAGCCCCTGTAATTGTGTTTATTTGTGACTCTGTCAGTGCAGGAGTTCATCTTCTCCAGCATTATTGACTCCTGTGAATGCAATGATCACAAACCACACGTGTGCACTCAGGACTGTCATGCTAAGGGGTTAATAATGATCTTTTCCTGCCATCAGCAGCCCTGCCACACGTGGCAGTGGGAATAAACAGCAGAACTTAATTAGCTGATATTAACCTTGTGCCCTGCATCACCTCTGCATTAATTACCAGGCAGCTTGGGGAGCAAATTCAAGTTAGAGATGGGCTGGGAAGCGGGAAAATTTCCTGCTGGCCTGGATGAATGACTCTGGCTAAAGCAGCCAGGGAGGTCTGGGGGTTGATCTCAGCAGGCTGGGCTCTGCCTTGCCCCTGCAGGGACAGCTGGGACTGACAGCATCCCTGGGAAGTGTTCCCAAATTTGTTTCCAGGCTGGCACTGTGATCTAGCACTGCTGGGAAACCACTTTATCTCTGCAGCCATCAGGGCTAATGTCCAACTTGAAATATTGCAATAGATGAGAAACCAAATTGTGGGAAAATGCTATGAAATGAATACAGAATTAGTTCAGGACTCTAAAAGAAGGTTGTGTTAACTGAAAAGGGGGAAAAATCAGATTGAACAGAACTATCTGCACCTCCTTAGAGCAGCATTGTCCATGGGCTGCAGACCTCTCTCTTCAGGTTAATAAGTGGAGCCTGTCTAAAGCCAGTGAAAATGCCTGGGACTTCTCAGTGAGCGGGCAGCCAAGAGCAGGATTAAGAACTGCCAAATGAAACAGGGCAATAAAGTGAAAATTTAGAGGCATTTCCAATAGAGCAAGTCATTTGCTTGGGCTAACTGACTTGTGGTGAAAAGGAAGGAGAGGAAAAAAAGAAATACTTTAGCAGAAACTCTTTTTGCAAAAGCATTCAGTGGAGGTTTTTATTTCCTTTGGCCTCTCAGCTCATCTCTCAGTCAAATCTGAGATGGCACAGGCAATGGGAAAGTTGATTTTATCAGGCTTTCCTTCCCTGTCCTGGAAATCCAGAGAGCTCAGGTGATGCCCAGGGCACTGCCCAGCACTGGGAACTGGCACACACAGCAGCTCCCAGGCACTGCAAGATGTGTGATCATCTTTAACAGAATTTATAGTGAATAACTCTAAAATAATCTAAAACCTTTTGTCTTAGCCATTGCTGAAGTGCATGAGCCATATTCTAAAACATAAATATAAATATTAATTAGAGTTCATAGCATTTACCTGCTTACAGAAAAGGTTCTGTTGTCCCCCTGTGTTCCATGCTCACCCCTTTATAAAATAACCTTACATTTGAGTGCTGTCCTGGGGAGGAGTGCAGACAGCTGCAAACAAACCCCACAGTGATCCTTTTTCCTTCTTCCTTTTTCCTTTCTCCCTTTTCCTTTCTCCTTTCTCCTTTTTCCATCCCCTTTTGCTGATGTCAGTGGAGAATCTATCACCAGTTCCATCTGACTCCTAGTTATTACACTTCAGTGCAGGGAGCAAGTGCCAGGGCATTTTATTTTTTCTTTTTTATCTGTAAAGAGTTGGATATTTCTGTCACAAGTAAAACCTGGAGCTTTGTGCTTGGTGTTTCTTTGTATAAACCTGTCACATCTTTATCTTTTTTGGGGATATCACTTTACCAGTAGGACAGGAACAATGAAAGGGACAGAGAAAATGGAGTCACTCCACTGCAGGAAATAAGCTGGCTCTTTATGAGATTCTTTCTGACCTTTATGATATTATTTCTCAGCATTATCAAATTAACTGCAGCTAAAGGTGGTAAAGTATGAATTATGTTATTCCTGATCCAAACAGTTCCTGTATCTTCCCAAACACACTTGAAACAATGTGTAACAGCAAATTTGATGGAAACACTGTTAATTTATTGATAATAAATTTTGACCTTTTATAGGGGTGCATTACACTTTGAAAAGGACTTTTTGGAAGAAATATCCCAATTTTCTCAGTACATTTGATTTCAGTAAAAGGTCAACTTAGTGTCTTTAGAATTTGAAAACTTTTTATTAAAGACCTGTGTGACCACAGAGTCTCTGGCCTATTAAAGAAGAAATTAAACCCTGGTAGGAAATACCATGCAACAGAGTTAACACATTAAAGTGTCATGAACTGTGTTTAATCTGAGAATGAGCTGATAATGGGGCAAATTCAGGTATATGCAAACTTGGGAAACATCAGAGGTTTCATTAAATTAACAAAAGTGCCAACAATGGTGATCATTTTATTTGGCACTCCAATCCCTGAACCCAATGCAGCATCACAGCATTATTGGGAGCTTTTCTGCCAAAAGGGATTTTGCTCATTCCATGAGAGGAGAAATCTTTTGGGTTTGAGAAACCTGTGTGGAACAGAGCTTCCGAATGTGCTCTGTGGTGCCATCCTGCAGAGCCCATTGCTCACTGAATTTGGGATGAGGATCACAAAGCAGAGCACCTGCGTGTTTTTCTCATTCCGCCATGCTAGCACCTCTCCAGGAAAGGTCTTTTTTTTCCTTTTCCCTGAATTCTGAGAGTTTGAGTCACAATCTAGAAAAAGTGAGGGAGGAGAAAACCATGGCTGGAGGTGAAGCTGAAAAATACCTGGAAAATCTGTGAAATCTTTAAAAGATAAAATTCATTTCTCCATTTCCTTTTAGAGGAATGAATAATAATTCATCCCCAGATTTATCTTATTTATACAAGAATCACTCTTTTTTTGGTGCAATTAATATCCCATTGTGTAGCCTTTTTCTATCTCTTTAAAAACAAAATCTTTGGGTATTTTTGGTTGCTTGACCCATAGAAAACCCACCTATGTAGTCCATTATTTGTCACCTGGTGACAAATAAAGACACACTAATCTTGCTGGTTGGGTTAAATGCAAAGTGAGGTTGGATTCCACTTTTTTGGGGGTGGTTGGATGCCATCCCAGTGGGGCCCCACCTAAAGAGAAATATTCTCCCAGTGAGTCTGATGCAGTGTGAGCATTCCACATTCCCTCCCTGTCATTCCTGTCACCAGGGAGCTACTGAGGCAAAATTTGGGAATAGAACTTCAGCTGCATTAAACAAAGAAATAAATATCATTAGAAGTAATTTTAGCTGTGAGTTCAGGGTTTGCCTTGAGCTACACTGGCAGTTTAAGCAAAAAGCAACTTGGACTTTGCTGTGGGCTGCACTCACGAGCTGCACTCGTGAGCTGTGGCACTGCCTCACTTTTCCTGAGCAAAAGGAAGAAATGGTGAATCAGGGTCTAGTTTTTTCTCACTTTTGCCTGTGTTTCCAAGGAGCAGCTGAACCCAAGCAATCCTGAATCCAATTTATTGTGCATGTCTTGGCACTGCTAATCATTGGAAAGAAAACTTTGTATTC
Organism: Ammospiza nelsoni; assembly: GCF_027579445.1. Lineage (NCBI taxonomy): Eukaryota > Metazoa > Chordata > Aves > Passeriformes > Passerellidae > Ammospiza > Ammospiza nelsoni. Next base: position 18,567,196 of record NC_080645.1, read on the forward strand.
TGTCCTCTGTGTGATGAGCAGTAACACACAGCACCCAGGAAAAGCTGGATAACAAAGAGAATTGCGGCACTGTGCAATTAGAACTTCTCCTGACATGTATCTAACCTGTCTCCTCTCTCCATGATGCGCATAATTCAATTACCACAGATTGATTCCACCTAAACCACGCTATTTTTGAAGAAATCAGGCAATTAGTTACCATGGCAACCCAATTAAGCCAGTTTTATCCCCCTTATCTTAATTGCTGTATTAATTGAGAAGAGAAAATAAATTGAAGACTCATCCTTTTCTTGCCATTTTACATTTCAGTAAAATATGAATTGCACACAAAATATTGTTTTAATTTGTCATCATGGACTCATGATTGGAAAAAGAAATGGGAATGCTGAAAACAGTATTTAAGACGGATGGCAGATGTCAGTAGCAATTGGAGATGCTGAGAGAGCTGGGCTCTTCTGAAATGTAATTACTCACAAACAGGAGCTGCATGTTTTATTTGAGGGGATAAATGAAGGGTTGGAACTTTAGAAGAAGCCAACAGCATTACAGGTGTCCTGATATTTTTTAAACATGCAGATATTTTTTATTTTATATATTTTCTATATAATTTATATAATATCTATTTCATAGATTATATCTAAATATATACATATATAAACTCATATTATAATATAAATAAAATATATTATAAACTTCTATTATAATATATAATAATATATATAAACTATATATAGATATATAAATATTTATTTATTTATATATTTTCAGTAAATATATTCTATATTTACTATATATAGTATATAGTATATAATATATATTATATAAGAAGTATAGAATATATAATATATATTCTATATTTACTATATATAGTATATAAAATATATAATACATATATATTCATTTTAATGAATATATAAATATACATTCTGTATTATATATTATATGTAAAATATATAATACATATTTATATATTCATTATACATTTCCTATATTATATTTCTTTTCGATTATATTTAATTATCTATTATCTATTATCTATTATCTAATATATATTATATATTATATATTATATATTATATATTATATATTATATATTATATATTATATATTATATATTATATATTATATATTATATATTATGTATTATATTTATTTTATGTTATATATTATATTTACTATCTTTTTATATATTTACTATAGATAATATATTTTTATGTATTATATATAAATGTGTAATATATAATTTTTCTTTTATATATTTTATATTTCACTTTATATATTCAATATCTATATTTAATAATATATTTATGATATATTAATATTAATATAAATATTAAAATATTATTTATTATTAATATTTTATTTTATTTTTCTATTTTATATGTTTTACAAATCATCCATATGTTAATATAGATGGAAAATGCACAGGAAATTTGAATTCATGGGGAATTAGGGACAAAATATCAGCACATGGTTTGAGTAGAGCAGTTGTGTGAGCAGCTCACCCAAATTTTGGCGTCTCCCCTGCCCTGGTTCCGTTTGCTCTGGCTGAGCCATGAGCTGAGCTCCCCCCGAGCGCAGAACTGTCTGCAGGGATCCCTGCCAAAGCTCCGAGCTCACACAGATTCTCTGAGCACAGCAACACCATATGGCGGGGAAAAAACCCCATGTGAGGGATGAGACAGAAATTTGTGTTTAGCTTCTCAGAGCAGCATCACTAGAGAGCATGAGAAGCACTGTTCATGTTTGAGGAGCAGTGTGTAATTTGTGTGACTTTAATAATTCTGATATTATTCTGTGCATCTTTTCATTAGGATTCAATCATTAAAAGTAAACAAAGTATCTTTTTCTATAACACTTATTTTCAAACTAATTTTTCAACTGGTGGTAGCAACATGGTCATTTATGCTGGCAGCAATAAAATCCAGTTTAAAATCCACATTTCCTGGTTACAGCCCCTTGCATTGGAGACTCAGTTCACCACCAAGTTTCCACTTTGTTTCACTGTGAAATTCTCCATCCTTCAATCTCTGTTTCAGCAGCTTTTACCCAAACCAGTGATGCTGTTTCACTCCTATGATGGCCATGGTGTATTCCCAGATGTGCCACTTCTGGGAGTTTGGAATTCTCTCTTTCTTTCTCTATTTGGGCTCGAAAGGCACCCAAGTATTTAAATGTTCATCCTCAGGAGGGATGGCCAGTTCTGCTCAGTGGCAATTGGGATCACAGCTCGCTGGAAAAGCTTCTCCCCAGGATTGTTGGACCCTTTAGGTCCTGCTCTGCTCATTAATTCTGCTCTCAGCCACAAGGTTTGGTAATGCAAATTAACAGTTTTACTTCAGAATGAAAATATTCTATGGGTAACTTTCCTTTCAAAATCAAAGGCGTCTGGAGATCATGGGATTTTAAATTATTTCAACAGCATAATACCATCAAATTTATGAAAGTCACATATTCCCAATGGATGAGTTGTGGCCATTTTTGCTTGATTCATTTCGTGTTACATTTTTATGACGTGTGTTAACAAGCTCCAGTTTATGACCCTGACATTTGCTTGCTTTTCTTTTGGAGGTCTTCATAAATCAATGAAAGATTTTTGTTTAAATCATTATAAATAAACCAAGCAGAGAATAAGTCATTGAAATGGACAGAAGCAATTTCCTTTCACTCTTTTTTTTTTTATCTGTAATATTTGCCCAAGTTCTGAACCATACAAAGAGTGAAACATTTGCACAACAGGGAGAACACAGCCATATCTGTGTGTGACAAAGTAGCAGGACATCCATAAATCTGTTGGCTTCTTCATTTCAAAAGGCAGATTTTAATATTACTGACTTCAGAGAAAGATAAGAAGGGCAGCACATAAGACATTATCAGTCCAGTGTGGAAATAATGCATTCAAAATTAAAGACAGCAGTTTAATTAAGTGCATGAAAGGCTGGCTTTTATGATCATATTTCAAATACCAGAATGTCTTTTCATCCATTCTGCAGTATGACTTTACTTAATAATATATCAAGAACAAAAAACGTATGGGAGTCTTTCTGTAAATTCAATTAGTCCAATAAAAAGTGAAAAATAGTTTCTTTTTCATTGAAAAGAACTCAAGCCTAACCCTGCTGATGACAAAGTGTGAGATGAGAAGGGAGGGCAGGGCTGGAGAAGGATGAACATTCAGCCTTTGTGATGCATTTCTGGTCTCAGGAAACAGATGAAGTGTCACCATCAGTAACATTTGTTATTGAAAGGACTAATTGCATTCTGCTGCAGGCAGCAGTTTATCAGATCCAGACCATGGGGTGCTTGTTTCTGCCTTGGGATGCTCTCCCAGCACAGCAATAATTCAGTTTATTACAATGTGCTGTGGGTTTCCTTTGAAAAGCCTGGGTTATGGGGCTGCTGTGGGCTGTGCTGAAGGGCTGAGCTGGAAATGCTGTGGGACCCTGCCCTGGTGCTGCAGGGGTTAACTGCAGCCCACAAATCCATCTGGGAAGGGTTTATGTGGGTTGGGACCGTGTTCACAGGGGTCTGAGGATGAGGGAAGAAATGAGGATCTGACTCCCTGTTTCAGAAGGCTTGATTTATGATTTTATGACAGATATTATATTAAAACTATACTAAAATAATAGAAGAAAGGATTTCATCAGAAGGCTGGCTATGAATAGAAAAAGAAAGAATGATAACAAAGGCTCTGTCTCAGGCTCTCTGTCTGAGCCAGCTGACTGTGATTGGCCATTAATTAAAAACAATTAAATGAGACCAATCCCAGATGCATCTGTTGCATTCCACAGCAGCAGATAACCATTGTTTGCATTTTGTTCCTGAGGCCTCCCAGCTTCTCAGGAGGAAAAATCTTAAGGAAAGGATTTTTCATAAAAGATGTCTGTGACACCTGATCACTGAGAATTTTAGACTTTCTGTACTGACAGACACTGACCCCCTACTGCATTTGACCTAAAGCCATAAAGAAATTGTAAAATTAAATAATAGAACTATTATGAGTGTGTAGTTTGAATTGAAGTGTGTAATATCACACAGTAGAAAACTTTAAAGTTTTAGAATATAGTATTAGACATAAAACAAAATAGGAGTTTAAAAGTAGAGACTGATCCTTCATATTTACCTTCTTCTTCACCTTCTTTCTCATAGGTTTGAATAGTTTAAATAAAAAAGTCCACATGGTGAGTGTCAAGTAGTTAGTTATTAGGTTTAAAATATAAATTATTTAGGTGTCATTTCTTAAATAAACAGTTTATCCTAAAGAAACCTTATAAAGAAAGAGACACAACTCCATTTTTGCCTTGTTGTAGAGCTCTGTAGAACTCACAACTTGTAAGACTGTTCTGCTCAGGGAAGTGCAGGGATCACACTTCCCTGTGCTAAACCAGAAAAAAAAAAAAAGGAATAAACAACCCATGAGTGCAGCATTTCAGTGCCAGGCACAGTAAAGGACGAAATGTGCACTCAGAAAAGTCTGAGGTGATTTTCCCAAGGTGCCAAAGGAGCTGCTGGGCTGAAGGCAGCGTGTGGCTGGCTCAGCCAGGCTCACCTCTGCAGGTTATTGCCGCCTGTCAGCTCCTGGCTCAGCCCTGGAGGTGAGGTGCTGCTCCCAGCGGGCAAACTCAGCCTGCCCAGCTCCCCCAGGGCCACCAGGGCTGGTTTGTCACTGCCAGCCTGGCGCTGAGCCCTGCAGGGCGAGCAAACAGCAGGCTCACTCTGCAGCTGGCTCCCAGGGCAGGCTGGCAATCACTCTGCAAGGCTTAAAGCTCAGGGTGAATAACCCAGCTCATTGCCCAGGGCTGCTCTGGCACCTCTGGCACGTTTCAGTGCTGCTGACAGAGCTGCTCGTGGCCCTCAGGGCTGCTGGGGATGATCTGGTGCTGTTCTGCTTCTGGGCACCACCTCAGCATCCGATTCCTCCCTCTTTCTCCTCTCACTTCTTATTCTTCATTCTTTGAACACTGTGCTATCTATCTGGGGGATGGTTCCCAGTATGTTTCTCTCAGTATGTGCTGATGAACAGATTCTGTTCCAGATATCTATTCATGTCCTACTCTCATTTTAACTTCAAAATATTCCTCTCCCAGAGGTTTCCTTAGAATAATTTTCCGTACTGTAGAGAATCAGACAGGCTTCATTCTGAAAATCAGCAATGAATTTACAAGAGTGACTCATCAGGTTTTTTAAGCAATAATTTCCATATAAAAGAGGTAAGAACAATAAAAAATTATTTCCCCTTTGCAAGCCTGCAGGTGCAAATAGGAGCAAGAGTTTATGGAAATGTGATTTAATAAACAGATGTTTGTTTTTTTCCTCTAGGTAACCCTCCTGCTACGGGCACAGGAACTTTGCACATCACCTTGGAGGATGTCAATGACAATGTCCCATCCCTTTATCCAACACTGGCAAAAGTTTGTGATGATGCAAAAGATCTCAGGGTCGTGGTTCTAGGAGCATCAGACAAGGACCTTCATCCCAACACAGACCCATTCAAATTTGAGCTCAGCAAGCAATCCGGCCCAGAGAAGTTGTGGAGAATCAACAGGCTCAACAGTAAGGCTGGAACTTGGATTTTTGTGTATTTATTCTTCCCAATTCTCCATCCCAGGGCACTCTCCCTGAGGCACGGGGGGAATTTAGGAGGGGTTTTGAATGAAAGTTTTGTAGGATGGAAATACCTAAAGCTGCTGCTTTACCCTGTGCTGGGGCTGCTGGACCAGCTGAAACCTGCAGCTCCTTCTCTTCTTGTGTTGGCTGAACTTTCCTCTCTCAGTTTTGCATTAATCTCTTGTATTGGCTGAATTTTCTTCCCTCTATTTTGCATTACTCAGGGGCTATTAATAACTGATAATTTTGTGAAGATTACTGCATCTCATGGCACACAATTATTTTGTACAAGGTGCACAAGGCTTTGCTGTAGGACAGCATGGAAGTTTTGCATGGGCTTTAGCAATGCAATTGAAAAACTTCCTAATTTTAAGTATTTAAACTCTTCACAAATAAAATCTCCCAATGCACTGCAACCTTGCACAATTGGTAAGAGGATCATGAGATTGCAGAAGGTTTGTGTGTCAAATTGTGGACACAAAGTACAACATTTCTTCATAATGTAATTATTCTTGTTTCTTTTCTGGAATGTTTTATTTTTTTCTGCCACTCTCCAATTTTTAAATTCATGTCATAGCTTTAGAAATATCTAAAGATTGATGTGATGGCTGTACTGGCTGGAGGAAAAAGCTGTTTTCTTGTCTATTCTCCAAACATCAAACCACCCTTTTGTCACATCTGAAAGAATTATCACACCCACCTGGGTGCCAGGAGCTGCTGTGGCCTCAGTTCTCCAGGTGGAGAAGATCTGTGGATTTCTAAAGAGCTTTATTTCCCTTCCCTTCCCTTCCCTTCCCTTCCCTTCCCTTCCCTTCCCTTCCCTTCCCTTCCCTTCCCTTCCCTTCCCTTCCCTTCCCTTCCCTTCCCTTCCCTTCCCTTCCCTTCCCTTCCCTTCCCTTCCCAGTGTTTCAGCAGTTTTTCCCTGTATTTCCCAGCAAGAAGGGTTATTTTTCCTTTGGCAAGTAAATTTATTATTTCTTTTTGTCATTTTGGGGGTGACATGCCCTCAAATGCATTTCATTAGATATTAGCTTGCACAGGCAACTTCTGCCAATTATTTACAGACCAAATAATGTATTTAAATAAAAGGGGTTCTTACAAGTCTTTCTTTTGGTGGGGTTTGGAATAAGTTTGTAATTAGATTTCAGCCCATGAAAGAATTTCAGGACTCTCTTTTCCTTCCAATTCAATTATTTTGGTTTTTTTCTTAGAGTATTCTCATTTTCATATTGATTTCCATGACTGACTGGCATGTCTGATGTTGCTTGCGGACTCCTTCACTCTCCCAAGCAATTTGGTTGATTGTGCCCTCATCCTTTGCAGATACCCATGCCCAGGTGATCCTGCTGCAGAACCTGAAAAAGGCCAATTACAACATCCCCATCTCAGTGACAGATTCTGGGAAACCTCCTCTGACCAACACCACAGAACTGAGATTACAAGTGTGTACCTGCAAGAAATCCAAAATGGACTGCAGTGCCAGTGATGCTCTCCACATCAGCCTGACCCTAATCCTCCTTTCACTCCTCAGTTTATTTTGTAAGTCTTTTGCTGAGCTCTAAGTAATGAAATGTTGCTTTTCTGCTCATTTGTACCCTGTATCAGAAAACCCTCCAGGGGAGGAGTTAAATTCACAGATTGATATCATAATGCTAGAATTTTGGGTCCTTTTCCCATGAGTGAGAAAGATGGGGGGAAGAGGGATTTTTCATAATCAAAATATATATATATATATATAAATGGATGTCTGATTGTCAAATTAAGAAGTAGAAGCAATAATTCTAAGAGGAATCAAAGGGAACCAGAGCTACCATATGATAAACTGAGAGGTACCAGCTGTAGCAGCAGATTTGTGCAATGCTTGCTTTCATCTCTCCCCACTTGAATTCAATTCAAGCCCAGAAAGAGGAGATTAAAGGTGTTCCTGTAACAATGGCTGCTCTGGGTCACCAGGAAAACGAGGCCTGTCTGCTTCCATCTGTTCCTCCACATAAAATGTGCAAGTGACTGGAACAGGAGGAACCTATTTGAGATTCTGGGCTTAGAACCACCCAGAGCTGATAATCAAATGGCCAGGCTGGCTTGGAGGGTGGAGAAAACTGCCAGGTAAAAGGAATTTCTGCTCTTTATGAGAAAGGAATTTTGTAAATCTCATTTGGAAAGCTTGACTTGAAAGTGGAGAAAAAAATCCCAGAATGATTCAAAAGTAAGAACTCAATGCCATGGAATGCACAAATTTAAACAGGACATGTCCCTGGGTAGTCCTGTGACAGCTGCCAGCAAACTTTTTGATGCAGTGTTAGTTTTGAATTCCTACCCAAAGGAATAGCTGTATCCTACAACTATGACAGTAAATCTGTTATTTCAGGACTGTTACCTTCATCTTCTATTAACAGAATATATTTTAAAGTGGCTTAAAACCTGAGCCGTGGTGAAAGGCCTTGGATTCTCCAGGAGATAACATGTGCCACGAGGCAGGGAGAGGTCAAGGCAGGGATCCCTTCTGCACCTGAGGCTTGCTGTGTGCTTGAGCACACATCCTGCCCCGTTTCCTTCTCCTTTTATCCCAAAAGCTTGGCATGAAGGTCGTTGTGGGCTGCTAGCAGCTGATGTTTGTGATGCTCTTTGAAGATGAAAAGGACTGTATAAATGCTAGGTGCAAATTCCTGTTCTTAGTCTCAATCAGTGACATCTACAGGATCTGTTTTGGCTCTGGTTCAGCTGGGCTGGGCTCAGTCTGCTGGAACCAAATGCAAACTTGAGCTGTTAGGGGTAATAAGTTAAAAATATTTGACAGGGTGTGACACCATTGCAGCAGTGATATAAATGTGCAGCCCATTGATTCAAATATATTCCTGTTGCCACTTCATAAATGTTGCTGCTGCTACACTAGGCGTGACTTTCACCACTGGAATTGCTTTCTTATCTGATGTGATTTGCACTTGAACTTTATTTACATTAATTCATCTGCTCAAAATACAAAGGGGTAGAGAAAAGCTTTGTGCTTTGGGAAGTTGCCATTTTCATGTTGGTTCTTTACAGCCCCCACCAAGAAGCCTGATCATTTTCCTTAGGTTGAATTATAAAACCAGTTTTAAGTATTGGAAAGCACTTTTTGAGTTGCTCTTGTTGGCTACAGGTCTTGTCCAGCTCAGCTGTGGGTGGAACACACCCCAAGGGCATCCCAAGGGTATTCCATGGCTGTTCCACCTCTGGAACTGTTCCCATCCATGTCTGTGCAAAGCCAGCAAACACCACAAGTCCCCTGAGCATTCTCCTCAGGTGTGCACTGCACAGACACAGAAAGGAAAGAGACTGGGAGCCAGTTAAAATAATGTGGTTCTGTGTTTGAACTCCTCTGAAATGTGCTGCCATCGCCCCGTTCCCAACTCATTTCCACACACAGATTTTTTATAACTGTGATTAGCTCCATTGCAATGTTTTGTATAGTCCAAATATTTATCAGAGTAATCAAAGATTATGATGCCATAAAAACAAAGAGAACTTTAGTGCTTATTGAACAGATGAAACGTCCCATTTCTAGTGGCAAGTTATGGGTTTAATTTTAGCAAAAGCCCTTACGTGGCTGACTTTGCTCCCAGTGTTTGTATTTTATGGGGCTCTTGTTCCTGGGAGGTAAATCCTTCAGTCAAATGAACTTTGCAACTCATGCCAAAGTATTTCTTTTTGTATTTGACATCTGGTGTGAGGATAGATAGCCCTGTGCAAGAGCCCTGCATGAATATCTTTCCTGTGGAAAACATCTTGGTATTATCATTTAAATGGCGCAATTATTAGCTATACTTAGAATATGTGCCTCCTCAGTAAATCATGAAAGAAGTCAGATGTGGCAGATTTCTGAAGTGTCTGAGCACACAAGTGAAGAGCCTGATTAAAACTGAAATGGATGCAAAACCCAGCAGTTCCTCCCATTCTGGAGACTTCCTACTGTGCTCACTATATTGAGGGATAATGGGATACAGACTGCACGCTTGCCCAGAAGCCCCTGGGAAGGGAGACAGAGCTGGAACAAGAAAAAATTAGGAGTTCCTGGCAGCCAGAAATAGAAAATATGAGATGCCAAAATATATGAGCAGATTTGCACAACAAAACAATGAGGTGGGATTAAAGGATGATGAACACAGAGTTAATTGGAGCATCTTTGTATGTTTTGTATTTAACCTAATTTTACTGAGGTCAAGCTGGAATGATGGAGAGAGGACAGGCAGAGGAGTTTCCAAAGTTACAACAGGTAATGGTGACAAATATTGGAAAGGATATTGTCACTTGTCATTAAAGCAGACTCTGTGTTTAAGATGAGACTCCATGTGGTGACACTTTGTCCTCTGTCAGCTTTTCCTTGCCATTACTGGAGACAAGAAAGCACCAAATGTTCAGACAAAATTCAGATTTTAGTAGTTCAGATTGAGGGAAAAAACATGAAAAAACCATCCTGGGTTCCTGGTCAGGGAGGGAGCAGCAGCAATCAGTTCTTGGATGAAGAGAGTGAGTGAGGAAAGAGAAAATCTGTCTGAGCCTGTCTGGGGCTGCTCTGGGATTGTCCCTGAGCGCTGCAGCGATTCCAGGTGACACAGCCAACCCTGCTCTGCTCAGAACTCAGCTACAAAAGGGATCCTCACCACCAGAATCACAAACAGGCTCCTCAATGTTTTCATTGAGAGAGCTCCTACAGCATCCCACAAGGGCGAGGGATGGCAAAGCAAAACGAGCCAAAAACAAATTTGTGCACAAAATCTGCCCCAAGCCCTGTGGGATACTGAGAAAGAACCACTGTGGCTGGCAGAACTAAGCTTTAGATCTATTACAAATTATTTATATTATTATTACTATTTAAAGGGGTATTTGAATTCTGGGCTTTTGATTTTATAATAACTATTTCACTTAATTGCATAATCATAGAATGGTAATTGCATTTCATATCTTCTTTTATATTCTACCAACATAAAAGACCACGTTAGATTCAAATGTGTGGAATGAAGGGAATAAAAGGCACAATGGTTGTGTCACTAATATTGTACTTAAATTTCCTTGTTATAAAAAGACTGGGATTTGAACTTCATGTTGAAAAAACCCAATTTTTTATCTTTTTTTACTATCAACCATGAATAAGAAGCTTTATTTTGTTCACCTGACCAATGGACTACAAAGCTGCAAGTTGACTTAAGCTGAAATAAGTGAAAACTTCCATTATTCTGAACAGAAAGTGAGGTGCCAGACCAGGGGGAAGTGCTGCCTTAAAGAAATTAAATAAGCTGGAGGTGTCTACATTGCAATTAATTTGTTAAAGTCAGGGTGAAAGGCCTCAGGTGTGTTTGAAAAACAGAGACTGGCACAGATATCTGTGTTGCAATTGCAAAAAAAAAGCCTTAGAGATGCCTTTGAATTTAATTTCCTAGTAATTTCCACAAACTTTTCCTGTTTAGTGTTGGCTGTCCCTCTCTGTATTGGGGTTTTTTTTCTGATTTGAGGAATAAAGGTACGGGGCCAATAGAGAAAATACAGGTGGCTTTTTTTATCCCTTGAAAATGATGTGTTTATTATTAAACAACTACAAAACAAAACAAAAAAACACCCAAAAAACACCCCAAAAAATGTAAAAAAATGAATTATATGAAGCTGGTGGGTTTGAATTTCCATGGATCAGGACAGGCAGAGTTAATCCTGCAGTGTTATCTCTCGCCCAGCTCATTTTTCAAAGCCACAGCAGCCCCTGTATCTCTTGTTTACCCCGTGTTGTTTGTGCAGGAACATCAAATGGCTGAAAAGTGAAACAGAGCATTCCTGAAAGGCACCAGAATGAGACAAATCAGAGCAGGTTCCAAATGGAACAGACCTTCCAGGTCACTGCTCTTTCCATTCCCTCTGCAGATCTGTTACCTGCACATTCCCACTTTTCAGCCTTTATTTTGAATTTCTTGGCTGAGTTTTAAACTGTCAGGTTGTCTGTTTTTTTTTCCTTCAGGACTCAACAACTGGGTTTTTTCCAGTAGAGTTTTTGGGTTTTCCACAGAAAAAAAGGGGAAAGTTCATCCCTGTTCCGTCCAGTTCCGGAGGAAGGGTTCCCAATAGGTGAATTTGCTAAAACCAACACTTCTTGTTTCTTTGTTTTGTTGGTTGGGTTTGGTTGTTCTCTTTTTATATTTTAGGTTGTTTTAGCACACTTCAATCTTCTACAGCAATTTTCTACTTTTCAGAGCAGTTTATTTTTAAATAAATTTTTAAAAATCAGTTTAATTAAAAAGATTAAGGAAGTCTGCAAGATGCATTTTCCCATTTCTGAGAAATCAAATATCCCTATTTTGGCTAGAATTGCAGAAACTATTAAAATTGGAGAGTTTTGCTGTGAAAGGTGCTTTATTGAGGGGGTTATTTGGATTTTATTTATTTTTGCACTGCTCTAATTTGAGTTGCCTTCTCTTGCTAGACCACAACCATGTAGGTACCTAAAATATCACCTAAATTTTGCTCTCCAAGAAATTGGAGATTGCTGATATTTAGTGAGTTCCAGTGATGTAAATCTCACCTCCCAAACCAAACAACAGCAGCAATATCCACTATCACTCACTGCCTTTTTACAGATGCTTTGGTCCACATTAATATTATTGTTTTTGCAGCTAAATATCACTGAAATAGATGCTTTCTCAAGTGCCTGTATGAGAAAAACACCATTTTTATTTGGGTTGATTTCTAAGGAAAGGATGGTTTGAGCTTAAGAGACTGCTTCAATTTGAGCCAGCCTTGATTTGAATCTCAATTTTAACACAGAGCTGTGTCCATTCTTCTGATTTCACTGCAGGTTTTTTTCCAGTCCTGCAACATATTGTGCAGTTTGGGAGCCCACCTAAAATTAATGGGGCTTGAAATGGCCCAGAAATCCATATGGATGCCCATAATTGGGGACAGGATGTTTGTACACCAGACAAGACAAATAGAAATGCCCCCAAATTACACATCAGCATATTGAAATGTGCTCAATAACACTGCATTTGATGGAGTCAGTTAGGTGGGAAATGGCATTTTGCACACATTTGAAACCATCCAAACACGTTGCAGGAGAGCAGAGGTGAGCAGAGGGGGCGGTTTGGGAGATGTGTGCTTGGAATGCAGGAGGGAGCAAATGCAGCTCCTTCCCCAGGAGCTGCAGTGTTATTGCTGATGGTCATTCTGGAGGATGAAAGGGACATTCAGAGAGATTGGTTTGATGGCCCATTTAGTGCTGGGAATTCAAGTGAACGCTTTTATGTTTTCATTTTCTCAACAGTGCTCCACAGTAATTGTTGGGACATAATATTTTGTGTTTCTTCTCTGAACAACTTCTTAAAGCCGCATAAATATTGAATTTCAGATATTTATGGTCAGGATTGCTCTGGAGTGGCCCATGATTAAAAACTGGCACTGAATACATGACCAGTTGAAGTATTTTTTCCTGCCATTAATGGTCACTGTACATTGTGAGATGTTTGTTTCTTTTCACTATGTCTATCCTTGGCTATTTACCCCATAACAGTTTTTCCTATTCCTTTTATACTTCTCCCTTTATAACATCCAGATAACTCAATGTAAACAGCTTTGTGTTCAGATTTGGGCAGGATATTAAAGATTAGGAGGAGATTTGTGGTGCCTGAAGGTTTGATGCTGCTGCCTTTGCTTCTGCAATACCCAGTGGATACTTACAGAGCCCTTTAAAGGGCCATTAATGTTTGGAGTGTTTTAGATGAGATCTTAAAGCCTCACTTTATCAATAGAATTAATTGGGATAGGTCATTAATTGGTGGTTAGGTAAGTGCCACTTTAGGAGCAATTCTTCAAAAAATTTGAAATGAGCAGGTGTTGATACCAACAGTTTGGTTTTTTCTAGTTTTGGATTTTCTAGTTTGTTTTTTTTTCCTTTTCTGTGGCTTCTAAGCATAATCCTTCACTCTGGTTTTTATTCTTACTCAACAAGGATTTCTTCAGATGATTAATTTAGGATTTCAAGCTGGGTTTAGTCTGTACCTACAGATCTGAATGTGTCTGGATCGTTCATGTTCTGCTTATTTAAAACTGCTGGTAACCTGTGCAGTGCTGCTGTGGGAGATGAGATCTGAGTGCCTGAGCAGCTTCCAGCCCTTTAAAAGGTTGGCTCCCTGCTACAGCTGATGCATTTCATTTTCAGCATCCCTATGAAAAAAAAAAAAAAACCAGCAGACTTGTTCAGTGCTGCCATTTCCAAACTGTACTTATGCATTTCACTTGTTGAATATTTCCAACCATTCCATTCCATTTATCAGATTAGAGCATGGGGAAATATCCAGGCAGGCTGCAGGCAGCCTCCTCTGCAATTGTTTAGTTTTGACAGCAGTGAAAAATGAAGGAAGCATTTATTCCCTATTGCTCAAATGAAGGCAACACTGCTTTGACAAAGTATCCAACTGAAATTCACATCAGTTTTTAAAAAAAATAATAATGGAGCACATCTTGGCTTTTCTGCCCCAAAACTCCCCCTCTCCCAGTGAGATTCTTCACCTCCCTGGAGAACAGGAACTGTATTAGAAAATGGTTTTTATTTGATAAACCCAGGGAAGCACATGGCTCTGAATTTCTAACCAAGGAGAGTCGGAATTTTGCTTCGTCTGAGCAACGTTTCTTTCAGAAAATGTTTATTTTATTCACTTGTTAAGAACAGCTCATTACACAGGGAGTGTGTGTGAGTACCTGACAGGAAAGAGGGGAGGCACAAACAAGGATTCAGCACTGCCCTTGCCAGGGTCGGAAGAAAGAGCACTTTGGTTTCCTCCAGCCCTGATTGGGATCTGCCACTGCAGTCTCCTAATAAAAAATATAATAAATTTTATATATATATATATTTTTAATATATGTATAAAAATATATATAATTTATATATATTTATATATATTATATATATATAATTTTTATATATAATATATAAAATATATATTTTATTATTTATAATAACAAAATATATATTTTTATATATACAATATATTTATTTTATACATATATAAAATAAATATATATTTATTTCTTTTTATATATTTTTATATTTATATATATCTATATTTTTATATTTATATATAATACATTGAATATTATATATTGATTATTAATTATTATATATTCTATATTGTATATTATATTTATGTATTATATATTATATAACTATATTATGACTATATTATATAGTTTTATATAACTATAATAAATATAATTATAAAAATAGTTATATAATATTCTATATTATAAATTAGTTATCTAGAAATATATAAATAATTATATATAATAAAAATAAAATTGGTTATCTAATATATATATTATATAACTCTATTATATAATAATATCAATATATTTTATATATTGATATATTTCTATATATTAATATTAATTAATATAATAAAAATAAATGTATTATAATAAATTAGCAGAGTGAGAGCCACTAATGCTGGTGTCCCGCGGGTGAAATGACCTCAGCAGGGGGAATGTGTCTCCAGTGCCAGCTGGGAACTTGGCACTGGCACATTTCCCCTCCCTGCCACTCTGGGCTGATTTCAGAGCCCCTGGCAGAGTTTCAGCTCTGCAGTCAAACCCTGGCTCTGATTTATCAGAGCCAACCAAAGCTCTGAGGGCAATTATGAGCCTCTCATTTCACACAGTGCTTCTCCCATCCTTAACAGGGTAATTTCAAATAATTTCTCACTTAAATGAGAAACAAATTGTGTGTGATGGTATAAGCTGCAGATTTTCAGGATAAACTAATTTACTTTTGGAGTCTCTGTAAACTTTTCCCTAAGGTGTTGTGGCCAGTGAGATCAGCAGTTTGTTCTGGCTGATATTAAACCCAGATTTCTTAATTGCAGGAATGAAAACACAGGGAATCTGTCTGGGAATAGTCCTTCAAATGCAATGAGATTTTGGGGAAAATTTATAATAATTTATAGGCACACTATGAAACTTGTGCTGTTTAAACCTTCCTGTGACAGATCAACCACTGATGCACATGAAAATAATTTATATTTTTCAAAGTTCTACGTGGAGGCTAAACTAATAACTATGCCTCTAATTAATGACCTTTCCTAGATGGTAAATCCAGGAAAGAAGTACCTGGATGTTGATTAGCTGCCTAATCAGAAGCACAGAGCTGATCTCTTCTATCACTTTTGTTACCTCTTTAGCATTACTGAGGTTTCAATAAAGTCCATGATGTAATGTAGCCTTTTAATTATGCCAGATTAATGCAATATTTCTGATGAAAGGGTAATTGAAAGAAATGGAGCGTGCATGAGCTGAACTCCAAACTCCAGCTGTGTTAACTCTCTTCTTTTAATGGGAATTAAAGGATGAATGCATTTTGGGTAAAGCTCATTCCTGTACACAGGGTCAGCAAGAAACTTAAATGCCTTCAATTTTTATGAGGTTTTAACTGCAGTGTAGAAGAAGAGTCTGTGAAATAGAGGGTGATCTTGGGCTCATAAAGAGCACATCTTTCAAAGGCTTTTAATTACTCAGTTTAGACCTGTTTCTTTAAAATAAGCAGGAAACTGAGTCACTAATGTAATGTAAATGAGTTCAGAGAAAGCTCTGGCTGCAGCAGGGAAAGCTGGGGGACACCAAAGCATTTTCTGAGGTCAGAAGTTCTGCAGACCCCACTGCTGGCTGGCTGGAGGGAAGGGCTCTGCTGGAATGTGAGCTCTTGGCAGCCTGAACCTCGGGGAATGAATTTACATCCCACCAGTTGCTTCTTCCCTGGAATGCAGATCATGAAATCTTTGTCTTAAATTCTGTGTGTCTTTTTCTCCGTTTTCTTCTGTTTTGTGGCTGAACATGAGGAGTAAACCTTGAGTTAGCCCAGTGTGACAGAGGCAGGGAGATGTCTCTGCAGTCATTGAAGATGCCAGCATTAGGAACTTGGGCTGAATTAGGTAAATTACACCTTTTCAAAAGAAATCAACTTTTGAAACTCTAATTCAGAGCTTTCCTGTGGAGTTGGCCACCATCATCAACTCCAAGTACAGCCAGTAGACCTTGGTTGAGTTGAAAGAAGGGGTTTTTCCATCTAATTTTCTATGTCATGAGTCTCCCTACCCTGACCTGTGCACTTAGACCTGTATCCCCACAGTATAATTATTTTTATTAATGCTATTAGTACATTAGATCCAGACAAATTCCAACAATGTTTGTCAGTTTTCTTGACCAGCGGATCAAAATCTTCACTTCCAAACTTTCTTGATGCCAACAGCCACCAGCTGCTGTTGAGAAGGTTCCGTGCTTTCTTACCTGAGCCCATTGACAGAAATGCAATAATTCAGAAACGCATGGCAGTAACCCTGCCTTTGTCACTGCTATGGATCTTTAAGGTCTCTCCCAACCTAGTCATTCTGTGGATTCTGTGCTGTCTCACTGTTATCTCAGAAAGAACAAGGCTGAACGTGTCTCAAGTATCAAAGAGGTAAAACTGTGAGATAAAATTGGTGAAGATCACATTAGAGACTGAAATGAGAGAGGTTTCTGGAGAAATACATTCTCTACAGCTGTGCTTAGTGCTGCTGGATACCCAAAGGGAAATGTGGAAGTGACAAAATAAGAATAAAAATTCCCTTCCCACCCTTGTGGCTTGAGTGCTTTGGGCAGCAAATCACTCATTGTAGGTAATTTCTGTCAAATTACATCTAAAACAACACAGGGTGGGTAATAATCCCTGAGTGCTGAAGCCAGATATAGAGACAGAGCTGATAGAAAGAAAATAAAATAATTACTAGGCCTAATTATCATTAGTGTGCAGATCTAAACCTGCCAGGCACAGGCTTGCCAGGGAATTAAGTTCTTAAAAGAAATAGTTCTCATTGATCAGCAAATGTGCTCCCTGCATGCATTATTTGCACATTTTATGCTCACAATATTCCTTAAATACTAATAAATTTTATGAGCTATTACCAGCTGCAAACTATAAATTATCTGTGCTATAAAATACATAATAATGTATTTTATTTAATTAAAAAAAAACCTAAAAACCAATGCAACCCCATCAAAGTGAGTGGAAAAGTCACCAGGTGAGCTGGGGCTCAAATAAGAAGTAGATTCTAAAATTTGGCTCTGTGTGAACATTTCTGGAAGTTTCATTTGTTCCTTTTTTATGGGGACAATAAATAAAAAGAAAAGCCAACAAGAAAACTTCAATTCCTACACAAGAAACAATAATGAACACTGGAAATCCAGCTGGGAGAACAGAGAGATTTCAAATATGGACCAGAGGCTCAGAGGTCCCCAGTGAGTTTGCAACAGAGCGGTTGTGTTGGTTTCAATGATTTCCTCACATTCAGGTTGAGTTTTCCAGGCAATACTTTGGTTTTCCTTGATTGGGAATAAACATTGAGTTTTCCAGACAATACTTTGGTTATCCATGGTTAGGAATAAACATTGAGTTTTCCAGGCAATACTTTGGTTATCCCTGCTTGAGGATAAACATTACATTTTCCAGGCAATCCTTTGGTTATCCTTGATTGAGGATAAACATTGTATTTCCCAGTCAATACTTTGGTTATCTTTGATTCCTGTAGATTTTGTGTTAAGGGAGTTACTGGCCAGGATGTTTATCCAATTAACACCTTACATGACCTTATCAGACTCTTTATAGAAACTAAATTTGTAACTGACACTTGTTATTAACCGCAGAAAATAAAAGACTGATGCTCTCTAGGACAGAACAATTTGCAATCAATTTTGTGTGCAACAGAAAGAACAAAGATAAATTTGATCTTGCATATTCTTATTTACCAAAGGTTGTCTACTGGAACTTCACAGATTATAATTTTGAGTGTTGAATCTGATTTCTAGAAGCAAAAACTATTCCTCTAAATAATCCACCTGTGCAAAAGTTTCTCCTTTTCTACTCAATAATTATTATTAAATAAAAATTATTATACTTTGGGGGGGGTATAGGTCTAAGTGCACAGTTCAGGGTAGGGAGACTCATGACATAGAAAATTAGATGGAAAAAACCCTTCTTTCTACTCAGTCACCATTCATGGCTGTGAAATTGGAATAATTCTTTTCACACAAGGCTTAGCTGAATCCTGAGTGGTCCTGGCACCCTCTGCCCATGCCAGGGGTTTGTGGAAGTGCCAGCAGATGTTGGGACACAGCTTTTTGTGGAAGGGGCCCAGGTTTCTCTGAACACACCTCAGGGGTGTGAATGAGAGGAAAACCAGGGAATTCCTGCAGGGAAAATCCAGGAATGCCCAGGGGGAAAGAGGCAGGGAAGGAGCCACAGCCACAGAGGTTTTGTCCAAGTGGCAGAGCAGGAAAATGCTCTGTGGAGCACAGGGCTGGCAGGAGATGAGCACACAGCAGCTCAGTTTGTCAGGGGCTCAGGAAAGATGCTGCAAAGCTGCTGAGTGAGAGCCTGGTCGGGGATTTAGCTCTTTGAATGGCTACAAAAAGCCCTTTGGGACAACCTGTGAGAGAGAATCCTCCAGACTGACATAACCTAAATATACAGAGCTAGAAAGGAGATTCCATGACAAAAAACCTCCTCTGGTTTGTTTGTGCTTTCAGGCTTGAACAAGAGGCAGGATGATGGGGTTGTCCTGAGTAATCAAAGAAGGGAGAGCTTTAGGGGGAAGGTTTAAGAGCTGAGTTGTAGCTGTGCAGAGCTGTCAGGAAAACATCCAAAAGTTATCAGAGCTAGAGGCTGACATCTTAGACTAAATGGAAAAGTGGGAAAAGAGAGTAAGAGCTCTGAACTGTCAGCAACAATGTCATTGCTGAGCAGGAAAGGATGGTGGCACTGAGAAGGGGAAGAAACCAAAGTGAGGGGAAAAAGGTTTGCTAAAAAAATAAACTGGAGGAATGAGACCAAAGGAGAGGCTGGAGAAGTGATTAGAGAAATCATGGTTAAGCTAAGGGAGGAGATAGTCCCAGGAGCCAAGGGAGCATCATTTTCAGGCATGTGATTAAATGGATTAAAAGCAAGGAAGAATGGAGCTGAGAAGAAATTTCAGTGAAAGAAAATCTGGGCAGGGATTGCAGAGCTTTGAGGTGAAAGGAGGCAGGAATGGGCAGAGACATCTGGGGTAACAGGGAGGGTCAAAAACTCCTTGTGAGAGACAAACTGGCCTTCAATAGATACAAAAATAGCAAAGGAGAAAGAGACATAATTAAAGCCGAACTAACTAGTTTTTGTACATCCCACAATGTGAATGAAAGGTTCACACACATTCATTATGCCTGTCAAAATAATGTAAAATATACAAGCTTTTCTTCAGGTGTGCACATAAATCACAAACCCTGCCCCTTATTTACAGGCTGTGGGTGAAGCAGCTCAGTGGCTGCTGCACTTGGTGGGGAATTGATAAATTCTGTGCTGACAGATTTCTCTGGTGAGGTCCCAGCCTGTGCATTGCACACAAGCCCAGCACCACAGCTGCTGCCCATTCATCATGGCCAAGTGCCTGTCCCGGGCAGGGAGACCCCCAAGGATCTCCCAAGGATTCAGAGCAGCTCCATCAATCTCAGAGCAGGGTCAGCTCCTTTGAGGCAGGATTAAACAAATGCCCTTTAATGACACTAAGCTTCATTGGGATCTGGAAATGCTATTTTTCAGGTTGTCTACGAGAGCAGTCTCAAATTCTTTCTTTTCACCACCCAGGAGATCCGGTTGTTTATGAGAATTTAGTTCTAGCTGGCATCCCTAATCCAAATATATCCAGACTTTGGCAGTCATGACCATAAATCTCCTATATGTGAGTCTGGATCCTGATTTTGTGGCCAGACCTTTTCTTTCAGCAGCAGGATAGTAATCCACGTGCCAAGCAATTCCAGATTTTGTCCTCTTTGGAAATCTCAGTTAAACTTCTCACTCAGTGAGCCCCATCCACCAGCACCTCTGTGGATTTCTTACCCTTAATTTGCTTTATTTACCTTTGTTTAGCAGAACTGAGGCAATGCAGGGAAGGGGCAGGCAGTGTTGGCATCCAGGTGCCTGCATTGCTGCAGAATTCAATATTGACATCAGTTCAAAGGATAACAAGAAAGAAACAGATAAAACAAAACAGCCTTATCAATAATTAAATTAAATTTAATTTGCCCTAAAAGGCAAACAGATCATTAAAATTTTTAAAGGGCACAAACCAGCATCTAACATTGACCATTACATTTCTGTGGTGGTGACAAAACTACCAAAATTGCAATATTGCAATCTTTGAAGTGCACAGATGCAATAAATATCAGACAAACATTTGTTGCCTGAGTTTTGCTGTGTCTTTCCCTTGGTTTTATAGGCTGAGTGTGAGCTACAGCTGATGTGAGATTTGCTCCTGAATTCTCCTTTCTGAATTTCTTTACTGCCTTGGTATTATCAGGGTGTCCATCTAAAACAGAATTCAAGTGCTTTATTTCATTCACTTTATTTCATAGAAACCCCACATAAAAGCCTTATATTTATGTAGCAACATTAATATGATACACCAGCCCTTTTATTCCCTTTTATTCACAAACTATAAAGCTCTATTAGAGTGTTATATTTTTATATATACTATACTATAATATACCATAATATAATATAATATAATATAATATAATATAATATAATATAATATAATATAATATTACATTATATTATATTATATTATATTATATTATATTATATTTTAATATATAAACTATAATGAAATATAATAATATAATATATAATCTACATATTATATTTTATAACAGTATTATATAATGGTGTTATTATATTATTGTTATATTATTATATTGTTATAATAAATTATATACATTATATTATTATATATTATAATATAATATATACATTATATTTTTCAAAAACAATATTGTTTGTTTGCTTGTCAGGGTGTGCAGGGAGGGAGGGGCTGGAATTTCCTTGGGCACAAATGGAACTGATGGAGGTGCCCAAGGGGGGAATCAGCTCCTGGCTCAGGATTTATCCTCTCCCCACATTTTCCAGAACTGCACCACAAAGGTCTCTGACTGCCCCACATGACATTTTGGGCTTTCCTCTTGGAGATTTCTGCACTCACAATTAATTGTTTTCTGGATCCAGATAATCGATATTTAACTATTGGCAATGTTCATGCACCCAACCAGCAATTTGTCTGGGGGGAAATAAACGCCAAACCCTTAAAGATGCTGTGATTTGCATGGCAATACTCACTCCCATCTCCTCTTTAGGTCTGTAAGAATTCTGCCATTTGAAGCTGTCCTACCGAGTTGCCATGGCAACGAGAAGAATAAAGGAAAGAAAACCCCATCAGCTCTGAAGATTGCAGTTTACAAGGACTGTTCTTCACTCCTCAGCCTCAGTTGCTCCAGTTTAGTTTGCAATCTCACTCAATCTGTCCAACTGTACTTTGGTGTTCGACAGCCTCCCCCCCTCTGCCCTTTGGCCCTGGATTCCTCCTGCAGGACACAAGGTTTACTCAAAATTTACTCTGAATGTTGAAAGACCATGACATCCAAACCCCCACCTTGGGGTGAGCAGAAAAAAAGAAAAAAAAAAAAAAAACCAACACCACAAAACCAGATTGACTCCATTTTTTTTTCTATCTGTTGACTTGTTGCTATTCAACTGTTCAGAAAATATTTTGTCTGTGGGTTAGTATTTGTATATGTATGAGTGTATGTATATATATATATTTATATAGAGAGAAGAGTTCTACCACAGGTTTAGCTTTTATAAAATGTTCATCTGGAGGGTGAGAGAAGGGAGGGAGCAGAAGAACAACGCCACAGGTGAATGGGAGCTGTGCCAGCGTGGCTAAACCTGCTGTGTTTAAACCTGCCCCTGGCCCTTGTCGTACCTCAGGTCAGCAAAGGAGAAACGCAAATCCCGGGGCTTGTTCCTGCTCTGAGCTGCCCTCCCCGCCCCAGGGGAGCTGGGCATGCAGGAGCAGCCAGGTGAGAGCAGCTCTGCCTGATCTGAGAGGCCAAAGGGCTGAAATGTTGCCTGGGGCAGGTGACAAAATGTTTTCATCAGCTCTGCAGGTGAGAAGCTGATCCAACAGCAACGCTCAGAGCTTGGCAGAGCACTGATCTGTGCCTCTGGTGCCCTGTTCCAGAAATACCCTCACAACCACACCAGTCCATCCTTTTGGAGATATATATACATACATACACACGTACACACAGTCAAGAGTAACAAGAGCAGTTCTTTGTGTGTGTAAACTTACCACACCTGTTTGCAGACAGGGGAAAAAAGGGTGTTTGTTCTCTATGAATATGGATCCTTTTTTTATTCTGTGAGCATGTAAGGTCAAGAAAAAACAAACAAAAAAAATCCTTCTAACTGTATGAAGATGATCATCTTGTTAATAAACTGTAAATGATCCATCAAAGCTCACACCAAATTTTTATAAAATTAACACAAAAAAGTATACTAGTGACAGACTGTGGCTTTTATTAGAGCTTGGCAGTAACTAGGGTAAGGTAAGTGTCTTAGAATATTTTAATAAACTTGCTTATTTAAAGTTTAAACAAGAAAGCTTCCTTATGCAATAGAACTTTGCAGCTGCACTCTTTAGTTAGCATTTTTACAGTAATTATGGCTCATACTCGATGGCATCCTTACTACAGTGAGGGTATGAGCATACCTTCCACACCACATCTATGGTTCAATAGTAAAGATTTTTGGAAGCATTAAAAATAAGTCCAGACATACATTTAGTTTCCCATAATGCTACACTAGGTATTAAATGTGTGTTGGTGGTTAAAATTTGCTGTAAAATAGCTTTTCTCCAAGTTCCTGTATTATACCAAATATGAAACAGGTTTTATTTTTCTTCCTTCCTTTTTGTTTTAATCAAAAGGAGTAATAACAACAGACAGAGGAAAAATGAGTTTGTGTTGTGAGCTTTCCTAACCTTGTAGATTTCTTGATAAGATATGAGCTGCCTTCAGAGCAGTTTTTCTCTTCCAGCTTAACTCTTGCAGTCCTGACCGAGTGAGATCTCTTGTGCCACCCAAGTGGCACTTGGGGGTCACTGGGAGCTGGCCAAGGACCCCAGGAGTGGCTCTGGCAGCTCCAGGCATCCATCCCAGCAGGAATTGCCTGATCCCAACCCTTGTCATGGGCACACTCCTGGCCCTCTCTCCCTGCCCATGCCTTGTATGGATCCCTCACTGCTGCTTTGCCATCAACAATCACATCTTTTTTATTAAAAAAAAAAAAAATATATATATATATATTATTTTCAAGCAAATTTTTTTTTTTTTCCAAAAGGAACAATTTATCTACTGTATGGCACCTCTGGCATTCCAACGTGTATGTTCAATGAATGCACCCAAAGATATTCTGCACCCTGTGCTTTCAGCTACAGAACCTCTGTCTTGAATAAAGGAAATTATATTACCCTGCCCCACAAATACTCTTTTCTACTTGCTTTTTTCCTCTCTCCACCCAGCCAAACCCACCTCTGGAAAGACCCCCCTTGATTTTGGTGTCATTTCTGTCAAATGCCAGGAAAATCTGCCCTCCCCTGCTTTACACCCAGGCTCACAGAGCGTCTGGTGAACCATCCCAAGGGCAGCCAAGTGAGGAGCAAAGAGAAAACTCTTCTGCCTGGAGCTCCACAGCAAGGGGAAGACTCTTCCTACACCCTGTGCCCAAGGAAAAGATCTTTCTTCTTGGATCCACTGCAGAATTTGATGTGCAGAGAGGTCAGAGCCTGGCCGGAGCTCTGACCTGAGCTGCATCCAAGCCTCCATCCCCATTTTCCCTTTATTTCTGCTCCCACATTAAAGCCTCCCAGCCTCTCCCAAGTGTCCCAGCTCCATCCCAGCCATGCCAGGAGAAGATGAAGCTGCCATTTCATGTTTCTCCCCATTGAACACAGACTGTGGCACGTTCATGGTGTGACACAAGCGAGGAACCACAGCAGAATCTGAATTTTCCTACCTGGACAAAGGGTGTCACCTCTGGCTCAAAAACCAATGTCCATTTCCTGCAACAAAGGAACAACTATGATTTATCCATTTTCCTACAATATCATGAAAAAGCAGAAGATTTACAAAATTGGTTGTATTATTTTCAAATAGTTGATTCTGTTTAACATTAATTCAGCTTAATTAATTGATTGAACATGAATTCAAGTTTTCTGTTTTATAACACACCCCTTATTCCTACCCAGCTGTTTTAGCCCCACCAACAGTTATTTCAGTCTGTGTTTGTAGGTACATAAATTCTGTCTGGAGTTGGAAAGGCAGTGAACTTGTTGATTATCATTTTGTAACATGCACAAAACTTTTTATTTGTTAAAGTCATTTCACTTGGAAAGGCTCCGTGCTGTTGAAACAAAAGTTGGGAATAACAATCAGTGAGAGGGGTTTATTAGCAAGGGAAAGGTCTCAGTTTTGGTGTGCTTGCTAACTGAACCCTGGTCTGTGCTCCTCGTGTGTGCTTTTCCCCTGTGCCTGTGTGCATTTCTTAATGTTCATTTTGCTCAGAGTAAAAATAAGGGCAAAGAGCTGAATTTCCTGCTGGGTGTGGAGGAAGATGAGGTGAGGGTGGAACACTGGTAGCAGAGTCCCTGAGCCCTGCTCTCACCGTGCTGGGAGTCAAACAGCAGCTCCATCACCAGGACTGGGGTTCAGTTCATCATGTTTTGGTAGAATTTCCCTCCCCACCTCTGGCTTTTTGTTGCTGGCTGTGAAGAGTGGAGCTGCAATGTTTGTCACAGGATTGCTGAGTGCTCACACCTTACCAAGCCTGGGCTTTGCCACATCCAGCCACCCACAGGTGCCCTTCCTGACCACCTGGAGGGGTCTGCCAGAACAATTTGGTTTTACCTTTATTTCAAATGGATGGGGTCAAATGATTCATTCTGTTCTCTTGCATAGTCATTTTTTAGATTACTATAATGCAAATCTCATTTATTAAATTATGGACTTACAAGCAGTTTGTAGGGCCCTATCTTAAATGCCTTATCACTACAAAAAGACATCTACTATACTGACAACTTTTGTCTTTCCTTTGCAAAGGCCTCTTGTCTGAAACACTGAGAAAGCTGCCAATTTTCCTCTCAAATGTTATTAATCCACTCAGAGCAGAATTCTGCACACAAATAATTTTAATAACTTACAAAGGCTAAGTTGCTTTTGGAATAGGTTTAAAAATGTCTTATTTAATTAAAAAAAAAATTATATTAAAGTCTCATTGGCTGGAGACCACCAAGTCTAAAACAAAACTCTGCTCCTGTCTTGCCTTTATTGCATCTCTAGAAACTCTGTTGGTCTGAGATCCAACCCAATGCTAACACAAAGAAAAATAAAATAACAATTACTTCCTTGCAGTTAACTCTTGTGCTCTTCAGCAGTCACACGCAGGGCACATCAGTAATTATCATTACAGATATTCCCTTCAGAGCAGACAGAGCTGAGTTTTACAGCACATGAGGCACTGGCTGCCCTTCCTGCCTCACCCCAGCACGCTTTGGGGGTTGGTCCCAGTGGGATGGATGCATCTCCCACTCCCAGAGGAAGGTTTCTGGTTGCACAACTGCTATGTGTGTATATATGTAGATATATAGAGATATACACATATAAATTTATATATATTATATATGCAGGTGGAAGGAGATGGATACAACACGGGGGATTTGGAATGAGCAGTTTAATTCATCAGATAAGGGACAGCATGGGCTGCAGGTAGTGAACCAGTCTGATTTAAAGCAAATTAAAAGGGCAAAAAGCCCACACAGCAAACCCCAGGCTTATCTCAACTCTCCTGTTGTAATTCTGCCACCCTGGGCTGTCCCCTCGTACCACAATTCCATCAGCTGAAGACATGCATCATTGTTTTCTGCCTCATTTTCAGTTGTCTGTGGATCAGCAGGTCACAGGAGAGCAAAGGGAAGGGTTTAGAGCCAGAATTCCTCGTTGCTGAGCTTTCAGTGGGACAGTGTGGGACATTGCTGAGCTTCCTGTGGGACAGCTGGTTGGGAAACTTCCATCGAGCCTTGAGCCCTGCACTCCCCTCTGCATCAGCAAGTGGCTGCACGCTGAGATTTGGGGTGAAATAAATGTAATCCTGAGCCAGGCTGGGTGCACACAGCCCTGCCTGAGGAATAAATCCGTGTCTGGGGGGCTGAGATGGGGAACTGAGCACAGTGAGTTGTGTTGTCACTGCCATTTCAGCCAGAACCCTCCTTAAAAACACACCTACCCCAAACAACCTCTGTCCCCTGAAGTTACCATCAAGATTATTTTTTAAATGTTTTTTTCCATTTTTGTTAGTCCAAGCAAGGAGGAAAACATTTTGTTTGATTTTCAAGATGCTTAATTCAGCTGCTTTTCCAGTTAATCATTCCTTTGGGCCCTAGTTGCTGAATCGCTTGCTGTTTCTGAGGTGTAAATAAACATTTTGATTTATGATGTGGTTGCAAAGAAACTTGTAATTTATTTGTGAAATGCTCAAATAAAGGATGTATGGGCTTTTACCTTCTGTCTGGACCTAGACCTTGCCTCAGGAAGGGAGGGCCACAAAAGGACCTCCAGACTGGCAAAGGAATGGAACCACCTGTGCCAGACATCAGAAACCCCAGGATGTTCATAGGGAAGGAGAAAAATTGCAGCCTTTACGTGGTTTGAGAACGAGAATCATGAGCTTGGAGAGGTAAATAGAATCACTGAGAATGGTTTGGGTTGGGAGGGACCTAAAGAATCATCTTTGAATGATCTAAAGATCAGGGAACACCTTCCACCAGAGCAGGGCCCCATCCAGCCTGGACCTGGACACCCCAGGGATGGTTTGACCACACAAGAAAAAGGTTTGCTCACACAAAAACCAGAAATGAATGTTCAGGTAACAATAATTTGCTGTCTAAAGCCCCATTTCCATTAAAGAGGTTGGCTTGAGCCAAACCCAAACCAGCTGTCCCCAGGCTGGGCTGCAGCCAGGAGCTCTCATGGATTTTTATGCATTTCCTTCTGCCTCACCTGGTCACCCACCACCACCAGTTCAGCTCAGAGAGAGCAGCCAGGCACAAGAGCTGCACAAACAACACAGAAAACTGAACAAACGCCTCCTTGCCAGGGAATTCTTGTTCCAGTGTAAAGCTAGAGCCTGCTGCCTCGCTGAAATTCCTGCAGGTTGTACTTTAGATCTTCTAGGAAGTTATCTAAAGTGACAGAGCCACACAAAGGTGGAATATCTCTGAAAATAGCCTTTTAATACCTGTGAGAATAGAGGAAGCTGGGGAGGGAGGGCAGCAGTTGAAGCAAACATTTGAGTACAAGCCCCAGCAGCTTTGTGCCACCGAGACCCACCCCCAGCTCCTGCCCATTGCTGGTGCTTTTCAGGCTTTGAATCTAAAGGGGTTTTTTCATGTGGTCCATAATAACTAGAGGATGAAAGAGCCCACGTGAAGCTTGTGGTGTAATTGAGCAAAAGGTCATCCATTACCTGAAAGCCACAGCAAACCTGTGTCACCTCCTTTGGTCCCAGCTGAGCTCGTTGTCCTAAAGCAAAGCTGGGAAACAGCACAAAGTTAAACCATGAGCAACGTAGTGTTACCAGAGAGAGAAAATGCTGGATGGTTTTCAGCTGGGGGAGGTTTTGTGCTGCCCTTTGAACCCTCCCGTGTCTCATCTCACAGCTCCCATTCTGCACTGCTCGCTGCTGTCAGCTGGGAACTCTGCACAGCTCAGCCCAGCCATGGCTTTTCTGCAGCCACAGGGAATCAGAGCAGTCCCCCTGCCCTCAGTGCAGCCTCCTCACCTGCAGGAGCAAAGCAAGGGTCACTGCTCCTGCTGCAAAGCTCTGGGGAGGCTCAACCTCCTCACCTCTGGCCGGACTGCACTCATCCTCCTGCTGACCTTTGGCTGCTCCTGCAGTGAGTGACACAGTCCAGCACTGCCCAGCTCTGTAGGGCAGCACAATTCACTCCTCTGATTCAGTTTCCCAACCCACTGCCCCACATCCAGCTGTGTAGGGCAGCACAACCCACTCCCCTGTCTCCTTTCCATTGCTCCAAATCCCGCTGTGTGTG
Organism: Ammospiza nelsoni; assembly: GCF_027579445.1. Lineage (NCBI taxonomy): Eukaryota > Metazoa > Chordata > Aves > Passeriformes > Passerellidae > Ammospiza > Ammospiza nelsoni. Next base: position 18,595,821 of record NC_080645.1, read on the forward strand.
TAAGGCAGCACAGCTCACCCCTCTGATTCAATTTCCCAACCCATTGCTCCAAATCCAGCTGTGTGTGGCAGCTCAGCCCCCTTCTCACTCATTTCCCAGCCCACTGCCCCTCATCCAGCTGTGTAGGGCAGCTCAGCCCACTCCTATGACTCCATTCCCAACCTACTGCTCCAAATCCAGCTGTGTGTGTAAGGCAGCACAGCTCACTCCTCTCACTCATTTTCCAACTCACTCTCCCACATCCATCCTGGACATCACCCCCATCTCTGTGGCTGGATGCACTTCCCAAAACAGCCTGTCCAAAACAAAAAAAAAAGCATTTTGGCTCCTTGATCACTGCCAGGTATGCTGAACACTCAGAAAGCAAAGCCTAGCTGGACAGTTGTAATTAAATGTGCCCATAATTAAAAGCAGTGATTATGACCTGCCTTGAGGGGGCAGGGTGCAGTGTTGGCTCAGCTGGCACCAAGGCAAATGGCCTTTGGTGGGATTTATGCACCTGGATCCCACTGGAACCAATAAAACCCTAAAATTAAGAGCTGAATGACCCCTTCCCCAGCTGATAAAATAATTCTATAACTCTAAAGTGTTTCCTTTGGTTTTAAGTCATCATGAGCTTATACAGGCACTAAATTTTTTTTCCTACATCTCCAAGGTAACTTAATTGGCATCATGTTTCATACTGAGCAAAACCAGCAAAACCTCCAGAGAACAGGGGCCCCAGTTAACAGATCCCAGCCTTTCATATCCTTGATTGCTGAAAAGAAAAAAAAGAAACATGGGGAATGTGTAATTCATGTGGGGATCACAGACAATGTGACAGAGTCCATGGACAAAGCACAGTAGAAACCACATATTGCAGTAATTAGAAAAACTGTTGTTACAAGACAGTGTCCAAAGGAAAGATTCAGGGTTTTTGTGCCATTAAACTCACGTGTCCAAGCTGTGAGCACTCCCTGCATCATGTCAGATCCACCCCAGTGCTGGAGAGCCCAGCCACAGTGCCTGGGAAGTTCTGCCACTGATACCAATGCCAGAAACTGCATTAATCCACCTGACAATGGCTTGGTCTTGGATCCTGCACAGAGAAGTCAAAGCAGAAATGGCTCTAGAGGGGAATCCTTGGTGCTGTACCCCAGCCCTGCCCAAACCAGCCTGGCAGTGCAGATTCACCCTCCTGCAAGGGCAGGCACAGGGACACGGGGCAGGGACACCCCCCCAGAACCTCTGCCAGGCCCTGGGCAGGGAGCTGGAACCTTCCAGAGCCCCACAGTGAGCTGGGCTGGCACTCAGCACGGGCACAGGGTGAGTGCACACCCAGGAAATGAAACAACAGCTCCTCGTGGAAGGTTTTCCCCTTTGGCTGGGTTTTCCCCTCTGCCTCACCTCAGTTTTCTGTGCACTGATGTTCTGCCATCACTCCTGCCCTGGCACCTTGTGCAAGACCCATCAGGGCTCTCTCTTTCCTCACTTCTGTAATAAATCCACTTTTAATGCAGTTATCTCTCTTCACTCACACCTGGGGAGCTCAGCCCTTCCTCACACTCCTAATTCCCATTTTCTGGCACTGGGCTCTTTGTTCTTTAGCTCCTGAAGCACAAGTAAATGAGTGCTGTACTCACATCTCCTCTGGGCTGGAGTGGATGCAATCCAAGGCTGGTTTTCTTCAGCTCTTTCTTCAATTTCAGACAAATTCCTCTTGCCACTGCAGCTCTTCCTAAATAGGTGGAAGATATATTAAACCATATATGCCTACATTATCCAAATCATTTGTCAGCAATACACTTTCAATTAACCTTCCTCTATATTTCCTAGTATCAAATACAAAAACCAACTGTCATCATCACTCCACAACCACACCCAAACATAGAATTAACCCCAGAACTAACCCCACCCAAAAAACTCCAAACAAAAATACAAACCATGATGATAAATCATCTACCAATCACCCACCAAATTCTACATTCTTCTAGCTTATGAGCAGTTAAACTCCATCATTTAGTGAAGGTATAGCTCATTCAAAACACAGCTAAATAATTAGGTGCACTGGATTTATTGTTCAAATCAAAGCAATAAAATATGTATACCTATAAATGTAAGCTGTTCAGGTGATGAGCTTCGTTATTACGCACACATAAAAATAATAGGCTATTTTTAATTGCTTATTAAACAGTGAATGCTCATTAAAACCTCGGTTCATTAGGAAAAAAAATAACATGCAATTAAACTATAGTGCAGCCTAATTAATATGGGAATTGGGGTGATTCTGATACCTTTAAAGAGGTGGAAGTGGGGGCAGTTGGGTTTGTACACTCATCTTGGTTGGCCTGGCAGATGCATTTCCTTCTACTTCAGGGCTTTGAGAAGGTTTTTGGTTCTATTTCTTGGTTTCAGTTCCAGAGGAAATAGATGGCCCTGAAATGGGAATTGTTTTCTGTGGGTCTTCACACAGTCTGGATAAAAGACAAAAGATAATAGATTCGTCTTACCCCATAAAACACCTCTCCCTTTGTTTCTGTGCAGACCCTCTCTTGGCATTCTGCACTTTCCTTTAAATAAATGAATTTAAACTGACCTGAACAGAATTCTCAGCCTGCTCAGCCCCTCAGCCATGGAGCATTTTCCCCTTAGGAGATCCCTGTAGGTTTGCTCCTCCCAAAGGCTGCTGTGCCCTGAGCCACTGTTCAAAGCTGTTCCCAGTTTCCTGAGAGTCAGAAAACAATCACCAGGCTCAACCCAGACCTTCAGGGGAAGGATTTTGCTGCTTTTCTCATAACTGAAATGACAGAAGAATGCTCTATTTCTCAGCAAATACCGCTGAGGGAGCCTGCTAAACTTTTTTTTTTTTTTTTTTCTTTTTAAATTTATTTTAAAGTCCTCAATCCAGCAGTTTTCCTGTTTAGAAGCAGGATGTCACAGGACAGACAGTGGAGATTTGCTCTTCATTTTTGATAGCATGAGCATCACAGAGAGGTGAAGAGTGGGGATTTACTGGGAACACCCAAACCCAGGATGGATTCAGACTGAAAGCCAAAGTTTGCTGCTGGTGCTCCCCCCTGGAACTCTGAGCCTTGCTGTGCAGGTTGGTGGGAGCTCCAGCTCTGATTTCTGCCCTGTGGAGGTCAGTCTTTCATTACAGAACACAATTCCAAATTTGCTGCTCCCACCAGAACCAAAGGTGCTCCCAGCACCTGCAGCTTGGCTGGGCCATGGATTTGGGAACCCACCTGAGTGTTGCTTTTCACCTGAACACATTTACACAGCACATTGTGAAAAACGCCAATCGCTTGTTTTTAAAATTTTAAAAGTTTAACGGTAATAAAATGGTTATAAAAATAGTAATACAATTAGAGTAATAATAATTTGGATAATTTGAATTAGGACAATATGAGATAATAAAAACAAAGAGTTACAGACAGTCCGGGTTCCTCTTTCTGGCAAAATAAGCCTGAAAAAGGACCCACATTAACAGAGGATTAACCCTTAAAAACAATAACCTGTTGCACATTCCTACATCTCATACATGATGCATAAATTCCATTCAAACACAGGATTCTGTCTGGTCAGTGTCAGCTTCTTCCTCATAATCCTAACAGCGCCTTCGAGGTGGGAAGAAGTTCATTTCTTCTGATAATGAGCAATAAATTCTCTTTCTCTGAAAGATTCAGGTGTCCTGTGGCTGCTATCTCAGTGCAAATCCTTTGTTTAGAAAAAGTATCCTACACAGTTTCTATGTTAACCTTATGTTATAACCTAAAGCTATATTTAGCACACTACTTAATTAATGCAGCATCACTTTCTAACACAATACATATAATATTCATTTTAATATTTGTGAAAAGCCAATGATAAAATACGCATTTTTCACATTTATACATTTACCCCCAAAATGTTAAAATAGTTTCTATTTTAACATTTTCTATAACCTAAAACTATATTTAACACACTACTTAAGAGAATTAATACAGCATTACTTTCTAACACAACACATATAATATTCATCTTAAGATTTGTGAAAAGCCAATGATAAAATACGCATTTTTCTCAACATTTATACATTTACCCCAAAGCATGAGAGAGGAAAATGAGCTCAGCTTTGGTGCTGGAATGTTTCTCCCAGTTTGCAGAGTGTAAATGCCTCTGCAGGACGGCACACTGTGCTCTGATGTGGGAGCAGCCCCACCTCATTTCTGGGTTATGTCTTTGATGGACCAAGTGATTATTTTTCAGCCAATGATCCAATTTGCACATAAATAAAGTGTCCTCCAAAAAAAAACTGTATTTTTGGAGCTGCGGTGAGGAGCAAATCCCATTCACAGCACTCGTTCACGAGAGGCGTCACTGGCCTAACACAGCTCCTGCTTCCCATCCCTCCCTTGCATTTCATTCTGTTGTTTCCCTGATAATAAATAAATAAATTCCCGTTGGTGTGGGGCTGCGAGAGATGAAATAACTCATGTTTTCCCCACGCCAGCAGTGCTGATGGAGCCTGGCAGCAGTGCTGAATCCTGGCTGGGGCTCCTGCTCTGTTTTCCTTATTCACATTTCGCTTGGCTGTCCCCGCCAGAGCCCCCTGGACATCTCTGAACGCTTGTGGGATCAGCACCTCAGGATGGAGGTGCAGAGTGGCCGAGAACACCCTTGGGGGGCTCGGGAGTCCTGGAATGTTGCCAGAAGTGTCTGGTGGCTGCACTTTGATCCTACACAGGAGATGAGACCTGTATGAGGACTGGGAAGGTTTCACTGGGTGAATGGTGAAGGGATAAGTTAATTAGAGTGTAAAACACAGGGTTTAGGATTTTGGTACAGGGGGGTCTGAAGAAGTAAGATGGAGGAATTGGGGCGTGTCCTGTTCTTCTTCTTCTTCTTCTTGGCCTCCATCTTCTGTGGTGATGGTGGCACTTTGGGATTGGTTATTACTAGAAGTGCACCGATTAATAAGGGTAGAAGGTATTGGGGAAAAATGATAAATATTGTACACGTAACTTCAGGTATAAAGATAAGTGACCGCCCCGGGGGCTCGCAGTGTGCTCATGGCTGGCTGCTGAGCAGACCTCTGTTGGGCTGAAAGAAAATATTTTAGATAAACAATTAATAAACACCGAGACTGAGACAAGATCAGAAGTCTCTCCTCGTCCTTTGAAGCGCCGGCTCTTCAAGGCCATCCCTGGGCCTTTCCAAGCCACCTGAACAGCCGAGAAACCGACAAGTGGCGTCCCTGAGCTATCTCCGGTCATAAATCAGCCGGGAGAAACAGAAAATCTACAAACGCTGAGAATCGCTGCAAACATCGCAAGGTCCGGGTGTGAAACGAGCGCACGGGATGCTGTGAGCACAAATTCCCAATAACCCCGGGAGCGCAGCAAGCAAGAGGCACCTGCTCTGCTCAAACGCGCTCCCAAACTGACACCCAATTATCGCCGCATATTTCTGCATAATTTTTGCACCTTATCTAGGACCTACCATGAGCCTTGAAAGCCTGCTCATTAATTTAAAAAGCGGTTCACAGGAAGCAAGACAAAAAAAAAAAAATGAGAATGTGAAGGACGGGAGTACGCAAAAATCGCAGAATTTTAAGAGAATTCTAGAAAGATTTTTCTTATGTGCTGCGGTTCTGGTTTAGTTGGATGCGAATTGAGATAACAATTTGTAGAAGACAGGTGCTTAATCTTACTAATTACCTCTAAGGTACCATGAACATCCAAGAAAGATTTCCTTTGAAAACGAAAAAAAAAAAAAACTAAAAAACCAAACAAAACAAAACCAAAAAACCCAAAACCAAAAACAAACAAACAAACCAAAAAAGGCAAAAAAACCCCCAAAAAATCCCAAAAAATCCCAAAAGCAAAACCTCCTAAAACCCAAAACAACCACAGCAAATATGAACAAAGACTCCCAACTTCCCAAAATAAAGAAATTAAGTTGAAAAAAAGAAAATAGTGCTCCAGAAGCATTCCTTGTAACCATGGAATACCTTAAGCATTTAAAAATTATACATCGACATTTTTAGGCTTGGGAGTTAAAAATTTAATGTCTAAAATAATTTTTAAAGTATTACATTACATTTCAACCATTACTTACATTGTAAATAATTTTGTTTTTCCAACAGCCTGCTATAAAAATAAAAGACATCTCTATTCATCCAGTGGCCCAGGAATGAGTGCAGAAAAAGCAAAATAATCCAATTCTTAAACCTACGTACATAGAGGGGCTGTGAAGGGAGGTGATTTCAAACTCAGCTGAGTTTTCCAGCATTAATTTAGAATTTTATAATTCCTGCAGCTGATGCAAACTGTCTCTGAATGATGGTTAATGATTAATGTCCTTTAACCATGGTTCTCTCCCCGGATATTGAGCTCCATGGGCAGGATGGGGTGTTTGGATTTTGTGTTCGTGCCAGACGAACTGAACCTCCCAGAAACCCCAAAGTGACTCTTTCTATTCACACATTGCTGTGTTTAACCTTAAATCCTGTTCTTCACATCCTTCATGGCTGGGACAAAGGCTTCTTCCAAGGAATGAACATTCCTGAGGATGGGACAGGGAAAATGCACCGTGGCTGGGTGAGGAATACTGAATTTTTGATAGAATTATTGTCTGCTGCATGATCCACAGGGAAATCTGTGTCTGAAAACCCCTTCCCCTGGTGGGGGCTGCAGAGCTGAGCACCCACACACCTTTATAAATGGTGAATAAATGGATATTCTCCATCTGGGGCTGCCTTGTTTCAAATGAAGCTTCTCAAGCAGGAAAGTCAGATAATGGAGCAGGTAATTTGCCTCCAGCCCGCAGGTTAAACCACAAAGAAACATTATTCTGTAGCATGCCCCAAAGTATTATTGAAAATAATACCTGAGCTATTATCAGAATGTTTTCTCCTGTTCCAGCAGGAAAATATACCTTTGTATTAACACAAAAAAAATGCTGGAACTGCATTAAATAAATTATTATGCCATCGTAGCTGGAACAGATTTTAGCAGGGAACAGTTCTGGCTACCAAACATTAGGAAGAACCCTCTGCTGTTGTGGCCTTGGCTGTGTGAGGAGACCCAGCAATGGTTTAAGGACACAATTTCACCTTAAAAGAGCTGCAAGGGGCTGGTTTGGAGTGCAATTATTCTGACAATAATGTGTCACTTGGAACCTCCAGGTAAACATATATTTAGTGATCTTCATAAAGGAATTTTATTCTGATATCAGAATAATTAGATATAATATTTCAGAATAATTATATATTAATAAATTAGAAATATTATAATATTTATACATTATTGTAAATAATTTATTATAATAATAATATAATAATTAGAAATATTGTAATATTTCTAAATAATATTAGAAACACGAACCAGAAGATTGCACATTTTTCCTGATATCGTTCTTTTTAATTTTTATTCCTCTTCTTGGACTTCCCCTTTTCCCCTGAAATATTACTTTTTTAATATTATATTATTTTTAATGTTAAAATTTAAATTTAATAATAATTAAAATATTATAAATAATGATTTAGCTCTAATGATCCTTCCCTGCTTTCTTGCTAGCACCTCAGATCCACGTTCCCCCTCCACATCTGCAGTCAGGCAAGTCCCACTGACACCAACACCAGATTTTTAAGGGGAAAAAATGTGTTCACTTAGCTGTTAATTACCATTAGCTGCCATTGTTTGCCATGTTAAATAACTTGTATTATCTTCCCTCCCTGCTCCATGCTTGTTCTCTTACCTCCATTACTCATCCTCTGTTAACTCCTCTCTCCACCTCATTTCTGGGTTATGTCTTTGACGGACCAAGTGATTATTTCTCAGCCAATGATCCAATTTGCACATAAAATAAAGTGTCCCCCAAATGCGTCACGTTTTCCTTCACTTCCAACGGCTTCATCTGTCACTTCCAAATGGTGTTTTCTAACGGAGCATCTCATTTTCTCCTCTGCTCTCCCCCCTTTGCAGCCACACCAGTTGCAGGCTAACGGTGAAGGAGATGGATTGATTGAATGGATGAGTTCTGCACGAAGCTGTTCCAACTGGAGCAGCATTTAATAGTGGTTAAATATTACACACTTGCACACACGGCCTGAAAAATGAGCACGACTACCTCAGCACTCAGAGCCCTTTGAAAGTGCCTTTCTGGGCAGAATTGGGCGCGTTTACTGACATCAATTCTGCCATGCCAGCTCTAATTAAGCCTGTCTAATTACTTCTCTTACAAGGCTTTCAGGTTGAGCATATAAATTCCTGAGGCCATTCTCTGCTGTAGGTGTAAAATGTCCTGCAGAATAGCAGGGAGGAGAGGTCTGGAGGGAAAGTTAACACTTTTCTTTAGGGAATGTGACACACAGGTCCAAAATATGCTAAATATCAGTGAGGAATGAGTTCACCATTTGTCCAAAACAATGTCCCTTTATTTATTTTTTTTTTTCTTTTTTAACTCTCTCAGCTGGTCAGATAAAACTTTTCTGCCTCGTATTTTTCAAAGTTTGGAACCACTGCTACATATAAAACATATCCAGTGAGGAAAAGCAGATTTTAGATGAAGAAACCACTTTGTTGGGTCTGTTTGCAGCAAGGGAGAAAGGAAATAAAGGAAATTAAATGGCTCCTACTCACATATCATCTTGCCCTGGGAAATCTGTAATTCTGGTCTGCAGAATGGAGCAGATACAGGAATAAATATCACCCCAAAATTGTCATGAAAGGATGAGGAGGGGGAAAGGAAAAGGAAAAGGAAAAAAGGAAAAGGAAATAAGGAAAAGAAAAAAAAGGAAAAGGAAAAAAAGAAAAGGGAAAAAAGGGAAAGGGAAAAAAAGGAAACGGAAAAAAGGGAAAGGGAAAGGAAAAGGAAAAGGGAGGATCTTTCCCACTCACTGGGTATCTTGCCCTGTTTGATCCACAGGTAGGCTACGAGGTCACCTGAAATTCAGCTCTTGCTCAGCCTTGCCAAGAATAAGATCTAAAAAAAAAAAAAAAAAAAAAAAAAAAAAGAACCAAACAAAACCCAAACTAAACAGACAGAAAGCCACCCCAAACCCAGACCTGCCAGGGCTGGAGGTGCCACAGGTGGGTACATAATGGCCATGAAAACACAGCATCAATTTCCACGGACCCACACAGGATTGTACAGAATTATTCCCCATGAAATCCACTCCAAAGTGCAAGTGGTGTGGGGTTTGAATGAATTACAAGGATTCAGTTTCTCATCTTCTCCCTGCTGTTGCTCACAGAAATGCTGCTACCACAGCTCCCTGCAGAGGCCCAGAATTCTGATTTCCTTGTGTTTGACCAGTTGGAGAGGCCAACCAGGGCTGAAAGCACAGCACTTAAAATAAAAAATACAGGGAGCAGGAAGCAGGGCCCCAATAATTCCACTTTGCAAATTTAAATTGGAGGGAAAAGAAACCATAAACTTATTCTCCTGAGTTCAATTGGGAACAAGGTTGGGCTGCAGGTAAACCTTAATTACCACATGGCTTTAGACACTATTGCTTGAAGGGCTGATGCCAGAATCACAGTTAGTTACTATTTTATAATATTAAAAAAAAAAAGAAAAACCACCATAAGTTCCCAAAAAAAAGCCAATACCACAACCCCCCCTCTTAACCCCACACACAAAGGACTAATTAATGTCTGTAAATGCACACATTTAATAGCAAAAGGCTTTTCTTGTACACATTTACCATAATTTAGTCTGTGTCATTATTTGAATGTTGCCATTGTCGCTGTTTTACTGTGGCCTTGGCTTTTCTCATTTAAATACCTTTGTTGGAATTGAATTTGTTGGGGAAAAGCAGAATATTTGCAACACACGCTGTATTCTGATCAAGCTGATAGCAAAGCCAAAGCTTTCCAAGCTCCAATAATATTCAGCATTTCTGTGGTTTTGTTTTAAGTGCAGAAACATAATGAAATAATTCCATACCATAAAGCTTGATGAAAGTGGCAATTAAAAGGGAATAGATCTGATACATCCTGCTCTCCACATTACCACGCTCTGTAAAATGTAAATCACCAGCTCCAGCACTAAAGCTTTCCCTTCCCATCCTGATTAGGCAAATATTGAAAACAATAATCATTTATCACTGAAGTGAGCCTTTCCATGGAGCAGAAAGGGAATATCCACTGTGGATATTCCATTTTCCACAGCAGACTGGCTCCCACATTAGTGGCCATCAGCACCTTCCGTGTCACTCCATCATTGTCTCTCACTCAAATCCTGCATTTGTTGGAGCAGATGGAAAGTTTGTTTAAATTAATTGAAAGCATTCTGTGCACAGCTTGTGGCACCAAGAACACACAAAGAAGAAAGGAAGATGCATCAATTTCCCTTCTAAGATACCTATAACTGTGAGAAGAGATCTCTGAAGAAACCATCAAGATATTATGCTGCTTTTTTTTATTTTTTCCCCTTAAGAAAGCTATCCCGCTTTGATTTTTACAAGAGGAGGATGCAGCAAAATGGGCCATGTGAAAAATAAATCTTCCTGGGGTGATTCACAATAGAATGACCCAGAGGAACCTGGCACTGTTTGGGTTGCCTACAGTTCTTGGAAACACTGACAAGTCTGAAGGTTAATTACCTCTTCATCTGTTTTAGTTAAAGCTGCCTTCTTATATTTGGGTGCTCAGCTCTTCTTCTGCAATCACTGAGAAAATCCAGCGACCTTCTCTCTGAACCAAGAGACAAAGATGTCACCAGTGCTCCTCAAACTGAGATTTCAGTGAGCTCCTCTTCACAGTGACCAGCACGTGGCCATTCCCCAGCATCCTCACAGCTCCAAAACCACCACATAAACCAAAAAACCACAAATAAATAAAGAAATAAACAGAATAAATCAGAGCTCCAAAACCACCACATAAATAAATAGAATAAAATAAATCAGTTCACTTTTACAGCTTTCTGCCCAAGCTAGAACAGAAAGGTTTATCACACATTCATTTAGTCCCATTTCTTTTATAATATATATATATAATATAATAAAATAAAGATATTTTTATATATAAACACTTATATTACATTATATTATATTACATTATATTATATTACATTACATTACATTACATTACATTACATTACATTACATTATATTATATTATATTATATTATATTATATTATCTCAGTGTCACTGGGATATTTTATGAAAAATCCCTTCACCAGGATTTCTTCTCCTGGCAAGACGAGAAGCTTCGGAGAAAAATTAAAATATTAATTATCTGATTTGCTTCTCCATGTTTTGCACCTCTGGAATGTGATTTGAAGAATTGTTTATCCAGCAGGTGAATTGTTTTAATTTAATGACCAATTCCAGTCCAGCTGTGTTGGGACTCTGGTCAGTCACAGGTTTTTATTATTCATTCTTGTCTGGCCTTCTGATATCTCCTTTCTCTTTCTTTAGTATATATATATATATATATATAGATAGATATATATAGATATATATATATATATATATATATATTTAAATGTATTTATCTATTTTAAATATTTATTTATTTATATAAATATTTATATATTTAGTATATTTGTTCTTTAGTATAGTTTTAGTATATAAATTTAATATAATATAGTATAATATATCATATAGTATAGCATAGTATAAAACAATATAATATAATATAATATAATATAATATAATATAATATAATATAATATAATATAATATAATATAATTAATATAATATAATATAATTAATATAATTAATATAATTAATATAATATAATATAATATATCAGCCTTCTGAGAACTTGGAGTCAATTCTCATCTCTCACCCCATCCTGGGGACCCTCACAACAACACCACAGCATTCCAGCAAGACTGGGGATTGGAACTGCTGCAAGCAAGGGATGCACTGAAATTTGTTGGACTGGGAAAGGCCCAAGGACCCTGCATGGGAATGGGGATTGAGCTGTCATTTCAATCCATCTTGCTGAGTTTTCTCTGTCTCAAGTGTTCCAGTTTGCCTTCAGATAAAAGCTGATATTTGAGGTTCAGCTCCTTTTGTTCACCTTGGTGCCCCTTCCTTCCTCAGCTCCTCTCTTTGGTGCCTCCACACGAGACTTTGCTTTTCTTCTCTGGAAAGGTCAAAAGGTAAGAAGAAGGTGGGAAAACATTTTTTACATTTGCTTTTTTTAGTCTTTCAGTCCTGAACTCCTCCAAGGCTGATGGGGAGCAAAACTAAACCGAGACCTTCTGGGTTTAGAAAAGCAACAATTCCTCTGTAAAAACTCTAAGAAAATAATACATCCCACATTTTTTTCCCAAATTAGTAAGGTTATTTTGTATGCTCTCCCCAGTCTGAGTGTGAGTACTGAACCTGTGCTGTTGGGGCCTCCTTTCTCCTGATCACTGATGTGTTTCATCACCTCTACTCCTGGCAAATCAAACACAACTCCAGCAATTGCACATGAAGAAGATAAAATAATGCAAACCTTTCCCAATCCTACCTGTCTGACCTCATCTTGCATTTTTCCAGAGAGATTTCAGGCCTTGCAGCTGAGCCTATCTTCCTTTATTTAGAGATCTGATGACATCACTTATATTTACTTGAGTTAAACATCCCCAAAATTCAATTATACTCTCATAAGATTTTATAAAATTCTTGCAGCCTCCATTTTTTCCAAGCTATCTAGGTATCTCCTTGCTTTCTCCAAGTCTTTTATTTAAATTCTTTCCTTATTTTTTTTTTATTTCAGCTTTGTCTTCTAAACCATGGTTCCTGCAGAATTTTCACTTTATTTTTACATTGGCACCCAAGCCAGCATTTTCTTCTGTTCTTCAACCTGTAGCACAAGTTTTTCCTTTTCCTGTTTAATTCACAGCAAAATCCTGCTCCTTCCTGCATGCCAAATTCTTTGACTCATAAACAAGATGCAGCAGCAGAATAAAAGGGAAAATTTGGCTCAGAGTTCACAACTTGTCTTTGAGCACATGACAGGTGTGTTAGCTCCCATTAAGAAAGCTCTCTGGAAATTCAGAGGATTGCACAGGTAATCACTGTTTGATTAATAATTTACGACAGCAACAGGACAGAAATGAAAATTGGGGAATGGCAATCTCCAAGCAGCTGTGGGCCTGTCAAAAATGGTAATTTTTTACCCTTTTTCCTGTGTTTGGGCACTGCTTAACCCCGTGCTGGGCTGCCTTTCTAGAACACAGCCCCTACAACTCAGCAATAATTAGATAGTCAGAAAGGAACCAGGAATGCTTGAGAATTAACTTCCCACCTCCTGGTGTCACTCGGAGATTAATTTACCTAAAAACTAATTACCTGACATACCACAAGCACAGAACCCTCAGTGAAATTAAACAAAAAAAAAAAAAAAAAAAAAAAAAAGAAAAGAAACCTCAGAACTTAACCAGAATTTTCCAACTCCAAGTCTACACACAAGGAATCTCAGCTCTTCTGAGAAAAGCCACCAGATGAAATGCCCAAAATCTGTTTTTACTGAGGAGCAAATGGGGCAGCAGAATGGAACCCCTCAGCCTTTTCTTTCCCTGACACCTGCCAGGAAAGGAAACATCACTACAAGGAATTTCCTTCTAAAGACAAAAGTAAAATCTGCCTTCAGGATTGCAGGGTTTAGGCAGCTGTGTAGCTGCCCTGGCACTGGAGTTTCATGTGGAGCCCTCTCACTGAATTTGCCACTCAATGCCAGACTTGGAATTACCAGAACAGGGCTCTGGGGTTGATGCCTTGGGAAAGCTGAGCTGGAACAGAGGCTGGACAGAGCTAAAGAATAAAGCAGAGATTTATTGAAAAGATCTCCTCCATGGATCCACCTTGGGCAGCACAAGAGCCCAGCCAGGGCTGCACCCAAGGTAAACCAAAATGGCCCCAAAATGAACCCAGGATGAACCAAGTGGTCCCAAAATGAACCCAAGATGAACCAAAATGCTCCCAAAATGAACCAGGTTGAACCAAAATGGTCCCAAAATGAACCCAGGATGAACCAAAATGGCCCCAAAATTAACCCAAGATGACCCAAAACGGTCCCAAAATGAACCCAAGATGAACCAAAATGGCCCCAAAATGAACCCAAGATGAACCAAAATGGCCCCAAAATGAACCCAAGATGACCCAAAATGGCCCCAAAATGCTCGAGCGCTCCCGGGGTCTCTCCCTGGGATCAGCTCTGCTCCATTTGCACCTTGCAGTTCATTGTCCCATTGCAGCTTTAGCCCCTGCAGTCCCACCCTGCTTGTTTTTCTCTCTCCAGCCCACGGTGTTTGTGCTCCTGGGCTGAGATTTGGATCATTTGTCCTTGGTGCCCAGCTGGAGCAGGAATTGTTTTGTGTCCCTGCTCTGTGCACAGAGCTCAGCATCCCCTGATGTGAGCCCAGACCCACACACTAAAGCAGCACAGAATGGGAAAAACAGAAAAGCCAAACCTGAGGCATCAGGGTAAAGAAAAACTCCCCAGGTGTCTCCCAAAGGGTTTCCTCACTGCTGTGCCAGGCTGGCCCCAAAGTTCATCTCAGCTCACTGCCCCAGTCCGTGCTTCTTCTTGTGACACCCCTGCACAGTTCTGATGGGATGTTGGAATCTAAAATATAGGGAATTCTTAGAACTTTGGGCTTGTAAATTAAATCCTAGAATTAAACACAAGATTTTATTTGAGACTTAAGAAAAGGTTTCTAAACTTAGGTGCTAGAAGCAAGAATGTAGATTTATAGTTTAAAGCAGAAACAGGTTAAGCTAAGTAGAAAAAAGTTTAGAGCACAGTACTGTAAGTTTATCTGTCAAAACACGATTAGCTAAGAAGGCTTACACTGTAGCATGAGTTTATAAGACAAAATAGTCAAAGATTAAGTCAAAAATATGAGTATCCTTGTTAGCAGTGTTTTATTAGTCAATAAATCCTTAAAAGGTCTTGTAAGTAAAAGTCTTGTGATCTTCTGAACCATGCAGTGAAGATATGAGCTGAACTCACCCTTCCTGCTTATATAGAAGATTAAAAAATAAACCACATTATCTCAAACAATTCAGAGGTCCTGTCTTGAATTCTTTCAGATTTCCTCACAATGGGAAAACATCCTCTTTCTGTTGTTAAGCATTTATGCACCTTTATAAACTTGTGTTTTTCAAAAGGTAACAGCTTTGGTCTGTGTTTACTTTCTAGAAAACTAGAAGACAAAATTCTCCTTTCCATCTCTCTGCCTTTGAAACTGGAGATGCCCAATAAAAAAAAAACCCACCTGCTTCAAATCCTTGGTTGTGTCTCAGCACCAAGAGCAGCAAATGTGTTCCCCCTTTCCTCAGAACCTGCCACTGCTTTGTTTTTGGAGGGTTCCAAACCTTGGAACTGGTGCCTTCATTTTATCCATCCCCAGCTGTGAGGCAGACACTGCTTTTGCTGCTCTCTATGTCATATGATCCAACTTAATTCCATTTTCCAGTTATATTTCTTTGGATCCTCCTGCAGAAACAACATTTCCTGCATTTAATTCCAGTTTCTTTATGGGATAGTTGTTATGCATGACTGATTAACAGGCCCCAAGCTATACTCAACCTGCTACCCACAGTAAATTGTTCTTTCTGTTGCTGCTGTCGTTTCCTTTAAAATATCAAGCTGTTTTATAATTAAAGAGTCCCTTGAAGGTCTTGTTTCAATAAACAATCATTCCTTCCACCGTGTGAAGTTCTCGTGCTAATAAACAATTAAACAGCACATATCACTCCTCTTGTCTCAAGAATCAACCTTTTATGGGGGACCCACTGAGGCTGAACCCAAATGTGATGCTCAAAAATGAAATTTCAGAGTGTGCTGTGTTGGCTCAGGACTGGATCTGCTCTTAATCTGCACATGGGGTGGGTTATAGAAGATTAATTGCTCACAGGAGTGTTTAGAAGCTTTCATATGTCACCCAGAAGATGGCTGAAGAGTTACTTATCTCCAGCAGCTTTATCCTTAATTACCTTGCTTGCTGATAAGTCCAAATTTGGGATTCAATGCGCAGTGAAAATCTCCTGTTTTAATTACAGATTGTAACTTTGTTATACAATGTGTTTTCTACGATAAACGGCTTTTCCTTGAACACTATTTTGGATATTTTGTGGAAAAGGCAACAGCTTTAAAAGTTTTATGTTATCAGAAAGTTTTTTCCAGAATTTTAACATTGTAGAACACAATACTGGGGCTTATGCAGGAGTGTACATATATTTTTTCAGTCACTCATAACACTGACTATAATTTCATTGTTCTGGGCAAAATAAAAAAGAGTAATTAATGTGCGCTTTTTAATTTTTAATGCAATTTAATTAAATTGTTCCTTTAAAGTGATAAAAGATAACCAAATTAGGAAATCAGATCAATTTATGGTCTTGCATCACCTATGGAACAGGTTTTTAATCACTGTTTTAATGAGTTACACTTTGGCAGCAAGTTTAAATTTGTAAATATTTGATCATAGCAGCTCCTTGCTCTGGGTGTGTTTGTGCACCAGGATGTCTTATTTTTCTTTTCGGGTGCTGCTTCCCGTACAATTTCAGACAGATTCCCCAGGTGATAGAGGATGTCATCATTTTTCTGAAACACTGGAGCTACAGCAATCTGTGTTAGATATGAATTTGCCCCAAAGACATCACTTTTTCACATTTAAGAGCTTTCTCTAAGACAAAATAGATCAGACACTGCAATCACCACATCAGTATTTTTTCAAATTACTCTGGATGCTCACCTGCCTTCACCTCTAAATGCCACACCACCCCAATCTCCCACTGGTGAGTACATTCTGCTGATGGAATTCCCTGTTAGAAAATTCTGCCCTTTCTCCATTTCCACTCTCTCCTGCATTAACTCATCTACAGATCCGTGGCCTGCTTCCCTGCAAACACACACGTGACAAATTGCTGAATTGCAGGGCCCTTTGCTGTCCAGAAACACCAGAGAAATAAAGAAATAGAGCTGTGCTTAAAATACCCACTATTAAAAGTATCCTTCAAGGACTACCCGTGAACCCTTCATCACCTGAAAAAGGATTTTTCTTGTTTCATTCTCCTCTGCTTTTTCCAACTTCTGGAATTGCTTTGTGGCAATCCCTGTGGAGCATCCTGGTTCCTCCTGCTGGATCCACAACCTCAGAGGGTCCTGCACCCCTGGCTCAAACCCTAACACTAAAATTGTTCTCACAAACAGCCTGAGGGGTTTCTGCAGCATCTTTGGGATGGGAATTCACCTGCCCAAACCCCAGAGGCAGCCCTGCAACAGCACACCCCATCTCTGGTTACTCCTCTCCCTGCTCCAAATTTTGGTTGCTTTATTCTCCCCTCATTTCCACCTCGTTGCAATAAATTTGCACCTCATTTCCTTAAAAGCTTGCCCACTCATTTTTCTGGCATTTTGTGTTATAGATTCCTTCCTGTTGGTAGCAGAGCAGCTTTTCCATAAACTCCCTAATCAATAGGAGCCCCTGAAAGCATTGCAATACTTTGCTAAGCCCATCTCTGCTCAGCTGTACATATTTTAGCATGCTAAACACATCCAACAGGGTAATGGAGTTTTGTTTCTTCCCTCCCAGGAGTTGCACAACAATATTCCTGCACTCAGGAATGACACCCAGTTCTCACTGCATTTCTGTGCAATGGCAAAGTTTCAGCTTTTTTCTTTTTATTCAGATCACATTACAATTTCTCTCCGTTTTCTGTCTCCACCCAGGAGACATTAGAGAACTTCTCCCAAAGCTAAAGGGTTCTTCCAGCTGCATGAAAACCCCATTTTTCAATGCCAGACCTGGTTCCTTCTGGCCTCTTTGTCTTTATGATCATAAACTCTTCATCCATATCTGCACCCATGGTGTGAGATTCTGTCATTAACCCTTTCCCTTCCCCTTCCTGAGTCCCAGGATGGTTCCTGCCCTGTTTTTGGCAGAATGTCCAGAGCAGGGCAGGCCATGGATCAGCAGCTCAGCAAAGGAGTCAGCAATACAGGGCAGTGACAGAAGTGCACAGAGGTGGGGACTGAGGCTGGCAGTGGGGTATTTACAGATAATGAACAGGACAGGGCTGCTGGAACATGCCTTGAGCTGTTTTATATTTCAGCTTCAGCCTCATTCCATGGTTATGACAATGGGAAGATGCCAGCAGCTCACATCCCAGGCAGCAGGCAAAGAACTTAATATTACAATTCACTTTATAAGCTTCTTGACCAATCACAAAAGCAAAAGCACGTTGACAGCAGTTCCATCCAACCACTATAAGCACAGGTACCTTTGGTTAAACAATGCTTGCTTATTTCCAATGCAATACCTGCTTGTGAGCCTTAAAACACAACACACAGAGCTCCATTATTAAGCTTCAAACTTCCTAATATCTCGCTAGATAAACTTTCTGCAGCTTAGAGAGTTATTCTAGACAAGCATTAATACACAGACCATTGTTCTGTTTGTCCTTGCCTTTCTACAGTTTAGATAATTTTTCTGCTGATCTAACTCGTGGCTACTGCTTAGCTCCAATCACAGTTCTACTGTATCTGAGGCCTGCCTTTTGCAGCTTTCCCAAAACCCTCTGAATTTGTGGATTCCCACAGGGACAGCTCAGGAGATTTGAATGGAAATCTCCTTCTGGGAGCCAGGAAGGAGAAGGAACTCCAAGCAAAACCTTGGCAGAGCTCCTGGGGAAGGGCCAGCCCTGCATGGCTGAGCAGGCAGAGCACAGCATGGGTTCGACATCCTCTGAGCCAGCTCCCAGCCCTCTGTCTGCCCTTTTACCTCTGCATTTTCTCCTTCACAGCCCTTCTGCTGTCTCTGGAGAGGAGCAGTCCTTGGCACAAACCCCAGCACAAACCCCACGGGTGCTGCTGTCTGAGCCTGTGCCCTGCACCCAGCTCTGCCCGCTGCCCTCCCCCAAAAAAAACTCATTCCCAAACACACAGAACTCTTGGCATGACATCTCTCCTCCCTGTGCTCACCTCAGATTACCCACCTTTCCCAAAAAACCCACCCCAACCCCTCCTGAACTTTCAGTGGCTTCAGCACAAAAGGGCACATCCTGAGCATGGTGAAAATGCCTCTGCAGATGAAGCAAACCAGGAGCAGAGCAGCCACTCCAGGTCTCCAAAGCTGGGATTCTCTGGTTAGAAGATATGTGAGGCATATTTCAGAAGGAAATCTGTATGTTCCTTTCCTTCCAGAAAAGTCATGTGTGATGTCACAAAGGAGGAAAACACCTGACATCATTAAATTCATCCCATTCCAACAAAAACCACTAGGAACTCACAGATCTCCAAAGCTGAGATCCTCTGATTAGAAGATATTTCAGGCATATTTCAGAAGGAAATTTGTATATTCCTTTATGCTGATTCCAGAAAAGTCATGTGTAATGTCACAAAAAACAGAAACACCTGATGTCATTAAATTAACCCCATTCCAATAAAAATCAGCAGGACCCCACAGATCTCCAAAGCTGGGATTCTCTGGTTAGAAGATATGTGAGGCACATTTCAGAAAGAAATATGTGAGTATGTTCCTTTACTTCCAGAAAAGTCATGTGTGATGTCACAAATGAGGAAAACAGAAACAGCTAACATTAAATTAACCCCATTCCAATACATCATTAAATTAACCCCATTCAAATAAAATCAGCAGGAGCCCACAGGTCTCCTGAGATCCTTTGATTAGAAAATATGTGAGGCATATTTCAGAAGGAAATCTGTATGCTCCTTTATGCTGCTTCCAGAAAAGTCATGTGTGATGTCACAAATGAGGAAAACAGAAACACCTGACAGCATTAAATTAACCCCATTCTAATACATCATTAAATTAACCCCATTCCAGTAAAAATCACTAAGAGCCCACAGATCTCCAGAGCTGAGATTGCCTGGTTAGAAGATATGTGAGGCATATTTCAGAAGGAAATCTGTATGTTCCTTTATGCTGCTTCCAGAAATGTCATGTGTGATGTCACAAAGGAGGAAAACAAGCACCTGACATCAGTAAATTAACCCCATTACAATACATCATTCAATTAACCCCATTCCAGTAAAAATCTCTAGGAGTCCACAGTGAGTTGGTGATTTTTTAACATCACTCTCCTCTTTCAAAATCCATCTGAAAAAAGATTTTTTTTTTTATTTTAGTGGGGATTTTTGAAGGTGTGCAGCATACTCCCTGTAAACCACAGTGAAAAAAGTGCCCCTCAACAGCTAAATGCAGTGTACTATAAGTGAAAAAAGGAGTGAGGAAAAGGTTTTAGAATTCTTAAGAACTATTGAAGAACAACCAAAAAAAAAAGCTGCTATATTTTAGAAGAATGAGTCCATCTACTGCCCATCCATGAAACATCAGCTATTTACTTCACCTGGTCTAGAAAATGAGTCACCAAACTGAAAAAAAAAAAAAAAATAAATTAAACCCAAATCAAAATCCATTCAAATGAGCAGTTTGGTGTTCTCAGTGCAAGAACAAAGCAGAATTTCAGTGGTGAACTCCCTGGCACTGTTTGGATCACAAGTACAGCAGGCACAGAACAGTTTTACTTTGGAGCACAGAGAGCCAAAGGAGTTATCACAGACACAAATATCACATCAGACACGAGGAGTTCAGCCCCAGTTTTGGTCTCTGGGCTGATGCTGAGTCTGCTGGCAGAAATCTCCCACCCAGAATATCAGGGGAGATCTGTAATAACATCCTGCCAGGGAAGGGCTGCACCAGCTGTCCAGGGCTGAGCTCTCATCAATTTTTCTTTCAGGGCCCAAATGACAATTCAGGACCTCTGGGATCTCATGTGCCTCGAGCTACAGCCAGGATTTCAAGTAAAAGCCATTTCTACCTAGATTGGAGGCTTAGAACCATCACTGGCAACCATCAATTCTGCTGAGTGAGGGTTATAGATACATATTTATTTGTTTATAAAATACACATTTATACTGGCAGGTGCACAATGCTTTGATGGTCTGGCAGAGGGAAATCCCAATGGCAGAATTTTTTAGCAGCTGTAAAATTTCCTTTTTTGTTCAAGACAAAATAAAAGGAAAAAAAGAAAAGGAGGAAGAAACAGCAAGATCTTAAGCTAAAAATTACCTAAAAACATATCAGTGATTTAAATCAAGAGATCCACTTCTCGCTACTCTGTGACACTTCAAGTCTTTTATTTTTCATTTCTTTCTCACCCCTCCCCTTATTTTCCACCTTTGCTCTCAATTTCTTTGTCCTCTTTAATTACAACCCTTCTAAACCTGGACATCTCTCTCCCCTGCTCCAGTCATTCCTTGAATGCTAACTAGGGGAAGAGAGGAAGGAGTTTCTGCTGGCTGCTGCCAGATGCTGATTTCAGAGAGTGCTGAACCAAACCCAGCCACGGCAGCAGAGCCAGGAGGGGATGGATGATCAGCTCTCAGGACAAACCTGGTTTGGCAAAGCACGGGGGAGGCCCCACAAGGATGAGAAGGGCAAATACTGTTGAAAGTGAAGGGAGACGACCCATCTTGTTGTTGATCGGCATCGACTCCGATTTATTGATTAAATCAGCCACTTTATATAACAGTGTTAATTAACTTCATGCATATTGCAAAATTCAAGCTCACGATAGGTTACAGAGAAAACTCTAACCCCTCCTTTTGTTTTACAATACCTGTGGTTTGTTCATTGAAAACAGGACCAGCGTTCTCACTGTGATATGAAAAGTTCTCAAAACCTTCATATCTGTTCCCAGAGCAGCTATCTGTTCCCAGAGAGCCCAAGGACAGAATATTTTGCCTGTTATGGGAAGACTTTCTGAGAATCTTATTGTTTATAAATTGGTGCTTGAGAGCCTAATTATTTACAGAATCAAGCTTGGGAAATGCTGCTTTACAGCTGCCTTTTACTTTCCCATCAGCTGTATACCTTCATGGCCTCTTTCTTTAAGCCATGCTTGAACCAGGCTCTCCACAAAATACCACACCCAAACCCACAGAGAGAGGTGGGAAAGGAAGACACAGACAGCAGGAGATGAGCTAATTTATCTTCAGTGCCCAGAAAAAATCTGGAAGAAAATATAAAATATTAGAGACTGAATGCGTCAGCGGCAGGGGAATAAATAACTGACAAGGAATGGGGATGTTTTTCAGGAATCCATCACGTCAGGATTGCCTGGTTTCCATCTCTGGCAATGTACCTTGAGCAGGAGGTGCCATACATTTTAAATTCAGGAGGACTAAGTGAGATTAATAATTCCTGCTCAGCAGCAAATGCTCAAAGCTGTCCCTGAGGAATTGATGCTGCAGGGGCTGCTTGAGGTGCCCCAGGATGTGGCACCCTGTGACAGCCAGGTGCCACCATCCCAGGTGGAATTTCAAAAGTTTAATAGCGATAAAATGGTTATAAAAATAGTAATTTAATGACTGTTAATTTAGTTATAATATAATTATTATTAATTTAGTAATAAAATTGTTATAAAAATAGTAATATAATTATCAGAGCAGAGCTGCTCAGGACATTTCACAATGGTTTGGACCTTAAAGCCCACCCAGTCCCAGCCACGGCAGGGACACCTCCCACTGTCCCAAGGGGCTCCAAACCCCATCCAGCCCAGCCTTGGGCACTGCCAGGGCTTGTCTGGGCATAAACTGTAAAAATGGTGCAAAATCAGCCGGTAAATAAATAATTCTGGGGAAAAAAGGGGTATCCATTGAACTAGTGAAATAGAGAAATACTCCAAAGTTTATCAAAGTTGATCAAATTTGTTAAATTTTATCAATTTGTTAAAATGACAAACATTTTGGATGGAAAATTCAAACAGGCAAATACAGCAGGACAGGAGAAATACTGGAAAGCAAAAGAGAAGGGGCCACACGAAACAAATTCATCTTGTGGGGTAATTTACATTCCTCAGGATCATTACTTTTAATTGTGGATCGTTTACTGATGAAAAGGTAATGGGTGGCTCCCAGTGTACAATCAAATCTGAACAGCAATTTTGAGAATCCGGAGTTTGGACTTGCTTTTCTGCAGGACCAACACTGGAAATTTGTATTTTCCCACCTTATCCCTCAGTTGCTCCTATTTAATGAAACATTCTCCTGCAATCTCAGGAAAAAGGGGTTTTCCCTTTTGCAATAATTGAAAAGTCTGTGAGAGAGGCTTTGGGGAAATTGGTTCAAAATTAACAAATAGATTAGCGAATTTGCTTAGTTAGGTGTGCCACGTTGAATATTATCCCGTAATATCATTTCAGTGCTCTGAAGAGGTTTCCAGAGTTCTTTTCTTAGATCCTGAGGCAGGACCCAGCTCATGATCCTTTGTCACTCTGTCAATCCCTGTCCACTGGCACATTAAGCTGCTACTCCAATAAAAACAATAATAATTTGTCTACCAAAAAAGCTGCTTTTTCACAATCCTAATGGAACCAAAGGAGGCATTTTTGTAACCACTTTCTTTCCATAATTCTCCCAGATTAAGCTCAGTGCTGCCATATTCAATTCCCAGAAATTAAAACCCCAAATATTGCTGCCATTGTAATAAAAATTACTCCATCAGCCTCCTAAAATTCCTCCAGCTGCTCCCAAAGTTAAGCTCAGGTGCTGGGAGGAGTTTGACCCACAGCAGGCTGTGGTGTTGCAGATTTCTGCATTTATTTCCAGGGTTTATAAGTTTTTATTCCCCATAAAGCATAACTTAATGTGCCTCTGCCATGCTTTTCACTTAACTTACACTGGGAAAGCTCAGAGTGCATCTAAAATGTTACATAATCATCTCCAAGTTCTGATTCTATCCCCCCCTTCCCCCTGGCATTTAGCAAATGGCATTTTTGTTCATGTAAGTCACGTTCTTCCCAGCCACGGAGCCTTTTCACAAAAAAAAATCAAATTAATCTTATATAAAAATCAGATTCTTCGTATGAATATGCCCAATTTCATTGAATTTTTTTATTGCTTTCTGCTCACGGGGCAAGGCAGTGAAATATAACTGAAATGTCAAATGAAATGTATGGCAAAGAGATTAGGAGGAAACTTTTAGCATTTGTTACAGATTAATATGTTAATTACGGCCTGTATTGTGGAGAAAGATTAAGTATCACCAAAGTAAATTTATTTTTAACCAGCTTTATTCCTCATACTTCATAAATTAACCAGCAGAATACATAATGGGGAAGAATTCCAGCACAGAGATTGCTGGAAATTATGCAAAACTCCAAAGCATACAGGGTTGCAATGCAGATAATGTCTGTGCTTTAAAATAAGCACTTCATCAAAGGGAATTAACCTCCTCCAGCACACCTAATTTCACAAGCTGCTTGCAGGAATCTCTAACTTTGCCACAGTGACAATGCCAAAAACTGATCAATATTTTAAGCTCTAGTTTTGGCTTGTGTTGTATTGAGGGTAAATGTTGGTTCTAAGCCTAACAATGCAAACACCCACCTGATGTTAAAAATTTGCTGAGAGAAGGAGCTGCAGCTGTAAAATAAATGAAAAACTACAAGGGGATGCAGCCCTGAGCCCTTGAACAGCACAGGCCAGGAGGTGTTGGTGCTGCATCAGCTCCTCATTCACTCCTGGGTTGGCTCTGTATGGAAGCTGAACAAATCCCCAAAAGCAGAGTCCAAAACAGCACCCATAATGAAGGGTTTTACCACAGATTTCACAAGAAGGGGTTTGAGCCATTTTCAGAAAGTTCTATGGATTCAGTGGCTGCTCAGCCAACACAGATTTTTCCTTTGGTTTCAGCAGATTTGGAGATCGGCTCATGCAGACCTGTCACAGACATCTTCTATGGAAAATCCTTTCCTTAGGATTTTTCCTCCTGAGAAGCTGGGAGGCCTCAGGAGCAGAATGTAAACATTGATTATCTGCTGCTGTGGAATGACACAGGTAGATCTGTGATTGGTCTCATGTGGTTGCTTCTAATTAATGGCCAATCACAGTCAGCTGGCTCAGACAGAGAGTCCGGGTCATAAAACTTTGTTATCATTCCTTCCTATTCTATTCTTAGCCAGCCTTCTGATGAAATCCTTTCTTCTATTCTTTTAGTATAGTTTTAATGTAATATATATCATAAAATAATAAATCAGCCTTCTGAAACACGGAGTCAGATCCTCATCTCTTCCCTCATCCTCAGACCCCTGTGAACACTGTCACACAGACCATGGGGTAGGACCCAAAGTCTGATCCTCTCCAAAAGCACAGATTTTGTTTATCTCCTATCACTTATCTGCTGCACCATCAAATCCCAGCCCTCGTGCTCAGGATAAACCAGAAATGGGAAATACACAAATGGCAAATACAACACTGTGTGATTTATAGAGCACCCAATGCAATTCACATTAAAACTCACATTTGAATGGTGTTTGGTTGACTCCTGTTCTGGGCAAATTTCTGAATGCTTTGAGTATAACAAATAATTTCCCAGTGTTTAAAAGTATTATTTTTATAACAAGAGAAAGGAAGTGCTACGCTAAATCACAGGTCCATCTGTCAAGAATAATCCTAACAAAATAACAGCACATTTCAAACTCATTAATCCTGTAGCTGCTAATTACTCCAGTAAAGAATGATGTCCCTATCTTTTTGAGGATTTAGAAGCCTATTTGCAGCATTTTGTGGAAAGCCCCTCATTAGATTCTGGTAAAATATTAATTTTACTTTATTTTGGGGACAAACCTGTAATCTAAACTTACAGGTGCGATGTCGATGAGTGCCAAGGTGATGAGACCAGACAGGAACAGCATCTCCGTGCTAATGGGGATCTGCCTCTCAGCAAAGCAGCAGATCAGCCAAAATCCTGAGTTCCTCATCAACCCCTTTTCCTCAGTGAGGCCTCCCCTGTGTGCAGGGGGGACATATCCTGCTGTTAATTTTGTTAACAAAATTAAAAACACCTTTTGCTCCTGGTGCTCTTTCAGCTCACACAACCCATCACAAATTCTGACAGAACAGTCACACCTTTCCCCATTTACAAAATAAGGAGAACAGGAAGCCCATGGAAAGTTCTGCCTGCCCTTGAACGTTCCTGTGAGCAATGCAGAAAAAGAGAGACTTTGTGGAAAATGTTCTTGCAATCACAATTCAAGATGTGCAATTACAACTCATTAAAGCATTGTCAGACCATCATGAAGGAGAGGAGATGTCTGATTCAGCAGCCACAACATTAACAGGAAAAAGCCTCAAAAACCTCAAAAAAACTTGTGTTCAGGCTGGCAGAAGCCCTGCCAATGACCCTCCCTCTGCTGCATCTTGTCCTAATTGCTTTTCTTCCCTGGAATGACCCATTTGGAGCCTGCTGCTCCCAGAAATTATCTATATCCTCCCCGGGACACTGCAAGGCTGACAATCAAATCTGCTCCTGGAGCCTCCAATTGCTGAATGACTCTGAACATACCTGGAAAAGCATTAAGGATCCATCCCCTTGGCTTATTGCAGGATATCAGGGGTTGTTCATTCTCAAAGTCCATAAACCTCACGTTTTCCTCAGGCCCACAGCCCAGCTCTGCTGGAATTCTCTGTAGGAAATGAGACTTATGGTCATTCTCATGGCTGCCCCTTTCATAAAGGGTGAGGAGAAAATCCAGAAAATCAGAAGGTGAGGCCAGGCAGGTTGAGAAAAACTTGGGCTGCCAAATGCAGTCATATTTTCATTAAAATTTATTTTCAGCTTTCATTTCCAGCTCAGCCTTGTGTTTAAGGAGCCTCTCCCCAACTCTTCCTTCCATGGCAAAGCAAACAAAACTCACAAACAACTTCCATAAGTTCTTTATACACCCTCATAGATTTTACTGTTATGTTTTTATTAAAATTTATTTTCAGCTTTCATTTCCAGCTCGGCCTTGTGTTTAAGGAGCCTCTCACCAGCTCCTCCTTCCATGGAAAAGCAGACAAAACTCACAAACAACTTCCATAAGTTCTTTATACACCCTCATAGATTTTTAATTGAGATGCAACTCCCACAACACCTCATTAGTTCATTGAGTGCTGTATTAGTTTAATTTACTGAAAGGTTGGGGTTTTTTTGCACCTGCCTCACACATTTACCCCATTAAGCACGTGCAGATTATCAGGTAACTGCTCAATTAAACTAAACGATTGTTCTAATTGAATATTTCATTAGAATAACAAGGTAAAAAGCTCCTTGGTATGTATTAGCAAACATGGCTTGTGCCTCACTGAAACATATTTCACATTAAACTCATGATAAACTCAGATAAAATAATCACATTTTCAGATTAAACTTGGACACTTCACCCTGCACATGTCAGTGGGAAAAACTCCAAGCAGCTCCAATTACCTCTGGATAAACTTTTAAATTTAAGATCACTGGATTCAAATTAATTTGGTATTTTTTGCCGGATTTCCTGTACCCAAACCTCTACAGATGCAACCAAAATTCAAAGTCGAACTCATCAAAACTCAAGAGTTTTGCTGTGTTTCATTTCTTGGGTTTTTGCTTGAAACTCAGCAGCACTTTGTAGAGTTTAATGAGAATTCTGGTTGAAAGGCAGGCTCAGGCTGGCTCACACATTACATGCTGCAGCTGGAATATCTCAGAACATGCTGTTCTTGGTGACCAGGGACGCTCATTTTCCTGCAGAAAAGCGGGCAAGTTGTAGGTAGTACAATTTAAATTGTGCTGGAATTTTGTAATTCTCTGATGGTTCCATTCTGCCATCCTCACTCTGAGCAGGGGCTTAATTTGAATTTAGCCAGGTGATTCGATGGGGAAGCATTTGCAAGGGAAATATTATTTAATGCAATGCCACAGCAAGATCAAGAGGCCTCACCATCCACAGCTCCTGTGAAAAGTGACATTATATGGCTCTATGCAGATATTTACTACATGTATTATGTTGTATTGATTAGTAGTTCTGTATTACCATTTTAATACTCTGGTAAACGTAGTTTTGTAGTTAAAATATAACTTTTGTAGTTAAAATAGAAACTGTGTATGTGGGATATTTTTTTAAAGAAAGGAACGAGGTACTCACACCAGATAGCAGGGACAGGACGCCTGAATCTTTCAGAGAAAGAGAATTTATCAGAATTCTCTCTTATCAGAAGAAATGAACTTCTTTCTGCCTTGCCCAGCCATAAAGACTCTTTCAGGATTAAGAGGAAGAAGTGACACTGACCAGACAGAATCCTGTGTTTGAATGGAATTTATGCATCATGTATGAAGTGTATGAATATGCAACAGGCCACTGCTTTTAAGGGTTAATCCTCTGTTAAAGTGGGTCCTTTTTCGGGCTTATTTTGCCCAGAGAAAGGTACCTGGACTGTCTGTAACTCTTTGTTTCTATTGTCTCACATTGTCCTAATCAAAATTGTCCAAATTTTCATTACTCTAATTATATTACTATTTTTATAACCATTTTTTTACTATTAAATTTTTAAAATTTTAAAAACAAGTGATTGGTGTTTTTCACAGCTCCCAAGCTGTGTATATTTATAAATATATATATATATACATATATATATATTTATACATATACACATATAAATATACATATATATACATATATATACATATATATACACATATATATATGTATGTATATGTGTATGTATATATATATGTATATGTGTATATATAGCTGAGTTTTCTTAACTTCTACAGAAACCCCTGTTGAAACTGCTTAAAAAATAAGAAGAAGATTTTAAAAAGCCAGATTTAGAATTAGCAATGCTAAAATTGCAATTGCTGAGTTCGTGTGTTCATGTTTCCATTCCACACCTTAGCCTTCCTCTTTATAAATCTGATTCTTCTCATCATTTCTACACTGCAAAGCCTCCAAGTCACACATGTGCTGCTCCAGAAAACAAAACCACATCTGTGTCATCTTCCAGCAGCACAAAGCAGACAATGGGAATAATAATGGGAATAATAAGGAGTGTAATTCCATCAGGAAAGTGCACAGAGAGATTCAGGAGTACCCCCTGTGCTCAGGAGCTCCTCAGGACAACCTGGGACCCACTGGTGAGTGAGATTGCTGGAGATATTTTTTCCATGTAAATAGAATAACCCTGAGGTTTTTCCCTTGCCGTTCAAATAAAGATGATGCTTTAACCCTGATAATATTAAGAATTAATTCAGCCGCAGCTCTGAAGCAAGCATATAACTTTTTTAAAAAAATATTTTCTTAGAGATGCAAGATATTATTGCAGATCACCAAAGAGAATAATACATTTAACCCATATACCCAAAATACATTTAAATCACAGTAGAAAAGCATTCATGAGAAATCCTTCTACTTGAGTCATTATTTTTTGCTTAGAAATGGCACTTTTTCTTTAAATCCTGACTATTCCCTCTGACTTAATCAATGGATCTTGTGGGAAACAAAGAAAGAAGCTGTGGTCAAGGGCTCTTCAAGCTGGGAAAGAATAGAAATTATAATCTGAAAATCTAAGATGCTTGACACTCTCAGTCTTTTCTTTGCAAAAAGAAACAAAATATTTTAAACTGATGGCAAAAAGCAGAGTTTGCAAAGTGCCCCCTCTTGCTGAAGTTCAGCTGCACCAGTAAAATAAAGGATACAGAGAACAAGAGACAGAGTTCTTCAGCCCAAAGAAAGAGGAACCCTGAGTTGGCTGCAGACAAACCTGGACTCAAATGTGAAAACAGCTCCTGGAGAAAGGATTGATCCAGTGGAAATAGGAGAGTAACACACAGCTGCTGAGGAAAACTGGGAGTTTATCCATTGAGGGTTCCACCTAAAATTACAGAGATGGCAGGAGGAGATCCACAGAATCACAGAATGACCAGGTTGGAAGAGACCTTCAAGCTCCTCGAATCCAACCCAGCCCCAACAGCCCAACTCAACCCTGGCACCCAGTGCCACATCCAGGCTGTGTTAAACACACCCAGGGATGGGGACTCCACCACCGCCCTGGGCAGAACATTCCAGAAATTTATCACCCTTTCTGTGAAACGTTTTTTCCTAATGCCCAATCTATATTTTGTCATGGACATATTTTAGGAAAAATCCTTTTGTTAGGATCTTTCCTCCTGAGAAGCTGGGAGGACTCAGGAACAAAATGCAAACAATGGTTATCTGCTGCTGTGGGATGCAACAGGTGCATCTGTGATTGGTCTCATGTGGTTGTTTTTAATTAATAGCCAATCACAGTCAGCTGGCTCAGACTCTCTGGTCAGTCACAAGACTTTATTATCATTCCATTCCTTTCCTTTCAAGCCTTCTGAAATCCTTTCTTTTATTATTTTAGTACAGTTTTAGTATATCATTTTCTTTTAATGTAATATATATCATAAAATAATAAATCAGCCTTCTGAAACGTGGAGTCAAGATTCTCATCTCTTCCCTCGTCCTGGGACCCCTGTGAACACCACCACAATATTTCCCCTGACACAGCCTGAGACTGTGTCCTCTGGTTCTCTCAGGGCTGCCATGCCACTCCCGCTCTGTCCTGGTCTGCATGAGAGGTACAAAAGAATGAAAAATTCCAACAATGAATTGGAAACTGGCCCAAAAATGAAAATTCTCGCAAGCAGAAGAGCAGAAATGATTTTGCTGCTGCTGGGATCTGAAAGGCAATGGCTGTTCCTCCTTTGCACCCACTTCTCTGTCATCCCTGCCCAGCTGGAACCAGGGAATGAGGCTCCACGTTCCTTGGAACACTTCTGTCCCTTTGAATTCTTTCTGTGTGCCACTCATCCCCAGCACTGAGCCCCTTCCAGAGGTGCACCTGCCTCAAAGAAGGTAGCAGCAAAAAAAAAAAAAAAAAAAAAAAATTCACAAGAAACCTGTGAGCTTCTGACAAGTTTTGCAGCCCAGCCTGGCAGATGCAAGATTTCCTGATAATCATCAAAACAGTTGGATCCTTTGTGCAGCTTATCTGAGCCAAACAGAACCCGGGGCCCTTCTGAGGTTTGTCCTGCTCTGGTGTGGATGGCCTTCAGACAGACAATGCATTTGGAAAGCCATTTTCTTTGTTGTGCTGGGCACAGCAGCCAGCAGAGTGAGGAGCAGCACTCCTGTGCCATATCACCAGGCTCATGTGTTTGCTTTTTCAGCCTCTGCTGTTTGATCCTCTGCACTGGATTCTGTGCAGATACAAAAAAGAATTACCAGTGGCACCAGGGGAATTTGTACAAATGAAACAGAGGCGATGAGAAAAATTTATTAAAAAGAGTACCCGAGATGGGATTTCTCTGCTAAAGGCTAAATAATGTTAATTTCCTAGAAACTGATCCAACCTTTCTACTCGTGGCTCGGCACTGCAGGCAGCACATCTGTTTGTCCTGGGCTTGGGAAGGACTTGGCATCCTTCCTCCTGTGGTCAGCAGGGTGTCTAGAAACTGATGTTTTGCTTGATGTGGCAAGCTACAGGGTTCCAAGAATAATGATGGCTGAAACATTACCCAGGGAATAAACAAATTTATTCTTTTTTTCCCTTTCTTCTTCCTTGTGATAAAGCCTATCTTGTGATATTTAGGGCAGCTCTTTTATAATTTATAGATACCAGCCTGGTATCTTATCAGGGAATAAGATGCATGAGTGAGCGTACAGCTTGTTTTTCTTTCACTAATCAGCTTTTCAGCCTGTCCATCAGGATTCAATCAAATTTGAGGAGGAAAAGTTTAAAAGATACAAATACCTGCAAGCTTTGTAAGAAGAAGCAAGAAGAGAGAGAGAGGTTATTAAGGTTAGCCACTGAGAAAAAGGCTGCACTCTGAGCCAGACCTCTCCTGGACTCCAGGTCATTACTCCTAAAGCTTCTCTCAATGGAGCATCTAAAGCACCCCAAGAATGTGCTCCAAGCAGACTCTGATGTCTGATCAGAGCTGTGACCACAATGAAACGCTTAAAATAGAAGAAGAAAGCCATCTAGATCAATGAACCACAGACCCAAACCCGTGGGAAGTCAGGATTCCCTATATTCTCTACCCATGCAGGCCCCTGCTGGAGTTTTGGTCAAACTTTTGCAAAGAGCAGTGTGAGTTCCTGTGAGAGTCTGCCTCTGAGCAGCACATCCCCTCTGGAGTTTTTCCCTCTTTCCCTGTCTGTTCGCTGAGAGGACTCACTCCAGGAGAGGGCACAAGTCCAGCCCTCCCTCCAATGCAGTAAAATCTGGATTGTCATAGCAAAGGGGATGGCTATGATCATCCTGAGAGAGAGAGAACAGATTTCTGCTACTGCAGGAGAGCACAGGCAGTTCTGACAGCACCAGCCAGGGCCATCCACCACCACCCCCTGCTCCAGAGCACAGGGAGGGAGTGCAGACTGAAAACCTGAGGTGGGATGTGATGGGAGAGGGCTGAGTGGCAATTTCCTGGAGCAGTGTCACCGTGTGAGTGAGAATCACATCTCAGATGAGCGCTGACACCCCTCATCCCCCACAGATCAGTGGCTCTGTTCCAGATTGCAAGGCAAGCTGTTTTCCATTACCATCTGTATGGCAGATTACCTTTGTCAAGTGGGCAGTTTGCCTTATCTATCTCTTTGAGTGACCACAATCACACCTCCCTCGGGAGGGGACATTGCTGATAACAGCTATGGAATGTCCCTGCATGGCTGATAAGAACTATAACCTCCATTGTGAGATGCTCCGCCCAGAGGGAGGAGCCAAGCATTGCTACCCAGATATAATCCAGAGGTTTTGAGACACCAGCACGGCTTTCTCCATGGGATTCCCCAGAGGAACAGCAGCTGCCTCTTCCCCTGGATCTTCAGAGGAAGAATCCATCCTTCTCTACAGGATCCCTGCTCCAGCAGAACCACCCCTGACACTGCAGGAGGGCTGAGCCACAATTCCAATGGGACTGCTGCCAACACCCTGACCCACAGGGTGTCAGGTTGGGTTCTGACTCTGGCAGTGCTGGTCTAGGGTACTGCATTGTTTATTTTATCCTTTTATTTTTCCTTCCCTATTAAAGAACTGTTATTTCCTGCTCCCATATTTTTTGCCTGAGAGCCCTTTAATTTAAAGTTTACAGCAATTGGGAGGGGTGGGGAGGGTTTACATTCTCCATTTCAGGGGAGGCTCCTGCCTTCCTTAGCAGACTCCTGGCTTTGCAAACCAAGACAGGCTCCCAGGATGATCCCATCTGTGAAAGGCACAGCACCTGGCAGCTGTCAGTGCTGTTACCCCTCCTCACACCAGGTACCAAGCAACTATTTGATTGTGGTCACTATTTACCTGAGAAATGTACGAAATGGAGGCTGGGATGGAGCTGGCTTTTAGTTCACTCTCCATTCCCAAAGCCCAGCCAATGGAAAACAATTTTATTTTTACACTGCCCTGACATCCAGCTGCCCAGCATGGGACACACACATTACTCTGGCAAGAAGCTGATAAGAAATTTGTACACTGGTGCATGAAATGAAAATAAAACAAGGCTGAAATTCACCCAGAAAAAACAGGAGACAGCTCAGGGGCTTGCTGCATCCATCTGACATTTGGAGCTTCAGCTCACAGAAAAACACAGGTAATTTAGAAGATCACATGTAATTAAAATCTGCACGAGGGAGTTTATGCCTGTCAGACCAAAGTATCACCAGCAGTAGATTCTGCACCTCTTTGAAGAGAACAAAAGATTCCCTTTGACCTCAAAAGGTTCCCTTTCAACTCAAAAGGTTCCCTTTGATGTCAAAAGACTCAATTTGACCCCAAAAGGTTCCCTTCTATTTCAAAAGGTTCCCTTTGGCCTCAAAGGGTTCCTTTTCAACTCAAAAAGTTCCCTTTCACCTCAAAAGGTTCACTTTGACCCCAAAAGGTTCCCTTCAACCTTCAAAGGTCCTTTCCTTTTGACCTCAAAAGGTTCACTTCGACCGCAAAAGGTTCTCTTTGACCTCAAAAGGTTCCCTTCCACCTCCAAAGGTTTACTTTGACCTCAAAATGTTCCTTGCCATCTCAAAAGGTTCTCTTTCACCTCAAAAGGTTCACTTGGGCCTCAAAAGGTTCCCTTCCACCTCATCCTACCAGGAGCAGCTGCTGTTGTTGGAAGCTGGTGGCTGCTGTGAAGAACATCACTGTTTTAAGGTGTGGGCTATTTCTAGAGTCAAAACTCACCCCCAGTGTGCCTCTCTGGAGATGATTGCTGCTGTCGCTGAGAACACGGAGTCTGGAGATCATGAGGGGATGGAAAGGAAGCTGTGAAGCCTTGGCAGCAGCTTTTGAAGCACTATGAGGACATGCTGGATAGCTGCTGCTGGCTGCACGGGGGACAAAAATTGCTCTTCAGAGCTGAGAGAGGCCCTTCAGCAGAGAGGCGCTGGAGGAGAGCCCGAGCAGCACTGCTAGCAGAAATTAGAATCAGCTGCTGTACACAAATGGAGCCTGCAGAGGAGTTTGTTGGCCTAAAAATGTTCATTTCAGACTGACAATTCACCATTTAGCTGTGGCGCTTTTTTAGTCCCATCACTCTGATTTTTCTGTGTTTGCAATTAATCCGTCCTGTTAGCGGTCACCTGAACTGTCAGGGTTATCAAAAGTGGGGTTAGCAAGGATCACCTTCAGAAATAAAACCACAGAAAGTTCCAGAGAAGGATGGGTTTTACCACCTCTGTGCCGCCACCCCGCAGCAATTTATCCATCTCCCTGTCTCAGCCCATCTCCTGCAATGCATGAGGCACAGCCTGGAATTGCATTTTAGCAGCAGGTTGGAGTAATAGATGCTAAAGGAGCAGTGACATTCCTGATGTGTGATGCTCTGTGCACCATAGGGAGCTGAAATCTCACTTGGTGTGCCTTATGGCAAGCCATAAATCCCTGGCTTTATGTGCTGATGTAAAAACCCGTTTAACAAATCCACTGGAGCTGACTGCCTGCATCAATGTTATGACAGGCAATAGACTCCCAGCAGCATTCCTGTGAGGAAACATCCCCACACCCTGATCCTGGGCTGTATATTAATTTAATATGTTCATGAGAGCACCTGTTAGAGTGAAGGGATTCCTGTTTCCAGCTCAGGATCCATCCAGCAGCTGTAAAAGGGCAAATGGTGCTTCCAGCACAGCTGCCCTGAGCACTCCCCTCAAACTCTGGGTGTTCTGGGTACTTAATGCTGCTTTTTGTGGCTGTGTTGCACATTTTTAAGGGTGGAATTCATCACTGCTCTCGTGTGCTCAGAGACACAAGGTGGAAATACAGATGAAATACGCTGATAGCCTCGAGAGACAATGGAGCAGGAATCATCCTGCATCACAACTGAGGAGTACACTGGAATTTTATCATCAAATCTGCAAAGGAACGCCAGGAAAATCATCTCACTGTGGTGATTTTAAATGTCTGCTTGACTCCATGCACCAAAGAGAACCTTTGATGAAAAGGCCTTTAGATAAGGAAAACATGAAGGATGAACACACACTGACAGCTACACACACTGAATATTTAGATTAGTGTATTACTACTGAATATTTAGATTATTGTATCACTTGGTGGAGTTATTATAACTAAATATAATAACTATATTATTAAAATATAGATAGCTGCAACCCAAGTATTCAGGCCTCATTCCATAAATCTGGCAATTAATTTGTGTGCACAAAGTTTTGCTGGCATTTGAAAATCCAGCACTCTGAAGGAAAAAGAAATTGTGAGCTTTGAGATATTCAGGTGAAATTACACAAGTATTAATTAATAATCACTCAAAAACAAGCCCACAGAAACATACAGCTTACATAAAAGCAAAAACTTCTCAAATTAGCTGAGTATTACAGTGGTTGTAGAAAAGGGATGGGAGTTGCAGGATACTCCCAAAAGGGTGCAGAGTGTGAATTTAACACAGATACCTTTTGAGGTGGCTGCAAGGGAAAAAAATAATAAAGTGGGATTTTTATCTTAGTGCTCAACATTTCTGTGCTTAGAAAAAGTCTTGAAAGCCCTGGTTTTGTGGTGGATTTAGCTCTGAGGAAAAAGGCTTGGAGAGAACTTTCATCTTTGTCACAAATGCTACAAAGAGGTGACCTTGCAGCTGTGCAGGTGCAGTGGGAGCAGCTCTGCCAGGTCGGGGTGCAGCAGGTGAGGCTGTTTCCTCACAATAAATCATCCTGACCCAAAACAACACCGAGTTCAAAGCCAGGACTTCTCCCAACCACGTGAAGCTCAGGAAGGTTTCCCAGCCTGAGACCATGCACGTTGTTCCAACAACTTCCAGAGGTGCTGCCCTGGCTGCCAGGACATTATCCATCTCAGCAAGCAGTTCCCTGCTGCAGACATCAGTTGGTTCAGGACATAAAACACCAAATGAGGCCAAGACTCAACACAGAAATTAATGTACAGTCCAGGGATAATTGTGTGCTGCAGGTGTGCACTGAGATCTGGTGTTAATAGAGCATATTGATGTTGTGGATGAAATGAAATGCTTTCCCCACCACCATTTAACCATTCTCCCCGAGTTTGTCCTCTGCCTGACATGAACTAAAGCCCTAAATTAATTGTCACAACATTAATCCAGCTCTTTGCCCAATTACATAGCTCCTTGAATCATTAGGGCTCTGATGGAGTGGAAAACTGCAATGTGGAAGCCCCAAATTTTCCAGCTGCAGGTTCTCAAACAGGAGAGGGAAAGGAGACATAAACCAATTCCACACACAGAATTATAGTGCATTTCCAACCCAAGGACAGACAGCTGCCATCCCCCAGTTTCCCTCCTGCTTTCCTGCCCTCAGGAGATGAATCCACATGTGCAACCAGCTCAACCATACCAACCAATCTAGGAAAGTGAACAGCCACCTTCCAGTGCCTCTGTTTTCTGCTGATGCATTCCCATTTCCTCTGCAAAGCAATTTATTTATTATTTAAGCAATTTATTTATTATTATTATTGATTATATTAGTGCCTTTCTAACCCAAGGACAGACAGCTGCCATCCCCCAGTTTCTCTCCTGCTTTCCTGCCCTCAGGAGATGAATCCACACGTGCAACCAGCTCAACCATACCAACCAATCTAGGAAAGTGAACAGCCACCTTCCAGTGCCTCTATTTTCTGCTAACGTATTCCCATTTCCTCTGCAAAGCAATTTATTCAGCATGAACAATTTGTAATAATATATAGTACGTGGTCTGTGCTACATAAGCCTTTTCACATGTAATTAATATTTTATTTAATTTTAACATTAAATTACTTTTCTTACCCAATAAAAGATTATATTTTCCAGCTCAGGGATGCAAATCTACTGATAAATAATGTAAAGAAATGTTAAAATATCAACAGATATCAGTTTACTACAAAATAAATTGCTTCCTTCCCCAGAGGATGTTTAATCTCAATTATTGCTCACGGAAAGCACACACCACTAACGAGCAAGCCAAGAGCAACCCAACTCCTGCAAGCACATTTGATAACTAAACTGCAATATGTTAATAACCTCACCCCAACCCTGCTCCCAGGAATTGGGAACTCACAAAGCTGTTTGGTCCTTCATTGCAACAATTTCTGTGTTTCCCAAGGGGAAGAACCACGGTGAACACCCGAGGGAATGCAGCGAATTCTGTGTTTATGGTCATGTTCAGAACTTGCATGAAACATTATTTACTTTCAGAACACGGTTTATCAACTCCAATTGAAACATCCAAGGCCATGTTGGACAAGGACTTTCAGAACACAACTTACTAATTCCAGTTGAAATGTTCAAGGCCAGGTTGGACAAGGCTTGGAGCAGCCTGGTTTGGTAGAAAGTTCCCTGTCCATGGCAAGGGGATGGAATGAGATGATCTGAGAGTTCCTTTCCCACCCAACTGTTCTGGGCTTTTACAGACTTCTGTAAAGTGACTGGTGTAGCAGTGAGCTCCTTGTTGATGGAGTGACAAAACTCTCCTCTGTCCCCTTAAAAGGAAAGGAGCCCAGAAGTTTCTCTCCTGGATTAAGTGAAAAGACACCTCATAAAACCCAGAAGACTACGCCTCAAAGTCAAGGATAACTAATTAGACAGAAGCAAAAAGTCCTGCCTGGGTTATTTAGTAGAAAAAGAAGTAAACAAAGAAACTAATAGCTTTTGGGAGGTGTTTTACCAAGAAGAACCTCTTGCACCTAGATCAGCTTTTCTCTGTTTGTTATTTTGCCTTTTATTAAACCCTTTTGTTTCCAACACTGCAACAGAAGCCATCCTGCTGATTTTTATGCCTCCAAGAGTAGCTGAGCTATCTTAAGGGTGTTATGAGCCTCCAAGAACTTATTAGACCTAGCTCAAAAAAGCTAAATATAACAGACTGGAAGTGATGAAAACTCAAATATGGGCGGGTGAAAACTCAAATATGGGCAGGATAAAGTCATGCTGAGCTGACAGCTATTACATTCACTTTAATGTGGAAGAAGCAGCAGATAATTTTTGAACAGCTGCCTTACAGATAAATCACAAATCAACATTCAAAACAGGGCAACAGGATTCTAGGCCTTTCTTACTGAAAATGGGATTGACTCCACCAAAGCCACAGCCCAGAAGGGCTCTGTAACCATCTATAAATAGGCTGGTTACTCTTTTGGGTTTTTTAAACGACAAAAATGAAGGGAAGGTGCAGAGTCTGATGGGCGGATGGAGGAGTGTGTCACACACTCAGAGCTGAACGTTCTGGCTGCAGGGTGATGCCCAGAGACACAGCCCAGGTGTCCTGGTGGAAGAGCTGCTTCCATCAGCTCCATATTTATCCCAGAAGGGATGGGAGAGCTCAGCACCCCAGGGTTGGGTGGGATAAGCACAGCCTGACGTGTCTGACAGCCCTGGTTGCTTTATTTCCCACGTTCAATGGGATGGAAAATGAGAGTGTTGCTGTCACCAGAAGAGGAAATCAGCAGCAACACAGAGGCAGTGCCAGGTCTGTAGTGGCTGCACACAGATGTTACCAGGGTAAACTTGAGGAGAATATGACAAAGGCTGAGCAGCCATCCCCTGTTGGGTGGGAATGTTCAGAGTAGCTGGTTGAGAGGGAACATGTGCAAAATGGGTGAATGGTGTGAGGACCCCAGCTGCAGGAGAACATCTGTGCTGATGGTGCTGGCACTGAGCACTGCTTGCATATTCATGCTGTCATTACCACTCCTGCTTCTCTGCAGCTCCTTATTGCTGCAATTCTCATCTCTGCAGCCAACAGAGAGCACCAGCAAGCCCAGTTCGCAGAAACACCCTCGGGTATGGCCAGAGAAAAACAAATTACAAGTGGGCAGCCTGAAATTCCAGCATTGCAACTGCACAAACCTCTTGGTGGCCACCTGGGGCACCTCTTGTGATTGTCTTTAGAAATGTCAGCCTTGGGAGCTCCACAAGCTGCACCTCTCTGAGGGTGAGGTTGCACATTGGCGCAGTGCAATGCTGTTTATACTCATGGCCAATGATCCCCTTTGCTTCCAGAGCAGCATTAAAGGGATTTATGCACAAATCAGTAAAACTCTTCCTCTTTGCAGCTGCAGCAAGTGAACTGCCCTGCTTTGAGTGGGTCTGTGTGAAACTGAACCTGGCCAGTGCAAGGGCAAGGGCATCTAGTCCCAATGGCCACTTAAACCTGCACCAGCAATAAGTGCAATCAGTTAGAAAAATAATAATAAACCACTGTGTGATATGGAGAGATCATGAAAACCATTTGAAGAGCTTGCCTGGAAATAAACTCATCATCTCTCAGATGCTATTTTACATAGTACTATCGTCTCCCCAGTGCTTTTCACCTCCCACTGCTTACAAATACCTCTGCTTAGAGCTGTGGTTTAGGTGAGAGATGAAGAACACAATGAGCTCCATTCCCCCTGTTTGCATCTCTGCTAGCATTTACATTTTCCAGTGTAAGCTGACATAGGGTATTGAAGCTGGGGAGAATTTTTTCCATCCCCACCTGTCGTAGACATCCTTTTGTGAAAAATCCTTTCTTAGGATTTTTTCCCTTCTGAGAAGCTGAGAGGCCTCAGGAACAAAATGTAAACAATGATTATCTGCTGCTGTGGAATGCAACAGGTGGATTTTTGATTGACCCATGCTGGATGTTTATAATTAATGGCCAATCAAGGCTGAGCTATCTCAGACAGAGTCTGAGAGAGCTGCCTTTTGTTATCATTCTTTTCTAGTCTTAGCTTAGCTAGCCTTCTGAGATGAACTTTTTCCTTCTATTTCTTTTTTGTATAGTTATAATATTATTTATATATATATATATATATATAATAATAAATCAAGCCTTCTGAAACATGGAGTCAACATATTCATCTCCTCCCTCATCCAAGAACCCCTGTGACCACTGTCACACCCACCTGGCCAAAACCACACCACACTACGAGTTTTTGTATCCTACAGTCATCCCCCAGCCATTTCTACCCTGTGCTGCTGCTGACCCCTGAACTCCTGCATCTTTCACACACTTCCACGCTCTGAAAATTACATTAGAAATCTTTGACATGCAAGCTCAGTGCTGCAAAAGCTACTGCACCTCCTAAATTAACATTTATGTGCTCTGGCCCTAAACCTTCTGACACAGGTAACTCACAGGGGCAGCCAAGGGGAGATGTTAATACACTGGAAATTAAGAGCTAAATGTGACATTTAGGGAGTAAATAATCTATATACAAGCAGAGGCATGACCCTTTTTGCCTCATGCAGAAGAATGAACTGCTATACCAAGTCTCTGATGGAAGACAGATTGCAGATTGATTATTTTTTTAAAAAAACTCCTTTCCCTCTAAATTCAAATGTTATGTATTACACAAGTTCTTCTTTCTCCTTAAAGTTAATCTGCAGGAACATAGAGCCAGTGCATATATAAAAACTACCACAAAAATTTGGATTTTTTTATACCAGGGCATAAACTGGAGCAAAAGCAGCAGCATATCAGGTAATTAATTCGTGGAACTTTAAACTGATTTCCAGCAGTTCAGACTTTCCTGTGCTGTGATTTTTGTCTACCTCTGGATTTCTGCATGAAGTTTTTCAACTTCTTACGTGAAGGAACTTCATGAAAATGTTTTATATCCAAACACAGACACTGTGGGATCCCATTCCACACAGACTGCCAGCCTCATCAGCACCCACGTTGCACAGCTGAATTTTGCCAGGCACTCTATCACAATCCACAGAATCTATCACAATCCACAGAATCTATCACAATCCACAGAATCTATCACAATCCACTACAGCATCTGTCGCTATCCAGAACAGAAAATTCATTTTATGTCAACTGCAGGCAAGCTTGATGAATTAGAGGCTCCAAAGATTATTTTTGCCCCACTTTTCCATCCCCTTTTGCAGCTTCGTGCAGAGAGCTCCAGGCTGGCAGGAGCAAACTCTGTCCAGGGTCCACAGAGCCTGGGCTTGGTCTGTGCAGGTCCCAGCCCAGGCACCACCCTCTAAATGTTCTTGGTCATGTCAGGGGGTTTTATCCAAGGAAACAGCTCAGGGAACACTGCCATGGGCTGAATCCAAGATGAACAGGCTCAGGGTAAAGCTGTCACCTGCCTCCAGGTGGCTTCGGGCAAGTCACTCAGGTTCTTAGCATCTCTTCTTGAGTAATAGGGTGGGAACGGGATTATTGCACAGGTACACTGATGGGAAAAGGGGAGGGATTGATTGGTTTGGTATCAGCTTGTGTTCCTCTGGACTAATCTCATCTGTGCATGGAGTACATGGGAAAGAGGGAAAGAAGAAGATGGAAAACAAGAAAGAAGGAAAAGAAAATAGAAAAAGGAAGAAAATATGGAAAAGAAGGAAGAGAAGAAGAAGGAAAAGAAGAAGGAAAAGAAGAAGGAAAAGAAGAAGGAAAAGAAGAAGGAAAAGAAGAAGAAGGAAAAGAAGAAGAAGGAAAAGAAAGAAGGAAAAGAAAGAAGGAAAAGAAGAAGAGAAGAAGAAAATTATGGAAAAGATGATGGAAAAGATGGAAAAGACGGAAAAGACGGAAAAGACGGAAAAGAAGAAGAAAAAGATGGAAAAGATGATGGAAAAGAAGGAAAAGAAGAAAAGTGGGGGAAAAGATGGGGGGAAAACAAGAAGAAGGAAGAAAAAGAAGAAGGGAAAAAAGGAAGAAGGAAAAGGAGAAGGAGGAAAAGGAGAGAGGAAAGAAGAAGGGAAGATGGAAAAGGTGATGGAAAAGAAGGAAATGAAGGAGTAAAAGAAGAAGGAAAAGAAGGAGGAAAAAAAGAAGGAGGAAAAAAAGAAGGAGGAAAAAAAGAAGGAGGAAAAAAAGGAGGAGGAAAAGAAGGAGGAGGAAAAGAAGGAGGAGGAAAAGAAGGAAAACTAACAGCACCAAGGGGATAGCAGTCAATGCCTGATCAAACCAAGCTGCACCCAATTTGTTTCCATACATCTCTCAAGCTGCAGCTTGTCAGAGTCACCTGAATAATCCTGGTATAATTCCAATCCATATTTCCACCTAAATAATTGAAAATCTTTAGCATGCAATTAATACAGCTGGCAGTGACACAGCACATCCATCTGCCCCCTTGCACCAGGCAAGGTTCAATAACCAATATGCCCGATGGGCTGAAATAATTTAGAGCCCATATTTATCCTCAGGAGTGGCTCTTGCTGGCTAAAGGTTTCACCACTTCCTCATAAATTTAAGGGCTGAGTGCCCAGAGGAAGAGATTTGTGGGGAGAATCCTGTGCAGGGGAGTGACAGCCTCTAATGACACCTCCTCGTGGGGAAGAGTTGCTTTCGTGCAGTCATTTTGAGGTATGAAATTTTGATAACTCCTTAATCACTGCGGTCTAATGAGGGGGAGGCAGCAGGGGAAGGGGGGATCCATCATGTCAGCTCAGGTTCCTGGCTCTCCTCCTGCTGGGAACGCTCAGCACGACACAGGGGGCTCCTCTGCAGCTCCAAAATGGGATTTTGTGGCTTTCCAAGAACCTCTGCTTTCCCCAAGGAAACCCCTTTCCTTCAACATTCATCCACATTCTTTCAATAGTCATCCATAATCCCAAAGAAAAAGTGTTGCTCAAAAAAGTCCCAAGGGCTGAGATTTAAATCTAAGCTGCCTTAATTTAAAATTGGTCAAAATGGATTATTTTATCCTGCCAGTGTTTGCTGCACTCACTGCAAACCTTTGATGCAGTGCTTAGTTTTTTAATTCACACTCGTGAATTAAATATTGTTATTTAATATTGTTATTTAATATTAATATCTGAACTAAGTCCCCAGTGACACTTGTGGCCTCTCAGGTGTCATTATTATTGTTATTATGAAGTTCTTGCATTTTATCCCACTGAATCTCTAAACATATAAAGAAATAAATTATTTCCTACAGATGGAAGAGCTGGGAGCAGTCAGCAGACACAGTGGGCCGGGGCTCTCCTCCTGCAGTTCCAAAAAGGGATTTTGTGGCTTTCCAAGAATCTCTGATTTCCCTCAAAAAACTCCTTTATGTTGTCAATAGTCATCCACAATCCTAAAGGAAAAAAAAAAGTGTTTCTCAAAAAAGTGCAAAGGGCTGAGATTTAAACTAAGCTGCTTTAATTTTAATATTGGTCAAGCTGGATTATTTTATCCTGCCAGGGTTTGTTGCAGGTGTCACTGCAGACCTTTGATGCAGTGTTTAGTTTTTAATTCACACTTCATACCTGTTAGCTAATAAAAATCTAAGTCCCCAGTGACACTTGTGGCCTCTCAGGTGTTATTATTATTGTTATTTTGTCCCACTGAGTTTTTGAACATATAAAGAAATAAATGGTTTCCTGCAGATGGAAGAGCAGTCAGCGCTCTCAGATCCCATGAACCACCAGCACAGAGTCCCTGGTGCTGATAAACTGCTCAGAATTTTGAGGTGTTGAGGCCCACAGTGAGGAAGGAAACACCAAAAATCCTTATTTTACATTTACTAAAATAAATTACTCGTGCTCTTTCAGCAGGCGCTAAGATATTTCTTGATTATTTCTGTTCAGAGATTGTTCCATGTGAAAAGCTCCCTGTCAGGCCAATATTGGAGCAGTTCCACCCTGCACCTTTCCCCAGTGCCAAGCTGCTTTTTGGGGAGTGTGGATTTGGACAATTTTCACCAGGAGTTCTTTGAGGTGATTTTCACACAGCCAAAAAGACTCAGCCAGTTCTCACCTACCCACCCCTTCTATCAGCACTTAAATAAGGAATTTTCCTTCTTTATTAAATTGATGTTAAGTTGTCCCAAGACACAGAAGAAGTCTAATGAAATGTTTAAATCTGAGTCATTCCTTTTGTCCTGTCAGATTGGACATCAGTCTGTCAAACACAACCACATCTTCCCACCACTTCAGGAAACATAACTAAATTTAGAGGTTTCACAGTTCTCACCATCAATAATCATTCTTAACCTATTCTGTTACTAATAGCCTGTGATGAAATTGGTGTATTTATAAGA
Organism: Ammospiza nelsoni; assembly: GCF_027579445.1. Classification (NCBI taxonomy): domain Eukaryota; kingdom Metazoa; phylum Chordata; class Aves; order Passeriformes; family Passerellidae; genus Ammospiza; species Ammospiza nelsoni. The sequence goes on from NC_080645.1 coordinate 18,639,985, forward strand.
AAGGCAAATATTGTGACAACTGAAGCTCAGTTTTAGGGCTGCTGCTGTTGAAGTGCTCCTGGCATGAAGGCAGATGAATTTCTAATTGACTGGAGGACAATGTTGATTCCTACCTCCTTCTAACCCTTATCACAAAATATAAAAGGGTTCAGAAAATAAATCTCTTTCAGAATAAGGTTCTGCAAAACCAAACCTGAAGAAATCTTGTGCTGATTCCTACATACATCTGGAAAATTCAAGAATCTCACCACATATTCTTCCCCAGTGCTGCCTTTCTCCTGCCACCTGCCTACAAACCCGTGTCACCTTGTTCAGGGGACTCACTTCAGCTCAAGGAGGCTTTAAAAGTGCATTTCCACCCCCTAAGCATCAGCATTCCCTCTCCTGGAACAAACATTTTTGTTTCTCAGAGGCAGAGCCTTTTAATTGTTTCATCTCAACCATTCAAATGAAAACATTCTTTCATGTAAAGTCAAACTTCCCAAGAGACTCTAAAAGCAAACACATCACCCTTTTCTTGTCTTTTACCTGCATGCTTCTCATTTTTTACTCTGTTGTAGGAGCTGAAAAAAATTCAGCTTTCTATGCAAAACTTCAGCAGCAGTGTCTCTAAAACCAATTAGAAGTTAGGCTTAGCATTTTGAATGTACCAACAGAAAAAGCAAGCAAGCAACACCACAAAGTAAGGATGAGTGTTTTAACTCTGATGACTCTTTTTGAAGAGGGGCTGAAGTCCCATTTAGAATACATATGCTCTCTTGCCATTATATTACAAAGAATTGGTTTCAAAATGAAATGAAGCCTCTTGGGTTCTCAAAAAAAGAATTATTCTTTTTTCTTTCCCCCTTCTCACAAACAGCAGCCAGCTCTGCATTGTTTTCCTGTGAGGGAAGTTCTGCTTAACAAGACCAATCCTTTCTACATCACCATTCCTTAAGGCCACCTTCCTCCTCCTTTTATCTTTTTCTCGAAATTATTTGTCCCTCACACAATCTCTCACCTTTAAGCCCTTTCAAAAATTGATTCCAGGCTTTCTAAAAGCCTCTCCAGCTCCCACTTCAAAGATCTGGATCAACAGAAAAGCAGAGAGACAGGACAGACATCCTTCAGCTTCCCCCCATTGTGGATTAGAAATGAAGCACCTCCAATTTCTCCTCTCCTCTCCATAAACTCCATCCTTCACCTGAATTTCATCTGCATTTAGGTCACTCCTCTCTGCCTTACCCTCCAAGATTTTCAAGAGAAGATGTGAGGCAACACAATTCCCAAACTTTGAGCAGCCTCAGGAGCTGCTGCCATCTCCAGGGATGGTTTCACCCCAAAAATCCCACAGAAAGCCAGGAATGCTCAAATCCTCCATCCTCTGGTGGCTTTTTTTTTTTTGGCAGATGACTCTCCTGGATGACATGGAACACCAAATTCCTCCTCTCACAGGAGCGGGGCTCTCAGGCATTGTTTGAAATCCTGTCTGAACAAAGTGGTGCCATTTCCCTCCAGCTCCTGCTCTCCCTCCCTTTGTTTGCTTGCAGCTATCAGGATTTAAAGTTCCTGCCTTCTGCCTCTTATCAGAGGTATACATTTGCTGTTGATAGCTTTTAGTGAAAGTTATTATTAGGCAACTTTTCACTTTTATCTCTTTTCACTTTCTGCTCCAGAAAACGTTATCACTCCTTTCACTAAGTGCATGATAATTGGAGATTTGAAATTACAGGTACAACACACAGAGATTTAATGGATCAATTTGACAGGCTAAAAGAATTCTAGTTCCCTTATCTATTTAGCATTTAAATAGTGCTTTTTCCTAATTAGTCTGTAGTTATAGTTACCAAAGTAATTGTCAATGGCTGTAACCACAAATAAAGCAGATGTGTCAGAGCCAGCCTGATCTAACACTGGATCAGGACCTTTTCCAGGAATGAGCAAATACTCTACAAGGTTTCACTCAGAGCCAAACATCTCCTGAGATTTTAGAGGAGTTGGATCAATGAACAAACCTCAAGAGAGACCAGTGACCTACTTTACACCTACTTGCAGTCTTTTCAAGGAGTAGTAAGAACAAAAAAAGAAGCCAGGTTTTGCCATGCACCGTTTGGAATGTCCATTTGTGCCCAGAGCTCTGTGGTTTAAATCCCTGTGCACAAGCACCAGTGACAGCCTAGGAAATGTCAGAGCTCTGGGACAGAAGCAGCTGGGTCCCCAGAAAAGCCTTCCCAAAGATCAGGAAAGTAACAGAAAAAATAACGAGAAAAGAAACAGCAAGGTTTTGTTCTCTCCTTTGATGTTTGAACTAATGGATAAAAAATAAAAAAGCATTTTGTTCTTGGTGTATAAGAAACATTTGTTCTGTTGTCCCCAAAGATCTAGCTTGAAAATCAATTAAAAATGAGCGCAGGAAATTTTCCCTCCTCACATGAAGGCTTTGTTGTCAGAAAGTGAGGGGGAATCTCACAGTTTGGGGAACAGAAGTGTTTGCCAAGCCCCCAGTGCTGGCACCAAAGCAGAACCATGTTCTTCAGCAGTGCAGAATCCAGAACCACACATTTGTGTGGCCAATATCTGCACTTTTCTTCTTGGGTTCCTTCCCATGAAGAAAAGCTGTGTGAGGATCGCACATCTCACAGAAAAACCTTCATCCCTCTTCCTCTCCTTCCTCCTTCCCAAATCACCCAACCCCAACCACAGCCCTGCTGAACCCATTCCATCATACACAATTATTCAAATATTATTTGTGTGAATAATTTCCAAAGTATTTCCATTGCAAATGCTGCAGGATGTGCAATCCATTCCCTAAAACAGGCAGTGAACTCTGACCAGACCACCACAAACTTGAATGTCATTTATTACTGCTGAAAAGCGAAATATCTGCATTAGAAACCTGAAACAGGAACATCTCATTCACATCTAACCCTTCCCCTCCAGTCCTGGTTGCACACCCTGCAATAATCCCAGAGCCAAGTCACTGAGCCTGAAGATTTGGAAATTCAGTCTAAAAATGTCATCTCCCTCACACAAGCTTTCCCACTTGTGTATGGATTATTCAGAACATCCCCTTTTGTCACTAGGGAGAGTGAGCTCAGTGAAATTTTGATATTTTTTCCTCAGCATTTTAAGAAAATAAAGCCACCTTTACATTGTGACAGAAAAAAAAAATGAAGCTGTGCTACAACACAGAAAACTTGAGGTTTTTAACATAGCACCCTTGAAACTATATTTTCCAAATGCTTTTCCCCAGCTTTATATAAAGCTGCAAAGAAATCTTGTCAGCTGGTTCCTTGCAGATATCCATGGCAGGGAATCCCTTTGGGGATGAATATTCACCAAGGTTTTCCACTACTCCAGGGCTCCTGGATACAGACCAGCAAGAATTTTCCAAAAATATACACATTCTGCTGCAGCCCTGCAACCTGATTTAGCCTCCTGCTAGGATTTTATTGCCTTTATACCCATGCAGAATCTTGCCCATTATTTTCCTGCGGCTGCTTTACTGCCTCTGTCCATCAGAGGAATTTTCTGGAAAAATAGGAAACCATATGCTTCCAAGTTGATTTTTTTTCCCCTGCAGACACAAAGTCTTTTTTTCTGCAGACAAAAAGATATTCAGCAGAATTTATTAATTTCTAATGATAATTCTGATAATTTCTAAGCACAGCTTTGTCCTTCTTCACCACAGAGATCTGGATGTTTGAAACACTGAGATTAAAAAAGTCCAGTTTTGGGTATCCATCCAAAGCACACCAAATGAACAGGCTCATCCAAACATGCCAACAGCCTAAATTTGTAATTCTCCGGCAATGGAAATCTCTCTTCAGCCTTAATGAAAATTCACTTGCACAAGGCTTGAGGGATCATGCATGGAGGAGTGTAATTAAGGCCCACTGAGAATCCATGGAGTGATTGAATTCCTCACTAATTATTCAATCACCCATTGGCCCTGCTGCAGAAAATCTCATCCTCTGCGATCCTCCCCATCCAGGAGTGCAGGGCTTGCAAAAGTCCTTGGGTTTGCTTATTGAAATCAAATTTTTATCTTTTTTTTTGTTTTGTTTTTCTTTATTTTGTTCTTCTCATGAAAGCTTTAGACTTCACTGAAGACAAGGAAATTTCTGTAAAGCTGAACATTATTTCAAGTGTGTTTGTGTGTTCAAAGCAGAAAAGAGAGAGGAAAGTTTCATATGAGCTCAGGAGATGAAGGAAAAGCCAAAAACAAAAACATTTATAGGAACTTCTGATGTGGCTCAGAGGTCTCAAAAATACATCCCAGCTTTCCTTAGAGGACAAACGTGGCTATGAATTCTGAGATAAAAATCAGAAACTGATTGAGGAGGGAAGGGTTTGTCTGTGGCAAACAAAGGTATTTAAACTGAGGCAAGAAAAATCACATTAGGCACCAAAAAATACCTTCCCAAACTAAGGAAAGTACTAGAAAAGTGACATGGGAAGCTGCAGAGTCTGATAGATCCTGGAAATATAATATACTTGAAAAAATAGAAGAATAGAATAGAATAGAATAGAATAGAATAGAATAGAATAGAATAGAATAGAATAGAATAGAATAGAATAGAATAGAATAGACCCTGATAGAGAAAAAATATAGAACAGCAGGATATTTAAAAACTCGTCAAGGTCTACAATTACATAGACACATCCTATTTTCCCTTTCCAGCAGCTTGAGGACTGTCAGCCAAAGATTTTGTATCAAATTTGTTCAATTCCCACAAGTTTTCCTCTCTAATTGAGGGAAGGTTCTCCTTACATCTCCTAAAGGCCAAAGAACTTCTCTTACCCTTAAATGAGCCCCAAACTCAGAGCAGTTCCTAGCATGCATCATTCAGTTTGAAATATGATTTGGTTTTGTTTCCCACTTGTTACACTTGCATTTAAAAAAGAAAATCTATTGCAAGAGCTGTCACTTAAAAATATAAATTTAAAACCTGTCAAAATACATCTTCTCTCAATTTCTCAGAATTGATCTCAACCTTTTCCCTGTCAAGACAAGAGACACTTTTACAGATCCAATATTAATTTATGACTTGTTTTGGGTGACCTACATATGCAACCAAAATAAAGAAAATAAATTAACCCTCCACAAGACGATTTCTCTGATAAAAAGGAGCAGAAATAAAGAGCAGGGCTGTGCTAACTCCACATCCCATGGCAACCTCTGTCTCTGCAGCAGCAGTCACACAGGAGCTCTGAAGGCATTGCAAGAAAATATAATTTTGGAAGAGAAATTTGCTTTAAAAGAGGAATTTATAGAGAACCAAGCTGTGGTAAGAACAGGAAATCTCTTCCCCAGTGATGAGGAAAAAGCTGGAAGTTGCTTGCTGTGAAAAAATGTGTATTTTGTGATTGGCTTTTTGCAAATATTAAAATGAATATTACATGTGTTGTGTTAGAAAGTGATGCTGTATTAATTTTTTAAGTAGTGTGTTAAATATAGGTTTAGGTTATAACATAATGTTAAAATAGAAACTATGTATGTGGGATATTTTTTTAAGAAAGGAATGAAATACACTGAAATAGCAGCCACGGGACACCTGAATCTTTCAGAGAAAGAGAATTTATTGCTCCATTATCAGAAAAAAACAAACTTCTTGCTGCCTTATTTAGTCCTGAAAATGCTGTCAGGATTCAGAGAAAGAAGCTGGCACTGCCCAGACAGAATCCTGTGTTTGAATGGAATTTATGCATCATGTATGAGGTGTATGAATGTGCAACAGGCTGCTGCTTTTAAGGGTTAATCCCTTAAATAAAATAAAATAAAAGCATGTTACTGGAGATTCTGCAGAAATCTCCTTGTGAATGAATGTTGGCTGCAAGGATGTTTAAGAACAGCTGTCTATTCCAGAGAAAGAATCTGAGCATTCAAGCTGAGCATGACTACAAGAATTAAGAAAAAATACAAAAAAAAATGTCTAAAACATTCATTATTACAACAAGCACTAAGTTTCCCTTACAATGTGCAGCCTCTCTCTCTCCCTTTTAAATTAATTCACAATTAAATTTGAATCTGCAAAGTGTTGCCTTGGGATGGAGGGTTGTGTTCACATGAAGAAAACATCTTAAAGTCAGTTTTTCATTGCAATATGAAGAATAATTATGCAGCCAGCACAAGTGAGGCAGGAGAAGCTCTGGGGAAAGGAGAACAGGAGTAAATAAAGACAATTCTGGCTGCCTGATGAATATTTCTGTACTGCATCATCAAGGAGGGATGAAGCTGGTGGTAGCTGAGCTCTCATTCATCTCCAAAGGAAATTGGCGTTGGAAAATAGGAAATTCTTCATTAAAGAGGCAGAAAGCAATGTTCCTAAGATGAAATGGAGAAAAGGAGGGGAAATTATTGAAATTATTGGCAGTTGTGCCAGGCCAGGGCAGTGCCAGCCCTGAGCGTCCCTGGGATTTCACAGCCCAGCTGCAGGAACAGCAGCAATGCTGGAAACAACACCAAAATCAATATTTTTTATATAACTTTGGTCAGGGGGTTGTTTCTCCTTTGCCCAGATGGAAAGGGAGTGAAGTTCCTTCTCACAGGACTGTTCCAGCACTGGGGGTCTGAGGAGTTTAACATTTCAGCAAACTGGGAGATAATGAGCATTAATGAGCATTAATGAGCATTAATGAGCATCATCTCCAAACATCAGCCCTGTCATGGTCAGAGACACCTGACTCTGGGAAACCATCCACAAGGGAATGAAAAATGAGAAGATAATTCATATCAAAGGTGAAGGGATCAATAACCAGCAGGAAACCAAAGGACTGCATAACCTGGGACCAGTGAATGTGGAATTCCAGGGTTTTGACTGTAGAAATATGGGAAAAATCAAATAAATTTCATGTGGGATGGAATGATTCTCTCTGCACAACCCAGGCAGTGTGTGGATGAAATTATTTCTGTGGACGAAATTATTTCTGTGGACGAAATTATTCCTTTGGCACATCCTGGCCAGAACAACATCAAGGCAGCAATACTTTAATTCTCTGACACTAAAAATGTTGTTGGAGGGTTTTTGTTTTTCAGTGACGCAGTGCCCACCTCTCCAGGGACAGAATTTCCATTGCCTGAACCCAAACCAGCCCTGTGCAAGAGGCAGTTTTTGTAAAACAAGCACCAACAAAACACTGAGAGAGCACCCCGGGGCCTCAGCTGCAGCTGGCATCTCAATGAAGCCAAAACCACAGCACAAACCAATGCAGAATAAATAAATAAATTAATTAAAAGCTGTAGTTCTACTAAAAAAAAAAACAAAAACCAACAAAACAATTTTGTAATTCAAGTCTCCAGGGGGAAAAAAAATCAACATATTTGCCATACTAAAATACTGGTTATACAAATTAATTCTTAAATGAGCACTAATTTTGCCACAGTTATTTTCAGACATGGCAGAGTTAAAAGCAAGTTAATGGCTCAAAAGTCAATTTTACCTCCATATTAAGATTTCCATTTGAAAATGGATTTGTGCTTTCTCTCCCCATGATGTGAAAATTAAGAATTTGAAGTTCTCTCTCTGAATCTCAAACAATTTTTAGACAGTTTCTTGAAATGTAAAAATTAACTAGGAACATTAAATTTGAAATGAAAAAATGTAAAAATACAGTATTAGGGAAAGCCTGCAAAAGAACACTAATAGTTTATTGAAATTCCTGATTTCTATTTCTAAATGAGATGTTTAAAATTAGCATATATTTACAGGAACCTGTAATGTTATAACCATTAATAATCTTGGTTAGATTAACATTAATAGAGCTTTATTTTTAGGATGCTCAAACCTGGACTTTAACATTGTCAGCTCTGTTGCCAGGATGAGATTTTTGTAAAAAGCTCAGCTAAAATTTATCTACCTAAGGAAAAAAGAACAATATTTCAGAAACTCTGAGTGTTTTCACTGAAACTCTGTGTCAAAAATGTCCTTGATGTGTTGATATATTCTGAAAACTGGGCAACTTTGGTTCTCAAGCAGGAGATGAGATCTTTTGACAACACAGCCTGAAGGAGATTTCTGCTGCAACATCTCTGAGGTAAAAAGGCACATGAAGGAGGAATTTGACCCTGCTGTGTCTGAGAAATATTGCCATCAGCTTTATCACAAACCAGACAAAACCAGCACAGAAGTGAAAATTTGCAGTGCATCTCCAGAAGGAAAAAAAAAATCAGATATTCAAGTTTGAAAGCTGTGGCCAATGGAAATACCAAACAGGAGTTCTTCAGGAGGACATGCAGTAACTTTATGCACCAAAAGTTCTGTCAGAAGGATATTATTAATAATTAAAAATATAAAATAATGAGAAGGAGGAGGAAGGAGGAGGAAGAAAAATTTATGTTTAAAAATAAAATGTAAAAAATGTCAACCAGCAGGTCCTGAGGCCGGAGCCTCAGCATAGCTCTCTATATTTCAGCAGGAAAATTAAAGCTAAACCCATCTCAAAGGCAAAATATCCCAGCAGCAACCACAGCCACTGGGGTCTGTGTGTTTTGGGGTCTCTGGGGTGATGCCATGACATCCCCCCAGGCAGCTGAGGCTCTGCTGAGGAGCACACTGAAAATACTGAATGCCTGCTCCATGGCAGAACTCCAACTTGCTTTATTTTCTCCCTGCTTGTGGGAATCAGAAAACCAGAAGCTTCTACAGACACTGAAGGATCTGATGTGCAGCCTTAGAAGAAGCTTGGATTGAAAAATGTAAAAATACAATTCACAGATATTAAGCGGAAAAACTATAAACTTATGTTTCTCTAGTTGCAGGTGAGAATATGCCTTAAGTGAGAAACTGCATTGATAAAATGGTGAAGGGTTTATAAAGCAAAAAACTGTATTGATAAGATGGTGAATGATTTACAATGTAGAAAACTGTATTGATAGGATGATGAGGGGTTTATAATGTACAGGTGTGGTTGCATGGAATAACGTGAGAGTTTAGAATTTACAATCGAATCATGTGTGTGCCTGTGAGTTAGAAGCCCATTGGACAAAAGTATCCACAGTGCAGCAAAATTAAGTCAAGGTGATAGGTCAGAAAAGCAAAATAAACCTTGTGGCATCTATTTATTGGGTTAGAAAGTTCTATATTGCCTTGTAACAAAGAACTCGTGACTGCTCTTGAGCTATGGCTGAATGCTTGCTCCTCTAAAATCTCAGGATATCTGAGCAATAAATTTCATTCTTAGCTTGAAAATAGTCCCATCCCTTCATTTCTAGCAGTGACAATGATACCTGCTGACCTTTCCAAATCATTACAATATTAAAGAAGTAGTTAGACACACAAAAAACCGTCCTGGCCAAAAGGAACTGTGTGAAACCAAAGAGCTTCAGCTGCAGGTGGGCTAAACAGGCAACAGGAGGCAGAACAATCTGGGGAGATGTCTCAGGTTGTACTGCACTATTTCTATTCCAGGCCTGCAAAATCCCAAATAAGAATAAATTGGAATAAACAGGAAGTTATGACAGAGCAGCCCAGGGCACTCTCTGAGGGCAGCCCCTGCTGACCATGATTCCTTCATCTCCAGGGTGAATTATTTTACCCACTCTCTGACCATGATTCCTTCATCTCCAGGGTGAATTATTTTACCCTCTCCCTGACCATGATTCCTTAATCTCCAGGGTGAATTATTTTATTGTATCCACTCCCAGGCCTGTCCCTGGTGACACCACCCGCCCTCCCAGGCCCCTGTGCTCCCCTTTGTGCTGATGAGGATGATGGCAGCGTTCACCTTCTGCAAGAAGTAAAGAAATTGTCTCACTGAGAAATCCCTGACTGGGTTTTGTCTCCTCCTACCCTTTTGCCATGATTTATGGTTTGAGGCATGGGTCGTGCTGTGAGGGCTGGAGCCCCTGCACACTGCTCTGCTCATTCCACTCTCTGAATTCTCCCTTTAATGCCACGTGAAATTTGAGGACTTTATTTAAGTAAACTTGCCTGGCAGGGCTCTGAAAAGGCTTGCAAAACGCTGTGTTTATCTCTGGAAGGGACTCATTTTGCCTTTGTACTCATCCCTTATCAACTTCAGAAAGCCAAGGGCTCACAGGAAGCCTGCACATGCTCAGCACTATCAGCACTCAAAGAGGAGGAAAAATAAAAATACCACCGACCCAGACGCTTGTTGCCTTGAAATAAAGCAGGAAATGTAATTAAAAATTTCAATTACCATTGGCATTTCTGATGCTGCTGCTGCAGGAGGCCATCTTGCCAAAATTGGCAAAGGAAGACTCCCCAGAGAGAAGCTCTGAACTACATTTCAGACCACTTTATTAATCATCCCATCATCATCAAAGCAGTTAGAGCTAAACTGAGGATTTTATGATTAAATGTTACACATTAAGGGCTGAATATTCCAAGAGATTCTCCTGCAGCTACCTGAGTGCACAGAGAGGCTGGGCTGCACTCACATCTGAATATCCAGGCTGAGATGGATCCCAGCAGGAGACAGATCCCAGCCCCATTCCCTCACACTGGAAATCTGCTGGTGCTTTATTGGTGAAAGCTGAAAAGGGGCTCATGGAAGGTGGAGCCTGACATTTTATGTGTGCAGATCTCACCCCACACAATGCACATTTCCCAACGTCATTTTCAACCTCATTGCTCTTCCTGGGCCAAGTTCTACCTTATTTATTACTGAAATTTGATTTGCATTTCCTTCCTTTTTGGGGCATGCCGGTGGCAGAGAAAAACTGACTTCTCTTTCAGAGTAGTGGAGGTAGAATGTGTCACTGCTGAATGAAGTGGCATGACTCCTATGTCTTCTAAGAAGGCATAAAACTGAGATTTTTACACTCCCTTTTTTAGAATCTCATATTTTTATAGACACTTTTAAATTTTTATTTTTATGGACAGTTCCAAGAAGGTTGGACCTGCTCAGCCCTTAATCAACACCCCTCACACCATTGGCTAATTGAGAATTACACCCTTTTTGTAAATATCTTATAAATAACAACAAGTTCAAAACACCACCTGCAGGATTGTCTCAATTCTTCCTCAAAACTTCCCAGGGCAATGCCTGGCAAAGTTTATCTGATTCTCTCTGAACTCTGAGCAGACAGTGAGGTAATGTCCATAAATTTCTACACTTAAATGTGAATTTCATCCTGGTCAGGGGCAATTTCACATTCACAGATCAAACTTCTGAGGGAGGTTCTGAGGTGCACATTAAGAACAAAGCCTTGTTTCATCTTTTCACCAAATTAGCAAAAAAAAAAAGCTGAAAAGGTCAAGCAGAGCCTCAAAGCTTGTGTGAGACAGCCTTACACAGGCACAGAGAGAAAAGCAGGTAACTGAATGGCCAGTGATGGTAAAGGATGTGTTATCTTAGATTTCATTTAAAAGACAAGTTAAAAATAACCCTGCAAGTGCATTAGCAGTTGTTAGGAACTGATTTTTGGGCTGCACTATCTCAAAAGTACCTTTGGGTCCAGGAAAACAGCAGCTCCTTCAATCTTAGCTGACATCTGGTGGCAAATTTGGCATTTTCTGATATATGGGGTTTTGCAAAAGGTTCAAAAATGAAATAAAGGATTTATTATGAGTTTTTCATAGGTGGATTTTTATTTTTTTTTTTAATTGGAAGAGGAAGGACACACTTTTCATGCATTTTTGGGCAATTCCACATTTAGACCTGCTCATCAGGCACAGTTCCAGATAGGAAGGCTCACTAAGAGTGCCAAGTGAGCTTGAGCTATCATACATCAAAATATTGAGAGGAACAATTTAATTTATAATAGCACAATGTTTAATGCACCTAACCAAGTGAACTTTCTCGATCCATTTATCCCCCAAAATCCGTAATTCATGTGTTTTATGTGACAGAAAACTATAACCACACATCCATAGCTAATAGATTGATCATTGTGGGTTTGGTTTTTTTTTTTTTTTGATGCTGTAACAGTATTACAGGCATGCAAATAATTTGAAACGACTTTTTCAAGGCTAGCACAGTGTTTCAATAGTCTTCTTTGTGTCAACCACCTGCCAAAACTTTAGCTGAATCAAGCAGTTCCAGATCATTGGAACTCTAATTATCATAAGCACAAGTGACTTTTGGAGAGGCAGAGAGCTCTCCATGGCAGCCTTGGCAAGGGCTCTCCAGCAAAATGAATTAAACTCCACTCCTGCCTCTGATTGCCAGTCCCCATTTTCTGATCCTTTGGTTTCACCAGAAATTAGTGCTGGTGCAGAATGCTTCCAGCGTGGAAGGAGTGGTTTTAAAATTAAAAACAAAACCAAAATATTCAAATCTGGTAAAGACAAAGGGCTTTTCGCTGTTTGTGAGAATGACAATGACAAACCCAGCTGATGCCAAGGCAAATATCTATTTACAGAGTGAAAGGAGTGGTTTTAAAATTTAAAGAAAAATCCCAAATATTCAAATCAGGTAAAGTCAAAGGGCTTTTCTCTGTTTGTGAGAATGACAATGATAAACCCAGCTGATGCCCAGACAAAGCTGTATTTACAGTGTGAAAGGAATGATTTTAAAATTAAAAAAAAAAAAAACAAAAACATTCAAATCAGGTAAAGACAAAGGGTTTTTCCTGTCTGTGCCCCTCTGACAACGACAAACCCAGCTGATGCCCAGACAAAGCTGTATTTGGTCAGGATGCAATCAGCATTTTTGCTGCCTGCTCCAAATGCAAAGCAGAACACAGGAGCTGAAGACACCTTGGGTAGCCCATGTCCCCTCTCTATTAACACCACTCACACAGTGGGACAGGAAAGCAACTGGAAAAACCCTGGAAAGTTTTGAGAAGGCTCAGAGAAAGAATTAAGACAATTCTGCAGGTGGTGTTTTGAACTTGCTGTTTCTTGTAAGATGTTTACAAGAAGGGTGCAGTCCCTAATTAGCCAATGGTGTTGATTAAGGACCAAGCAGGTCCAACCTTCTTGGAACTGTCCATAAAACTGTGAGTCTAAAAAACTCAGTTTTTGCCTTTTGACAAGACAGACAAAGCTGTATTTAGTCAGAATGCAATCAGCATTCTTTGCTGCCGGTTCCACACGCAAAGCAGAACACAGGAGCTGCAGACACCTTGGGTAGCCCAGGTCCCCCCTCTATTAACACCACTCACACGGTGTGACAGGGAAGCAACTGGAACATAAACAGTTCATTTTCTGCCTCCACGCTCTGATTAAATCTTTATTCTACAATCAGACCTCAGTGGTTTGTTGGGTCACGACTTAGCTGCCAAACAAGAGGTAATTCCCAGCACAGCAGCAAGGGGGGAGACAATTTTCAAAGGATGCCAGGATGAGGAGAATTCAGAATTATTCTCATTCCTGAGACATTTCCAACGATATTTGCAATTTCATCTGAGGCAGCGCATTTAGAAACAACACACCCACATTACACAATGAAATTTCTCATTTTGAGATTTGGTTACAATCAGAGATTTGTGGTCATTCAACAAGGATCACCACAGCATGATAAAATCTATTGTATTGGAAAATAGAGTGGGTGAAGATCAGGATAAAGCCCACCAAGCTGGGCTGTTGGCTTCCAATTAAACAGACAACAGCAGAGAGTCACAGGATATCCAGAATCACAGAATTAATCAGGTTGGAAAAGACCTTTGAGACCATCAAGACCAACCCATGACCTAACACCCCCCTGACAGCCAGAGTGTGGCCCTGAGTGCCACATCCCATCTTGGAAGGGACCCACAAGGATCCCTGAGTCCAGCCCTGCTCCTTGCAGGGTCAAACGATGCAGAAATTCGGGTCCTGTGCCCTCCCAGCAGGTCAGGAACCCTGTGCTCACACAGTGCTGTAAATTCTGACAGTGGTCACAGGGCTGCAACAGAGCTGCAAATCTCCCTGGGGCTTTATTTCACTCCTAAATTAAAATGCTGTGCCAGGCAATGTGGTTTTCTGGGATTGTTCTTCAGAAAACTACCAAACAACTCTTCCTCTCTCCTAAAATCCTGTGTCTGTCGCAAATCTCTCAGTGACTTTCGGCTGTTGAGCAGAGTGAAGGTTATTAAACAGTTAAAATCAAATTGTTAAAATAATTCTGTACTGCAAATTTAGTGTCAAAACCAAACCCAAGGCTTCTGACTGAGCTTATTCTTTGGGGCCAATCCATCCCAAATCCACACTGTTGTGAAATTCTGCAGCTTTTGCTGATGTTGAGGGTATTTTTGGGGGCCAATCCATCCCAAAGCAATAGTGCTGTGAAAATGCAACTTTTGGGGCAGCTGAGGTTGGTTTTGGGGCCAATCCATCCCAAAGATGTGAAACTGCACCTTTTGCTGCAGTTGAAGTTGGGTTTTGGGGCCAATCCATCCCAAAGCTATGAAACTCTGCAGCTTTTGCTTCTCTTGAGCTGGTTTTGGGGCCATTCTATCCAAAAGCCACACTTTTGTGAAATTCTGCAGTTTTTGCTGCAGTTGAGGCTGGTTTTGGGGACAATCCATCCCAAATCCACCCTGCTGAGAAACTCTGCAACTTTTGTTACTCTTGAGGCTGTTTTGAGGCCAATCCATCCCAAAACTGAAACTCTGGAGCTTTTGCTGCTCTTGAGGCTGTTTTTTGGGGTCAATCCATCCCAAAGTTATGAAACTGCTGCTTTTGCTCCTCTTGAGGCTGTTTTTTGGGGCCAATCCATCCCAAAGTTATGAAACTGCTGCTTTTGCTCCTCTTGAGGCTGTTTTTTTGTGGCCAATCCATCCCAAATCCACCCTGCAGTTCCCTGCTGTGGGTGAGTGAGTGGCAGAGCATTTTTCTCATGCCCAGCCCCTTCCTCCTCATCACAGGCACCACTTCGCTCATTCCCAAGCGCTCCCCAAGCCCTTCTGAGCCGGGACAGCTGAGAATGAAAAACCTCTCCCCAGTTTTGAGGCGCATTTCATCCGTGCTTTGTTGCTTTTATTCATTCTGTGCTCGGCGTTTCCTGACACCCACCTGGGCAGAGGGAGCAGAGCGGGGATTCTCTCCCCTCGGAAAAGCTCCCTGTGCTAATCCCCGGGGATGCAGCAATTATCTGCTCCCAGACAGGTGTTAAACGCTGCCTTTCCGAGATTATCCCGGCCTCTCTCATCCCCGGCTGCCCCCGCTGTTCCAGGCACAACAGTAAATAGAATTTCCCACTATCTCAATAGGGAAAGAGGAGTCATTAGCTCCTGATACCATGGCAGGGATTCTGAGCAAAGCGAGGATGAGCCAGCTTCATACCAGCTTTACTTACAACAAGATGAAAAAGAAATTTTTTTTTTTTCCCCTATGGAAAGCTTTTGAAAAGTTTCATTTCTTCCTCAAGATTTTTGTTATTTTCCTTGCCCTTTTTTTTTTCTCCTACCATGTATCAAAATGGCAAAGCGGAAAAGAAGATGGATTGAAATCACACACACACACAAAGAAGTAAAAATTGCAGAATAATAACTTGTTTTAAATCTGCAATATAACAACAAACAACATTCATATTAACAGACCATGATCCATTAATTCACTGCTCAACAAAACTCCTGTGTCTCCCTTCACCACTCAGCTTCTGAAAGCAGATATGAAAGAGCTGCTTATTCTACTGCCATTGCAAATGCTCAAAGCACAAATTCTTCCCTCCAGGCTCTCGTGGCTCCTCTTTTCACACTAGCAGTGATTTCAGAGCTGCTCAGATACTTCCCCTCATCTCCTTGAATTTTGGTTTTTTGGGTTTTTTTTTTTTTTTTTTTTTTTTTTTTTTTTTTTTTTTTTCCCAGAGCCCAAACTTTCCATCGAGCAACAGTTGAATAAACCTCGAACAGGAAACTTTGACATTTATTTTCAGATGGTCCAGGACACATCATTAAATATATAAATAGGGTTTTCTGCTTCATTACTAAATACTGGAGAGCCCTGATCCTATAAGCAGGTAGGACTTTTCTGGAGAATCAATAAAAGCTGCTAGAGGGTGGTCAGGGAAAACAGCTAAAAAAGCTGCTGTGCAAGTTTGTGTATCATAACACGATTAGCTAAAAAATCTTACACTGTAGCAGAAGTCCATAAAACAAATTATTTAAGAATTAGATCAAAACCATAAATATCCTATTAAGTGTTTTATTAGTTGATAAATCCTTAAAAGATCTCAAAACTAAGGGTCTTGTAACCTTCTAACCTTACTATAACAATGTAAGCTGAATTCACCTTTCCTACCTATGTAGAAAATAAAAAAATAAACCACATCACCGAAACCAATTCCAAAGTCCCATCTCAAATTCCTTCTAAAATTCCCCACAAATAAATCATCCCAGTCCATAGAGGAGTCCCTAGAGCTGATTCTGGATGAGTTCTGTGAGTAAAACCCCCTGCAGGATGGAGGACAGGGCAGGAATGAGGGTTTGGGTTAAGCAGTGATTTATGAGAGGATCTGGGAAATATGGAATGGAGAACACGAGGCTCTGGGAGTCGAGAGGGATTTTCAACATTTCTACACCTGTTAAAGGTTTCAAACATCTGTGCTGAGAAGGACCCCAAAATCCCAGGGTGTGGGTGAAATCCTGGCCTCAGCAGAAGGAGCTTTGCCTTTGCCCCGAGCTGCTGGAGGATTGCAGGCTGAGCACAGAAATCCTTCTCAAGGCACTTTGCATCCTCTGTCAGACCTCCCGAGCTCTAAAAAACTGCTTTGGAAAGCTTTTGAACTGCAGCTAAAGAATTAATTTGACTGCAAATGAATCAGTCAAAATCAAGACCATCCCTTCCAGTTTTGTGATCTTTGGAGCACCAACCCTTTCCTCCCATGGGGTTTGGGAACAACCAACTTTTCAGATTGGGAACAACCAACTTTTCAATCTGGATTGACAGATTTGAGTGAAATTACACAGAGATTCCCATTATTTGACCCACAGGGAAATTATTGTGTCACTCCACAGCCAATAATATCCATTTCAACAAATACACACATATATATATATATTTATGTGAATATACACTTAGGTATGTAGCTGCCATCCTCTCTAGCAATTCTTTAATATTAATACCTTTACCAGGAAACACTGGTAGTAAAGAAGCTGGAAAAAGGGCAAGAAAAATCTCCCTGTATTCCCAGATGTCATTTTAACAACAACTGATATATTACAATTGTATGCACTTTTTAAGTGTGAGTAAAACAGCCATTACACTTGTTACATTTTATGGGCAGTGTTATTGGAGAGAAAATGGCTTTGACAATATATATTTGAGGAATTGTTGCTCTTATTCACAATTCATGAGTGCAGCCTTCCTGCAATATATCAAAGCTACAGCCAGGCTTCCATCATGGTGCATTGTAGGCACCAGCTCAGCTGTTAGGCTGTGGTTTTATAGGATAGAAAATCAAAATATAGCCCTCAGGTGTGGGGGCAGAGTGCATGGCTGGTGGCAAAAAGAGGGATTGAATTAAAGCTTTTTTTTAAAGCCTAAGTTTTTTTCCTGAAGCCCTGAGATTTAAGGATTTCACAACTGGCCTGAGCAGAGCCACAAAATCCAGAGAGTGGGAATGCAGTAGCTGAAAAGGAGGAAAATTGGAACTGCCTGATCTCCATTTTGTCCAGGTGATATTGCTGGACAAAAAAAGAAAAGAGGAAGGAGGAAAAAACAGAGGAAGGAGGAAAAAACAGAGGAAGGAGGAAAAACACGAGGAAGGAAAAAACACGAGGAAGGGGAATAAAAAGAGGAAGGAAAAGAGTTAAAATTCACAGGGATTTATTAGAGCTCAATAACCAGGGCATACAGAACAAAAGCAACTAAGTTAAAATTCAAAAAAGCCTTCTCAAGATGGGTTTATTAGATTATCATTAATTGTATGATTCTTTTTTGTAAAGGCAAAATTAAGGCTGAGAAGTGTAAAACTCCAAAAGCCTTGAACCTGGACAACTCCGGCATCTACCCAAAGTTTATTTCTGCATATTTTATAAATATTCACGCACAGAGTGAGTAGTGTGGAAAATTTGGAAGCAGCAATTCCCATTTAATGCTCACTCCCTGATACCTGCTCAGGAAACAGAAGATCCAGCACAGCTGTGAGTGCCAGCACGTGGAGGAGGAGCTGCAGGTTTGGGTTAAATAAACCTCTGCCATCGCTTGCTCACCAAGCTCACTGCCATTCTCCAGATCTGGCCAAAGCACATTTCTCACACACACCAAAGGTTTTAATGTGTCCTACACCAGCACCTCCTGCATCCCAGAATGGCTTCAGAGAGGTGGAAAAGTGTGAAGGCACAGCCTGAGCTCTCTCTGACTGCAATAAATCAGCAGAGGAGAAAGAAATACGTATTTAATGGAGAAATTTATTAAAAAGCATATCCAAATCCTGTGTGTGGAAAGGAAATTCAGACCTTAGTGAAACACTGAATTACTCAGACTGAATCTTGATGTTCTGTGGGATTAGAGAAGTGGTTTCATAGCACAGCAATGCTGTAATCATCACAGTCAACATGAACAGCTCTCTGATGGAAACATTTTGCACACAAAGTCTGAATACAAGATCCAAACAGGTTCCAGAATTGGGTTTTGTGTTTTTTTAAATTATCATTATATTTTTTATATATCATTATATTTTTTTCATATTCCATCCTGCTAGCCATGGGATGTGCTCATGACAAAAGCATTGCCAGGGGAGGCAGAAGGAGAAATTAAATTAAATGGACTTGAGAGCGGCAGGTTCCATGTGCCTCCAGGAACATCCAGGCAAAGGTGCACAAACCCCAAACACCAGCACTGGCAGCTGTTGTACCACTTCCCAAAAAAAGCAAAATAAATCCTGGCTAGCCTAAACCAAAGCATCAGTAACTCTTTAAAAACAACAGGGGGGAAAAAAGGGAGTTTCGAAATATGTGTTCCATAAATAAAAAATACACGTGGAGCTGCAGTATTGATCCCAGATGTGAGCTGAGGTGGAGAGAACTGCAGAGCTGGCACTCACAGCCTCCTGAGCTGACAATAAATCCCAGCTTTGCCACCTCCAAATTACCACCCTGCACCTCTCCATTGCAGGGAAGGCATTAATTAGGCTGCAAGGTAGAATAATTCCACAATTCCCTCTGGCCAGCTCCTTATTTACAACTTGCGTGGGACCTTCTGCAAAGTGATGGGTAAAAATCACCTCTCAGCAAGTGCCATGCAGGGAGGTAGAGCAGAGCCAGAGAAAAAGTAAAATTGTTGATGAATTTGGGGTGCAACTGATTGCTGATGCTGGAAAAAAATGAATGCTGCAAAACAATGTGAGGAGTGCTTCTGGAATGTGCAATAAATCTGAGTTTGTTCTCCACTGTAGCCAAGAAAAGTCACTCAAATGTGGCACCAAGGGAACGCAGTTCCAGGGACTTTCTTGTGGTTCTGAGCACAGTTTCCTATAAGGAGGTTGGGAGCAAGGTTTATAAATTCACCTGGGAGAGGGAAAAATATAAAATTCTCTGGATATCCCTGGGAACAGCAACTCAGCTGGTGCATGTATGGGACAGTGACAAAATGTCATCTTTTTTGGCCAGGAAAGCATTTTTTAAATTTCTATGTTAAATACATATTTATTTTTCCTCTGCTGATTTATTGCAATTAAAGAGAGCTCAGGGAGCTCAGGCTGTGCATTCATAGTTGCCACCTCTCTTTAAAACCATTCTGGGATGCAGGAGGTGCTGGTTGTAGCAAACAAATCAACATTTGGGTGACTTTAAAATCTGACTCAGAGCAAACCAAAGTTTTGCAGCTTTTCGTGGCAGAATTTGTTTTGATGCAGTTGAATTCTTAAGAATTTGTTTTTGATGCAGCTGAATTTCTGAGAATTAGTTTTTCACGCAGCTCAATTTTTGAGAATTTGTTTTGATGGAGCTGAATTTTTGAGAATCTGTTTTGATGGAGCTGAATTTTTGAGAATTTGTTTTGATGGAGCTGAATTTTTGAGAATTTGTTTGGATGCAGTTGAATTTTTGAGAATTTTTGACACCTTCCTGCTGCATCAGCTGAACACGTACAGGGAAGTGGGCAGGTGGGGGAAGCAAACCTGGGAAAACAGCAGATTTTTGGAACAGTTCAGGAGATAGATTTGTAAATTCTGGCACAGCTGACACCTCCCACAGGGACATTTATTTCCATTTATTTCCATTCTCTCAGCATTTCCACTGAATCCCACAAAACCTCACCTCATGGTGGGGAGTTGGGTTTTCAAAGCAGCCACCACCAAACCAAATTATGTCTCTAATCAGATATCAAACAAAACTCTGGTACAAATCAAGCTGGCAGGAAAATTCAAGCCCTCAGAACATCCTGATATAATGCTGCAGGGGAGGAAATATTCATTTTCTTCAGGTAAATTAGCCACAGATTGGACGCAAACATTACCAGAAAATCCATCAGCTTGCCTTGATCTAACCCTGGTGTGTAGAAAGGAAATTCAGAACTTAGTGAAAGACTGAATCTTGATGTTCTGTGGGATTAGAGAGGTGGTTTTACAGCACAGAAATGTTGTAATCATCACAGTCAACGTGAACAGCTCTCTGATGGAAAGGTTTTGCACACAAAGTCTACATGCAAGATCAGAAGGGGCTCTAGAATTGGGTTTTAGGTTTTTTAAAATTATCATTATGTTTCTTTTCCATCCTTCTCTCTACCACACCTTGTTCCTCTTTATTAAAGCCAAAATCATATTTTAAATGCATTTCTCCAAGACTTCAGATGATTTTTAGAGAAAAGAAAGTGAAGGGGGAAACAGCATCTCATGGGGTCAAATGCCAAGATGGGGAGCATGGGGACCAGCAGCACATAAGATTCTATAGAATTCACAAAAATTGGAAATAAAGTTCAAAAAATATTGGGCTACATTTATAAGTTTAATAGGGGTTAGCTGTGTCCATGAGCTGTTTTGCTTATACAGAAGGCCTTAAAAAAAACCAAAAAAAGTGCTTTTAACTAATTCTGTTCAACAGGTTATCAAAAAAATGTCATGGGGCTACTGCAAAGCCAGCTGAGACCCCCATAAATCTCCTGTCAAACCCAATGGCTTCATGTCAAGCTTTATTTGATAAATGTACAGAATAAATAAGGTGTGTGCTTTGCCAGGGTGTCCCAGGAGCCCCCAGCCACAGCCAACATGGGAATGCTGCAAATCAGCCTGGTCAGAGAATATTTCTGTCCAGATGGCTTGTGGGGAGTGCTGCAGAGCAACACAGAGGGGAAAAGGAGGTCAAGCTGAGAAATATTTTAAAGGGAAAAAAAAGCTGAAATATTTAAAAAGAAAAACTGTGTTGTAATCATGTCCTGTAGAGGCACCACCAAATCCTTATCAGCCATTAACTTACTTTTATAAAATTTTAAATGAAATGTGGAAACTCTCACCTTACAGCCTGTGCTCTTGCTGGAATAATTTCATTCACCTGCAGAATTGGACATACACACCTCAGCATCACCAAATATATTCGGTTTCTTTCAAAAAATCCATACATCTATTCCAGAAGATTTTGGTCTTGTCAGAGCTTGGACCAAGCTCAGGAAATCACAAGAGCAAAATTAAACTGGTGCTAAACTGGAACTCATTCCAGGCTGTCTTCAGCAGCAAATGTAAAAATAAACCAAACCACCAAAGTGACAAATGCTCCATTTTTCACTGCCTCAAACAAACTTACTGACTTCACTCCTCAAAAAAAAAAAAAAACCCAAAAAAAAAAAAACCCAAAAACCAAAAAACAAATAAAATAAAAATTAGCATTCCAATGTCGATACTGTGAGAAATTTCACCTCTCCCAGGTTTCCAAGGAAAGTTTGACTTTTTAATGCTTTTTCAGGCATACCAAGATGCAAAAGCACTAATGGAAAAAAAATACAGATAATCCTGCTGCAGACCATTAATAGAATAATGAGATGTCATTAACATGGAAAAAGAATTTAAGGAGCTAACAGAATTTGAGAATGATTGACATGTGGAAGAAAAATACCTATACAGTATTTGCTCATTTCATTAAACTGTTTAGAAAAAATCTTAAATATTTAATCCAAATTTTCAGTCTCTAGCTCATGAATTACCCATAAGCAACTTAATTTTCTCTACTCTCAAGGAAAGAAAATAAAAAAACAAAGATGAGGGAAATGAGAGGAAAAAAAAAGCCCTGTAGGCAGTTAAAGGACTAAGCTGCATTTTGTTCCTCACTCCCAAATTTCTGATTTTGGTGATCAAATATGGGAATATGTAAAATTTAGGAGTTCACACCTTACTTCTAACAGGGAGATGGGCAGGAAATCCTCACCCCAGCAGCAGGAACCAGGAGTGTGCAGTCCCAGAACAGCACAGAAACTGCTCAGAAAAAGTGCTTTTATGAGAAAAAATCCTTAGCAAACCTTTTGTTTTATTAGGTTTGCAGCTCTCCCATCCTGGAGTTTTACCTGCAGCCTCTGAACTACCCCAGAACTTTTGCCCAGCAGAAAATATTCATTGGACTCAGGTGCCTGGCCCAGGTGTTCTCCCTTAGGGGAAAACACTTTTTGGGGCGTTAATTAAGGTCTACAAAGCCCTTTCACTCATGGAGTGTGCTGAAAACCCTTCTCCAAGTGTGGGATCCATGAACTGCTGTTGTGGGTAGTAATCCATGTGGAAAAATACTATTTTAGACAAAACAATTCAGTTATTTTCCTCAGGGGAGGCCTGTGTTTGTTTTCTCTATACTTATGGAACAGTTAAATGCAAAACATTTGTGAGGAGAACCATCCTGATGGAAAAAGAGTGAGCTCAGGAAGGCAGCTGGAGTGTAGCTAATATCAACAGCTAAAACCACGGAGGGAGCCAGTTATCCAAGGCGCCCACCCTCATTAAATCAGCATTCCCTTCTCCAGAAAAGCAGAATTCAGCAGTTTTGCCCCATTAGGTTGCTCCTTCCTGAGCACACCCAGGAGCTCTGCAGGGTTGGCTCGGGGGTCTGCCTGTGCTTTGGGGACTGCAGCTCAGAACAAAGCAAACACGCACAAAGCAAACTTGCCCTGAATGTTTGCTCCCAGAAAACTCCTCTGAATTTTTGCTCCCAGAAAACTCCTCTGAATTTACGGCAGATCTTGCCCATTAACGTCAAATTGCCAAAGATTAAATGCATATATAGATATAGATAGATATTAGATATAGATATTATAAATACATAGAGATATCTATATATATTATAATATACATATCTTATATATATACAGATATCTATTATAGATATAGATTATATATGTATCTAATCTATATATAGATATAGATTAGATATAGATATTTGAAATAGATATATATTTATGTTGAGATATATTTTATACATAATTATATATGTATAATATATAATATATAATTAATATATTATATAATATATATTAATTATATAATAATACAATATATTAATATATATTACTTATATAATAATATAACATAAAAATATGTATTATATATGCTATATATAATATAGCATATTATTATATTATAGATTAGTATATATCTATATTAAGATATATTAATATTAATTATATATATTAATAAATATTCTATATTAATTATATATTTTACACAGTTATATATATTTATATATTATATATTTGCAATATAGAGTATATAATAACATATATGAACTATATATTATATATAATTAATATAATTATAAAATATAATAAATATAGTAATATTACCTATAATATACAACTAATTCTATATTAAGTATCTATAACAATGTATTTAATATATTTAACCTAGGGATAGGTTAAATATATTAAATGAAACATTAAAATTAAAGCAATAAAAATATTAATCAAAGCCAACAAACTAACATTTGTTCACTGTTAGCTGAGCTCCTTTTGGGTTCTGTGCACTGTGACTGAATGGCATAAATGGACTCCAGAGCCAGGGAGAAAAATGCCTTTTCTGGGCAATTCTGGAGCAGGCAGAGGATGCGCCTGCACACAGGAGTCAACAAAACTCTGCCCTTTCTGCCCCTGCTCTCCCCTTTTTGTTGGGACCAGCACCCAGAAAGTTACCAGCAGCACAGAGCAGGAAAGGAAAGGAAAGGAAAGGAAAGGAAAGGAAAGGAAAGGAAAGGAAAGGAAAGGAAAGGAAAGGAAAGGAAAGGAAAGGAAAGGAAAGGAAAGGAAAGGAAAGGAAAGGAAAGGAAAGGAAAGGAAAGGAAAGGAAAGGAAAGGAAAGGAAAGGAAAGGAAAGGAAAGGAAAGAAGGAAAGGAAAGGAAAGGAAAGGAAAGGAAGAAGGAAAGGAAGAAGGAAAGGAAGAAGGAAAGGAAGAAGGAAAGGAAGAAGGAAAGGAAGAAGGAAAGGAAGAAGGAAAGGAAGAAGGAAAGGAAGAAGGAAAGGAAGAAGGAAAGGAAGAAGGAAAGGAAGAAGGAAAGGAAGAAGGAAAGGAAGAAGGAAAGGAAGAAGGAAAGGAAGAAGGAAAGGAAGAAGGAAAGGAAGAAGGAAAGAGAAGAAGGAAGAAGAAGGAAGAAGGAAAGGAAGAAGGAAAGGAAGAAGGAAAGGAAGAAGGAAAGGAAGAAGGAAAGGAAGAAGGAAAGGAAGAAGGAAAGGAAGAAGGAAAGGAAGAGGAAAGGAAGAAGGAAAGGAAGAAGGAAAGGAAGAAGAAAGGAAGAAGGAAAGGAAGAAGGAAAGGAAGAAGGAAAGGAAGAAGGAAAGGAAGAAGGAAAGGAAGAAGGAAAGGAAGAAGGAAGGAAGAAGGAAAGGAAGAAGGAAGGAGAAGGAAAGGAAGAAGGAAAGGAAGAAGGAAAGGAAGAAGGAAAGGAAGAAGGAAAGGAAGAAGGAAAGGAAGAAGGAAAGGAAAAGGAAAGGAAGAAGGAAAGGAAGAAAACAAACAAGAAAGAAGAAAGAAAGAAAAAGAAAGAAAGAAAGAAAGAAAGAAGAAGAAAGAAAAGACAGAAAGAAAGAAAGAAAAGGAAAGAAAGAAAGAAAGAAAGAAAGAAAGAAGAAGAAGAAGAAGAAAGAAGAAACAAACAAGAAGAAGAAGAAAGAAGAAGAAAGAAAGAAAGAAAGAAAGAAAGAAAGAAGAAACAAACAAGAAAGAAGAAGAAGAAAGAAGCTCGAGGTTTAATGGGCAGCCCCTTCGCACCAGGAGCTCTTCGCACGATCTATCCCTTTAGTGCCCAAGCTTTTAGTGTGCCCATTCCTGGATAGATGGATGGATACATGAATAAATCTCTGTTTGCTCCTCCCCAAACCTGTGCTGCTGTTGTGATATCCCCCTGCAGCATCCAGAGAGTTTGTGTCCCTCAGGAATCCCCTGGTGGATCAGGAGCCCTCACTGAGCTCTCTGGACAGATTTCCTCTGGATTTCCACCCTCTATGGGAGGGATGCTGTGGGAAGCACTCAAGTAAATAACTCAGCCAGGATAGGGGTGGGACAGGTGACATTTCTGGCTGCTCTTCACAGCCACCTGTCAAGGCTCAGGGTGCAGAGAATTAAAAGCTCCAGGTAATAGTGGCTCTGTGAGCCAGAACTCCTCGCTCTGACTGGCTCACTGGCACTTTATAACCTGCAGCATGGAGCCTTTTAAATCCTCTGTAATTTTTGAACTGCAAGGGATTTGGGGATCTTATCAGTGAGGAAATAATATTGTTAAGGTTCCTTTTGAGTGTTTCAGGCTCCCTAATAAATCTGTGAGCTCCTTGAGTTGCTTGGATTTGTCCAATATTTTAACATTTCCAAAGTTGCAGCGCTGAAGGTGTAAAGTCTGTGTGCTGCCAGCACAATGTCCCCAAATCCCTGGGCCACAGCTGGATGGACAGCTGTGCACAAACTCTCAGTGGCATTAATTATTAAATAATAGCAACACTGCTCAGCCAGAATATCTAAGAAAGGTATTTTCTTCATAATTCTTCTATAATTCACTATAAATTCTTGTGCAATAGATAGATGAAAATATGGATATTCCAGGTGATGGCCTCGCTGCCCTGTCATTCTGCTGAGATCTGATATCTGATATTCCAGCCCTAGGGAAGGCTCTGATCCACACTCGGAGCTGGGAATTCTCTCACCCTGGCCCTGTGTGAGGCAATGCCTGCTCTGTATTTAACCCATTGTATTTGCAGGTTCCCTGCTCAAGCTGTGCCCGGGAAATGGGATCATTTCTGCTCTAAAGGACATTCTCACAGAACAACCTGATCTCCTGTTTGGATCCATCCCACAGCAGCTGATTCCTGTGCCGGAATTCCCTCACCCAGCCACACACAGCACGGTTCCCTCAGTACAAATCCACATTAAATCA
Source organism: Ammospiza nelsoni (assembly GCF_027579445.1). Classification (NCBI taxonomy): domain Eukaryota; kingdom Metazoa; phylum Chordata; class Aves; order Passeriformes; family Passerellidae; genus Ammospiza; species Ammospiza nelsoni. The sequence continues at coordinate 18,666,123 of NC_080645.1, forward strand.
GAATTTCAGCTGCAAACCCAGCCCAGATGAGCTGCAGTGCTGCTACAAGGCAGATTAGTTGCTGCAAAACGTTTAATATTATTTTTGGAGGGAATTTTTAATGTCTCTGAACTACCTGCCTTGGCAGAAAGGATTGCTGCCCACTAATTTAAAGTCATTTCACCACCTCAGCACCTGAGGGATAATAACCTGTGCTGCTGCCAGAACCACCCTGCTGCAGCTGCAAAGAGATTTTCCAGCTCAAATAAAAGCCCATGTTTGTGTGGCCTGAGAAATGCAGCACCCAAACCAACCCTGACTCAGGAATCAAACCAGCAGCCTCAGAAATGGATGAGAATAAAATGCCAAGCACAGCATCTCAGCCAGGAAAAAGGTTATTATTAAATGTTTTCATATATATATTTATACACACACATATATATTTAATCTAGGAATGTGCCCAAAGTATTAATCAAACAAAATCCTGGCTCCTCTCCCAGCCCTGCTCTCTGCAGTAGTTTTATTCTGGATCCATGTGCAGAAAAAACCACAAAAAGTCTTGGCATTTGGAAGACTGATAAAACTTAATTTGTAATTTTGTCTGATAAACGCTTCAAAATGTGGGGAGAAAAACCATCAAGCTTGACAATATGGTGAAGGTGCAGTAAATGAAGCTGTGCCATGGAAATCCAGCTCACTGGGAATGGCATTTTCCAGAAAATTCAGGTGTGACCCAGAGCTCCCAATGGCACTGGGAAGACTCCAACTCCTGCTAATTTTCAGGCAATTAAAATTTTAAAAATTAAACTAAAAATTTTAAAATTTAAATTTAAATTCCATCCAATTTTCAGGCAGCAGAATTCCAAATTATCCTCCTATCTGGAATCCTTGGGTTTTTTCTGGTTCCTGCATTATTTAAAGGAGGAGGTGGGGAAAGGACTGAGTTTCAAAAAGAGCTCCCAACAAGTGAGTGGTGTTAAATGCTGTAATAAATTGGGGCTGATTTGATTTGATTTGACTTCCATGATATCCGAGGGAAATGAAAATAAAGTCTGCAGGAAATGTGTCAATTTTTCACAGGAATCAAAAGAGAGTGATTGTTTCTGTGACAATAATAGAGTTTGCCATAAACATTTCTACAGGGGGAGCATTATTGTGCTCTGATCACTGCAGCAATGGCATTAGGAAATATTCACATGGCAGGAGAAAATGGTTTTATGAAGGTGTGGGGGGAGTTGTCTGCATGAGAACACAAAGCTGTGTGCAAACATATTTCTAGTTAAAACATAAAAATCGAGCAAACAAAAGAAACACCCAAAAATTGGTAACAAAAGAAATCAATTTCTTCATAGAATGAGAAGGGAAACAAAGAAGCAAAGGAAAAGTGAGGGGAAAGAAGATGTTAACAAAATCCAATTTTTAAGATCTTCCTTTTTTGTGTGTCTTTGTAGAGAATAAAGAGAACATTTATCTTCTTTTCACCCATTTCCCTGGTTTGTTCTGCATGTCTGTAAAATGTGATGCCTAATGAAACACATAAAAAAGAGAAGAAATAAAATTGTCCAGACTGTAGTTATGGCATAATTCTGTCAGGCTCCTGATTTTCCAGGAGCAAAAGCTGGCAAACACTTTTCCACTGCACATTCCACACTGATTAACAAAGCCTTCTGGTCTGCAGATAACTCTTTGCTTGGTTTAGAAATATGCAAAAAAACCCAATTATTTCTCACAGAAATATGAAATTAAAAATGGCAACTGCACAAACAAGACAGCAGTGTCCTGAATGGAAAAAAAGGGGTCAGCTCTGTGTCATCTTGGGCTGGCAACTCTCAGAAATCTGCACTCATTTCTTGGGTCTGGAAAGCCCAGGAAGGAGAGAACAGTGTGGGAAAAATGCTGGATGAACAACTAAAGTCTGTGCCCAAAAAAGAGCATTTGGGCTTTCTGCATCACTCACCTCTGATAGAATAATGAACTTCAAAAACAAGTATTTCATTGGAGGACAGTGAGGAAAACCAGGATGGTTTTATGGTGTAGTGTAATTATTGAAACCAATTAAAAATCAATCAAAAATTAATAAAAATTAACATCACTTTATTACACAGCCCTCAGATAAAAAGCCCTCAAAGATAAAATACAAAAATAGCAAGAAACAGCATCTGTTGGGCGTCCTTTTGTTGCTCTGATGTGCCATGAGGTGGAGGACATTTGGGAAAAGCAGGAATGAAAACCAGAATGAAAACCAGGAATGAAAAGCAGAATGAATACCAGAATGAAAACCAGGAATGAAAACCAGGAATGAAAACCAGGAATGAAAACCAGGAATGAAAACCAGGAATGAAAACAGGAATGAAAAGCAGGAATGAAAAGCAGAATGAAAAGCAGGAATGAAAACCAGAATGAAAACCAGGAATGAAAACCAGGAATGAGAACCAGAATGAAAACCAGGAATGAGAACCAGAATGAAAACCAGAATGAAAACCAGGAATGAAAACCAGGAATGAAAACCAGGAATGAAAACCAGGAATGAAAACAGGAATGAAAACCAGAATGAATACCAGGAATGAAAACTAGGAACTGAAAAACAGGAACTGAAAACCAGAATGAAAAGCAGGATTGAAAACCAGGATTGAAAACCAGGAATGAAAACCAGGAATGAAAAGCAGAATGAAAACCAGGAATGAAAACCAGGAATGAAAACAGGAATGAAAATCAGGAATGAGAACCAGAATGAAAACCAGGAATGGAAAACAGAATGAAAACCAGGAATGAAAACAGGAATGAAAAGCAGGAATGAAAAGCAGAATGAAAAGCAGAATGAAAACCAGAATGAAAACCAGGAATGAAAACCAGGAATGAAAACAGGAATGAAAAGCAGAACCAAGCACAAATCTCTCTGTCAATATGGGAACCGGACACACAGGCAGAAGTGCAATGCAATCCCAACTGAAGGGCAATAAAATATGGCTTTAATGTGCTGCAGCACTTGGGAGTGGCAGCTGTTTATTGTCCAGCCTGGACTGCACGCCCCACAGACCACAAATTTAATGGGTTTTTCCTCTTTTCTCAAGAAATATTTAGGGACTTTCAGCCTTTCTTGTATCAATCATAGGGACACATGAGGTTTATTTTGGCCAATTGCTGCATTTCCCTGTGGCTGAAGGGAAAAATCTGATATTTATCAGATTAAATGCCTTACTCTCACCGTGTGTCCATGATTTTTCTCTTTTGCTAAGGAGAGCAACAAGAGATTTAAAAGTGTGACTTATTCTCCATCTAATTATCATCCTGTTGTTGGCCAGTTTAGTCATGGAGAAAAAACACAATTCCCAGCTGGCCTTTTGATATTTTTGTTACTTGAAGGTTTCTGTTCATGCTCAAGTGAGTAAAAAAATCATCAGTTCTGTTTTACTGGGCAGCTCAGCGGGGTTCAGCAGTGCTGAGACACAGAATTATCCTTAATAATGACAACCACAACCTCAAGTTGTGCATGGGGAGGGTTAAGTTGGATATTTGGACAAATTTCTTCACCTGGAACTGGCAGCCCAAAGAGAATGGATTCACCTTTCCTGGAGGGATTTAAAATCCACGTGGATGTGGCACTTGGGGCTTTCTGGGATTCACCACCTTTCTCTGCCAAATTCTTGTTCTGTTCCCAATTTGAAATTCAGTTATCTCTCCTTTTCCCAAATTTACTTATTAATTACATCACATAATAATTCCATTCATCTCCCCCCACAAAAATTTACTTCCACAGACATCAATTTGATTTTTGAAGCCATCTCCATTATAGAATTCCAAGCTGAAAACATCACTTTTTATTTTCTAAGGTAAAAAAGGGTCACTATTATGCTGAGGCAGAAAATTCATAGAAAAAGAAACAAAAAGTGCCTGTCACCTCATTTATCTTCAAAACAATCAATTCCACTGTATCAATATTTCTTTAAAAATAAAAAGCCTTCCCAAATTATGACCTTCTGCTGTCTCAGTGCTATTTCATGGCTGCCTTATAGCCTTGAGAAGAAAAAAGACAAAAAAGCAGCTCATTAAAAACAAATGGATGGAGCCTCAGTTCCTGCAGCACAATCACTTGATCCAGCCCTCATTGTGACGAAAAATCACATTATTGTGACTAATAATCACATTATTGTGAATGGAGAGGGGCAAGAGATGGGTGGTGAGCAATGCAAAGAAAACTGGGCACAGAAATATCCATTACTATCAAGGATGCCAAAAAAAACCCCCAAAAAGTATCAAATGGGGCACAGAATTGTGTTTGAAAGGCTGGAAAGTTAATTCCTTTTCAGTTCAGATGGACAAATATTGGTTGAAATATATTGGTGATGTTCGTGACTCCAGGGCTGAGCACTGGAAAATTCTCTCTCTTTTCCCTTTGGAAAGGAACAGAAAATGGTGCAGGGCTATTCTGGAATTCTGGGACACGTGGGACATTTAGAGCTGCCACATTCTGCCCCAGGTCACATTCTGCTGGCCTTGGAAATATTCTGCCTTCAGTATTTCCCCACCTCCAGACACCAAAACATCTGGGCAGATTGGGTGCAAAAGTTCAGGCTATCAATAAAAACCCTGATTTTTTTATCATCATCTCTATACAATGAGTGCATCCACCAGCAGTGGGATGTTTAAAAGCTGCTCAGAACTCGCTGTAAAATCAAAATTTTGCAGTTCTCTGCTCCAAAGGGCTCCTACACTCCCAGTACACACACAGGGAAAGAAACCCTGAATTCCTTGTGCTCCCATTCCCAGGGCACCAACAGACAAACAATAAACAAGTCCTGCAGTTGGGCACAAACTGGCAAAAAGACATCCAGCAACTATTAATTTTTAGCTAATTTTTCTTGCATAAACTGCACTCTGAATGCTAAAAAATATACATATTCAGTGGCTGCATTTTTCAGAAAATATGAGTGAATTTTCAATTCCACAATTTTTCCATTTGAAATGTTGATTGGTTAAGATTTGTATAATTGCTTAGAGGTAAAGCAGATAAACTACAATGACTTTAAATGATACATTTTCAGTTTACCAAGGAAATGTCAAATTTCCTCTAACATGGCCTTTTTAGAAGGCAATAAAAAATCCCCTTTTTCTTTCTATTTTATGATATCAAATAATACATTTAAAATCCATTATTTGCACATTTGAACTCAATTCAATATTTTATCTCAAAGCAAAACAAAAAGCAAACAAGAGACAAACCCACAGTGGAAAGCCTGGGAATAAATATAGGTCTCAGATCAAAAGAATTCAGGAACAGAGCAACAATAAAAATAAAAAGACACAGGAGTTTTGTACATGCTGGAGGTCAGACCTGATCCAAAACTCTTTCATTAATGGCTAATTTTAATGCACAAAAAGGGCTATGAAGTTTATTTTTTATTACGACTTTGCACTCCAGCTGCCTGCATCTCGTTTTGGTAAAAATAGACTTTCGAGATCGTCATATTTCCTCACAAATTCTGGCAATTCCCACAGCACTGGTTTGGGATTATCAGTGCACGAGGTTCGAGAGCTCTGCTACTGCATAATTCAGTAAAAACAAAATCTAAATTGTGTGGATACGTTTATATCCTGCCCTGATCCCCTGCCCTTGCTGTCCTCTCTGGGGATGTTGCTGTGTTTTCACTCCAGCTTTGAAAAATGAAAAACTCTGACTAAAGAGAATAGGAGGAAGCCTGCAAACACTTGTGGGCTTTATTTGTGAGCTGTAATTAAATTTATAATTTAAGTGATTTATAATTTACATATTAAAATATGGTATATCAACATACTTTATGTAATGTACTGCAATATATGTAAAATAAATATACATCATATAAATATATATTTATTTATCTATATAAAATTAATGTATATATTTTAATATATAAATAAATATATACTATAATATATGTAAAATTAATATAATATAATTTACCACATAATATATCATATTATATATATTATATATATATATATAATATATATAATATATCATATTATATATATTATATTTATAATATGTATAATATATAATTATAAATTATATCTAGGTATATACATACTTTATGTAACAAGGTATGTATAAAGGTATGTATGCATAATTTATGTAATTTTATTTATAATTTAATTAAATTAACGTAATTTTTGAGCTATACAGAGACAGGTGGGGAAGCATTTCTGTGAATTACAGTCCCCAAAAATGCAACTTTCCTCAGTTCTCAGGTTCCAGGTGTTGTCACAGCATTGCCTCACCTGATGCTCTTCATTTCTTTCATGTTTTTCCTTTCCTCCTACAGCTCTCTGCTTTGCAATAATTTAAATAAATCTCTCATAAAAAGAGAAATTCTGATTTTAGCTCGGCCTTCCCTGAGCCAAGAGGAGCAGTGACCCTTCTGTGCCAAGCTGTGGTGGAAGCAAATCCCAAGCAGGTTTTTGCAGAGCCCTGGTGGCCTTTGGGACTCTCCAGTCAAGCCCAACCAATGTCTGTGCTCTCTCCAGGGAGGTTTTTCACAGGAAAATCCATTTCAGTTCACAGCAGACACAACCCTGCCGCTTTTCCCACTGAAACCCCACTCACATCACCGACTGTCCCAAAATAATCGCCAGGGTCAGGGTGGCAAACACAAAAACACACCTCAGGTCATTAACAGGATCCTTGATGCGGCACAAATGAAACACCTCTCACCCTTGTTGTGACTCAAAATCACCTATTTGTGAGCAATAATCACATTTTTGTGAACGAAGAGGGGCAAGAGATGGGTAGTGAGAAAATCCAAGTTTGCTGCTCTCTGCTGCTCCTCTCAGCCCAGCCAAAGGGAAGCACCCAAGGCCCAGGGAAGGAAATGCTTTGTTGTGTGAGGCAGCTGTTGAGGACTGTCACAGCCCAAACCGAGTTAATAACATTCTAATGAGCAGTAATAAAGAGTCAAAAGCAATTAAAAAAAAAAAAAATGAGAAAAATATTCTCTAGAGTAATCAAGCTGTGTTTAATACACCCAGAGGGCAAAGGATGTTATTGAACAGGGGAGGCGCAGGCAGGGAAAGGTGTGAGCACAGAGGGTTGGCTCACACCAACATTTTCATTTTCACTGAAAACCAGGAAAAGCTGTCACTCTCCAGGGGCCTGTAAACCCAACATTTTGATAAAGTGGTGAATTCCCTAATACCAGCACACAACATATTTGTGATCCCCAAAGCCTCTGGTGTTAGCTGGTACAAACAGAAATAATTCCATGGCCACTGCTTGTTTCCTTTCATGTTTTGTTCACAACCAAACAACTTCCCAGAGCCTGAGCCCAGCCAAGCATAAATGCACATCCTCAGAGCTGTGTGTCTGAAATTCCTGATAAAATCACAGAGGAGGGACAAGGGCTGTGTGAGGAGGCTTTGAATCACTAAAATGTGTGTGCAAACCAGAGTGTTTGGGTATTTGGGTAAAATATCCTGTGCAACAATTACTTTTAATTTGATTTATTTTTATTTTAAACTCAAGTCACTGCTGTCTCTAGTATTAAGAGGGAAAATAAACTTAACAAGTGCTGCTCTAAAGTATACACACAACCCAAAACAACACCTATTCTCTCAAAGGATTATGGTGTCTCAGGATTTAAAAATGTACAGAATCTCAGTGTACCTGAAAATTACTTTTCTGTAAATATTTGAAAGGCTTCTCTTGAGAAAAGTTTGTTCTTGAATGGGTTTTTCCAGCAGTGAAACCACAGAGGCTGGGCCAGCTCCACATCACCTGTTCTGCCAGGTCTCACACTCTTTCCTCTCTGTCACAGGCACTTTGTGTCCCAAATTCTTTAATTTTGCATGGAAACCCATGCAGAACACATGCACCACATATTCATCTGGAAGACGAACACAAAAACATGTTTATTAAAAAAAAAAAAAAAAATCTCCAATTTATTTATGCACTGCGATCAGAAACTAGGTTGCAAAAATGGTCTGTGGGCTTTGGTGACAGGTTTGAATTCAAGGTTTTAATTCACCACCGCTGTGAGGCACCAGATCAATTCTGTGCCTTGTCTCCCTTTTAGGCACATCATGAACAAAAATTCAATTTGTCATTAAGGCAAATGTAACTTCAGCAGTTCCCTGGAGGGTCACAGAATTGTCTGCTCTTGTGGAGCACCCAGTGATTTTCAAATAAAGCCTCATCTAAACGTTATGGAAACCACTGGTGGTACTTCATGGATTTGAGCTGGCTTTGGATCATGATCTATAAGAAAATATTCTAAATAATCCTAAAAGTGGAAGAAAGGGAGAAGCAGAGATGCTCTTGGCTGCCATTGCTCATTTTGTCTCTCCTATTTGTACCTCTGTGAACAAATATTCTGAGGTTTCAAGCAGTGCAAAATAGAGCCATTTTCCCCTCTAAATCTAAACCGGAGAAAGCAAACTTCTTTCGTGCTGCAGGAAATGAATTTGGTTTTTATGTTGCCTGCACATTTTGCACAGTGTTAGAAAGAAATACAGCAAGCTTTTCACAGAACCTGGAACTGCTACAGCACCTGTTAGAAAAGTTACACAGTTTTATGGGAATTAATGTGCTTAATATTGAACATGTATCTGTTTCAAACCTTCCCCTCAGCACCGATTTCTCCAGAAAGTCCTCAATGTGTTTCTGGCAATAACAACAAAGAAATTCCTGCACTGATTTACTTCTCTGACTCCTGGCTGCAGTATAATGCAAGAAACAGCTTTTATTCTGTGCTGGTTTAGAGCTTTCCATATCAACTGCCTGCAAACAGCTCTAAGCTTTCTCCATCAGAGTTTTGATGTCCTGAATAAACACCTCTCTCAGAAACTTCAGGGAGAAACCAAGGTGACCAAAACTTCTGGAAATCAAGATACTCTGTTTATCCTTGACTTTTCAGTCAGATTCTGCTGCCCCTGCCCAGGCCCAGCAGGGCAGTGCCACTGGTGTGTCACTGTCAGTGTGCCAGCCAGCCCTGAATCCCTGAAATATTGATTTCCCCATGGAAATGCCCAAATCCCAAATGCCATCTGAGTCAGAAGGGCACTTTCAAACCCTTGCTCCAAATCCTATTGGCCCCATTACTTGATTTTAGCTTGAAGGATGTGAAAAGAAACCTAAATCAGGATTCTGGGTTCAGACAGCAAGTGTTTGAACAGAGAGAACATGAAATTGCTTGGAAATTTTTCTTAACTCTTAGGTCTTTGCCTCTGCTCAGTGAACTTTATTCTTGTGATTCAAAGTGTCATTAGACTGCCATTATCATTACAGCTGAATACTTCCTCATAATTGAAGAATGATTTAGGAACTAAGTAGCCTGACATGGTGGCATATTTTATCCTAACAACTTCCAAACATGCAAATGTACTCCACGGACTCCTTTTCCAAGAAACTAGGCAAAAAAATGATAGCAAAAATATTTAAAGAGAAATTAATCCATTGGAAAAAGCATTAAAATACACTGAAAGCAAATGTAATTGTTTTTAAACCCAATGTTTTCGTAAGATAAATTCAGCATTGGACAGGCTCTTTAAAAATCAATTTGCACTTGCTTCCTCTATAAAGATTTATCCCAGAGAAAAAAAAATCCATTAGTATTAAAGTGCTTAAAAACTTGGCAGACTATCTCCAAAGGCATCAATTTCTACTGCTAATTAACACTAATTATTCACTCAGCAGTTGTAAGTTGCATTTGGTCCCCGAGGGTAGATGAGAGATTTGTCTCTCTCCGTTCTGTGTATTTGTTCCAAGAGATTTTCACATTCAGGCATCACAATGGTGTGGGCTTGGAGAGCTGAACTTTCCTCTCCTGCTGCCAGGAGTGGAGCAAGAATTTCTGGTGTAAAATAAAGGGACAACATGGTGTGCCATCCTGGACATGGCATGGAAGGTTTGTCTCTCCTGTTTCTCTCTGGTACAGACTCGACCTTACATGTTCTCTCAGTGTCCATGTGGGTTCAATTTGGCATTTTCTGGTTGCTCAGGCTGGAAGGTCCAACCTGGCTTTTAAACAGCTCTGCAGAACTCTGGGGTTATGGCTCATGAGTGCAGTTACCAGAGAGCCGAGCCCTTTTTTCTTTTCTTTTCTTTTCTTTTCTTTTCTTTTCTTTTCTTTTCTTTTCTTTTCTTTTCTTTTCTTTTCTTTTCTTTTCTTTTCCTCTCCATCCCATCCCAGTCCCAGTCTCCATCTCATCCCAATTCCCATCACATCCCCATCTCCACCCCATCCCCATCCCAGTCTCCACCCCATCCCCATCCCAGTCTCCACCCCATCCCCATCCCATCCCAATTCTCATATCCCTATATTTTGTTCCATAGCCAAGAAAAATCCATTAAAAAAAAAAATTAAAATATTTTTTTAAAAACTCAAATTTCTTGATGCAAGAAGGAGAGAAAATGGGGCTGGCTAGAAAAGCTGCAGAGAGGAATATTAATGCAGCACAACACCCCCTGTGCCCAGGAACAAAAGATAGATAAAGATAGATGTGTGTGAGAGAGAGAAGCAATAAAGGGTCAGTAATAAAAGAAATATATCACTTGTAGAATTGACTGGGCTTTACTTGAGATTTATAATCCATTCTAACTGGAGTAATTTGTGACTCCTGCAGACACCCTGGGATTTTTGGAGAGCACCACCCAGGAGTCAGAGCCATGAAATGTGTGAGCTTCTGGCTCTCCCCTTGTTCTTTTCAACAATATTCCTTTTCACTGGAATTATTTTTTTGTTTTACACCATCAACCACCAGCCAGCAGGTGACAAAAGCAGCCAGAAGGGGTTGAGTGGCTTGCCCTGAAATTACACAGAGAGTCTGGAAGTGAATTTGTCTGGTTCCTGAAGGCTGCTCACTGCTGCCCTGAGCCCAGGCTGGATCCAGGACCTGCCCTGCCCAGAAAAAGGGGATTTCAAACCCTTGGCACCCTGTTCCAGGGATGTCTGAGCATCATTTGAAAGCTCTGATTCATTGCTCATTCCTAGGTTTAAGTACTCTGATAGCCTGGTTTTAATAAGAAAAGGAACAAATAAAATGGAGGTGAAAGAGCAGGGAAATGTCTCAATTTCCAGTAAATGCTAAAATTTAATTCCTCAATATAACTCCTATCACCCTGCAGAAATAGGACTTGCATGAGGATGTTGCCTTCAGGTGGGATTTGCAAAGGAAGAATTCAAAGAATCCAATATTTCAGTTAAAGAGGGCTCAGGTTTTGGGCTAGTTTTGGGGTTTTGGGGGATTTTAGCTTTAGTTTGTTTACTTGGTTTTTATTTTCCTCTCTTTACCTCTCAGTTGTTTGACCAACTTTTTTAGGATAATCCTTGTTTCACTTTTCCCCTTGACTCTGAGGGAAGTATGTCTTGCCTTGTTAAAGAGTAATTATGATATTCTATTAATCATTTCATTAATAGGAAAGGACCATAAGTGACTCTTGAGGGTTTTGAAAGTCCTTGCTGAAAGCAGGAAACTTGGAATAATAATCCCCTATGGATATATATTTTTTCCCTGTATTCTGAGGGACTGTTATTTAATTAAAAGGACCCTGTATTTCTGTTTCTGGTCAGTGTGAATAAATTCAGGTGATTAAATTTGAAGCACTGCATTAGTTGAACTGACAGTTCCATTGTTGCTAACTAAAAGTAGGAATCTGCTAAAAAATACTAAAAATACCATTCAGCCGTAGGAAGTTGTTCTTCTGTTGTGCTTGCTGCTTCTTTTTTGCAACATTTTATTTTTCTATAGGTACTTAATTTGTTTTTTTTCTGGAAGGTAGATTTCTGCATGTTTTGCCAACCCAACAAATAAAAAATAACAATAATAAAAATGTTGTTTTCTAAACAATCTTGCCTCCTGCTCTCTTGAGCAATCTAAAGGAATTTGTAAAGGACCAAACTTATAGAAGTAAAGAAATTTCCCATAAACTGTAAGGATAAAAACACAATCTAACTTTGTGTTTAGGGACAATGAGAATTTCTCCAATAATAGAACATCATTTGAAAGCACAAAAATGAAATTTAGCTGACACCAACACGATGAGCAATGAAATAAATCTTGATGGCGCAACTAAAACCCACCTGAATTTCTTCCAGGAGCTGCAGGAGATTCTGGATTTGGGATCTGCAGATTCCTGGCTGGGTTTTGTGGGAAAGGATGAAGAACAGTCCTGAGCTGTGTTTGTGTGGGTGCATCCTCACCAGATGGGTGTCAGATGAGTCTGGGCTTCCAAACAGCCCCTAAATTGGCCTGTTAGAAACAAATCATGTTGACAAACACTCACAGATGGATGTAATGATGATTTTCATGGCAGCTGAGGAAACAACCTTGTATATTCCACTTGTATGGTAATTTATTTTTATTTTAATTTTTTTTGCAAAAAATCTGCTATTGTGAATGTCTCAATTGCCCTGAAATAATCACTCTGGGGATTCTCAAAAAACTTTCTGTGAATGAGCAAATATTTACTGAAGCACGCAAGAGTCCTCCAAAAAATAAATGAGGAATTCAAAGTGCTGCAATCAGTCTATGTTTACACAAGGAATTTCATTAATTTGGATGTGTATGAAAAAAAAAGGATCAATTTATCCAAATGGAAACAGGTCCCACTCTCAGACTGTGAAAGAAGATTGAAAGACTCCACTTGACTTTACCAGGCTTGGCCTTCAGTCCCTAAATCCCAAAAATGCTCCTTGCATTCTTTTTCTCTTGGAAGCTCATAATGGGGGGTGATCATGGATTGAAGATTTTTTAATTTTTTTTTTAAATTTCCACTGAATTCATGGAAGAAAATGAAGCTGCAATTCCTGCAGAACAACTGTGTTTACACAGAATCCACAAAGAGCTGTCAAAACAACCTCCATCGTGTCATTACATGGAATTAAACTCCTCTCTGAGGCTCCTAAAATTTTAGCAGTGGCCTGAATTTGAGAATAAAAACAGTCTAAAGCAGAAGAGAATTAATCAGGGAAGTACTAAGCCATGCAAGAGGTAATTCAGGAGATGGCCCCAATTGGTAAATGGTAAATCAGGAGATGGGCAGCATTTCACCTGGGATCAGTGATGAACTCTAATGTGTGAGAAAAGGTGTCAATAAGGGCCAGCAAAAGGTAAAAACTCATCTTTAAATGATCTTTTTGTAAAGCTGACTCCAAACCATTCTCGTCCCCTTTCCTTCTTCATTTTTATGAAGAAATAACAAATGACCTATTTTAGCTCTGTGGCAACAGAAATAAATTAAATAATTTTTACCTTGGCTGCCAAATATTTCTGGGGTGTATTTATGGGCTGGAAAACAGTCCAACACCAGGGAGAAAAGCATTTTCACAAAGATCTCAAAAATCCAAAGAAATTCTCTCCACTGCAGAGCCTGGCCTGTGCCAGCAGCATGAGACTTGTCATGAAATAAAATAATAATTTTTTAAAAAGCCTCACAAAGTCCAACTGGTTTAATACTAGCAAGAACTTCTTTCCCATCAAAAGCTCCTTAGGTTAAACTGATAAAAATAAATTTAAATCCGTCAGAGATTTGAGTTCTACCTGCACCCCAAACGTGAGCCATGGGCGCCCCAGGCCAGGGCTGTTCCAGAACCTTCTCCCTGCCCCAGATCAGCACGGGCAGCTCATCCCCAGCCTCTGCAATCCCTCGGTGGTGATGTTGCACTGTCACTCTGTGCTCAGGAGGGGCTGGCAGCAAACACCTGAGAACCCTGGGCTCACCTGAGCCCATCCATATTCATGCCTTGTTTCCACACAGCAGAAGTCAGGAGCTTCCTGAAAATGCCCTGGGTGTCATCACCTCCCAAACCCTGACAGGGAGCTCGCTCCAAACATTTATTACTTTCAGACAGAGAAGATGCTCCCCTGTGTCTTTATTTCAATTTAAATTCCATTTGTGCTCTTTTGTCAAATTTTCCACGTTGAGGTATGAATAATGCTGACATTAGCTCTACCACTACAAGGTTTGAGCTCTTTAATTAGATTCCCTTATTCCACTTCTTTTTTTTTTTTTTTTCCTGAGGTTAAGGTTTTCAACTAGTCCTCTTTTAAAACTGAAGGCAAAAATGTCATTGCTTGACTCTCATGTTCCTGTTCTTTTTCCAAGCACCACAATATTAATTTCCAAGGCATTGCATGGAACTGCCTGCTTTGACTGAGGGCCACCCACAACAGCAATGACAGAATTCCTACAGAACTCAGATTTCCCCTGGGATTTGTCCCATTTTGGGTATGAATCCTACAAAACAGCCTAAAGGGCAGCTCTGATTTCAGAGCATCCTTTTCCACTGCTGTCCCAACCACAGGGATGCTACAGAACATGAACTCCTGGATTTGATTTGCTCCTTTTGCTTTCCCCATCACTTCTGGCTCTCCTGCTCACAACCACTGAAAATCCTTGCCTGTGTCTCAAGGGAAGAGGAGCTACCACAGAGTGTTTGAAGTTCCTCAGAGCCTTGAGAAGCACCAATAATGATTCTCCTCCTGTGCACACCACCAAGTGCTCCTCAGGAGCCTCGAGAAGGGTCCATTTACAATCACCCTTAAAACATGTAGATCCTGTTGCTCCTGTAAGCCTTGGCTTTGAAATGCTCAGGGCTGAAGGAGTGATACCTGAAGGGGAAACTCTCCATCCCTGGCTTCTCTGCTTTACCCCCTTGACAAAGGAGCACCCCTGAAAACACCAGCCCCATTTGCTGTCTCAGTGCCAGGGATGTGCTCCCTGCTGCTTTTTTTTTTTTTTTTTTTTCCCTGGGAGTGAATTTTTGAAGCTCTTGGAACAAATCATTCTTGTCACAGGGAGATTTCTCAAGGACACCTTAAGATGTAGACAGGCAGACATTCATGTCTCAGTGTGCTGGGAGTAATGCATGAAAATCTCTTTTTATGGAGGATGTAACAGAGTCATTTAACTGCTCTGGCCATGAGCTCTGGCAAGTCATTCCTTAACCCCCCAGTGCTTTATATCTTGGGAAGTGATGCTAAGACAAGATAATGTCCAGCCTGTAAAAGATGCGATGATAATGATTCTAAATGCTGGGTATGAAGAACAAACTCCTTAGGCTATTTTCTAAGTTTTAAATAGATGTGGGGGGAAGGAGGGGGGTGGATAAACTGTACTATCCATTGTTTTCATAATGGCAAAATTACTGAAGAGGTATAAGTTCAGCATGTAGGAAAGATGTTATGCCAAAAAATCAAATTGCAGTATATTGTCTATTTCAAAGCAACTCCTGAAGCAGAAATTAATTTCCCACTTCTGTTAAGAGGATCCCTGACAGTTTGAGAGAAGGGGGGAAAAAAACAACTAAAGCAAAACAGTGTAAAATGCTAAATTCCCTCAAACAGGCAATGCTAAGGGACAAGCCACATTCTCCAGGAAGCTGAAAGTGTGGCTGCTGCCCCAGGATGGATGATCCAGGTGCTGACACAAACCAGAGCATTCATGTGCAGCCCTTCTGGCAGCTGGAATAGATAGGAGGAAAAAAGGAATCTGTCTGTGTCCAGCACCCCAATATGTAATTGTATTCATCCTAATTCTACTCGTTACCTGCCAGAAAAGGAAATAAATCCATCAAGGAGGGGCAAGAGCCAGGGTGTGATTTGTTTCTGAGGAAAGGGATGATGGGGCTAAACTCCCTTTTTTTGGGAGTAATATAATATAATATAATATAATATAATACAGTCCAGGAAACTACTGGAGATTGCTGGGCTGAGAGTGTACCTGAAAAGCCACGAGTTATATGAGGTATGAATGCAAGGGGTGAATTTTTCACCTTGCTGCTGTCTCATCCAGACTTTTTTCTAAGAGTTTCTAAAAGCTCTCAGCTCCAGGCTCCCTTCTATCCAGCATTTGTAAAGCCCTTTTGGAGCTCTCTTGGTGCATTTGCATGAAGGACAAAAGGCCAAGGGACCCAAGGCAGAGGTTGTCCTCTCATGACAAGTAACGAAATAAAATAATAATTTTTAAAAAATCCTCAAGAAGTCCAGCTGGTTTAATAGCAGCAAGAAGCTCCTTAGGATGAGCTTATAAAAATAAATTCAAATCTGTCAGAGGGCACGGAGCTCTACCCTCACCCCAAACATGAGCCATGGGGCTGTTCCAGAACCTTCTCCCTGCCCCAAATTAGCACAGGCAGCTCATCCCCAGCCTCTCCAATCAATCAGGGATGCACAGAATCCCTGCACGTCGTGTTTGAAAGTATAATTGCCACAGCAAGACAACACAAACTGGAAACACCAACAAATCTTATTTCTTCACATCCCCCTTCTAATCGAGAACCTGAATAACTTACTGCGGCTTGGCAGCTCTTGATTACATTTTTGCACCTTTTTTTTAAATTGCCTGAACGAAATTTTAAGGCAGGCAAAGATGGCACATCCTTGTGCTGTTTGTGCAGGAAATAATACTGAAAGTGCCAGTTTTTAGCAGCCATCAGCCAGATTCCCCAGCGTTTTTCGGCCAGGAGAGCAGAATTCCTGACTGCCCTTGGGCCCAAGAATGAAGAATTCCTGACTGCTCCCATGTCCAAGGATGAAGAATTCCTGACTGCTCCCATGTCCAAGAATGAAGAATTCCTGACTGCCCCCATGTCCAAGGATGAAGAACTCCTGGGTCCAAGGATGAAGAATTCCTGACTGCCCTTGGGCCCAAGGATGAAGAATTCCTGGGCCCAAGGATGAAGAATTCCTGACTGCTCCCATGTCCAAGGATGAAGAATTCCTGACTGCCCCCATGTCCAAGGATGAAGAATTCCTGGGTCCAAGGATGAAGAATTCCTGACTACTCCCATGTCCAAGGATGAAGAATTCCTGAATTCCCCTGGGCCCAAGTATGAAGGCTGCT
The DNA here is from genome assembly GCF_027579445.1 of Ammospiza nelsoni. NCBI lineage: Eukaryota > Metazoa > Chordata > Aves > Passeriformes > Passerellidae > Ammospiza > Ammospiza nelsoni. The sequence goes on from NC_080645.1 coordinate 18,682,915, forward strand.
GAGGGCAACGAGGATTCCAGGGCTCAGTCAGCACAAAAGGAGATTAATAATAATTTTTTAAATTATGACAAGCTGGCTATGCGTCAGTTTATTTGGTTGATGGGTATAACAACATCACACAGCCCAGTTAAGGATGAATTTTATGGAAAGACAGGATTTGAAGAACCATCTCTGTATCATGGCCTGAGTCCTGTCTACTCTCCCTGCTAAGGGAGTCTATAGGATCATATTAATGAAATCTTTATAATTACCCTTTTTAGAACATTAGACTGTGGAGAAATTAGGCAGAAATCTTGAGCATACTGAGCTTGGCTGGAATTCTCATTAAAAATGTAAAAATATTTTGAAATTGGACCTTTCTACCTTAAGCAGATTTCCTTGTGGTATTTCTAATACACATTACTGCAAAGTTAATCTGACACATTTTTGTGCCTTTTTTTTTTTTTTTTCTTACTCCTATACAGGAGACCCATTAAATAGGATAAAAGAAGTGCTGCTTTCAGTGTACAGGTGAATTTCACTATTCAGCTTCAAACCCAGGGAATACAGAGGAGGTTACAAGTGCTAAGCAGCTCCCAGAAATAGATCCCTTGCCCTTCTCAAGAGGAGGAGGCAGAGGATTGTGAGGGAGTGAATCTTTGAGCAGTTTTAAACCTGTTCTCCCAGATCCATCTCACATTGCAGGAAGAGCTGGGTTCCTCTTTTATCTTCCTCACCAGGTCACATATCCATAAAACAAGCCTGGGGATTTGTGTAATCTAAATTGTCCTTCTGCTTGAAAGGGAAATGTGTAATGTGGTCGATATTTTTTACCCTGTTGGAAGTGGAGCTGTGCGTGCCCAAATAAATCATTTGTATGTGACAGGCCCAGAGCAAATGAGAAAAATATTCTCTTCTCCCCATTATGCCTAAAATTTACAGGGTTTTAATGATTTAATGAAATGGAGGGCAGAACCACTGAAGAATTCTAAAGGAATTGGAGGAATATGAGAGTGCTTTGTCCTTGCTATTACCTATTGATTAACAGTGGGAGAATTTTGGCTGAAAAACCCCCCAAACTTTTCTCCTGTATATCACAGAGAATCAATGCCTCCTACAGCTGCTCCATGGAACTGAACTGTGGGGAAAATTGAGCCTGGGTAATTTCTAACAGCAAACAAAGGACCCTGGCAATGCACTCTGAGACATGTATATGATGCTATTGGAAAATAAATTTTACAATGGAGAGATAACTTTAAAAGTACAAAGAAACTTACGAGGATTGTTCTTCATCTCATTTTGCTGAGGCCTCAACTCTTCAAATTGTGAATTAATAGTTGGTGTCAGTGTAGCTTTGCAAATTGCAGCTTCTTTATAATTTGCCCTCTTGGAGCACCTTTCACTGAATGGCTTCAAGGCCCATTATTGAAATGAGGCTGCACAGCTGTGGAGATGCTGGAAGGCAGTTAAGAATACAAAAAAAAAAAAAAAAAAAAAAAGGCCAAAAAAACCACAAACAAAAAGGACTCTTTTTGTTTCTCATTATTCTAACAGTTTTGGGATTTCTTTTAAAAAAAGGGCATGTGTTTCAGTAACAGGAAACAGGATTCAGCAGAAAAATCAGTATCTCTTGCTAATATATGTTGAAAAAAGAAGAAAAAAGGTGATTGCCTAAGAAATCCCAACAGCAACCAAAGGAAACAATCATAAAAAGTTCTGTGAGAGAACCTTTTCAAACTGCCCAAAGGGTTATTCCCATTTAGCACCATATAAGGTCCTTCAAATTATAAATTACACACAAGAGGTTAACCCTGGAAATCTGATTTAGTTATTACCTTTTCCTCACACAGAACAAATGAAAAGAAATACAGAGAGGCAGAGGAGAAATGAATCCATCAGAGACTGGAGCGTGTCAGTGGGAAGCACTGACATTTCAACTCAATTCTGAAAATAAAAGGAATGTTTGGGGAAGGGAGGGGCTGAGGAGTGGGAGCTGGAGGAAAGGAGGAGTTCATTACAATCCCCAGGGCTGGGCAAGGACTGAGTGCTTGGGTGGAAATCAGGTTAAACCGAGCTGGGTGTAAATCAGGTTAAACCGAGCTGGGTTGGGACAGCCAGCAGCGGAATCCTTGAAATGGAGGCACAGAAATGAAACCAGCTTCCAGAAAACTCTCACCCACCCGCCTGCAGGGCAGAATGACGCACAGTGGGCTGGGCAAGGCCAGGCTGGGGTAAAGAACCACTTGAACTCCACAGTTCCTGCAGCACACCCAAAACAGCGCTGTGAAAAAAGCCCCTGGCACCGCAGTAGCACCTAAGATTACCCAATATTTCTTCCAACAAAGCAGGAGGAATGGTTCCCTGCACTGTTGACTCAAACCATCACAAAAGACATTTTTAGTGCATTGTAAAAGCAAGATCAACCACAGAATGACCAGGTTGGAAGAGACCTTCAAGATCATCGAGTCCAACCCAGCCCCAACAGCTCAATTCAACCCTGGCACCCAGTGCCACATCCAGGCTTTGTTAAACACACCCAGGGATGGTGACTCCACCACCTCCCCAGGCAGAACATTCCAGAACTTTATCACCTTTCTGTAAAAAACTTCTTCCTAACATCCACTGTGGCATTCACATTTTCTGGAAAAATTCCTTTCACTCAGGATTTTGCTCCTGGGAGGCTGAGAAGCCTCGGAGAAAAATGAAAACAATAATTATCTGATTTGCTTCTCCTATGCTTTCCTCATGTGGAATGTGTTTGGAGATTGTTTATCCAACAGGTGATTGTTTCATTGGTTTCATGTGAGTTGTTTTCACTCTTTGGCCAATCAGGGCCAAGCTGTGTCAGGACTCTGGAAAGAGTCACAAGTTTTCATTATCTTTTTAGCCTTCTGTTTGTATCCTTTCTGTATTCTTTAGTATAGTTTAATTTAGTATTATTTAATATAATATAATATCACAAAATAATAAACTAACTTTCTGAACACATGGAGTCAGATTCATCATTTCCTTCCTGCCACGGGGCACCCCGCAAATAAAATCCCAGACCAACACTAAAGCTTGAAAAGATGGTTTTGTGCACTGAGGTGGGAAGAAGGCTTTGGTAGGAACACCCTGCTCAGATTTGGGGCAGAGCACCCTGTAATCAGGGGAGCTGAGAGGGTTTGCTGCTCTTCTGCCACATCTGCTGCCACATCTGGCTCCTATTTCATCTTCTCCACCAGGTCACACATCCCTAATACACAGGCTTGGGGATTTCTGTGCTCTAAACTGCCCTTCTACTTAAAAAGGAAAAGCATGATGTGTGATATTTTCCACCCTGTTAGAAATGGAACTGTGCAAATACAGAAATGTCCAAGGTGTGACATTTTTTGGCCCACTGGTGCAAGTCCTACAGGTGATGGAGGGAATGTGAACTCTGAAATGAGCCTGTGTGCAGAAATATGAAAAAATGCCATGCCAGAAAATCCAGAAAATATAAGATTTTTGATGGCCTGCTCAGATTTGGGGGCAGAGCACCCTGTTATCAGCTCCTCTGCTCAGGTGAGATGGGCTCTGCATCAGACAAGGCCATCCTTTGCCACATCTGACTCCTATTTTATCTTCTCCTCTTCTCCACCAGGTCACACATCCCTAATACACAGGCTTGGGGATTTCTGTGCTCTAAACTGCCCTTCTACTTAAAAAGGAAAAGCATGATGTGTGATATTTTCCACCCTGTTAGAAATGGAACCGTGCAAATACAGAAATGTCCAAGGTGTGACATTTTTTGGCCCACTGGTGCAAGTCCTACAGGTGATGGAGGGAATGTGAACTCTGAAATGAGCCTGTGTGCAGAAATATGAAAAAATGCCATGCCAAAAAATCCAGAAAATATAAGATTTTTGATGCCTAAGGGGGCTGATGATCCTTTCTTTGTCTTTTTGTCAGTAAAAGTGATTGACAACTGTCCTCAAATCCAGCAAAAGATCTGCAGCTTCTAATATTTTGCAGGGGGAATACACAGGAACAAAAGCAATTAGGTGTCACTGCAAGAGTCCTTTTCCTCTCATTAAATGTATCCAGGGAAAAGCAGAAAAAGAACTCTCTGCTTTGTAAAGGAGATTTTTTTTCTCCCTTCCTTCACAAACTGTTTTGTTCCTATGGCTTTTCTTTTAAATTCCCAGTGCCCAGCTGACTTCAGCTCAAAGACTACAGATATAAACTGAATTTACTGAAATTAGCATGCCCCAAAAGTCTTTCTAAACAAGTATTGCAGAACTTTACAAGCAGGAGGAAAGCCTGAGAGACAGGAGGGTTCTTTCAGCAAAACAAATGCTTATATTTTTACTTTAATTGGTCAGGAAAAAAGAAAGGGAACAAAGCGCAAGGGAGATCCAACAACAAGTGACTGGCTTTTATTTAAATCTTATTTTTATGATATTTTTATGCAGTAGTGAAAGAAACTTGGAAGTGCTTTCCAGTCATAGGGATTAAATTCTTTCCAAGAGCATGTTCAATAGAGTCCGTCAGAATATCAAAAATCAGAAAGAAATCTTGCAAGAGTTTGATGAGAACAGGCTCAGGAGATATCTCAACTATTCAAGCAAACCATCAAAAAATTTTGGAAAAATGTAAGAGTGGAAATGGTGAGCCAGGAAGATTGACTCAGTGAAATGACTCAGCCAGAGCTTGTTTGCTTAGCACCAAAAATATGAAAAGGAATTGATCTGATAAAGAATTAAAAGGGACTGTGAGTCACTGTGGTTCTGTGGAGGAAAGATTTGCCAGACTAACCCAATTTCATATCCTGGTAGAATTACAAGTGCAGTTTATGGAGGTAAAACCCTTAACTTCCTGTAAATGTAATGTTACAGCAGTGCAATTTACAATATTCCGTTTAAATTTAGTATTTCACCATCTTCATATAAACATTAAGTACATCAGTAACAGCCATATGGCAGATTTTACAAACCTGTTTTCAAGGAAAGTTGTCATGGAAAAATGGAATTTTAGTGCATGGCTGCCTCCTGGAATTCAATCTTTTCATCAGTGATCCAGAATTAAATATAAAATCACTACTGACAAAATTGGAGGCTGCTCTAGCTGCTGCTTGAGAGGAAATTTGGTAAAATCCTGCACAGAACTGCTTGGTAAATTGGGGGAATCCAAGCAAAGGAGACAGGGAAATGCAACAAACACAAGGAATGCTGGCCACACCTATCCCAATGCCACAGAGGATTTACAGCCTGGAAATGAATTACTCCAAAAAGATTTGCTGCTCCAAGTGGCTTTGGAGCTGCGTGGATGACTTTGCAGGATGATGCTGCAACAAAAAGCACCAATGAAATCTTTATATAAACAGAGGCAATGTGAGCAGGAGCAGAAATGTGATTTTTATCTCCCCCTGAACACTGTGATAGAGAAACTCTTGCAGTCAAGCAGATGCTTTACAATGGGGTGCTTAAAGGCTCACTCCATTTACCTTATCATGGCAAAGAAAAGAGGTGTCTCAGGATGAAGGAGGAGATAAAAATGCCATGTCCTCCAGTTTTTATTTCATCTGGTGGAATAAAAGACAGGAAGATAAGGAAAAGGAATAGAAGCCCAAAAAAGTTAAACACTCTTTTTTTCTCAGATTCAGTCTGGATGTGTCTGCACAGAAAGGATTTGGGTAAAAAACTCCTCAGCAAGAGCAGTGTGGAGGAAATTCATGATAATTTTGTTTTCTTGGAAGGTTTAGATCAGTAGAGGCCAGGTGCAGGCTCAAGTCAGGTCTAACCCTGAAGGAACTTCCACCCTGCCCACCTTTGTTCCTATATTTCCCTTTAGGGTTGGACACTGCTCCAGCAGACAAACCCCACCTGCAATATCTGTGTTGGAAGTGGAGGATGTGGGTAGTGTGATGGTTTAGTGCCACACAGTCCAAAAATTACATTTCCAACCACAAAAAACACCTATTTTCACATAAACAGCAAAGGCTGCATCTTTTTCTTTGTCTTCAGATATTCTACAAGGCCTTCTGCAACTTTCTCATCCCATAAATGTCTCCTTTTCCTAATTAAAGATTTTTCTTGTCTACAGCAATGAGGTGGCTTCCACTCCTGCTCTGCCAATGCTCTCCAGTGCTCCCTTTTTGGCTCAGGGCTGTAATTTGGGGAGACAAGAATGCTTCTCCCTGCCAAGGCTGCTCACATCTTGCTGTTGGACACTGAATCCAAAATGAGACTGTCCCAGGTCCCTTTAATTTCTTTTTTTCAGCTTCCAAAGGGAGGCAGCACAACAACTTTGCTCTACTCACCCTTGACCTGACTCTCAATTTGTGCTAATGATTGATGGAACAACCAAAAAGGAGCTCAGAGCTAAATGACATCTATCTTTACATTTCTGAGGGAGGAGTGGAGCATTTAAGAATTTATTTATGCATGCTTGTTGTAGAAATCAAAGAAAATGCAGAGGTTTCCTTGCACCTTGTCTGATCCACACATCTGCAATGGACTCCACTCCACAGCTGGTAATAAAGCCACTGAATCCCATGTTGTGTTTAACACCAGATTATTTCATGGTCCTTATTGAGAATTATTATTTTAAAAGAGAATATAAGGGGAAAAAATCTACTGGCAAGGAGAGGGGTCTTCATAAATTAGGGCCATGGCATGAACAGATGTGAACAGACAGATTGTAGCTGCTGCTGCACAAAAAAAAAACTGAAAAAAAAGAGAAGAAAGAAAAGGTGTTGAGCAACTCTGCAGGAAAGGAATGCTCAGTGTAAGAAGTAGAGTCTATTTCTATAATGCTGCAAATTTAATTCTAGAGTGCTGCCATTCACATAATGGGGTGAGGGAAAAGGATGTAGGACTGCAGAGCACAGACTGCTTTGTGCTGCTTTCTGGATGATGGAATTTGTTGGTGCTGCCTCAGGTTTTAGCTTTGATATTTTTCCCATTCTGTACTGCTTTAGTGTGTGGGTCTGGGCTCACATCAGGGGATGCTGAGCTCTGTGCACAGAGCAGGGACACAAAACAATTCCTGCTCCAGCTGGGCACCAAGGACAAATGATCCCAATCTCAGCCCAGGAGCACAAACACCGTGGGCTGGAGAGAGAAAAACAAGCAGGGTGGGACTGCAGGGGCTAAAGCTGGAATGGGACAATGAACTGCAAGGTGCAAATGGAGCAGAGCTGATCCCAGGGAGAGACCCCGGGAGCGCTCGAGCATTTTGGGGCCATTTTTGTTCATCTTGGGTTCATTTTGGGGCCATTTTGGTTCATCCTGGGTTCATTTTGGGGCCATTTTTGTTCATCTTGGGTTCATTTTGGGGCCATTTTGGTTCACCTTGGGTGCAGCGCTGGCTGGGCTCTTGTGCTGCCCAAGGTGGATCCATGGAGGAGATCCTTTTAATAAATCCCTGCTTTATTCTTTAGCTCTCTCCAGCCGCTGTTCCAGCTCAGCCCTCACAAGGCATCACTGGGAGACCATTTTCTTACTGGATAGCATTGCAAGAAGGAAATGCATTTTCTATCTGCAGCATTTTCCATGGAAGTACAATTTTTTTCCCCGGTTCCATAACCACTGTGTGAGCTCACTCCCAAAACCTCTGGAGGCAGAGCATTTGGAGGAGAGCCACAGTGCCATGGTGCAGTGCAGGAACAGGGGGTAAGCGCTGCTCTGGTGTGTCTGTCCCAACCAAAGAAGGAGTGAAAGTTGTGTTTGAAACTCCTTGAACTTGGCTGGTTTGAGCCTCCAGCCCCACCCTGGCTGTGCACAACCCAGACCCACCAATGGCAATGGGTCTGGGGGAGAGCTTGGAGCAGAACCTGTTCACCAAAACACCTCCTGCTCCTCTGAGCCACAGCTGGTGCTGGAAATGAAATTAAATAAAATGAATGGCAAACAGCCACCAAGGAGGAGCCCTCACTGCTTTGGATTTCCTCTCCCACAATGATCCAAGCCATCTCCAGAGGGAGGGAGTGAAAATGAATTTATTTACAGCAGGCACACGACTCAGATCAGTTGGAGCATTGAGGAATTGGATCTAAGGAGTCATTTTGATCTCTTATGAGTAAAGTCTCAGCACATTATCACACACACGCAGCACTGTGGCACTGAGGAAACCTCTCCAGAAAGGATTCTGCTACTAATGGAGGCAGACAGGGAAAATGAGAGCAAGCCAGAATGTCTTGGTGTAGAAATTTCAGGCTACAATTGTACATTATTTCACCTCTGTCCTTGTGTTGAATTGTACATGAACAGCTCCTGAGTTTCTGACGTTATTTCAGCTCCAATAAATTCATTTGAATAGTTATTGCCTGGGTGCTCACTTACAAATGTTCAGTATGAAGAATATAAATTGTTTTGGCTGCATGCATGGAATTTATTGTATGTTTGTGTTTCCCCACATTTAACATCCAGGTCAAGGTTTCTGGAATGAACACTGACAGTTACAAATGTGCCTTCTGTTAAAATTACTCTTAGGTTGGCAATTGTGATTAAAATTGCTTGGTGGGAGACTCACAAGAAATGAAGTCTGGAGAAGGACTGAACTCAATTTTGATGGAAGTTCTATTCAGAACTTAAATAAGATCTCAAGAGGGATGGTGGGAGTGGGAAATGAAAAGTATTCTACCAGCTTTCAGTGCAGCCACAGCACAGTGAGGCACCAAAATCATGCTATTTTCCTCAAAAATCATTGTATTTTCCTCAAAAATAATTGTATTTTCCTCTGAAATCATTGTATTTTCCTCAAAAATCATACTATTTCCCCCAAAGTCCTTGATCCAAACCCCAGCACACGCACTGAGAGGATAAATATTTTGCAGTGTAGCTGTACTTCACCAAGGAATCCTAATTAACAACCTGAAATGCATCTTCCAGGGAGAGGCAGTCATCCTGCACTTGCCATATTCCACGATGGCCAATTGTTGCTGAGAGAGGATTGCTCTGGCAGGATTGCTCTGGCTGACCTGGGATCTCTGGGTAGTTACCTGTTTAATTTTCTCCCTGAGCAGTAGAAAAACCCAAGATTCTCACTGTTCTGCTCATCACAGCTCTTGGATATTTCTGCCACTCTTCTTTTTGCAGCAAGCCCTCCTGATGTCTCCAAGTCCACCAGAATATTGTGTTCAGAAACAGGGCACTTAATTACCCAGCCATTCAGCAGATGATTCACTCCAGCATCCTTCATTCCCTCCAGTGGCTGCCATTAAAAAGTCAGGTTGCCACAAAGCCCTGCCTGCTGCCAAGGCTGGAGCCTGACTTACAACCTGTGGGGACTTTTATTAGAATAACATGGGCCACTTGTGTGTGAATATTTCACTTCTTCCCTGAATCAAAGCTTGGAAATGCCACAGTTCTTCCTCCTGCATTAAATAGTAAATCACTGTGGTTTACAATCCATCATAAATGTGAGCTACCAACCCAATTCATTCCTCTTTCCAAGCAGTCCCTCCTGCAATCTAACACTAAATCTGTGTCTCCATTGATGCCGTAATCAGTTTGTTCTCTTTGATTTCTCTCCCAAAGCAGACAAACTATGAAAATATCTTTTCCAATTTTAATCTCCATTCTAGACCAAGAAACAGAAGTAAGCAATGTGTCAGAAAATTGGGAATACCCTGAGCAGGCATTTAACAGACATTTTTGTAACTCAGCTTGTACATGAGAGGTGAGGAAGGAAAAGGAGAATTAATAGAACATGTATAATTTATTTGCATGTGGGTAATGTATGCATGATCTCACATTAAGACTCTCATCTAAGAAGCCATAATGTAAAGTCCATATAAAATATATATAAAAGTGAAGCTATATCCTTAGAGGAAGAGCAGTGAAATATTGTATGGATTATAAATGAACTAGAAGTAGAAAATCAGCTCCTGCTGAGGTTGGCTGGCCAAGCCATTCTGATTATACAGAGAGCTTTTCATCCCTTCAGAGGATCCAAGTGAAATATCCCTGGCTTTGAACGTGCTCACTGTGGCCTCACAGGTGAACATTCCTGCACAAAATGGGGGAGGCTCACTGAGAACAGAGCAAAGCTCATCTGGAGCTCACAAGGAGGGAATCATTTCTGTTTTACATGTTGGTGCACAACTGTGGGTGCCAGTGGCAGCTGAATATCCAGGAACTATGAGGGAGAATGTTCCCCCAACCCATCTGCTGCTGCAAGTTTAGATGAGCTGGAATTTTGAGGATATTGGATTTCATCCATAACAATGACTGGGTAACAATAGAGAGAGATCCAAGGTTCATGTTGAGAACAAAGTTTCAGATTTCGTGTTTTCATTAATTTTTTTTGCTCTTCAGTGAATAAAAAGAATAAGGAAAGCTCCAGAGACACAAGTGGCTTCCAAGTAACCACGTTCCTCAGCAATTCCAAAAGGGGGGAAGTGCTGGCTCTAATTATTTCATGATTCCTCTTGATAATAATTATTTAGTAAAGGGCGCACACCACAAAAAGCATACAGACAAATTGTGTAGAGAGAAAAACAATATTTCTGAAATATTCTTGGAACGCCTACAAAAGACAAAGAAATAAAGGAAAAATAAAAAAGATTATTTAGAAGCCAAAGCAAGTCTAAAAGCCCTTGGGAGGGACATCCCAGAGACCTGAATATCTCAGCCCTGAAGAAAGGGAAGCCACAGGAATCCTGTGCACCACATCCCAGAAAGACTATGGATACTGGGCACAGGGCTGGTTCTCTCATCTCAAAATGAGTACATTACAAGTGGAAAAAATTCAGAAAGTGGAAACTAGGCTGCCTAATAACTCTCCATAAAAGCAATAATAGAATAAGTTGGGACTACTCAGCCTAGGAAAAGAATCATTTGGTGGGATGTGACAGAAGTGTGCCAAATTTGAAAGGATGGAGAGGCAATAACTTCTCATAACTGTTCACTCCTGCATCCATGGAAAAGCAGGAATGTGGAGTAAATGGCCAGGAGCAAATTCCACACTCCTGAAAAGAGGTAATTCCTCCCACCACACACAGCAGGGCTGGGAAACAATTGCAAAAGGATGCTACAGATGCCAGTAATTTACACGGGCTCAAGGAGGCACTGAACATGTACTTGAAAGAGAAATTAATTGCACATGAAGGATTAACAACCAAATTCTGCTCTCATTATTCATGGCCACACTGTCAGCAGTGGGACTAAGCAGATAATGGGTTTATTCCTCTCGCTGCACAATGCAGGCTCGTGTAGAGCTGCAGGCAGTGCAGGCAGAGCCAGCTCTGCCCTGGGAAGCTGTGGGAGGTGTTTCAGAGGGGCAGGGGGAGCAGGCAGGATTGGGCAGCAGCACAGGGATGGCAGCAGCAGGGTATATCAGGATGCTGATCTGCCCTAGGGATCCCTGCATAGCTCTGCTGGGCACAGGAACCTCAGGGCACTGCTCCTTGTGCTGCCCCAGCAGCAGAAAAACAGAGAATTCCTGATTCCCATCCCATCCTCACAGCACAGTGCCTAGTTCTGTGACTTTTGGGCAGGTGTGATGAGTGAGTAATGGGATGGTTGGCTCTCACAATTAAAAGGCAAATATCATGTATATGTTAAGAGAAGTTTTATAGATTTATAGCTGTTTTACCCCCTTGTGTTGTTATTAGGGGTGGCCTGGGTTTGGGACATTTGGGTTGGCTCATTACTATGGCAGCACCTGCCCTCCAGTATTGTATTTGCAGGGAATGCCCTGATGAAGGCAGGAGTGATGAATTTGACCCCATGGTCTCAGAAGGCTAATTTATTAATTTATGATATCTATATTATATATAGATATCATAAAGATATATATATACTTTATTTATATATACTATATATATATAAAGTATATATGTAAATATATAAAGTATATATATATAAAAATATATATATAAAGTATATATATAAAACATATACATACTTTATATACATATTAAAGAATACTATAGTATATATAGAATATATAGTATACTATACTATACTAAAGAATACAGAAAGGATACTTACAGAATATTACAAAGATAATAATGAAAACTCATGACTCTCTCCAGAGTCCTGACACAGCTTGGCCCTGATTGGCCAAAGAGTGAAAACAACTCACAGCAGAACCCAGTGGAACAATCACCTGTGGGTAAAAAATCTCCAAACACATTCCAAAGGAGCGAAACACAGGAGAAGCAAATGAGATCAGAATTGTTTTCCTTTACTCTGAGGCTTTCCAGGAGGAAAATCCCGGGCAAAGGGATTTTTTCAGAGAATGTGAATGGCACACTCCTGAAAAGATTTAAGGAACTGATTTCCACCACTGGACAATGAAGGATTTGATGGACAGAACTTTGGGAGGGGCTAAAGAATTAAAAGGCAAAACTTCCATTGTGTGGGTGAGCACATGGTGGGAAAGATCCTCTGCCCCGGCACTGTAATATTTTCTCTATTCATTCATCTGTTGTGTTTTTTTATAAGGTTTTAATAACCTTTTAAAATTCTTTGAATCATCTTTCTCACACCAGTGTTTGCCTTCACCTGTACAACAAAGCTTTAGGATCCTGTGTGTGGGGTTGGTTGTGTCAGTTAATTTGCAGCCAAATGGAGACGCTGGGGATGATCCCAAGGATCTTGGGCAGCTCAGCCTGATCAGGCTTCTCCAGATTCAGCTTGCAGCAGCACTGCAAGATCTGTTACTGAATCCATCAAGCAGCAGCACATGAACTCAAAGGGCTTTAAAACACCTCATGCAAATGGGAATGTCACTCGAGGCCATGAGAAACTCTGGGAGTTCCAAAGGTTCTCACGCTTGAAATGGGCACCTGATAGAACCATTTTGCATACGAACTTAATTAGAATTCTACTAATTAGACAGCATCTTTGTAAAGCAAACGTGCAGGGATTATCACATGATGTTTGGAGAAAAATGAAAATCAAGTTTATTTTCCAAATGCAACGCAATGCCCAGAACAATGGAGATGGCAGCTTGACGTGCACAAGATGTGCCAATATTTGCTCTGCACAATTGTTCCTCTGAAGATTAGGGGGGCTGAATCTATAGACATGGCAGATAATTTGAGTGGAATTACACTCCAGAACATATATTTTTTTTGTTAGGAAGAGCTGCAGTAATAGATTCTGATTAGGCATTCAGTTGGTAGCCAGTACATGAATTCCAATTACTGAGCCAGCATTCAGAGTAAATTTTCATTGAAACCTTTCAGACCAGGAGTGAGTAAAACCTTCCAATGGTTTAAGCTGTCCTGAACCACTTCAATTAATTTGTGGGTTTGTAAAACTGATGTAAGGCTGCAGAGGAGATTTCCACCCACACACCTCAATTTAATCCCTTTTCCCTCCCCAGAGACAGCTCCGTCTCCCTCCTCCTTCTCCAGAAAGATCATCCAGCAAAGCAGAGATCCTACCAGTGAATTTCCCTTTAGCCTGGAAAAACATCAAGCTGTTACCAGAGGAGCTTCAGGTAAAATGCAATACTATTAGCAGATATTCCTAAGTACTTATTGTCCTACTAAATATTTTCCCTCTATGTAATGGTACCCCTCTAACCCCCAAATCTCTCTTTAGCCCTTTATTTCATCCTAGCTATTTTGGTTCCACTGGTGCAAACAACATTAAAAACTCATTTTTAAGGGATGGGTTTAAAGCCCTGTTGGACTGTAAAGAGGCAGAAACATGTGCCTAAGTGAAATTCTGAAAATCCTTCTCTGAGGCATTTTCTTGGTGATTATTCAACTCCCTCTGCTCCCAGTGCCTGATATTTAGAAGATCTCCAGATAAGACTTAAGAACCACGTTCTCTGTTATTATATGTTGGATATTATTTTAAATAGGCACTTTGCAAATTACATAAACAAGAATAAACATTAAATAAACAAGAAATAAGAATTTCCAGGCAGAGCAGCCAGGTGGGAACAGGACTGGAAGGAGAAGAGCTGTGGTGACAAGAGAATGATCCCAGCAGCTTCATCCCCTCCATTCCCCAGATCACAAACCAACAGCTCTGGGAGGCACACAGATATCTCAGTAAGGGAAAATTCAAGATAAAAATAAAAGCAATGTTATTTGTGTGGTAAATTGAAATGTTAGTACCTGTAACCACAATAAAAATACCATTAATGGTTTACTCTGATCACCTGGAGTGCAAATCCATGCTGCAACCGATGGAAATTTTGTCTAATATAAACCCAACCTATCTGAATTATTGTAATTTGGAGGGGCAGGAAATGGAATAGGGGAGAGATATAAACAAAAATATCTATTTGGTGAACACTGTTTCAATAAAACACTGAGGTTGATTCAGGTAAATATCAGGGAGCCACTGACAATGAAAAATAATCTTATGCTCCTCATTAGGTAAATACTACAGTTTATCACTTAAAAAACTGCAGGAAAATACAGGCAAGAGTCTTTTTATGGCCAAACTCCATCCAAATTGCTTCATGCAAATAAGCCCAGTAAAAGCAGAATCACTCAGTGCACAAAAATCCAAACTGCTGGATCCAAAGCAGGCTCATCTGGAGTAAAATCAGGTCATTCCCTCCAAGAGATGGAGGAATCTACAATGGCCAACACTTTCAGAACAAATCACATCCCTTTAAATTGGCCTCATTAGCCTTTCCTGCAGAAAAGCAAAATGCAATTTAATTTCTTAAAGGGACTTCTCTCAACTGTAAAATTCCTAGGACTTGGCTTATGGAATAATTTTTTCTTTTCCTGATTAAAAAAATGTAAACTTAATAATCCATTAGGCTGTCAGCAACCTTTGTTTTCAGCACAGAGATCTTTCCAGTTAGCTGGAACAGAGCTTTTTGGGTTTAGACACTTCCAGGCCATTAAGCTAATTAAACAAATGAGCATTCATTCCACCAGAACAACCAGTTGCTCCAGGAAGTGATAGTGGCAATTAAGCAAGTGACACTCTTCCTTCTGAGAGTCCCAGCAAGGGGCTGAGAGCACAAACAGAGCAAACCATGGACGGGAGATGTGGGCAACTTCACAGAGCTCCCAACTTTGCCCCAGTTCTTCAAGAAATTCTCAAATTCCAGGCCCCAAAGTGTAATTCTGCATCTCCCAGCACTGACAGATGTGCCGGGGCCAGCTGCTGTGTACCCAGGAGTGTTTCTCATTTCAGCAAAGCCAGCTGAGGATATTTAAAGCAGGGATATGGGAAAGCTCAAGTGATTTAGCTGGATGAGCTTGAATTTAACAGGATTACTTCTTATTTTTATTAGAAAGCTATAAAGTGATTCTGCCATCTTTTATTTTTTATTTTTTTTCCCAGAAGGTCATCATGGTGAGAGCAGAATTATCTGCATCCCATGGAATTCCTGCAGCAGTCTCATTGCCCAGGCTCACAGCAGTGTGGCACATTAAACTGGTTTCACCATCCAGAACTGTCTGCTGCACACTCCAACCTCTGGAAGGTTTAAAAAAAAATCGAGCTGCATTTTTCAGCTCCTCTCAAGTTAAGAGCACACAGAGTTCAGGCCAAGCCTGAATCCAGCCACCACCCAGAAAAGTTCAGAAACTCCTCAGAAAAAGTGATTAAAAAATAACAGAAATAAAAGTGCTGCAGCTTCGCCTTTTTCCCCCCACAGAGAAGGAAGGAGGGTTTCAAAGCAGTGTTGCAATTATCATTAGCAGAGCTGGATTGCTGCAAGCTTCCTAAAGAGAGAGTTACACCTAGATAAAAAAATTTATTTGCTGACACCAATCCATGGGGACAGACAAATGGCTGGTCCAAATTGGGATATATTCAAGAACCCCCCAATTTAATATTGTTCAATTTTTTGTGCTGGTAAATGCTTTGCTCATTAAATAAACATTTTTTCCACTTTTCTCCAATCTTTTACCTGAACCAGCAGGGGGAGGGCCCACTTGAATTTCCTTTTCTGGAGGAAACTCCTCTGGAGGTTTTTCTCCCAAAATTGCCTGAACCCAGGGCAATTTTGGTAGAAATTCCTTCTCCAGGACAACACTGGAGAAGGAAACTCCAATTCTTGGGTCAACCTGAGGCAGGGATCAGTGATTTTTACATAAAAATAGCCACTGCTTTTCTGAGTATTCCAAGGAAATATTTGGTTTGTTCTATGCAAGAGACAGAAAAATAATAAAATGCACTTCTTTTTTTTTTTTTTTTTTTTTTTTTTTTTATGGAAATTCACATTTCTGAATGTCACAGCACCTCTCTACAGGTGAGAGGGAGGGGTTGGTGACACCATCAGGTTAATGTCATTTAACCTCTTCAAACACCTCTTCTGCACCCTGCCCTTCCCATCAGGTGTCCTGAGTGTTGCTCCATTTCACTACAACTTTTTGTAATCGTTGTTGTCAATAAGACAACTGTGGTTATACAACCAGGCAGAAGAAAAACACCAAAAATCATAAAAATCCTGGTCTTCTGGTGATTTAGTGACTTCATTTTTAGGGGCATACTGAAAATTATCACTGTTCTATAAACCAGATTCCTTCAATTACCTCCATAAACCCAACCCAAAGCTGGAGCACAGCTTTCCTCTCTGGTTCTGAGATATTTGAGCGACTTTTGGAAGGTTTGAGCTTCTCAAGGGAAGTTCAGTCCCTTGGCAGCTCCTTCAGGCCAAACTACTCTCAGACTTCTCTTGGTGCAGCAGCAACTTCATTTGTCTGACTCTATAATTAAAAAGATACTTAGACTTGTCAGCAAGAGCACAGCCAGTTTGTTCTGAGTTTAAGCTCCATGTCAAGACAGCAATCTTCGGGCTTTTGAGCATAATGCATTAATATAATTATTAATGTCCTGCTGTGTTGGTTTGGTGGGTTTTTTTCCCCTCAATTTTCTTCTCTTTCCCCCTGCTTTTTTCTTATTTTTAATTTTCTTTTTTTTTTTTTTTTTCTTACTAGCAAGGCAACACTGCATTAGAAATAGCTCTTATCGTTTTAATAGTCTTTAAATGAGGCTGGCAAAGCCTTAAATAAAGAGATATTTTGTTGGAGAAAATAAAGAAAATAGAGAAACTGTTTGTAAAACATAACTCTTGTGCCCAAAGGGACATATCATTTTCATATTTTAAATCTGAACTCATTTCAGTTATTTTGTGTTTTTGCAGCAATCAGTTCACATTATGAGAATAGGGTAGTATAATTATGGAAATTAAGTAGAGATTTCAGTTGAATGAACTCATCAGATGGAATTACAGCCTTTCTAGATTGGTTGTCTGGCTTTATGTCAGATGATTTGCATAAAACATTTAGCTTAATGAGAAGTAAACAACAAGACTGCAGAATGTATTAACCCAAGGGGGTCTGAGCTGACATGTAAGAAATATTAAGGTTGTAGCTTTTTTTTTTTTTTAGTATTATTATTATTATTATTATTATTATTTTAAAGACAAAAAGAAAGCCTTGAGAGCAGATTAGGAGCATAAAGGTAATTCTGGTTTGGATCATAATTCTTCATGAGTGGTATTTTTCACCACCTACAGTCACCCACTGTGAAGTAATTTTTCAGGTTTATTTATTTTCAGTTGCCTGTAAGCAGAATCTGACATAATCTAGTTACCCTGTCAGATAGTGTTCACGGCTGCAAACGTGTCTTTGTGTTCAGTAGTTGAATTTTCTTCTGGTCAGTGATCTGGAACTTGCTCAAATTACTTTCTGGGATATGTAGTCATTTATCCATAATCTCTGGAGGGTCTAATTTTCATTGGGAAGTACAGAACCGAACTGCACTTTTGCATCTTTAATCATTAAACTCAGCAATGCTGCCATCCCAAAAGCATATTGATAGCAAGGCTGCTCAATGCACGGAATATTAAAGGGCTCCTTTTGCTGTTCCCATGGCAGCATCTCCTTCTGGGAGGGTGTTCTCCAGGAGGCCCCAGCAAAGGGTGTGAGGGGTGGTTTGAAATCCCTGGGTTGAAATTAGGGTGTTCAGGCTCTGCCCCTGGGCTGCCTCCCAGCTGTGCATTCCCAAAATGTGGTTAATTCAGCGCTTCATCCCACTGCAATCCCCTCCAGATGTGTCTCTCTCTTGTGCCACAGACTGAGGGTGGCCACCCACCACAATCCAGAGTGACCCTTGCTCTGTGTGGAAAGAACCAGAATTCCCCCCCTGACTCTGTTCTTCTAAAGTTCTTCTAAGCTTTTTGATGATTACATTTTTGCAATGGAGTTTCTTGTGCACTTTTCATGTAAATAATGATTGTTCTGCTTTCCTTTCTGGAGGAGGAGAGAATCGATGGACTGCTGGTTTGACCAACAGTCGACAACAGTGTGGTGGGAGAGGTGGCAATTTCATCCTCCAATCCATGGATTGGATTTAGAATTAGAATTCTATGAATACCGAAATCCAAAATAGAGTTTAGAATTCTATAAATATCAAAATCCCCAAATAAACACACTTTTTTACCTTGGACATCTCAGCATGCGAGTGTCATTCATTTCATGTTGTATTGTGACACCTGACATTTTAGACACCCAGGACTAAATGCTTTCAGCTCTGGACCCCAACATGAGTAGGAACAAATCAAACCCTGGGGCTCTACTTTTCATTTAATCCACATGTGAGCATTCCAAGGGACAGCCCAGGTTAAGCAGTAAAGTGGTTGTTCAATTCCAAGGCAAATATTTTGATTAATGCAGCTCTGATTTAAAAGCATGAAATAAACTGCAGTGCTTAGACAGCCTCCTGATGGTGCAAATTTTAAATATTTTTGTATTTTAATAAAAAAAAAAATCGCCATATGAGACTGAGTAGAAGAGGATGAATAATCTTTCAGGTTTCCATTACCTTTGCCCAGGAAGGATCAGTAGTGGGAGAGATTGCCTTTCCCCCATCCCTGATTGCTGGTGACAACACACAGAGAGGAGAGTCACCAATTCAGCGGCTTGAAGAACAGCATGCCCCATGTTGTGCTTACATTTCAAAACAAAGAATCATATGGCAGTGGGAAAGGGAATAAACCACTCTGCTTGTGCTGCCTCGTGTGCTCTTTCCACTGCTGAGCTCTCCTTAATGAAAAATTGGCCCAGGCTGGAAGAAGCAGAGCAGGAGATGAGGAGGAAATGGAGGTGTGGGAAACTGCTGATCCTTGTGTCTGCCTGAATGCAGAGACAGCAGAGGTGGGGGTGCCTTAAAAGAGTCTGGGACAGCCAGTGAGCTCATGGCTGGATGCTTTTGGGGAAACAAGAGAAATGAGGAAATTTCAGCCTGCTGCATGTGATTCCTCAGGTTTTGGCTTTTATATTTTCACATTCTGTGCTTCATATCAGGGGATGGTGAGCTCTGCACAGAGCAGGGAGACAAAACAATTCCTGCTCCAGCTGGGCACCAAGGACAAATGATCCAAATCTCAGCCCCAGAGCACAAACACCGTGGGCTGGAGAGAGAAAAACAAGCAGGGTGGGACTGCAGGGGCTAAAGCTGGAATGGGACAATGAACTGCAAGGTGCAAATGGAGCAGAGCTGATCCCAGGGAGAGACCCCGGGAGCGCTTGAGCATTTTGGGACCATTTTGGTTCATCCTGGGTTCATTTTGGGGCCATTTTGGTTCATCTTGGGTTCATTTTGGGGCCATTTTGGTTCATCCTGGGTTCATTTTGGTTCACCTTGGGTGCAGCCTTGGCTGGGCTCTTGTGCTGTCCAAGGTGGATCCATGGAGGAGATCCTTTTAATAAATGCCTGCTGTATTCTGTAGCTCTGTCCAGCCTCTGTTCCAGCCCAGCCTTCGCAGGGCATCAGATGAAGGTACAGATGTGGCAAGGATGGATGAGCTCTGGTAAATTAAAGGCTGGTGGCTCAGTGGCCACACAGCCAGGGTGAGGAGATCAGGATCACTGCTCAGTTCAGAAAAAAAATATGGAAAAACCATTTGGGGCCTGGCCTGCAGCAATTCAGGGAATTGTCCTTGTTCTACTGCTGGCTTGGTGCTCCAGTTTGAAACTAGACTATGTGTCACGAATACCTTGGAGAGTTTCACACCCTTCTGGCTGGTCTGGGGGATATCACCCAGAAACAAATCCCTGTCACACCTGCAAAGGTCTCTTCAGACAACACTAAAGAAGTTCTGTTCTGATACATCTGAGCAGTGGGCCCAGTTTTGCCCTTGGGTAACAGATTCTGAGCCACACATCCACCTCAGACAGCCCAGAATGCTCCCAGTGAGCAATCATCCCCCTCTGTCCCACAGGGAGTGATTCCCCTACAAAGCCTCTGAACACCTTGGGATGGCTGGGATGAAGGAGGTTAGTGTGTTCTCTGAGGCTGGTGTGTTTGAGATGTGAAGAAAACAACATCAGTCCTTGCTCTGATAGCAGAGAGGTGGAAAATGAGGTGCAATTCATGGAGCTCGAGTGACTCAGCAGCAAAGCTGCTCCTCTCTCCATCTCTAATTGAACTGAAGGATTGTTTCTCTCTCTCTGCCTTGGTTTATGCTCTGCTACAAACCTGTGCAAAGCCCTCAGCTCAATCAGCAGCTAAACAAAGTGATAATTCGTGCTTAATGAACACCTTCCACCCATTGAGCACAAAACCCTTTCCAAAGGTAAGCGAGCGCTCAAGACGTGGGGAAAAATGACATCCAATTATAGGGGATTATGAAATGAAGCTGAAGCAGACTGTGAGTACCACAAAGAGCACTCCTGCTCCCTCCTGCTGTCCTTCAGGACCATCCTTCACAGAGGTAATGCAGCTTTTACTCAAAATTTCACTGAGTACCTGAAAATTCCATTTCATAGCATATGGTGCCGAATCATCTCTTTTTTTTCTTTTTCTTTTTCTTTTTTTTTTTTTTTTTTTTTTGAGAGGAACACATTTCTTGCTCCTAGTTCAGGCTGAACAACTTACACACAATTA
This sequence comes from Ammospiza nelsoni, assembly GCF_027579445.1. NCBI lineage: Eukaryota > Metazoa > Chordata > Aves > Passeriformes > Passerellidae > Ammospiza > Ammospiza nelsoni. Next base: position 18,703,683 of record NC_080645.1, read on the forward strand.
CAAACACAGCATTCAGCACTATTTTTTTACTTGGTGCAACCTGGTCCCTTTTCCTGGGCCTCGCAGAGGGTGGTAATTCTGCTCATCACTAGTTGGTACCAGCTTTTCCCTGTGGGATATATTATGTCCCATGAGTTTCTAAAACCACCATTACCTAGAGTTTGGGAAAAATAAAATTTCCATCTGCTGGCCTAGAAACAGCTCCCACTCACACCCAGCATGACCAAGTGCAGAAATGAGATGTCCATCAACATTCCAGCTGATCACCCCAAGGGCTTTTCTCCTAAAAATGTAGTCCAGTGAGTTTTCCCAGAAAAATCATATCCTAGGGGCTTGGAAAGGGTCTGGAAATGTGGATTTCAGAGGAGGAAAGACTGTCACAAAATGAACACTACCCTCCAAATGTCCTCTTAAAGCTGGGCCTTGAGGGGTTTAGGATTCAGCGAGGAATGGGAGCAGCAGAAAGCACAGCCTGGGAACTGCAACCCTCAGCTGGAATTCTTTGGGGATGTAATTTAAAGATTGTGAACAATGCTCAAGTGGTTTACTGCAAGTGAGCCCAAGCCACTTGTCCCATAAATCAGTGTTAGAGCTCCTGATGCCTCTCCCAGTGCCTCATCCATCTGTGTTCCACACACTCCCATTAGCTACAAATTTTTATCAATTTTGCAGCAAATGAAGTAGAGGGTGAGAAAATTCCCTGCTCTCTTTGGAGCCAAGAAAGTGATAAGGAAGCTGCAAACTTTCAGAACTATGGGAAAGAAAACCGCAGCAAAACACTAATTCCCCCTCAGATCATTCCCTCATGGTCTGCTCAGAGTCACCAGGACTTCTTAGGTCTTTCATTTTATCCTGATCATGAGGGATTTGAGAGCTCTGCACCACTCAGAAAAGCAAACAACACATCTTGTAATCAAAATTTCATGTTTGATTCTGTCTGAGAGCACAGAGGGAAAACTGTGGCTGGAACCACAAGTGTCAGTTGTGTTTCAACAGCTGTTAAAATGCATGAAAATAATATTTTGGTTAGCACAGGCATTGCTGCTCCCACACTTCAAGCAAATAATGGCAGTTCTGAGTGACACCTTTGAAGCCAAGAGGAGGAATAAGGAAAGCTCCTTTTGCATGTGTCCTCCTCCTCAGCACCTCCATCCCCTGGGTGTTGGGAGTGCAGAGCAGCCTGGGCACAGCGATGCTCTGCCTTTCATGCCTCAGGGTTTGGCTTTTCTATTTTTCACATTCTGTGCTGCTTTAGTGTGTGGGTCTGGGCTCACATCAGGGGATGCTGAGCTCTGTGCACAGAGCAGGGACACAAAACAATTCCTGCTCCAGCTGGGCACCAAGGACAAATGAGCCAAATCTCAGCCCAGGAGCACAAACACCGTGGGCTGGAGAGAGAAAAACAAGCAGGGTGGGACTGCAGGGGCTAAAGCTGGGATGGGACAATGAACTGCAAGGTGCAAATGGAGCAGAGCTGATCCCAGGGAGAGACCCCGGGAGCGCTCGAGCATTTTGGGGCCATTTTGGTTCATCCTGGGTTCATTTTGGGGCCATTTTGGTTCATCCTGGGTTCATTTTGGGGCCATTTTGGTTCATCTTGGGTTCATTTTGGGGCCATTTTGGTTCATCCTGGGTTCATTTTGGGGCCATTTTGGGTCATCTTGGGTTCATTTTGGGACCATTTTGGGTCATCTTGGGTTCATTTTGGGGCCATTTTGGTTCATCTTGGGTTCATTTTGGGACCATTTTGGTTCACCTTGGGTGCAGCCTTGGCTGGGCTCTTGTGCTGCCCAATCCATGGAGGAGATCCTTTTAATAAATCCCTGCTGTATTCTGTAGCTCTCTCCAGCCTCTGTTCTGGCTCATCCTTCTCACCTCACACCTCTGCATCGCAGAGAACCCCAAACATTCCCACACCCCATGGGAAGTGATAGGCATTGTTTTAAAAGGTGACATCTAAGGAACTTGCCTATAATTAAAATCATGCTGATATTTTAATTCTCTCCTTGGATAAATCCTTTCTGACCACAGTTTTTTCTGGTTTTTTTTTTTCTATTTATAAATTTATTTATGGTTAGATTTAGAGCAGAGAGTGTGTGGGATGGATGTGCTGCCCTTTGAGGTTTCTTAGCAGTTCAATGAGGTTTGTAAAAATGTTGGAAAAGACCTGTTGATTGCATCTGTGTGTAATTACCAGTTGTGGAATGTGAGCATGCAGTATGTATTTATTGAATTATGCTCTGAATGTGAATAGTACACTGCTGCTCCTTAATTGCCTACTCTGAGAGGTGCCTGACAATGGGGCTCTTCATCTCCTCCCACTTCTGCAGGGAGAAAGAAATAAAATTTCCTCTTTTTTGGTTTTTTGTGTTTAACAGTCTGCTGACATTTTGTCAGCCAGAACACATATATTAGGAAATACCATTTCAGTACCAGTCTTGCTTTGTAAATTTTAAGAAGGCTGGGGAAAGAAGCAGCAATAAGAGAGAGAAACGTACTCAAAACCAGGTATTATGAATAATGTTAGTGCTTCATGAAGTGCCCATAGAGGTCACTGAGAATTTAAAGGTATTTTGCATCAGGTTCTTACATGTTCTGCTCTGTTGTTTTTCTTTTCCTAAAACAAGTTCGAATTTTCTGCCAATGTTAGGGGATGAAACTCCACTGAAATGTCTGGAAATGCACCAGCTTATTTCAGAAGCATATGTTGTAGAAAGTAAAAATTCCAACAAAGTCTGTCCACATAAAGGATCCTCACCCTTTCCACAGCAGGAATTTCACAGTGATCATACTCATTTATCCACCTCTGCTCACAAACATTGCTCACAAACCTTAAAGCAGCAAAACCATGGTTCCTTTCCATAATAAATGCCCTGAATATAGAGATGTGTTTATTACACCTGCAGCCATTCACAGTAATTTAAAAGGAGCTTCAGCAAAGGGCACCTTAGGACACGGCGTGGAGGTGACAATCTCCTGATTTAATGCATTCCCACATGCCACACGTGACTGGAGCAGTTTGATATCCCTGACAGAGGAGCAGACATGCAGCTTAATTGAGTTCAATTTAGAAGGGCTGTAGAACAAGCTATGTACAGTGGAAATTCTGTATTTTATGGTGGTAGCACTGTAACAATTCTTTAACAGTAGCTGGAACTCATTTCCACACTTCTGACTTAACAAAAGAAAACTCAGCCAGGGCTCCCAAGTATAATTAAATTGGTATTCATCACTCAGCCATAAAGAGCACCAGAGCACTGTGAAACAAAATCTCTGGCAGGGGGTCTGAGCCCTTCTGTTTCAATTTCCTGAAGGCCAAGACAGCTGAAAGAAGATAAGCAAATATCCCTGCAGAAATGGGAAATCAGAATGGATTTCTGTGAAGGACTGGACAGGCAGCAGCATAGCAATGAAAGTGCTCAAGTGTTTACAAATCCTTCCACAGGATGCTGCACAGCTTGGGAGATGGGGACTCTGCATGCAGATGGAGAAATGGAAAAACTCCTTTTTTTATTGAGGAGCTGATCCAAATCCTGCTGAAATTTGTGCAAAGAGCTGTAGTTCTGTTCCCATGGATTTGGTGATGTCCTGTGTGATCCATCCCACCAGTGTCACCCAGACCACAGGACCATGAGGCCACGATAATCACATCACAAATGGGCAAGTTTGAGACCCTGGTGTGGGTCAGGAGCACAGCAGGCATTTCCCACAGAGATTGAAATCACTGAAATCACAGTTATTTCTCTATATACTATACTTCATATATTTCACTAAATTACTTCTATATATATTAATAATTCCCTACATTATTTCAATAACCACTGAAATAACCACAGTTATTTCACTATATACTATACTATATCTACTATACTTCATATATTTCATGATATTTTCTCTATATATTAATATACTAATATATTTCCCTATATTATTTCAATAACCACTGTATTTCATTATATATTATACTAGATATACCATACTATATATACTATAATTCATATAGTATAGTGAATTATAGTTTATATTCTATACATCATTTATTTCACTATATGATTTCTATATATATTAATATACTAATATATTTCAATATACTATTTCAATAACCACTGAAAAAACCACAGTTATTTCACTATATACTATACTGTATATACCATGCTTCATATATTTAATGATATTATTTCTATATATATTCATATATTTCACTATGTTATTTCAACAACCACAGTTATGATCTTCCAAAAGAACTGTTCTGAGTAACTAAACTCTAAGAGTCTCAGAGTACAGAAATGGGTACAGCTGACAAGGGGGTTGCTTGTTTCACAATCACTGTCATCCGTTAAAAAAAAAAAAAAAAAAAAAAAAAAAAGGAAAGAGAAAACAACCACAAAACCCAGTGAAACTCTAAGCAAAACCCTGTCACTGCAGGCAGGAGTTCCTGCTTAGTGGCTCTGTTTTGTTGCAGTTTCTTGAGCCCTGTCTGAGTTGCAGCAATGCTCAGGCAGTGCTGACAAATGCCCTGTGCAGCATTGTTGGTGCACATTGTGATTTAGCACAGCACAAGTTTTAATCACTTATGGAAATATTTGATGTGGGGCTTCAGGAAGTACTGCTCAAGTATTGATTGCTGCTTCTGATTGTGCTTGTGCATTCTGAGCTAATGAAATTTGTACCAAGGACCAAAACTGGGCAATGATGTCAACAGAACAGTGGCTCATTTGGCCATGGCTCAGTCCCCACAATTATATTAAGTGGTTTTATGGGAATAAAAGCAGGAAGCCAGCTGAACTACCCCCGAATGAGCAATGAAAACAATCCAGATATTCTGTTTGCAACGCTCACTTCACAGCACAAGCATCAGACAAACAGCCTTTCCTGGATCTGTTGCACTGTCAGAGTCACAGTGGGCACAGCAAGAGGGACAGAGGGACATCTGCTGTGCAGCATGTGGCACCCCAAAGCCAGCTCTGTGCTGGGAAACAATGCAGAGTGCCACAGTGGATCCTTGGTGGGATTTCTGAAGCTATATCTAAATAAATTCCTTCTGCCAAGTGCATTTGATGGGGTTCCCAACCCAACGATAACATGATTTTTCTGTTAGCTCCTCAATGTGTGTTTTTCTCCTGCATTTCTCTCCTGATTTGCATGGCTGGTGGTGTTTTTTCTCTCTTGCCTCAGCCAGGCTTTGTTATTTTGCTGATTCCCCAGCTGCTGCTCTGCCTCTGCTTGCAATTCTCCCACCTCTGACCTGGATCACCTTTCAGGTGGAGGGGATTCTCAGCTGCTGCTGCTTTCTGTCTGTGTTCTCTCTCCAGTCCTGCTCACAAGCCAACAATAAAACTAAAAGAGCAGCAGATGAAATTAAAGTCACCTTTCTCCAGATTTAATAACAGCATGAGAAGAGTTGTAAGACTTGTAAAATCTCATTTTCAGAGCTGAATTTTGTAACTAACCTGAAGTTTCAAAAAAAAAAAAAATAATAACAGTAGCAAGAGTCCAAGACTTTTGAATGAAGCAGAGGGCAGGAATCACAAAATTATTGGAAAAAAAATTAGAATCTTGCAGGCAACAGAAAGGAGGAAAGGCAGATTATTCTGGTCCATGAATATGCTTATAATTAATCACTCATGAATAAAACTTTGTGTCCTGTCAGCATGGAAACCTCCTACGTTCACTGCCTTGCCTCCTTTTCTGAATAGGCTGAACACAGCAATGAAATTCAGCTTTACGCTGTGGGATCTCAGCACCTCAGGACTGAGGTGCAGAGGCACCGAGACCACCCTTGGGGGGCTCGGGAGTCCTGGAATGTTGCCAGAAGTGTCTGGTGACTGGACTTTGATCCTACACAGGAGACGACACCTGTGTGAGGATAGGAGGATTTCACTGGGTGAATGGTGAAGGGATAAGTTAATTAGAGTGTAAAACACAGGGTTTAGGATTTCTGTACAGGGGGGTCTGAAGAAGTAAGAGGGAGGAATTGGGGCGTGTCCTGTTCTTCTTCTTCTTCTTCTTCTTGGCCTCCATCTTCTGTGGTGATGGTGGCACTTTGGGATTGGTTATTACTAGAAGTGCACTGGTTAATAAGGGTAAAAGGTATTGGGGAAAAATGATAAATATTGTACACGTAACTTCGAGTATAAAGATAGGTGACCACCCCGGGGGCTCTCAATGTGCTCATGGCTGACTGCTGTGCAGACCTCTGTCGGGCCGAGAGAAAATCTTTTAGATAAACTAATAAACACCGAGACTGAGAAAAGATTTGGAGCCTCTTCTCATCCTTTGAATTGCGGGTTGTCCAAGGCCACCCCGGGCCTTTCCAGGTCACCTAAACAGAAAAAACCCGGCATTACGCCTGAAATGCTTCCTGTCAAAACTGGCAAATACATCCCCCAAAAAACAGTTTTCATTTCAACATCTGCATTTTTTTCCACAAAATTCCAGCAGGCTGTGCTGAGTGGATATAAGGAGTGAGTTTTTTGTGAGGGTGGTGAGGCCCGGAGACAGGCTCAGAGAGGGGGTGGGTGCCCTAGCCCTGGGAACATTCCAGGTCAGGTTGGCTTGAGCAGCCTGATCCAGTGGAAGATTACAGGGAGTTGGGACGTTTAAAAGTCTCTTCCAGGCCAAGCCACTCCATTATTCTAAAAATTGTATTTAACAACACTGTCAGAGACCAGAAGATGGGTGAGGATGGAGGGAGTCTGGTGTATCCTGCAAATGAAGCTCTGCATCTGTCACAGACACATTTTATGAAAAATGCTTTCCTGAGGATTTTTCCTCCTGAGAAGCTGAGAGGCCTCAGGAACAAAATGTAAACAATGGTTATCTGCTGCTGTGGAATGCAACAGGTGCATCTGTGATTGGTCTCATGTGGTTGTTTCTAATTCATGGCCAATCACAGTCAGCTGGCTCAGACTCTCAGACACAAGATTTTGTTATCATTCTTCTTGCTTGCTAGCCTTCTCATGAAATCCTTTCTTCTATTCTTTTAGTATAGTTTTAATGTAATATATATCATAAAATAATAAATCAGCCTTCTGAAACATGGAGTCAGATCCTCGTCTCTTCCCTCATCCTGGGACCCCTGTGAACACTGCCACCACATGTATCTTCCCTAAAAAGGAGTCCAAGACCTTGTTTAAATGCTTTTGAATTCAATAACCAGAGCTCAGTGATTTAATGAACTTTGGATCCTATTCATGGCTGAAGCAGGAGCATTCAGACAGGAATTGTGTCCCTGGTAATGAGGCAGAGCCTGGCACCCCAGAGCAGAGCAAAGGGCAATTTCCAGACAGAGCCATTTGGGTTCTGTGCTGGGCTCTAACAGTGGCAATAACACTTCCATCCAGTGGACACCTGGATGCTTGGAAAAGGACAGAGAACATCAGCTCATTTCATTTTGGCTTGCAAATAGCTGCAGGTGGCAAAGCTGTTTGCTTCTCACAGCCCAGGATGGGCTCCAAGTGCAAAGAAAAAGCCTCTGGTATCCCACAGCCCCCTCCTGCACCTTCCATATGGATTCATTTAGGATGTAGCCTGACCCAGATGTAAAATGAAATACCTTCCTCAAGGGGAAAAAAAAATAAAATATATATGAAGTGACTTTAAACAATTCTGTAAATATTTTTAAATACAATCAGAGCCCTGAATTGTGTGGCATAACTACAATTTGTCACAGCACAGTTATCAAAGGCACTGCAGTGAATTTAATAATAACAGAGCCATCTTTACGGGCAAATGCTGAAAACAAAATATCTGAGTTCTGCTCTTTACAGACACGGGAGTTCTCCACGGTGGAAGCAAATGCTGAAAACACCAGATCTGATTTCTCTTCAGACTCATTTGAGTCCCCAAATATCAGTTGAACCCTTTCTGTGGTGGCTGAGTTTGGGTATCAGGTTTTATCATATTTCCTTTGAAATATGCAGCACAGCCAGGAACGTGCTGTGGCATGGATATGAAGAACAGATAAGGATGTCCACATAAAGAATGTGAAAAACAGATACTGAGGCCACAGTTAAAAGGGAAAAACATTTCTGGAGCCATAGGAAACTGGCTTTCCAAATTTGGGAATGGACCAGAACTAAGCTTGGAGGTGAGAACCCATCTACCTGGACAGAGTGGGATCCTGCTTTCCTTCCATTTTAAAAAAGGAGACAAACTGCATTTAAATGCATACAAGCTTGAGAGAAAAACAATTTATGAAGCCCATCTAGATACTCAGAAGAGAAAAGTTACATCCTAGGGAGGGAGAAAAGCCACAAATGAAATTGAATGGTAGAAATAAAAAAATGACACAAAGTCCCCACACAGTTATTTCCTACGAATGCTCTCAGACAGTACACAAGACATGGTTAGTGAAAATCAAAGTTATTTTCTCAGCCCAGGCCATTTCCCTGTGCTCCATCTCCACCAGCATTTTTGCAAGCAGAAGCAAATCTTCCCTTTAGTTTATGACACACAGAGCAGAAGGAGATGAGCAGAATCAGGGCAATAGAAACCCACTTTTGTCAATAAGGGAAGCAAGATTTCACTGGGACAGACACAGCTCCACCTGCCAGCAATTACCCAGCCTTGCCCCTGCAGCCTCCAAGGACATTTACTCCCCACTGCACCGCACAGGGGGCCTCAAATGGAAGAAAAATGGATTTGGAGAGGCCTCTGCAGCGAGGGCTGGGAAAGGGACAGAAAGCAAAAAGCAAAGATGGAAAACTCAGTGAGTTCCATCACACCTCTGGTGGGCACAGCTGGAAAGAAAGGCAAAGGGAAAATGGGAGAGGAGAACTCTTCCTCCTTGATTCTCCTATGCCAAGAAATAGGCTCTTCTTTGGCTCTAAAACTGACTTTAAAGGCTCCTAATTTTTAAACAGAAGGCATGATTTTTCTTTCTCTTTTCTGTCCCATAATGAGGCCAAATTTTCACATAAATTTTCCTTTCTTCAGTAGGAAAATAAATAATTTTCTATGAAAGCTGCCATGGAATATGAAAAAAAATAATCCCAATTATTATGTCATCTTAATTAATTATATTTTTAAAATTACTTTTCTTCTGCCTTCCTTACAAAACCCAGACCTCCACTGTCTATCTTGTTATATCTAAATTAGCAGCCTCCCCAAGCAGGTGTTACACTTGGAAGACAACATGTTGCAAGCAATTAGAGAATTGTATGTAAATACACAATTTGTCTGAGGAAAAGAAAGCTCTTTGGTGTGATTAAGCATCATTTAAAAAAAAAATTTGTGCTAAAGAAAAGTAAACAACTCCCCAAGTGGGTGATGCAGGATTGGAAAACGTGGTTCCCTGGGGGAGCAGCCCAAGGAGCAGAGAAAGGTGTGAGTGCTGCCTCATTTTGCAATATTTGGTCCTGAGAGGCTTTGCTCTTGGAGGAATTGATGATTCAGAATGTGATTTCTCTTCCATCAGCAAGTCCTTAATAAAGGAGTGGATTTATGGCACAAATGTTGGGTGCTCTCATTGCTGGGGGTGGGAAGCACGAGCAGGGAATGCACGAGCAAAGGGGACAGGAATGCTCTGAGAAAAGGCCACAGATGGGACAACTGAGCCCAGCTGGAGAAGCTTTTCCAGCAGATTTTATTTGGAGTTTTGTTATCAACTTCACAGCAGCCCAAAAGGGAGGAGAGGCAAAACCTGGTACAGAGCTGCACAACCCCACCCATGGATTCACAGCTAGGCCTATAAACCATGGAAAACTGCAGGAAAACTCCTGCACTCCACAGAAATCCTACTAGAATGCAGCTGGAATTATCTCTATTTTACTGCTGGATAAACCTTTGTGAGAGACAGAAAATGATTGATCCTTCTCTCTGCTCACTTTTGGGTGTCCACTGCTTCCCAAATGAGTGAAAATGCCCACCCTGATGCCTCTCTCCTGTCAAATGACACATTTTAACAGCAAGACAATGAAAAGGGAGGGATTTTTATTCCTGTTTCTGCCACTAAGTATTGTAACATCACAGGCTCTGAGGAGACTTGTCACTTTAATTAGACCCTTGAGGCCCTGAGTGGCTGAAATCACTTCTCAATAATCCCACACCTATAAGTAGCAAAAGCAGAATTCTGTATGTTTTCCACCCCAGTGTGTACTGGCATTGTCTAGTAAGCACATTGGGCTACTTGTAGAAAACTTCTTAATAGCAGAACAAAAAATTTCCACCAGGCTTGACCTTTCTCTGTCCCTCAAGCCAGAGATCTGAAAACTCAGGAACCACAGCAAAAGCCTAAAAAAGTGTTACCACAGCACAACCTTTACCACAGCAGCAGAACACAGCTGTGCATTAAAATACTGCTCAGCACAGGAGAAAATTCCCCAAATCAGTTCCTTTTATTTTCAGGGGGTATGAAATAAATCACTTTTCCCTCCTGCTCACCTGTCTCAGGTACTAAGTGCCTCTCTCATAGGTCAAGGAAGGGATGAAGTCCAAGGAGTGAATATTTCCTAGAGGAAAAGCATGAGGAATCACCTTAGATCCATTTAAAATATGACATTTCAGAAGTCAGTGTTAAATCTTGGGTATTTTTCATACATTCTACAAGACAGGGTTGTTGTACAGGGTTACAGCTGAAATACCTTTAGAGCCTGACCCTCCTCAGCTGAATTGAGCTGGCTCTAAACCTAAAATCTGGGGCAATTTGCAAACACTCCCTATCACAGAGGAGCTGTTCTGCAGAGATATTCCAGAGATATTCCCTGATCCCTCCAACAGGAGCTGCACTTCTTTCAAAAGTTGAAATTCAACCCCTCAGCATGGCTTTGGCCACCTCACAGGGAATGGGCAGTGATTCAGGAGCACAGCGATAAACCTGAGGGACATTCACACCTCCTGCAGCACCTCAAGGTGGTCCCTGCACCTCAGAAGGGACACGGGGATGTCACCTCTGCTTTCCCCTGCCAGCAAACAGCCTCTGGGAGCTGGGTCAGAGCCATGGATGGCAGCAAGAGGGGGACAGGCCAGCCTGAATGATGCCTTGGGAAGGCTGAGCCAGAGAAGAGGCTGAGCAGAGCTAAAGGGACTTATTAAAAGGATCTCCTCCATGGATCCACCTTGGGCAGCACAAGAGCTCAGCCAGGGCTGCACCCAAGATGAACCAAAATGGTCCCAAAATGAACCCAGGATGAACCAAAATGGCTCCAAAATGAACCCAGGATGAACCAAAATGGCTCCAAAACGAACCCAAGATGAACCAAAACGGCCCCAAAATGAACCCAAGATGAACCAAAATGGCCCCAAAATGAACCCAGGATGAACCAAAATGGTCCCAAAATGCTCAAGCGCTCCCGGGGTCTGTCCCTGGGATCAGTTCTGCTCCATTTGCACCTTGCAGTTCATTGTCCCATTGCAGCTTTAGCCCCTGCAGTCCCACCCTGCTTGTTTTTCTCTCTCCAGCCCACGGTGTTTGTGCTCTGGGGCTGAGATTTGGATCATTTGTCCTTGGTGCCCAGCTGGAGCAGGAATTGTTTTGTGTCCCTGCTCTGTGCACAGAGCTCAGCATCCCCTGATGTGAGCCCAGACCCACACACTAAAGCAGCACAGAGTGTGAAAAATAGAAAAGCTCAAACCTGAGGCATCATAAAGAATGGTAACTCTGCACCTTGGCTGAAAAAAACCCTCTCTCTCCTTTTGGAGCCTTGATTCTGCCTTGCCTTCACTGTTGCACATGATGAATAGCATCCAGCAAATTAATATTTAAGAATTCATCACCGAGAGGTGATTACTCAGCTAGAGCAGACTCAAGTTATTGATGCTTGGCTCCCTAAGTGGGTTGGTTTTTTTGTTTTATTTGAGTTTTTTTGGAGTGCCTATAAACTAAATTAAGACATTTTAAACATTGTAGCATTACACATCATTAGTTTCCCTGATCTGCATATTTTAGCAATTGTTTATGTTGTGTAGCATGAAGAGGCATTTCTTGCAAGTTATTTCTTAGCAAAGCTGGGCAGTTTGGCTGCTTGTATGTAATCAGAGATTTAAAATCAGAATGATCAAAGAGCTTAAAAAATATCAGGGGCCAAAGTGCAGAAATAGTGGCACATAACAAGACTCAGGAATACAGAACTTTAAAGCACCAAATACAAAACTCATGAAGACCTGGCATGGCACAGGAAATGTGGCAAATTTTTTGGAGAACACCACTGCCACTGGAAAAATGTTTGGATTTCCCTGCACGTACCAGTCTGTGTTGAACCAAAACCACACAGACACTGGTCATAGTCAGTTGGATGAGAGAATGAGGATCCTGAGGGCCTGATGTGGAGTGGTTTTGGGTTAGAGCCAGGTGGAGCTGGAATCACATTTGGCTCCATGCCACAGGGCAAGAGGACTACACAAAAATAATTATCCCAACGATATTTTGCACTGTTAAGCAACAAAGGCATGATTTTCAGTGTGTAATGCCTATTCACTTGTAATTGATCCAAATGGGACCTCATTCTTCATGAGAAGGGCTTGGAAAAGGGCCTGACAAATTGTCAGCTTTGTGCTGTACCTACATATGTTCCACAGCATACAGGGGTATAATCTTGAATTAATGCATTTTATAACTCGAGCAAAACTCATCTGGTTCTGTAGTGTAGAACTGAATGGCTGCACTTGGCAGGCTTTTGTAAGCATTTAAGACCTCTCTTTATAGGCAAAATAACAAGACTCATCAACCCCATATTGTCCTCTTTGTAAAAAAAAACAAAAAAATCCAAACAAGAAAACAACAAAAATTCTGAATCTGGGAATACCATTTGTGAAGTGTCCTTGGGTTACACTGAAGGCTTTAATTGGCTCTGTTAAATTTTATCTGGTTAGATGTGCAGCCAATAATTCAACAGGGCTGAATCAGCTGTTGGTCCCCACTCAGCCCAGGGCTGGACTATTCCATGCCCTGGGATGCCGCTGGGGAAGTTTCTGGTGTTGTGATCAGAGGGAAAAGCAGCAATCATAACAAAAAAAAAAAAAAAAAAAAAAAAAAAAAAAGACACCTCAACATGGCAGCAGTGCCCGACAGAAAAGGCAGAGCTGGGTGCATCTGTTTGGAGTGAAAGGTTTGATTAAAGGAGGCCAAGCCAGGTCTGGAATACCACGGAGCCATCTACTGGGAAGTGCAGCTCTGTGCTCCTGCCTCCTGCTCTCAGCTCCCAGAATTAGCCCCTCCTTGATGCCTTAAGATTTTAGCTGTTAGATTTTTCAATATTTGTAATCCTGCAATTATTTAGTGTATAACTCTGAACTCCACACACAGTGTGAGCTGCTGCTTTCCCATTTTGGGCAGACACAACAATTCCTCTCCAGGCCTGGCAGTCAAGGACACCTCACTGCCTCAGGCCCCAGAGATGGAAACAAAAGTGAGTTGGGGGGAGCAAACTGGGGTAAATTACTTCATTACCTGAAGCTGGAATTGGACAATTAACCCCCAGTATGCAAATGGACCAAACTTATAAAAGTGTGCAAACCCATGACCCATCTTCCATTTTTGGGTGTAGGCTCTGGGGGGCTTTGTCTGCCCTAAATGTACCTGAAGGCCCTTCAATAAATATAAATAAAATCCTTTTTATCCTCTTAGTTTTGTCTGACCTCTGTTTTTAGGTCAGAAAAAGCAGAGGAAGCATCCTCACCTACCCATCTACCTCCCCTGGCTGTCCCTCTTGGTGCTGCAGGTGAATTCCAAACCATTCGTGGCCCTTCCCACCTTCCTATTCCAGGGAAAAGGGAGGAATCCCAGTCCCACCTGGGTCTGCAGAGGAATGAGATCCTCTGAACACCCCTGAGTTTTGTGAGCAGGGAGGTGTGCCCACCCTCCAGGGAGGTTTGAGGACAAGAAGTCACATCAGGAGGAATTTGCTGTGCTTCGAGGCTGGCACTTGTTTCTGCAGGGAGCTGGAAAAGTTGATCTTGCTTTTACAATGCACTAAAAATGTCTTTTATGATGGTTTGAGTCAACAGTGCTGGGAATCATTCCTCCTGCTTTGTTGGAAGAAATATTGGGTAATCTTAGGTGCTACTGAGATGCCAGGGGCTTTTTTCACAGAATTCACAGAATCACAAGGTTGGAAGAGACTTTCAACATCGAGTCCAACCCAACCCCAACACTTCAACTAAACCACAGCACAATGGCATCCACGCTTTGTTAAACACACCCAGGGATGGGGACTCCAGCACCTCCCCAGGCAGCCGTTCCAAAACCTTATCACCCTTTCTATAAAAACTTTTTCCTAATATCCAACCTGTATTTCACTTGGCACAGCCTGAGGTTGTAAGCTCTGGTTCTGTCAGTGCTGCCTGGAGAAAGAGCCCAACCCCACCTGAGCACAGGCACCTTTCAGGAGCTGTACAGAGTGATAGGGTCACCTATGAGCCTCCTTTTCTTCAGCCTAAACACCCCCAGCTTTTTATTACTTCTTCCTTTTTGCTGTTTGGTTTTGTTTTTTCTAATTTTCCCCTCTTTTTTTCCTTTTTCTAAAAGCTGTTTGTCTACTCAGGCAAATACTTTGTCCACACAGCACATGTTACTTTTCCCCAGCAACCATTCCATTTCCTGCAGCCATTTGAGATGAGGGCCTAGATTAAAAGAATCATTCTCAGCCACCATTTTAAACATAGCCAGAGCTGCATTTGCATCTGCCTTAATCAAGCTGCTTGCTAAGTGAAACAGCCCTGCTAAAAATGAAGCTGATTGCTTTTTGTGTCCTGCAAAATGACTTGGGTAGACAACAGCTGAGCAAATACTCCTTAATCTGCTTTGATATTAATTTCACATCTATATTTGAGCTCACCATTGCATTGGAGTTTCCATGCCACAGGATTTCATCCTTGGGAGAGGAGGAGTTGAAGAGTTCAAGTGGTGCCACAGGGAATCAGTGTAAACACACAATTCCCAATGGTGCAGAAGGGCTCTGTGCTCCAGAAAGCTGAGGGAAAGAGCAAAACCCTCATTTAAACATGGCCAGTTCCACACAGCTCATGAAATTTTGATTTTAATAAATATCATGTATAATTTACATATGTGTAAATAATAAATATATTAACCTTTATCTTTAGTGCTCAGAGCTATTATTTTTTTAAGAGTTTTATGGAACCCAGTGGAACAAAGACCTTCTGTATGCTTGACCTAAACTCTTGTAGGCTGTAAGGGCAGCTGTGCCAGAATAAGGGCAAAGAACTTCAGGGTTTGGGTCAATAAAAACAGAAAAAATGTGGAAGTTTCTATGGATGCAACACAAATATTCTGCTGCTTGGACCCCACACCAATCACAGGAGCTTTGTGGTAATGCAGGAGCCAAAAGGGCATGAACAGAGACTGAGCTGATAATCCTGCCCTCAGCTCTACTGGCAGGTAAATCAAAATAAGAAAACACACTCCACCAGTGAAAGGTTAATTAGTTGTTCCTATTTTCAAATGTGTGGTGTCCTGCTGTCAGGTTTGGGCAGATTTGCCTCTAAGTGCAGCATCAGATGGGTTGAAACCAAGGACAATGAGCAGGAAATGTTAATTACAGGACAAAAAAGGATTTCTGCCTGGAGCTGGGGCTGGTAGAAGTGGGAGCTGAGCCCTCCCTGGAGTTTGCACAGCTGGGTAGAGCTGACTATCAAATTTAAGGAAATAACAACTATAGATTACTGTCTTTCCTCTCCTCTGCTGAAGCAATGTGTCCCCCTGCCTTTTTTTTTTATTCCATCCTAAGCTTGCTCTTCCCACACATAACACAGTCAGAGCAAAGCTGTCAAATCAGGGAAAAATTGTTTCTGCCAAATCGTTTAATCTTTAAAAAAACCCCATCCTTACCTTCACTTCATGGAAAGCTTTTCTTAGAACCACTTAAAAACCATTAAAAAAGGGTTTTTTATCTTTTTTTTCCTTGTCCCTTAAACACTGAAATCCTAAAGCACTTCTAATTAACCACAGTTTGTAGGGGTTTTGTGAAGCCATTATGCTCTGCTAAGAGGACACACACTTTATCAAGGCTTGAGCACGCTCTAATTAATAGAGATCACATGCAGCCCATTAATTAACTCCAATTGGTAATCAAGCATGCAGAAATAGCGCTTAACTAAGCCCTGGTGGCCCCAGGGGCAATGCATTCCCTGAGAGGTGGTGCCACAGTGCCCCAGGAGCACCAGCGGTACCCCAGGGTGGGGTGCAGAGGGGTTAATTTGACAGAAAATACAATAGCAGAGGATGTGTTTGCATGGGAATTTCTGGGCCTGGGAAAAAAAGGATAAATCAACCTTAATGGGAAGTTAAAGATTTCCTAAACAGACACCCCTGCCTGCTCACCTGCTCTGACCTTGAGCTTGTCTCCAGCTGCACCAAGAGAAATGCAGGTTGGATATCAGGAAAAAGATTTTTACAGAAAGAGTGATAAAGTTCTGGAATGGCTGCCTTGGGAGGTGCTGGAGTCCCCATCCCTGGGTGTGTTTAACACAGCCTGGATGTGGCACTGGGTGCCAGGGTTTAGTTGAGCTGTTGGGGCTGGATTGGACTCAATGATCTTGAAGGTCTCTTCCAACCCAGTGATTCTGTGAGTTCTGTGATTATTGCCCACCACTTCCCATCCATCCATCCATCCATCCATCCATCCATCCATCCATCCATCCATCCATCCATCCATCCATCCATCCATCCATCCATCCATCCATCATCCCTCCAGGCCAGCCCTGGAGCAGAGGTGAGGGCAGGGATTGTCCCACAGCCCCACAGAGAGCTGGAGCTGCTGCAAGGGCAGCAGGGGAGCAGAACCCATAGGCAGAGGGACAGGGCTGAGCCAGCCCTGAGCAACTGCAGTCCCAAAGCCAGGCATCAGAGTGCACCTCATTATTTGTAGAAGTTGTTGATATTTCTAGAAGTTGTGTCAGCCCACCTTCCTCAGGAGCCCAGGGCAGCAGAATCATCCTTGGAGATGTTTAATTCCTTCCTTTGGACACTCTGCAGAACCCATATTCCTAAATCAGAGCAGTTTTACCTCATCCAGGGGAAAATCAGGTGGTGTAAATCCCCACTTGAGAAATTACACGTGACTCAAAAGTGGGCAGCTGCTAATCAAGAGTAGCTGTTATCATCTTCATGGAAATCAGGAAAAGAGCCCATTCCACATTCATATTTAGGTCATCAGCTTCTTTCCGCATCCCTTAGACCTTCCCTTGGCACATTGCTGTTCCACCAGTGTTACATTTGGGTGAATCATAACTCCAAAAATCACTGTTCCTGTTTTCCAGGAGCCCTTACAGTCTGATGAAGGTCACAGTGAAAGCAGAACAAAACAAAAATAACCCAGCTAACGAAAAAATTACTTCTGAAGCACTTTCCCCTGCTCTGATTCAGTGTAGTTAAATTACTAAGTAAATCAAACTCTAATAAAGCATTGTCCTCTGACATGAAATCACCACGCTATAATTCTGCTTCTAATCACTGCTGGTGCTAGGAGACAGTGAGCACTGTCATTACAGGCTGTGATCTCATTCAGCCTCGTGGAATTTTTACACCAGAAGGGAAAACTACTTTAATCTATGTGACTTCCAGTAGAATCCAGGTCAAAATGCATCACTTGGTAACATCCTGAGCGTGTTTTGTGGTAGGAGCCAGGACAGGTTGTAAGAAGGATTACAAAATGAAATAATAAAACTGTTCTATAGTCTGTGTGTGAAATTTTAGCACCTGAAGCCTGAGTGGAATTTCTGCTGGCTGCAGTTTTCTGCCACAGGTCCCATCCTGCCCTCAGCCCCTGAGTTACTGTGTTTTGGCTCAAAGTCAGCACAGGGCAGTTATTTTTCCACTGACCTCCAGGGCCATAACTTCAATTGGAATGAGTCATTACAGTTAAAGCAAAATTAACTGGATCTCATCCTGCCTTGGCTTGTTAAATTAAGGAAATGTCTGCTGTGCCTCACACAAGCTGTTCCCTCACGTGGGCTTTAATCAAAGCACATCAGAACCTTCATTCCAGCTGGACAATGCCATGATTACCTTGAGCTTTCCACATCAGCAAGTTGTTCTGAAACTTTTCAGAGGGAAGCAGTGCTGGGTTGGCCTTGAGCCACTCCCTCAGTGCTCTGCCTCAGCAGAAGTGGGGGAGAAAAGGAGACAGAAAAGTTCGCAGGTCAAGATGAAGACAGATAAACATTTTAATAATTGAAACAAGGTAAAGTGTGCTGCTACTACTGATTAAATTGTAGTAAAAAGGAGAGAGATAAACCCCTACAAAACCAAGTGATGCCCAATACATTTGCCCACAAACCTCTGAGTGATGCCCAGCCTGTCCCAGAACCAGATCCCCCAATTCCTGTACTGAACAGGATGTTCTGGGGTGTGGGATGTCCGTGGGGTTGCTGTCCAGAACCAGTTCTCCAGTTCCCATACTGGCAGGATGTTCTGAGGTGTGGGATGTTGGGCCCAGCTGTCCAGAACCAGTTCCCCAGTTCCCATACTGGACAGGATGTTCTGAGGTGTGGAATGTCCTTGGGCCCAGCTGTCCCAGAACCAGTTCCCCAGTTCCCATACTGGCAGGATGTTCTGAGGTGTGGGATGTTAGGCCCAGCTGTCCCAGAACCAATTTTCCCAATTCCTGTACAGGATGTCCTGAGGTGTGGGATGTTGGGCCCAGTTGTCCCAGAACCCGTTCCCCAGTTCTCATACTGGGCAGTTCTCCAGTCCCCATACTGTACAGGATGTTCTGAGGTGTGGGATGTTTCCATAAGCATTTTGGGGCAGTTTTCCCAGAACAAATTCCCCCAATTCCTGTACTGAACAGGATGTCCTGAGCTGTGGGATGTTGGGCCCAGCTATCCCGGCCATGCTCCCTCATGGCCCCTCCTGCACTCCTCACTCAAATCCACAGGGATCTCCTTGATTTAGGCCCATCACCGCTCAGCAAGAACCAAACCCACCAGCATGCTGCCCACAGCACCCTCACTGAGCTCCATCCCAGCCCAAACCAGCACAGCCACCAGAATTCCACCAATTTTGGAGCTTCTGTGCCCAACCCATGGCGAGGCCCCAGAGGGAGCTGGAAACCTCCTGAGTGCTGATCCCAGATCCAGAGCTCCCTCTGCAAGCTGCCATGCAGCACTTGGGGAGTGTTTAGTATGTGCCACACCGATTTTGTGCAGAGATAATTGGTTTTAATCAGAATGTTGTGCAGCTCTGAGTCAAACACATTACGCAAGTCTAAATATATTGTGTCAACACGGCTCCCATGCACGAAGCAGGGGTAGGCCCAGCTCAGGAGCTCCATGGAACACCAGGATTCCTTAGGAGGAAACGTTAATTTAGTGGTACCTTTCCCCAGAAGAGCCATTATCCTAATAATGATTTCTGGTATGGAAATAATGGAAGGAAAGGATAGGAGGTTTAGGGACTGTGGTTCCTGTGCTCCCTGTGTGATGTGGGGCCCATTCTGTCTGATCTCGTGTGGGATGGGGCATGATGGAGGTGAAGCTCAACCCTGCCCCTGCTCTTACTGCCATTCCTTCACTGCCATCAGCCCAGGGGGCTGCAGGAATTAAACATCAAGGCACTTTTTCTAAATTTAACAATGGTAGGGAGGCGAGGGAACTGTCCAGGCATTATGTACATATATTGCTTTTCAAAGAAAAAAAAATAAAAGAAACATTTCATATAGACAATAAAGGACATTTCCCAAAGACAATAATGAACATTTCATATAGATAATAATGGACATTTCATATAGGCAATAATGAACATTTCATATAGACAAGGAAGAACATTTCACATAGACAAAAATGGACATTTCACATAGACAATAGACATTTCACACAGACAATAAAGGACATTTCATATAGACAATAATGAACATTTCACATAGACAATAAAGTACATTTTATATAGACAATACTGTACATTTCATATAGACAATAATGAACACTTCACACAGACAATACAGATAATTTATTGAAGGTGCTAGGCAATGGGGGATCCCCAGAGCAGGAGAAACCCCACAATTAAAGGAAAGGGCAGCCAGCCCCCATCACAAAACAGAGCCCAGTGCTCATGCACTCCCCTGGCACTGGTTTGAAATCAATTTAAATGGGGTGTGATAAGCTGTGGGCACTGTTCAGTGCAGAAAGCAGCAGGGGATGATGGAGAGGGGATCTGGCTGAGGAGCCAGGCTCCTATCTCTGGCCATTCCCTCTCACAGCCTCCTGTGGTCTCGTGGGGAGAAAGAAAAGAAAACCATTTGCTTCAGCTGGCAGGGGGAATCAGGAACAAATTGTCCTTAAGCACCACTCTAAGTAAATTAAAGTAACAAACTCACCTTAATGATCCCTTTGGAACAGACAGAGCCTTTCAGTATTTTACTGCTCCTTCAATTCTCCATGGAGGAACAAGCAGCTCCTGCTTTTCCTCACCTTCATCCTGTTCATTCTTTAGACCACAACTCTCACAATGCTTTATTTGAGCCCTCAGCTCCCATTGGCACTCAGAGTCCATCACAATCTGATCACATTAAAGGCACCATTTTCATTCCTGAGTATTTTAAGAGCTCTATAATTTTTTCCCTTTACAAAGCCACCCTGCCCCAGCAAAATACACAGTGTATTGTTCAACAAAATAGAGCAAATACAGACATTTTCAGACCATTCCAAATAATGGAAAAGAATAAAAGGACACATGAAAAATGGCTGCTTAAAAGCAATTTCCAGATTTTTTTTTATTCATTCATGACGTAAAACTTCTCTTGGGGTGCAGAGCCTGGGCCTGATGATAATGGGAAAGAAATATATTTATTAAGGTGGGAAATTGGGCAGCTTGGCTCTAGAACAGAATGGTCACCGGTCACTATCACTGACCTACCTGAGCCAGCGCCCCAAGGAGCAGGAGCTCTCCCTTCCCACAGAGACCCTGGCGGCCCAAGAAGCCAATGCAGCCATAAACTCCATGGCATCCTGCACATAATTCTCTTTTACACAAGCCCATGCCCATTTCACGCTGATGGGCAGTGAAGGACCAGAGTAAAATTCAGCAAAACTTGCAGGCACTGAGAACCTGCCAGGGCTGCCACACAAAGAAATGATCCACCCCATTATAGAAATTATCTTCCTTTAAGCCCAAGAGAAATTCTCCTTGCAGAGCAATTTGCAACAAAACCACTCAACAACATTGTGGTTACAGCACATTTTCATTGACATATTTATTTTTAATCAGAAAAAAACACATTTTTTTCTCTGTGCTGGGCCTTGCAGATCAGTGAGTAAAAGAGGAAAATGTGGTGGTGTTCTCGGGGGTCTCAGGATGAGGGAAGAGATGACAATCTTGACTCCATGCTTCAGAAGGCTGATTTATTGTTTTATTATATAAATTGTAGTAAAAGAAAATGATATATTTAAACTTACTAAATGAATAGAAGAAAGGATTTCATCAGAAGGATTGAAAGGAATAAAATGGAATGGTAATAAAATCTAGTGACTGCTCACAGCCTTGACACAGGTGGCTGTCATTGGTCATCAAGTAAAAACAATTTCCCATGCTGGGTAAACAATTCTCCAGATCCCATTCCAAAGCAGCAAAACATGGAGAAGCTCAAGCTTCTCAGCTTCTCAGGATAAATGATCCTAACAAAAGGATTTTTCATAAAACATGTCTGTGACAGGAGAATGGGTTTTCCTGTTTTCCTTTTCCTCACAACAAGTGAGGCTTCACTGGGGCCATTGAAGGACCTCAGCACCACATCCCCCCACCCTCTGTCACCTTTCAGAGCCTTCCTCTCTCCCGGGTTTGGACACAGCCCAAGGTGCACCATGTGTGTAGCACCAGCTCCTGCTATTTTCAACAGTGAAGAAGAACCACCCACAACCCTGGCTAAAATTCAGATTAATTAGAGCCCCTCCAGTCTCTGCTTTCCCATGATTAAAGGCTTGCAGGAGCCTGCAGAGATGACACCTGTCAGCATGAGTTATCAAAAGACATTAAGCACACATTTAGTGGGGGCTGGCTGGGTTTTTAACTAAAGGCAGTATTCTGTTTAATTCAAGCAGTGCTCAGTACCACCAGCATAGTTCTTCAGCATAAGGAGTTATTACAAAGCCACAACCCATTTTGAAAAGGGAAGAGAGCAAAGCCAAATTAAACTGGCAGAGCTGGAAATTTAAATTCTGTGGCAGTTCAAGTTATGCACTACATTTAGCTAAAAAAAAAAAAATAAGCCCAAACCAAAAACCCTAATTCTATTTTAAGGGCTCATTTTCCACAAATGGCTGAGCTGTTTAAGTTAAAGTGAATAAATACCTAATGAGCCATTAAAGTCTATAAGGTTCTATGGCCTCCAGGCACTGGTACCTGGATTCAGCCAATTATAGTTCCATAAGATAAGATGAAGACACCAGGTTGTTATTGGAATATATAAAGGTTGAAGGCACTGTTAATAAGTCACTACAGGATGTGATAAAATTGTTTAAACTGGTTAAAAACTCTCAATGTGCTTTGCCAGACACATTTTTACTGCCTCTTTCCTCCCCCCAAAAAGTCTCATCCCTCCTTTGTACAATATTGCATTAACACCAAAAGGTGATTTGTTTCTACATTTCCACGTTTTTAGCACATACTCTGGAGGTTATGAAATATTAATGGTGGCAATTCCTCAGCCACGGCACAGAGAGAATAGGAAGGAAAGGAAAGAAATTAGGAAATACTGTTAAAAAAAAAACAACAAAAAAAGCAAAAAAAAAATCCCTGAAGCAACCATCTGAGAGAAGAGCCATAAATAGTGAAAGTTATATTTGCCTTTAAGCAACACCAATCCTATGGAAATTATTCTCACATTGTCCTATATATGTGTCCTTAACATTTTTCTAAGCCAAAGAACTCAGCCTATCCATAATTAGAATTTTCTTGTGCTGAACATACCCATTAATCTTAAATTATTTTCCCACATGCAAGCACATAGGGTTTGACTGTACAATCCAAACACAGAAGGAGAAACATATGAAAAATCACCCTGAACACAGGGGCTCCAGCCTTGCAAAGATTTGTGGATACGCATAATTTTCATCCCACTGGTTTAGGTTTTCCAGGGGGAACCTGTGTTTGTCTTTTCATTGCTTCACCCTTAATGCATCCCTCTTATTCCTCTTCTTTTGAAACCTTTTGTGAGCTCAGCCTTGCCAAAAGCCAGGCCTGGGTAAACTTCTGACTTTCAGACTGCTCATAACATTTTGGCACTTCCTCTGGGCCTGCCTCCTGTACCCATCTGTTTTCTCTTGGCTTTACCTGGGAGATTGTGGGGCAGAGTCTGTCCTTTTTATTGTGTGTCTGAGCAGCATTTTGTGCAGCAGCATCCTGATCTCTCTCCAGGGCTTCTTGCTGTTTCTCACCTTAACTCAGTGATATTAAAGCAGGGCACCAGGGGGGCTCTCAATGGGACAGTTCAGAGCCCAAGGTTAAGCAGATGAATAAATCTGTACAGAATCACAGGCTGCCTGATGGAGGCTGAAACATTTCATTTGTTGAAATCCTTTTAGCAGGAGAAAATTATCTCCATGCAATTTTCTTTATGACTTGAGGATCAGTTATTTAAAAAAAAAAAAAAACTGTGGCTCTGTCCTAAGAGCTGCCACATAAACCCATGGCCCACAATATATTTTTACAAGCACATTTTATAAACCTCAAGGGCTGACCAACGTTTCTGACAGGCACATTTCCATATTTTCCTTCCCTCTGCTTTCTCCCATGCCCACATTTCTGTTCACTCCTGCAAAAGGTGCCCTGCTCCACATGTACAATCTGGAAAAATCTGTAATATTTGTAAAATCTGTAATATTTGTAATTTTTTCTTTTAATTTGTAAAATCTGGAATATGCCTGTAAAATCTGGAATATTGTAGCCCACCAGGAATTCTGTGAGACCATTTTACTGTCCTGATCTGCAGCAGGTGTCTATTGATGCCACAGGTGGGGTGTAGTGGTTTTGGTTTGTTAATTTGAGGTTTCACTGATTTTGAGATTTTGGGATAATTGTGGTGATGAGTGTGGTGGGTTTTAGTGTTGGTTAATGTATTTTTTGTTGTCATTGGGAGGTAGGATTAGGAGAAAGGTAAAGTAGGCTTAAAACTTTAAAAGGGTAAAAAGAAAATTTATTAGCAGTAATAAAAGAAAGAGTAATAAGAATGAAAAATAGTAAGAATGAAAGGTTTAATGAAGCACTACAGGCTGCATCAGATCTTCATGGCTGCGTGGAAAATCCTGTCCCCATCTATTTGGTAGGATGATTTAATTGATTTGGACCCCCTGATTTCATGCCCAACCCTCTCATCAATGCCCTGGGACAGCCCCTGCCCTCAGGGCCTCCTTTCTGGCACTGCTCTTTCCCTTCATGGCAACTCACAGCCCTGGATGGTTACAGAACTAAAAACAAAACAAAAGGAGGAGGAAAGAGGAGAAAGTTACCCAGCAAAGCAAATAAGGAACATGGCAGTGTGAAAAATATGTTCCAAAGTACAGCAGTCCTATCTCAGGCAATAAAGAGAGACTGAAAGTTGGAGCATTTAGCTACTTTCAAATTGCTTTTGCATGAGCCCTGCCTCTTTGCGTGTTAAAGATTGCTCATGGCTGCAAATTAAATATTTTGGGAATTACAGATAGTGGAGACCCAGCATGCTAATGGCACTTGGAGGCATGGCTGTGTAATGAAATCTCTTTTTTTTATTAAGGGAGGTTCTTCTCTGCTCTCCTGATTGTATTCCCAGGTTATTCCTTTGGTTTTTATTTACTGTTCCTGGTGTGCATGAGGAGCATCCTGTTAGCTACAGGCCAGGACCATCAGTTCAAGGCTGCTCTGAGCAGCTGGGGGCTTGTTGGTCTACGATAAATTGATTTAAAAGTCACAAAATATCTTACCTTTATCACAAAATATCTTTTAAAAATATCTCAAAATATCTTACATACCTATAGGTGACAGGGAAAAAAAAGCGAGGGATGTGTAAATTATTATTAATAAATAAAATTAAGATTATAATATATAATTTATAAATATAAATAAGAAATTATAAATTATATATAATACATAAACTATAATTTAATATTATTAATGAATAAAATATTATTGCAAATATTTTCACAACAAAGATAGATGACATATAGGTTGGATAGGAGGGTTAGTTTTCATTATTAAGAGGTTCTGTTCTTTGCTTACTACAAGTGGAACAACACAAGTGGCATTTAATAACAGTACAAATACATGTTCAAATTCCCACAAGAAAAGAAAGACAGTCTCTTTGATTTGCAGCTGTAAGAAGATATTTAGAAATTAAAGAGATTACTGAGTATAATAGTAATCTCATTTAGTATAAACTACAATTACCAGCATCACAAATGTAATGTGAGAGCTACCTGGAGAGACAAAGCAAGCTGGCAAGGCAGAACTTTCCCATCTGGGATGGGAGTTAAAGAAGAAGAAATAAAATACTAAAAAAAATACTATCCATATAAACACCATGCTGCAGATAAAGACCTGAAATCCTCCTGCTTTATTCAGAATCTGCTTGGGTAAGAGGAATATTGGCACTGGAATGTTCCTTCCCTGGGAATTGGGTGTTACAGAGAGAGAAACTGAGACACACAGGGATGAAGAGCTGCAAATACTGAATTTCTGTGCCTCAGCTGGCCTGCCTTTTGGGGACACCAAGAAAACTCCTCTCTTCTTGTGCCTGTTGAAGTTGTAGCCTCTGATTGATTTTGCTTTACAATCCAGGGAGGGAGTGGAAGACTCAAGACTTGAATTTTACTTTCCACATCTAACTACAAAACTGATCTGGCTCCTAAAATAATGTTGTAGAAACGTTTGGAAGAGCCTTTGAACTTAAAATGTAATATACAAGCCAAGGAGAAAAATTATTACACTTAAATTAAATATGGCAACAACAAATAAAGCAGACAATTTGTTGCACAGTATGGATTCTGAAGGAAAACACTGCATCCATTATTTCTTATCATTGCTCCAGGAAAGAAGTTCACAGCGAAGGCAAAAAATGAAGTTAGCAATGATTTTTCACTCGTGAACCTTTCTCCAGGGATGAGTTATAAAGGAAAAATATGTTGCCTGGAAGAAGAGAGAAGGCAAGAATTATTTATGTTTATATATTTAGTAGCACGCTTACACCCATACTTACTCTGCTGTAGGAGAACCATTCAACAGCACAGTTCCACTTTTTCCTAATTTTGTCCAAATACGTGAAAGAACTCTTTATTCAAGGAGCTGTAAAATATCCATGCAAGCTGATTCTTGCTTGGGGAAAGCTGAGCATGAAGGCTTTCTAAATATCAGCTGGGTCACAGGGGAGCAATAACACTAACCCAGATTATTTGTATCCAAATGTGCAGGGCACAGGCTGGGACCTCAAAGGAAAACAGGCTGCAAGAACCAGGACTGAAGTTCTCCACAGCAGAGGGGCAGGGGAGGGAGTGCAATTAAGGAAAGGTGTCGATTTTAAAAGTAATTCAGGAATATCAAAGAGTGGGGAGCCAGAATGGTGAAGATTTTTGGGGGGAGAGCAGGCATTAGATCAAAGGTAATATTACATGAAGCTGGGCATCAAACGCCTCACCAAAAAGGAGGCACTGAATGTAAATAATGAGTAAATAGAGGAAAAACTGCTGGAAACAGGAAGATGTGGAGGGAGCAGGACAGCCACAAACACAACAGAGCTGCCATTTAATAAGTTTTTCCCTTCATGGCAACTCACCAGCCCTAGATGGTTACAGACCTTAAAACAAAAGAAAAAGGAGGAGGAAAGAGGAGAAAGTTACACAGCAAAGCAAATAGGGACAGTGTGAAAAATATATTAAAAAAAAAATATATTCCAAAGTACAGCAGTGCTCCAGCTGCTCGGGGGAGGATGGAGGGATTGAGTTTGGTGGTTCCTCATTTCAATGGCCAAACCAAACCTTGGAATCTTTGGGCATGTTTGCCTACTACAAAGGCAATAGTAAACCTTTTGCAGAGGCATTGAAAAGAAGCAAAAATGTGTTTTCTGCCTCTGAAGGGGATTTAACCAGCCCAACAGCCTGATGCTGCCCTGGGGTGATCCCTGGCCGTTCATGGCCAGGCTGACACAGCCTGCAGCTATCATTCATCAGGGTACATCAGTAATTAAGTGAAAGAAATGGGAGCACCCCAGATTAAGGCTCTGCACACACCCACATAGTTTGTGGCATTGCAGCTGAGATTCTGAAGAAATGAAGATTCTGAGAGAGAGAAATCCCTTGGCAGTGTGGTGGGTCCCACCTGGACCTCTATCAGGGGTTTCCTTGGGAAATATCCTGTGTTGAATTATTAATGATGTAAACAAACAGGGATGGAGAACTGACACATTTCCAAAGGGAAAACAAAGAGCAGAAAGGCAGGAAATGGAGAAATATAGAAAAGCTGAGGAGTGGAAGCACAGGCATTACCCATATTGAAGGATATTCCATGGCACAATAACAGCATTATGCCTTCTCACTCATGGTGGTGCTTTGGTAAATCCCTTAAGTAGATTAGAAGGAATTACAGACACTACTGGACAAGTAAATCCCCTGCAAACAGGTAAAAGAAGCATTTTTAGTGTGCACAGCTACCAACAAAACCATGGTGCAGAAATGAGTGGAGGAGCAGAACTTCCCTGGATTCCTGGTGGGGAAGCTGCTGAGGAAAATGGAGGTTAGGGATTTAAAGCCTTACTTGTTTCCTTCTGGTGATTTCCATGCTCAGCTGCTCCCCTTCCCTTCAGACAAGGTTCAAGATAAATTCCTTCTCTCTCATAAAATTTGAACCCTCAGCCACCTACAGGATTGCAGAAACCATCTTTGTGCTGCTTTATTTCATACCTCCATGTGTTGTGATGTGGCTTTTGCACTCAGGGAATTATGTCCTGCATCCAGGTTAAGCTGGAGGGGTCCCACTGAACCTAAAGGTGTTAATCCCCTCAAGGTTCTGCTAATTTTCCCTCTACAGCTGGCATTTTTATAAAGTAAATTTATTGTGTCCTTCTGCACTCCTCTAGTCACAAGAAATGCTTCAAAACACAACTCGGATCATTCCTTTAATGAGCTGCACAAACAGAAAACCTGAGCATGTATCCATGTCCTCTCCAGCATCTTGGCTATTTGGATGGGTTTACCATCAAGAATTAAATGTCTTTTTTGTTAGCATTCAAAAGAATGCTTGGTTGGTGCCTCCAGACATTTCTCATTTCCCTCTTCAAGCAGGATTCAGTATTTATCAGACCTCCTCATGCTTCTCTAATTGGATTCTTTGCCCATTGGAAATGCACAGCAACATTCTCCTCAGAACAATGCACCCAGACAGAACACACCTTGTTTAAAAATACATAAGTACGTTTCTTGTTTGAGCACAGAAAAAACAACATTTCCAATTCCTCAAGAAACACTTCAAGGACATCAGAAGATGCAGGGCAGGCTATTACTGACCCAGCAGAAGTGATACCTGTGATAATTTCACTTTAATCCAGTTTTCTCCTACAATCACCTACTGCTTATTATTCCTTGTCAATAACTTGGTTTGTATTTTGAAATGCTTCTCTTTGCCATTCCCTGAAGTTTCTGTACTCCTCAAGAAGCAACAAAGGCACCAAACACATGAGAAAACACACAGAGCACAGTCTTGTTCTTCAGGGGGCACCTACATCCCACAAAACTAAAATACTGACAATAATTTCCCAGAATACGACACTGCATTACTATTACACAGCAAGATTTACTGAATTTACAGGAGGATTTACTGCCTGAAGGACTGTGTGAAACAATGGCTAAAGAGTAGCAAAGCATTATTTTACAGTGCAGAGCAAAAAATCTACAGATCTGAGAGAATTTTAAGGGCTACCATAGACTGCAAACTCTGTAATGATCTGGAGGCTTCTTCTGGGGGCTTCAGTTCCCAGAATCTGAATCT
Organism: Ammospiza nelsoni; assembly: GCF_027579445.1. Lineage (NCBI taxonomy): Eukaryota > Metazoa > Chordata > Aves > Passeriformes > Passerellidae > Ammospiza > Ammospiza nelsoni. Next base: position 18,732,580 of record NC_080645.1, read on the forward strand.
TCCTTTTACTTGAATCCTACTTTCCACATCTAACTACAAAACTGATCTGGCTCCTGAAATAATGGTGCAAAAAGGTTTGGAAGAGCCTTTGAAATTAAAATGTTATAGATAAGCCAAGGAGAACAATTGTTACACAAAATTAAATATGGTAACAATAAATAAACCTATAAAAAGGCTGTGTTGGGGTAGGACCAGAGAGTTTTGTAAAGGAAAGGTGAATATCGGTGTGAATGGAGGAAAATGGGGATTTCTGGATGTGGAGGCACCACGAGGGCACACAGCAGGTCTCAGAACAGCCTTTGTTTGTGGCACTCAGATTTGCAGCTCATCAGGCCTCCAAAAATGTCAAAAACACACTTTTCAAAACCTGCACATGGTCACCAGGCTAAGACAGGAGACATGAAATGGCTTGGCAGCCCTGCGAACACTTCTAACCAAACTCCACACCCACAATCCCAGTGCTACTGATCAATTTTGGAAGCCTTCTCCACAGCCTCAGGTCAAATACAGAATTTTTTGGTGGGTCTGTGTGTTTCAGCACAGAAAGATTAAAATTCTCAGCATCCAGGACGCCAACAGGTGGGCAGGGCAGTGCTTAGGGAATGTGGCATCCAGCTCCCACAAAACCCCATTAATGTTATAGGTAACATTTTTAACCCCAGTGGAAAATATCACTCTCACCTGACATCCCAGTGTTTCCATTTCAGATTTTCTGCTCATCTGCATGACCCTGAGAGGACATGAGAAGCCACACACACACTGGAATAATAGAAATTAATCACTCCATGGAAAGAAGTGCCTGAAGTGCATCCCCTTGGAATGAATATGCCACTCTCAGCAAGGGCAGGACCTCACTTAACTGGATGTGCTCTGGCACGGGGCCAGGGGCACTGGATCAGTGTCAGGGTGGCTCCAGTGACTGCTCTGGCAGTGATGGAGCACTGGCAATTCCTCTTTTTTCATTCCCTCACTCCCATTAACACATGCAAATGATGTGCCTTGCTGTGTCGCTTGTTTTAGCAACCTCAGTTAATTCCCTGTTAACACCGATTTTATTTTAATTTTTTTTTTTTTTTTGTCGTGCCCAGTAGACATTCAAGCAGTCTATTTTTTTTTTTTCCTTTGGAGGAAGAGGAAAGAGAGAGAAACAAGCCCTGATGTGGAGAGATGAAGAATGGCAGAGCACCAAAGCACAGCGATGAATGCTGAAGGACTTTCTCCTTCCATTAAGAACCTGCTCAGGAGTCATGGGCTAAAATGCACACCAAGAGGCATTCAGACATCAGAGGTGTTTATAAACTCCTGAACACACTTGTCAGCTAATTCTCCATTGTGGATAGATCCCCACAACTGCTGCAGAACAATGCTCTTTGCACATGCCTTTGTTTGGGACAGATTTTCCAGACAGATGCCACTCACTGGTGGCTGTTAAATGCTCCATCCATAAACCATTATGTGCTTCTGTATTGAGGTTTCTCTGCAACAGGCAGCTGTTTGACAGGGAATAAACTCCTGGGGACAGCAGCAAATCAAATTAAATATATCTCCACAGAGCTATCATAGGGGGCTGCATGGCTTGATAGGCTGCATCAAGAGCAATAAACACACACAGGAAGAGCAAACCTGAGATAAATCAAGAGAGTCCAAATGAGCAAAGGGGCTGACAAATCACCAGGGCCTCTGTGAAAGCCATTAGGAGTTTCAATGATGATTTCAACAGAGCCACTATTTCAGCTGTCTGTCTGTGGGCAGGAAGGTTTTAATCCTATAAAAGTCAGAGATGATCTAATTAGTGTTCTTTTCTCCCTCACTTTATGAACTTGGTTATGGGGAATTACACTCACTGATATGCCAATAAATAAATTGACTGAGGGGGGAAAAAAAGGAAATAAGTGGAACATGTTAATAGTTCAGATTTCATTAATTCTCTTTCCTAATATTTATTTTCCCAATATAAACCTGTAACCTGGAGTTTAGTATCGGCTAAGGAAAGAAAAATTTTTTCACGGAACAGAATCAAACATGGATTTGCCTCAAACACTGGCTTATTCTTATTGAGAATGCTTTCTTACCTCCTACTTTAATGCATGCATCAAAGCCTATGGAATAAGGACTGGTAGAGAAACAGGGAGGTAGGGAAACAGCAAAAGAGATGGCAACATAGTGAATAAATTCCTCTTAATTAATAAATTTCATCACATTAACAATGGCCTAAGCACAGCAGTGAGCACTTCAGGGAAAAGCGCTCTCATATCTTACTTCAATATATTTTATATCAAAAATCTGCTCTTTCAATCCTCCCTTTCTCAGCCACTTGTGTCAGACTGAATAGACTGAAATCCTCAGAATTATTTCCTTCAGGAAAAGAAATGATGAATCTGTGTAGCAATGAGAAGAGCCTTGTTCTGTTTTAAAAGCTCTCACTCCTACATCATTCATTCTGTTCAGGCTCCCCCAGCCAGCCCTGCACAGGCTCTGATGCAGCTGGGGAGCTGTACTTTCCAACACCACATTTTATTGGCTTGATGGGCTCTGAGTGATCTTATCTAAATCAGCTGCATGTTAAAAACCAGAGGAATACACCTGTGCTGCTGTGCCTCACAGAACAGATCCTTCCCATCAAAGATAAACTGTGGTTTTCCATGGTTGATCTGCCAAGGATCTGTGCTAAGAATCCCTCCATGGGCTGCTTGGGAAGAGGTGGGGCAGCAGCAGAGGACAGCTGTCCCTAGTTAAACCAGCCTGATATTATTTTAAAATTCAGTCCATTCAGTTTGAAAGCTCCTGTGCACCTCCATACCTAATTTTCAGCAGGGAGAAAAACCCTCAATATCTGAGGACAAAGTTGTGAGGATCAGGTATCACTGTGCTCTGACAGTGTCTGAGGGAAGAGATGAGGATCTGACTCCATGTTACAGAAGGCTTGATTTATTATTTTATGATAAATATTATATTAAAACTATACTAAATATGATAAATATTATATTCAAACTATACTAAAAGAATAGAAGAAAGGATTTCATCAGAAGGCTGGCTAAGAATAGAAAAAGAAGGAATGATAATGATTTTGTCTCGGAGCTTCTGTCTCGGACAGAGCCCAAGCCAGCTGACTGTGATTGGCCATTAATTAGAAACAACCACATGGGCCAATCACAGATGCACCTGTTGCATCCCACAGCAGCAGATAATCAATGTTTGCATTTTGTTCCTGAGGCCTTTCAGCTTCTCAGGAGGAAAAATCCTAAAGAAAGGATTTTTCAGAAAATATGTCTGTGAGAGTGCTCTGCTATTATTGCAACTTCACAAAGATGCTTCAGCACCTTTTTCCCTCAGTGCTCTGGTGGTGGAACTGGGAGATAACCAGGTTCTTGTGAAAGCTGGACAAATCTCTCCTGATTTGAAGCCTTTGAAAGTCTTTTCTTGCACAGGCCCAGGGGAAATATCATCAGACAGCTGAATTCTTTGGAGCATTTGCTCCACTGCTTGGCCTGCAGGCTCTGAGCAAGAATTCCCTCTCCAGCTGTGTCCCTGACACCCAGAGCAGGGCAAAGCTCTGGGAACCTCACCTGGTGAGAGCACACTGTGAGCCCAGTCCTGCTGCTGCTCACCAGGAGAATACCAAGGGCATGAGGGGCTGGGAGCCAAACCAGAGAAATGCAGCAAGGAGAGTGCTGGGGCAAGATCAGCAGCAGGAGATGAAAATCCCAGATCTGAGGAAGAATTTTACTGGGGTATAAAATGGAAGGTTTTATTTAAAATTTAATTTAGATTTTAAATGTTGGGATAAGAGAGGTTGGGGAGCAGCCCTGCAGGAGGATCAGGCAGGGCTGCCCTGGGAGCCAGGAGAGCAAATCCAGCCTGGGGTGATTCAAATACAGAATAAACAGAATATTTATTGCTCAGAGCAGCTGTGGCTGCCCCTGGATCCCTGGAAATGTCCCAGGCCAGGCCTTGGAGCACCCAGGGACAGTGGAAGGTGTCCCTGGCCATGGATGGGATGGAGCTGGAGATTTTTAAGGTCCCTCCCTGCAAACCCCAGCACTGTCCCCTTGCAGGGAGGCTGTGCCATAAATCCAGCAGAGAGCTGCACGTTTGGAGTGGGACATCAAAGACCTACAGTGCAAAATGTGTTTCAAACACAATCTGAAGTTTGAGCAGGACTCAAAAGATGATTATTCAAAAATCCAATTAAAAGTTTATCCTTTGCCTAAAGGCATCCTCTTAACTCCAACAGAACTCGTTAGGAGAACTTTTTAGTTGCAGTAAAAATATGAAATTTCAAGGCTATCTCATCAGGAGAATATTCTCTGAAATAAAACCACAACAACATTTATTTTTAAAAATTAAGCAAACACAATTTAAATATTTAAATTGCATTTTAAATACCATTCTGGAACTTGAAGTCTATCTAAGTATATTCTGAGATACAGACTGTAATAATGTAAAGATTTTTTCCCTATTTAAAGTTCTGGCATCATTTCCTTTTCTTCTGTAATTAGGCAGAAACAACATGTGTCATTTTAATTCTCAATCTTTCTCTTTCTCTACCACTCCCCTAAACAGTCCCAAATTCTGACTCTGGCTAAGATTCAGTAAATAATTCCAATCCAATCCCCAGTAGCTGGGTTAATGAATTGTCTCATTTAAAAGTCACATTTAGCAGAGAGTTTTGCAAATCTGCTTCTGTGACTGTTACTTTAATTTTCCTTCATACTTTTCATTCTTTAAAAAGAAAAAAGGCCTATTAGCTTCAACAATCTAGTAAAAATTACTTTTTTCTTAAAAATGGAAACAGAATATCTTTTATTTCCTCACCATCTGACCAGGTACTGTTTAATTGATCTCTTTCAGCCACAGCTGCTGCCTTCCAGAAATTATCTTTGTTAATTCTGCCCACAATTAAGAGATGATAAAGAGGAAGAGATGGATATTGATTAGCATTACACATAATATAAAAATGCCATACAACCTTCTGGTTTTCAATGCTGAGCTGTTGCAGGGAGTTAATGCATCCTGCAGGCAATTATGGCATCTCCAGGAAAAAAACACAGAAATCTGCATTTGCACATAATCATTACAGCCTTAGCAGCAGATTTTATTTGTTTGTTTGATTGGGGTTTTTTTTTGTTGTTGTTTAAAGCCAAAATGTCAGGTTACATCTTGCTGCTCCCCAGCCCTGCTACAGATTTATGAATATACATTCATTTATTAGATATAAGTGGCAAAAAGTGATTTTGGTTTGGTTTTTTTTTTTTTTCCTGAATAGTTTTAGGTATCCAATAAAACCCAAAACTTAAGACAGACTACAAAAGACCTTGAATATAACCCAGTTATGCTGTGTTAATTTCCTGGCTATAAGCATTTAGCTTGGAAGGGACACACCAAGGCAATCCAGCTTTCCCCCACAACTTGTGGTTGATGCCTTGATGGAAGATTTATGTGGAAAAAATGTGGAAAAGTGACAATCACCTGCCAAAAAATTGGGTAAGTGCAGGAACACACCTGGACAGGCTCATGGCATCCCTTTAGGTCCATTTATTCTTTTTTCAGTTCACTGGACTGCACAGTGAACATTTATACAACACCCAGTGCTTGACACTCACTTGAGAAAGATTTAGGTTGAAATTTCTTGAAAAATTCAAATGCTTTTGGAAGCACTAAAACCACCAGACAATAAATGTGATGGCTCATTCCTTATTTCCTGAAGAAAACAATGCTAAAAGTGTTTTCACTGCCTCTGATCCCTCCTTCCTGGAGGACTTTGCTCACAAGAGGGTGAAGAATCACACTGCTCTCACCTTACTCATCTTTACAACACCTTTGTACCCCTTTCCCCAAGGAGGAATTCCCACAGGGGGCACATTTGGTAACTTGTGACAGTCAATAAGTAAAATAAACTGCAGAGATACACATGGGAAGTTTGTCTGTTCAAGCATTTCCTTCTTTTAGCAGTTCTGTGATGGCCCAGCACCTGTAAATGAACTGAAAAGTGCAGATCCCCCAGCCAAGCAATGTCTGGGCTCTCAGTGCTCACACAGGGCACAGCTCAGAGCACAGCTCCCACTCAGCCCCACACAGCTGGCACTAAGGGACACAAAAAACACAGCCCTGGGACACAAAAACCAGTCCTGGGGCACAAAAACCAGTCCTGGGACACAAAAAAAACCACTCCTGGGACACAATAACAGTCCTGGGACACAAAAAACCACTCCTGGGGCACAAAAACCAGTCCTGGGACACAAAAAGCACACTCCTGGGAGACAAAAAACCACTCCTGGGACACAATAACAGTCCTGGGACACAAAAACCAGTCCTGGGACCCCAAAACCAGCCCTGGGACACAAAAAGCACAGCCTGGGACACAAAAAACAGTCCTTGGACACAAAACACAGTCCTGGGACACAGAAAACAGCCTGAGTTGATCACAAACAAGCCCAAGTGACAGAGCAACACAATTTCTATTGATTTGCTCTCAAAGGCAGGATGCAGCTGTGAAACTGAGGTGGTTTTCTATGCAGCCCCATCCAGCACAGCAGCTCCCACTGCTCACCGAGGAGAGGCACCAAAAGCAGCCTCTCCTTTTTCCTCTCCACACCCTTCTGTGCTCCTCAGAAATGGCACTGCAGTGGCACAGTGACAGGGACACAGAGGAACTGGGTGCAGAAATGGCACTGCAGTGGCACTCAGTGACAGGGACACAGAGGAACTGGGTGCAGAAATGGCACTGCAGTGGGACTCAGGGACAGGGACACAAAAGAACTGGGTGCAGAAATGGCACTGCAGTGGCACTCAGTGACAGGGACACAAAGGAACTGGGTGCAGAAATGGCACTGCAGTGGCACAGTGACAGGGACACAGAGGAACTGGGTGCAGAAATGGCACTGCAGTGGCACTCAGTGACAGGGACACAAAGGAACTGGGTGCAGAAATGGCACTGCAGTGGCACTCAGGGACAGGGACACAGAGGAACTGGGTGCAGAAATGGCACTGCAGTGGCACAGTGACAGGGACACAGAGGAACTGGATGTCTCTGTTCTTTCAGTGTTGTGAAGACTCCCTGGGACAGAGCTCACTCCTCTCCAGGGACATTGTCCTGGTAAGTAGCACAGATGGTGAATATTTAATTTTTTTCTCCTCAGCATCTTTAATGCTAAAATTTCTCCTCAGTAGCAAGCTGGAAAATCCAACAGAAAGACAAAAATCAATGGCCAGTGAAAGAAAACAAATAGCACTTAACAGCTGATGGCTTTTATGGGCAGCCTGTCCCACCTCCATCTCCAAAGATCCCTCTGCAGTGCCGTGGGTGCTGTGACGTGACACAGAGCTCCCTGCAGGAGCCCTGGCCTCACACTGCTACCCCATCGATGGAACAGATGATGTGACCTCAGAAAGCACAGCACAACCAACCAGCACAACCAGCACAACCGCTGCAAAGGAAACAACTCTGCAGGTGCTGAGCTTCTGATGGACACCAGATGTCACCTAACAAATGTACCCATCCACAGGAGCTCCAGGAGGAAGCTGCTGCAGCTTTGCAATGTCCTCAGTCCCATCACAACCAGCAGGCTGAACTGACTGAGGCAGGGATGAGTTAATTCAACCCCCAGAGAAAGGTGGCAGCTGCACAAGGGGACAGGGACAGAGGTGACTGTGAGCACATGGGTCAGCAGCTGAGGAACCAGTCCTGCAATGTGATGCCAGTCTGATCAGGGACAGAGAAATGACAATTTTTTTCACAGTGAGAATTTTGAGAATTTTAGGAGTTGTAGGAATGTGATAACTTGCTAGTAGAAACAATCTACAGGTAGCGTTTTTCCACTTTGTTTTCCTGTTCTTCTCAAGGACAGTATGTAAAAAAGATATTTTTTTATTAACTAGAGGAAGCTGCTGCAGCTTTGCAATCTCCTTCTCAGCCCCACATCACAACCAGCAGGTTGAACTGGCTGCTGATGCAGGGGTGACTTCATTCAACACCCAGAGAAAGGTGGCAGCTGCACAAGGGGACAGGGACAGAGCTGGTTGTGAGCACATGGGTCAGCAGCTGAGGAACCAGTCCTGCAATGTGATGCCAGCCTGGTCAGGGAGAAAGAAATGACAGTTGTTCCTCACAGCAGCTTGTGAGAATTTTAGGAGTTGTAGGAATGTGATAACTTGTTAGTAGAAACAATCTACAGGTAGCGTTTTTCCACTTTGTTTTCCTGTTCTTCTCAAGGACAGTTTGTGGAAATGTTTTTTATTAACTAGCCAATCAAGTAGAATATGTCATATCAGTCTATATAAACCAAAGAATCCTTTGTAATAAAAGCTCTTTTTCTCCTCTCATCTGTTCCTGTGCCATTCTTAGCTCGAGAGTGACACTGCACCCATGGGTGCGGGTGGGAATTTGTTTGCCATGCCCAAATGCCAGCATCCATCCTGATTTGCAGGTTGGTAGGAATAAAACCAGAGAGGAGCCCTCTCTTCCCCTGAGCTGTGTGAGACGTAGACAGGCAGGTCTGGGAAATCACCGCAGTGTTAGTGAAGCATTGGCAGCTTTGCTTTTCCTCCCTCATATGCTGCTATCATTTCATGTCACTGAACCAATTCTCATACAATTGTCTGAGGCTCCAAGTGGAAAAAACTCATTATCCTTCGAGTCCAGCTGTTAAGAATATGGGATTATGTTGTATTTCCATCTGCAATACAGCAGAAGCATTAGCTCTTTTTGAACTATGGCCAGGAGGGTGCAGATTTAATTGCCCTCATAGCTCCTCCTGCTTCAAAATAAAACCATCTTTCAAACCCATTGCATTTTCACAACTCTTGCACTTGAAGTGTGACCTGGTTCCCTCAAACCTGAAGAGTTTAACAAGGAGAGGGTTCTCTTGCTCTATTCCTGCCAGCCAAGAATGGTTTGTATGTGATATACAAGCAGCTAAATTTCGCCTTGAAACCTGAATTCTAAGGCAGCTGAGAAAGGTTAGAAAGCCCAAGAGAATGGAGCCAAGCCCAGCTCACTGTTAAAAACAGGAATGTCCTGAGCGTTCAGTGTGTGGTGAAACTGCTGTCAAGGGTCACTAAGTGAAGGAGGGAGATGCTGAAATCCACAAACCATGATTTATTGAGAAAGTTTGTTTTATTGGTTTATAAATTACACCTACCTCGTAATTAAAAAAGCTCTTTATCAACTTAAAACATTCCCAGAGCCAACATATAAATACATATTTAGAGACTCCTCACCTGATTCCCAAGTAACAGTCTGGCTTTGTTCTCTCCTATCTGAACACTTCCTTATTGCTCATTACATTTTAGCAGCCAAACATGCAAATCTAACATAACATACCTGCTGTACTGAGACCCTGATTTTTCAACATTACTGCAAGGCTCTTCCACCCTCCAGCAAAGCAAAGGTTCTGTGAGTTTTAGATTTAAACAGGAAATACCAGGATGTTTTACATGAGATTTTTCTGAGGGTGCAAAAGACAGATATTGTAGAAATAAACTGTAGATTGCTGTTTTGATAATATATTTGACCCCAAATTTACCTTAATTCCAGGTACTTTGGTTGTGAACAATCTATAGCAGCATTTTGACAGAGAAGTGCAGCTCTTTTCAAACACAGCTGATATAATAAACTACCAACAGAATAATGTTGGCTCAGGTATTTTTTTAGTCACCCCTGGGCTGTACCTGATGAAGAAGATTTTACTCTCCATTAATACAGACCACAGGTGATTCAAGCAGGTGGAGCACACCTTGTGAGCAAGACCTGCTAACCCAGGTAGCCCTGAGCACATTCTGATTGAAATAAGACAGTGCAGGTGAGCACAGCTCTTCGCAGTCAGCACCACTCACTGTGATGATGATGATGATGATGATGGTGATGATGTGCCCCTAGAGCTTGCTGTTCTGCTGGAACTGGGCCACCAAGGCCAGCACCTGCTCCGAGGCCCTGACCTGCTTGGAGGCCAGGTAGAGGGCGCTGTTGGAGGCTGTCTCCTCCAGGAAATACCTGTAGTTGACCATCATGCCACAGGAGGCGCCGATGCCCCTGGGGCTGCTGTCCCCCATCCAGTTGATCCTCCAGAGCACCGAGCCGTTCTGCAGGTGGAAATTGGCCACGGGGTTGAGGGCATAGCCCCTGTGCTTCTCCCCATACAGGTACCAGGCACAGAGCCTCATCAGGGGCGAGTGCAGCACCTGGGTCAGCTTCTCTGACCTCACCCACTCGTTGGTGTTCAGCAGTTTCTTCAGTGTGTTACTGCTGGGGTCTCCTGTGAGCGCGGAGATCTCCTGCCACTCAGATTCTGTAAAAAGTTCATTCCTTCCTTGCTCTTTTGTCTGGGAGGAGAGGAGACCAACGAGCCATTTGGTGAATCCTGGGATAGGGGAAAGTGTGGAAAAAGCTTCTATCTGAGGAAGTTCTTTCTGGAGAAATAAAGAGAAAAAAGAAATCATGAGTTTGGTCGTGATTGACACAGAGAAGTTCGAGTCAAAGGGCAGCTGATGGCCTTGGCCTTTTGGCAAGTGAAAACCAGGGAATCTGAGAAGGGACTGATACACATGGACACAAAAAAATGGGAAAAAATCCCCCTGGCAGTAACAGGTTAGTGATGAGAAGGCACTGGGAGCACACAGAAAATTTTAACACTGCCTGAATCCATTCCTCACACACCATCTCATAAAAGCACTTTTGCAGTACTTAACACCACTGGGTTCTGCTGTTATCCTTTTACAGGCAGAAATAAACATAAAATCACAGGCCATAAAGAAGTGATTCTGAAGACAGTATTTTTTTAATAGATGTGCAAGTTTGGAAAACCATTTAAATACTATTTATTTTTCATAAATAACTTATTTTTTAATATCAAGGGCAGTTTATTATTTTAATCTATTGCAAAATCAAGAGGTATTATATTTAGATTTTTATGGAAAAAAGTATTTCCTGAAGTTTTGAACTAAGTTCTTTATAAAGGCCAGCTACCTTTAATGATATTCCGTAAACCAGCAAGAAATACAAAGTGTGTGAATATTTTTTTTATTGCAAGTATAACACTAGTTTCAACCATATAAATATATAAAAATATATTTAAATATAAATAAATTGTATGTAAATATAAAATTTCTTCTCTACTCCTGCTAACTTCTGATTAAACCTTGCTAACTATGAAATCATGTAAATCAAAACATACATAAGGAAACCTGTGTTAGCTTTGGGGCTCACCAGTAAGAATAAAGTCACTGTCACTTGGAATGAACCCAAATGGATCAGCCAACCCTCCTGGAGGAGTGGGGAGCCAAGGAACAGAGGGAAGACAGAGCTGAGCTGAAACCACCCCAGTGTTGCTTTAATTACTGTTCCAACAGAAGAAAAGGCAAGAACCAAGACATTCATCAACATTACAGAAGCATCTTAACGTCGGCAGAAAATTGTCTTTAAATGACTACAAATGGCGCTTTTCTACCTCGAGGATTACCGAGGTACCCATGAAAAAGCCATCAGGGCTCAGCTGGTGCTGCCAGGCTGTGAGAGCTGCACAGCTGCCACCTGCAGCCTGCCCGGGAGCTGCAGGGTCCGGGATCCAGCTCTGGCTCCCCAAAACCTCCTCCCTTCCCACAGCAAACCTGGCCCTGCTGTCCTGTGCCTTCAGTGCTGTGACACACAGCCAGCCCTGGGGACACGGCTGGGTCACTGTGACACACAGCTGGGTCACTGTGACACACAGCCAGCCCTGGGGACACAGCTGGGTCACTGTGGCACACAGCCAGCCCTGGGGCTTGGGGACACGGCTGGGTCACTGTGACACACAGCCAGCCCTGGGGACACAGCTGGGGCACTGTGACACACAGCTGGGTCACTGTGGCACACAGCTGGGTCACTGTGGCACACAGCCAGCCCTGGGGACACAGCTGGGTCACTGTGACACACAGCCAGCCCTGGGCTTGGGGACACGGCTGGGTCACTGTGACACACAGCCAGCCCTGGGGACACAGCTGGGTCACTGTGACACACAGCTGGGGCACTGTGACACACAGCCAGCCCTGGGGACACAGCTGGGTCACTGTGACACACAGCTGGGGCACTGTGACACACAGCCAGCCCTGGGCTTGGGGACACAGCTGGGTCACTGTGACACACAGCCAGCCCTGCAGGGTCACTGTGACACACAGCTGGGTCACTGTGACACACAGCCAGCCCTGGGGACACAGTTGGGTCACTGTGACACACAGCCAGCCCTGGGCTTGGGGACACAGCTGGGTCACCTGCCCTGCCCTGAAGCTCGTTGTTAATTAAACAAGGCAGCCTCAGAATTCTTCTGGGACCAGGCAGGGACAAGAAAAGCAGATCAAGTTACACCTTATCAAAGGAACACCTCATTTCATCTCCTTAGAGAAGCAGATAGAGAAAACCAAGCAAATTATTTCCTAAAAAGACTCATTTCTGTATCTTTTTGAACAAAACAGCATTTTTGTAATCAGAGCTCCCAGACTGGCTCATGCTCACAAATGCTGCAACTGCCACACTCAGATAGTGAAATGCTAGTAAAGAAACAGAAACTTTTTTCAGGTTTCCACTGAAAGACATGATGATATTTCATTTTTAAGAGTAATTCCAAGGCTGATGTCCTTAACACCATCTGTGAAATCCAACCATCAGGTTTCCTTGCATGTGCATTTCATAAAATTAAAAAGTTCCCTTACAGCCATCTCTCCCACTCCTGTTTGCTCCTGAGCAGAGCTGCCAGGGCTGTCCCTCAGGAGCTCAGCACCCTGATCCTTCCATGGGCACCAATGCCAATCCCTGCAGGGCACCTGTGCACCTCCCACCAGGACAAAAGGGACAATGAATTATTTCTTCCCCTCTCTCTGTGCTAATAACAACCACTGCAAAGTTCCTGATGAAACAGTGACAGGGATTCCTGGGGCACTGCCTGCTCCTTGTTCATCACCCCTTCCAGGAGTGACCTCTCACCCAGACACCCCAAACACTTCACAGTTTGGTAGCTCATTCACTGCTAAAAACACCAAATGGGAAATTGTGGGTTTTTACTTCTCAGGACAGATAAGACATGGGGAAGTGACCCCATTTTGAAGTGACAGCACCAACTACTACATATCTGATAAAAGCTTTATTCAGAAGCTTTTCTGAGGCATCCATTTCTCGTGGAAAAATAAATAAATGCACTGGAGTGGGAATATTTATGTTTTGCTAAATTGATGTGCTGGTTTCTAAGGCTATTGGTGGAGATCCATTAATGTTTACTTGTCTGTCAGAAACCCACACATCATTAAGAAACAGCTGCTAGTTTTGGTTCAGGGTAGATTTCTGTGTCTGATTGTTGCTTTTTGTTGTTGTTGTTTTTTTCCTTTCCTTGCAGAAGAGCACGGATTTCCCCCATTATCCCTATCTCATCTGAAACTGTCTTGCACTCTGAAAGCTGCAGTCCAAGGTCACATTTTTCATCAATGAAATCAAAGCCTGTTTTGGAAATTATGATCTCCCCAGGTCACCTAGATCAAATTAAGGTAGCAATTATCAACAGCCCAAGCAGAAAGCAAAAATCTGCCACCAATTGTTGAGCCTTCTATTGAGTCACACAGCAGCTATCAGTTTTCTCCCTCAAATGCCACAGGCTATAAAATCCTAAGCAGTTTTCTCAAAGGCTTCAGCACAGTTATCTGTGTCTGTCATCTGCTGACTGAATTGCCACGCTGTACCTTCTGCAGAGCCACAGACTGCTCAGGGTGCCATAAACACATTGGGAATTAAACGTCTGGCTAATGAGAAATCCATCCACCTCCTCGTTCACCAGCACCTATCAGCTTGCTAGAAATGATCTGCCTGCACTCCATTTGGGCTTTGTTTGCTTTTTTGTAGTTGTCTGAAATGGTTTCAAAATTCAATTCATTTCTGGGAACAACACAAGCTTCAATTTCAGAAATACAAGAGATCATTTTTGCTGCCTGCTCCCTGCTTTATATACATTAATATAAACAAGAGACTGCACAGAATGCCTGCACAGCCTATTCCCAGATTTGTGCAGGGACAACTGAGATCAAAGTGGTATCAGTGGCCTAATGAATTCATCCTAAAATAATCCCAACAGGATATGCTCAGAAACAACAGCAGCCTGTACATAAACCCCTTCTATATTATCTGTGTGGCAAACTTTTGTTGAGAAACTGCCAAAAACTGAATAATCTGCTCCTGAAGCAGCACAGGATGTCCCTTGTAGGTGACACAGGTCCAATTCTGATCTCCAGAATATCCCCCCTACCCCAATTATACAGAACAATTCCTGACGTAAATGTGAAATCTTAATGTTCAGGTGAAGGTTAAGGATTGCAACTGCAAATTGTGCACATAGGGGAAACTGAGGACCCCATTTTGTGCCTCAACTTCATCCATCCTCCACCTGCTTAAATTCATGAGACCCAAAAGCAGCAGCCACCCATTTGTACACAGTGCCTCAAACTAACAGCAGAGGTGTGAAATCCTCACCAGTTTTCCCAATAATCCCAGTAAAAACCCATTTTCAAGGAATGCTTTTAGGAGGGAATCAGTGCTTGGCACCCTTTGAAGGTGACAAGTGCTGCCACACACATGCTCATGCTTAGCAGAGACCAGTTCAGGCAAATTAGCAAGATTTCTAAAAAATGAAATTCTATTTTAATTGTGTATTAATGAGATATTAAGGCCTATGGTAGTAACTGGATTTACAGCCATTATTTCCTAGTTTAGATCAAGGTTTCAGTAGAGTTTTTTGAAATCCTATCAGATGAAGGCTTTGATGCAGAGGGGTTCTCAGCACACTCCTAACTTTGTCCATATCTTTTCCTGACCTAATGATGCACATTCATGACAGGCCCAGTTTGGAGTTTTCCTCATGAAGAACAACAGCTGGGATTTCAGTCTGGAGGTTACAGGGGCACTTACAAGTAGAAGTGTCAGAGCAGGTTACACTAAGGTAGAAGTCAGGTAAAGGATTTTTACTGGAGGATAACGAAGTTTTAAGAGCTTGCAGCACCTTGGGACAACACAACTGAAACAGAATTCTGCAGATAAACAGATGTTCCCAACAGTTAGCTCAAGTGGCAAGTTACAAAAGTGTCCTAATCATCAATTTAAATAAAATGAAAAACAAAATCTTCAACCTTTTCAAATGGTCTCCTCCTCCCAATGCATTTTATTACCAGTTAAATTAGAGAGAGTCTCAGCTTCTGTAGCCTGGAACACTCGGTGATTTAGCAGCACTTGAAAAAGAGATTTGTTTATTGCAAAGCCATGCAAAGGTGATA
Source organism: Ammospiza nelsoni (assembly GCF_027579445.1). Lineage (NCBI taxonomy): Eukaryota > Metazoa > Chordata > Aves > Passeriformes > Passerellidae > Ammospiza > Ammospiza nelsoni. Next base: position 18,747,859 of record NC_080645.1, read on the forward strand.
TAAAACATCCTCCTCCTACCAGAGACCTCACCCATCTATTTTTACACAGGCTGCTGGACACTGGCTTAATGAGATGCAATTTTTGACCCAGGACTTTTTTGCTGAGGCTGGATTGTTTCAGCTGCTGTCACCAAGTCCACTCAGCACTCCTGTGCACCATTTGTCCCTCCTGAAGTGTCCCTCCTGTAATTCTGCTCCCAAGAATTATGTCCAACCTGAATAGAGACAACCTTGGCAAGTCCTTTGCTGCACCTGAGCAGAGAGAAAGAGAGCACATGTGTGCAATTAATCCACTGAAAAGGACTTCCAGAATTTTGGGAGCCAGGCAAAACAGGCTGCCAAGAGTATTTACTCACTGCATGCCCTGCCTTTGGCCTAGACAGCCCTGACTTTGTAGAAATTCCACAGTGGAAGTGTTTTGAAGCTGAAATACAGAAGTTCTCTCTCCTCTGAGGGGTGAGGTCCCATGGGATGGGAGGCACAATGTTTGCAGCTGAAGCTGAATGAGGAGGCCTTGTGGAAGAGCATCAAACCATTGTGGGAACAACAGAAAAATTATTTAGGGTCACTTCACAGATGTAAAATGTGCAGTGGGAAATGGTTCTTGCACCATTTGAGACAAACTAAAGGACAACACTTTGGAATGAAGGCAGAGAAAGTGTGAAGGAATGGGAAGAACAGAAGAGAGAAAAATATGAACATCAAACATGAAGAAAAAACTATTAGAGAGCCACATCCCCAGTGGATAAATATTGCTGGATTATCCTTTCTATCTTCTTTAACCCTAGAGGGGCTCCCTTCCAAACAGGAATGGTGTAGGGCAATGCACAGAGCTTGTTGTACCTTTAATCTGTGCACACTCAAACACCTCAGTCCAGGTTCAATTTGTCACTCAACAATTTCCTACCAGCAGGTTTTTCACAAGAAATCTGGGTAGGGAGGAAGATCTCCACCTTTGGCACTGCACGGAAAGCACTCAAGTTCTCAAGTTATTTAAGACTGAGGGATTAATTTTATGATTAAAATGTATTTAAAGGCATCCCAGCAAAGGGTTTCCTTTGATGAACACTGAAGAGGGGCTGGGTTTCAAACACTGAAATGTAAAAACTTTGCCATAAGTGTAAATACAAACCACACTTTTGTTGGACACACTGAATTTTAAAACCTGCATTAGGTTATCTAAGCATGATGAGTTTGTTTGCCTTTGGAACTCAAAATTTTGCTGGTGTTGCAAGCAATTAGTGATGGACAGATACAATGTCAATTGGGTTATTTTATGAGAGCAACTCAATTATCCAGACATTATTTTTCAGATGTGAAAGCAGATAACTGCATGAATTTATTCCAATTTCCCCTCAGTCAAGATCAGACAGATGGCATGGCCTAATTATACCTGGACTACTGCATTTTCAACAATTAATCTAAAAAACATTCCAAAAGCAAGATGCAACAAAATTCAGCCAAAAAAAGCCATTAAGAATAAAATATAAAAAACCAATTCTACTTCAGGGTAGCTAGCTATGATTCAGCAATTAAATAATCTATCACTTTCTGGCAGTAGAAGTTTGGAGCATCCAATTTTAAGATGTTTTTGTAAGTAGAACTGAAGCTCTAAATCACAGACAGTTTTCCAGACAGGGTTACTAATCCAAATGTGAAACAATGAATAAAAACACAAGCAGTGATCATTACTTTTAAGTGGTAGATTTGTCAGCAATTTAAGTAGTAAAGACTATTAAATAAATTAATGTGCTCAGTGCAGGAATGTGACTTCTCACACCACCCTGTACATGAATTTTCACTCCTTTCTCCAGTTGCTTGGAAGGCTCTCCAAGTACTAAAGCTATTAACAATAATCCCTCAGCCTGCAGTGATATTATCTAAATTAACAGAACTGACTGGAAGATAGTAAAAGATTCTTTAGACTTTTAGGACATTTTCTTTACTATTTTGCAAGACATACCAGGGCAAAGAAATCTCTCTCCTTTTTATTTTTCTCAGTAGATGTATTCAGGGCATGCCTGCACACTGCATAAATAACCAGTGGCAATTCAATATAACAAACAAAGCAATTAATTAATTAATAAATAGGAATGTTTCTGTTCCTGGAGCAGCTGTAAGATTTTGGAAAAGGCACTGTCAGGTACTTTGAAGAGTGAATATCTTGATCAGGCTCTTACCTGCCAACTGAGGGACAACGAAGTTGGATCAGAGACAGAATACAGGTCTGTCAAAGCCACCTCCAACAAAAATGTTCTCATTTAACTTCAGGAACCACACAAGGAATTCCCACTGACCATGTCAGGAACAGGATCTACACCTGGCAGATATCAAGCAAGAGCAGGAAATGCTGTTCCAGGAAATGCCCTTCAGGAAATGCTGTTCCAGCTCTCCACACCTCCAAAGGCTGCTCAGGAGGAAGTTCCAAGTGCAGGGAAGCCCCAGCAGCTCCTGGGCTGAGCAGTGACATGAATTGGGAACTAAACCATGCTGGGCAAACAGACCCTGAGCCCCCCTGGCACACCCACCTGCAGCTCTTTGACAACTCTTTTGATGAGGTGAGTGCCAAGTTCCACCCCCTGCAGGCCCTGCTGAGTCAAACTGATGGAGTAGAAAATTGCTGTTGTGATTTTCTCTGGATCTTCTGTCTCTGGAGGTGGCACTTCTTTCACTATGGCCTGGGAAAATCAGGATTTAAAATAAAAAATGTTAATAATAGTTATTATCAGCATTATGGGAAGGTTTTTCTTTTTAATTTTTAAATGCATTAACACTTTTCCCCACTGTTTTATTCATTAACAATAAAAATCTGATAAAAACCTAGGAAGAGCTGCTTATTCATTAGTAAGTGCAGAGAAAAACTGTAATATAGTTTAAAGTTTTCAGAAGTAATTGCAACCACTTTGAAATTTTAGTCTCATTTTCTCAATGTATTTCTTTTATTATTCTTCTTACTCTTGAGCAAACCCTCAAAATTTCAATTTAATAATACACAAGACAGACAAAATATCCCTGTAATTTTTACAAGCTAATTCTCTCATCTCTTAAAATATGAAACTGTGGGATCTCAGCACCTCAGGATGGAGGTGCAGAGTGGCCGAGACCACCCTTGGGGGGCTCGGGAGTCCTGGAACGTTGCCAGAAGTGTCTGGTGGCTGCACTTTGATCCGACACAGGAGACGACACCTGTGTGAGGATGGGAGGATTTCACTGGGTGAATGGTGAAGGGATAAGTTAATTAGAGTGTAAAACACAGAGTTTAGGATTTCTGTACAGGGGGGTCTAAAGAAGTAAGATGGAGGAATTGGGGCGTGTCCTGTTCTTCTTCTTCTTCTTCTTGGCCTCCATCTTCTGTGGTGATGGTGGCACTTTGGGATTGGTTATTACTAAAAGTGCACCAATTAATAAGGGTAAAAGGTATTGGGGAAAAATGATAAATATTGTACACGTAACTTCGGGTATAAAGATAAGTGACTGCCCCGGGGGCTCGCAGTGTGCTCATGGCTGGCTGCTGTGCAGACCTCTGTCGGGCTGAAAGAAAATCTTTTAGATAAACAATTAATAAACACCGAGACCGAGACAAGATCAGAAGTCTCTCCTCGTCCTTTGAAGCGCCGGCTCTTCAAGGCCATCCCTGGGCCTTTCCAGGCCACCTGAACAGCCGAGAAAACTTACATGAAACAAAAGCAAATATTGCGAAATTATAAGGAATTGTGGATTTTTAAACAAGCACATTGCAATTTGAGCACTTTGCTGTGCACTAAATGCCTCAGGGGCTGTACCTGGATGCTGCTGGAGATGTCACTGGTGAGTGCCACGTGCAGGACAATCAGGGGCTCTCCTGGGATGGCACAGTGAGAGAAGAAGTAGCACCTCCTGTAGGCCCCAACTCTCCTCTTCATATCAACCCAGTTCCTCACAGGGTGCACAGCTTCAGAACTCAGGGAGAGAATTTAAAAATAAAATTACTATTGTCATTAATTTATTATCATTGTTATCATCATTATTATTATATTTCTTGTTATTATAATTGTTATTGTTATTATTATTTCATTTAAAACATTTCATTATTTCATTGAAAACAGAGGTCAGCTGCCCCACAAGCTCAGTGGTTTTCCCACTGATGTCAGTGACAAAACTTTCCAATCAAAAAACAAGAATCAGGCTGTGAATAACACAAAATTGTCAGCAAGCTGTGCCAAAGTGGATTGTAAAGGAGTATTGCACACTCACTCACTGGTGTGTTTGCCAAATTACCTCAAAGAGTAATTAAATATTACTAATGATTTTTATTTGGAGCATTCAGCTTGTATGAGTTCTCTTTGTCTCACCAACACTTAACTAATGTACTTTCAGAACATTCTAGAGATTATTTTTTCTTCAAGATTTTATACAATAAGGTGGCCCACCACATAATGTAGTAATTTTCAACTTCTTCACAACTTTGACTGTTTGACAGAAATTCAGAAATCAATGTTGTAGGTTCAGAAATCAATGTTACACATTCAGAAATCAATGTTGTAGGTTCAGAAATCAATGCTGAAGGTTCAGAAATCAATGTTACACATTCAGAAATCAATGTTACACATTCAGAAATCAATGTTGAAGGTTCAGAAATCAATGCTGAAGGTTCAGAAATCAATGTTACACATTCAGAAATCAGTGTTGTAGAGCACACTGTATAAAAACCAAGGTGCTCTCTTCACATGTAGTTTACAGGTGATCCTGTGCACCTCACCAGCCAAAACCACTGCCCTAAACTCCACCTAAAAACCACTCTGGGAATGTGGGAAGAGTAACTGAGAAACTTGGAAGGAAAGACAGCACTCTACCAGTGCAGGGTGAGAGCTACAGGATCAAATCATGGCACAAATGATCCCTTTACTCTTTACTTCAATCAGTTTTTAGATTGGGCTCTCAGCACGTTAATGCAAATATTTCATAATTATACTTTGCCTTCAGCTCAGAAAAGCAGAGTCTTGAAAACAGAGAATCTCAGCAGTCCCAAGCATTCCATCACCTCCTCATCAAGGAGCCTTTAGCACTTACTCACTAATTTTCTGGAGCACTTCACAGGGTGACTGCCATGTGACCCGCTCCAGGTTGAGGAATCCTGTGCAGAACCACTCTGAGAGCATGTTCTTGAGAACTCCATTCATTTCCTGCACCAGAACAGAGAAGGAATGAGCTGAGAGCATGTTCTTGAGAACTCCACTCATGTCCTGCACCAGAACAGAGAGGGGATGAGCTGAGAGCATGTTCTTGAGAACTCCACTCATTTCCTGCACCAGAACAGAGAGGGGATGAGCTGAGAGCATGTTCCTGAGAACTCCATTCACTTGAGCTGAGAGCATGTTCTTGAGAACTCCATTCATTTGAGCTGAGAGCATGTTCTTGAGAACTCCACTCATCTCCTGCACCAGAACACAGAAGGAATGAGCTGAGAGAACTCCACTCATCTCCTGCACCAGAACAGAGAGGGGATGAGCTGAGAGCATGTTCCTGAGAACTCCATTCATTTGAGCTGAGAGCATGTTCTTGGGAACTCCATTCATTTCCTGCACCAGAACAAAGAGGGGATGAGCTGCTGAATGAGAAAGGTGGAACATGGAAATGTGGCAGAAGATAACCCTGATTGACTCCAACTACAACACTGAGAGCTTAAAGGAAACTTTATGGATCTGCTTTAGAAGATTAACCACAAAACAGCCCAGGACTGAGCCAGGAAAATCCTTGAAGGGATTGTCTGTAGTGCAAGCAGGGACAGGGAAGCTCAGGAAAAACACTGTGGACAAACAACAGACCATGGGTAGAAGGTTTTAAGCAGACCTGACCACAGGCTGCAGTCCCACAGTAGCTCAGATTTCAATACCATGGAAATATTTTTCAACAGGATGCAGACAGAATTTTTCTTCTCTAAAAACATGAAAATATTTGAGCAAGAAAAATAAAACCCAGGAGCATAAGACAATAGAACTGGAGAATCAAACCAGCTTTGGAGCAGTATGAGATGAAACCCAAGTGCAATGTCAAAGCCTTTCTCTGTAACAGTGATTCACTCTAATAGTGATTTTTATATTCCCTACCAGTTTCCTGCTGCCTGTATCATTAAAGATTTCCTGTCTAAATTTATTTGAATTTAACAAGTATTCTTGAACTCAGCACAGCATGAATATCCCTAAAAGAGATTCCAGAGCTTGTTCTGCTTTCTTCCATTTGCCTTGTACACAAGACACAGTGTGATAGCAACTTACCAGCAGCCTGATCAGAAACCTGGGCTTACCTGGAACTAACTTAATAACCATTTCCTTCAAAACAAAACCTCCTCATCTTCCATTCAAACTTTTATTAAATAGCTACTGCTGCACATAGAAGAGATAAAAATTAAGCTCCTATGTACTTTACCTTGCTACAAGAAAGAAAAACAACTGGAAAAATATATAAATCTAATCAGAAAAACTAAAAAAGTTTTCCTAAATTCAGATGTAGTCTCAGGACAGTCATAAAAAACAGAAATATTTCCTGTTATAAGGTAAGTTGCAGAGGCACTTGTCAAAAGACAAACATCAAAGCAGGTTTCTGCTGGCCAAAGTAACTGCTACAAGTATTCCAAGACTGAATGAAAGGACAGGTTTATTCATTAACATACTAGTAAAAAAAAATTCAAACACAGAAGAAACAACCATTCAATTCTCTCCTCCATGATATTTTTTTTCAATACCTTTTTTCTAAACAAATATATTCTGATTGGTTTGTTTATTCTGACTTTAAGGTACCTCCCTTGTGAATCCTTTCTGCACAGCTCTGAAGTTTTTAGATAATAACCAGAAATCACTTTGGTCAGACATCCCACGGTGTAGTGGAAGTCTCCAGGCACTCCAGGATTGTTTGGTTTGTTTTCTTTTGTAAGGGCACACTGTAAACCAGAAAAATGAGCTGGAATTGTGAGATCTGGGGGCAAAGGAACAGATTCCTCAGGCTCTCGTGCCATCCCTGCGCATTTTGAGCAGCAGTTCAGCTGCAGTGCAGCAGCAGAGCAGGATGGCAGCACCCCTGCTGGCAGCATTCCCGCTCTGCAGCTCCTGCAGTCACTCAGGAGGAGCTCAGGACACTCATCCTGCAGGGAAATGAACAGTGGGAAGCACTGGAGTCAGGAGCTCTGCTCCTCTGAGGGCTCAGCAAGGATGCCAATGGCTGTTTCCATTCCAGGGCTGCTGCAGGGGGCAGCTGGACAAAGCAAGGCAGCTGTAAGCAAAGGAGAAGCACAAGTGCTTTCAGCAATAATTTGGGAGAAAAGAAATATTGCACATGTGCTTTCAGTTACGATTTGGGAGAAAAGAAATATTGTTGATATTGTTGGGGAATTATAAGTCAAACAACCTGTCAGTTGTGAATAATGAAGTTTTATACAACAACAAGGCACTGAGCAGGAATTTGAATGGCTCCAGTGGGTGGGATCTGACACCAGCACTGAGTCCAACCCCAGCTGGGCCTGGAGAGCAGGACACAGGGGTGGATTCAGACTGAAAGGGAGCAGGTTTGGATGGGATGTTGGGAATAAACTGCCCCCTCACAGGGTGGGTGTGATGGTGTTCACAGGGGTCCCAGGATGAGGGAAGAGATGAGGATCTGACTCCATGTTTAGAAGGCTGATTTATTATTTTATGATATATATTATATTAAAGCTATACTAAAAGAATAGAAGAAAGGATTTCATCAGAAGGCTTGAAAGGAAAATAATGAAATAATAAAATCTTGTGACTGACCAGAGAGTCTGAGCCAGCTGACTGTGATTGGCCATTAATTAGAAACAACCACATGAGACCAATCCCAGACACACCTGTTGCATCCCACAGCAGCAGATAACCAATGTTTATATTTCATTTCTGAGACTTCTCAGCTTCTCAGGAGGAAGAAACCTAAAGAAAAGATTTTCCATGAAATGTGTCAGTGACAGGGAGGCCCTGGCAGAGGTTCCCCAGAGAGGCTGTGGGCTCCCATCCCTGGGGTGCCCCAGGCCAGGCTGGACAGGGCCTGCAGCACCCTGGGACAGTGGCAGGTGGCCCTGCCAGGACAGGGTGGCACTGGATGGGCTTTGAGATCCTTCCCAACCCAAACCCTTCCAGGATTCTGTGCTGACAAAACTTTTCAGTGCAGAAAGACATCAAAGTTTCCACTACCCAAAACTGTGCTTAACTCAGGTCATCTAAACAAGATTCTGACTTGTGTTTAATATCTCAGTGCACAGGACATCTCCAAAAAGCTTCACTCCAACAAGGCCAGGCTCCAGTTTGGCTCTCTTATTTTGCAGATTTAGTGGCAGCTTCTCTTATTTTGGAAATTTAGTGGTATGTAAATTCTTATTTTCATTTCAGATGCCTTTTTAGCCATAAAAATTACATCTGCAACACTTCATTAAAAAGAAAAGCAAACACATTCATTATTCAGCAGCCCAATCTTAAATTTGAGCAATAAGACACACTCAGATTAGTATTTCAAATTATCAGCTATACTTAAATTCCTGCTAGCCAACTCTAATAAATTGTGGTTATTTTTTTTCCTTGTTCCATGTTCTTGCTTCGAGACAGCAAATTACAGCCTTTTAAATCTTCACATCAAGTACCTATTTCTTGGGCAACAAATGAGAAAACTCTTATGAAAACCTCCAATTAATTCTATTTTATTAAGAAGAAATACTTCTCTGATGAGGAAACTATTTCACTTTCCCTCTCAGGCTACTAAATAAAATATCCATCACAAGAGTTGAGTTTTCACATGTTTTTGGAAAGTTTGAAGTTTTCAATTTGCTTTATTTCATTTGGGACTTACAGATGTACTCTGATATTGCCAAATATTTGAAGGTGTCTGTGCTGGGGGGTTTGTTTGGTTTGGGTAGGCTTTCAGGGCTTTTTTTTTCTGGTTTTTTTTTTTATTTTATTATTTTTTCCCCACAAATTACCTTCAGAATCTACATAGAGAATATCCCTGGTGAGATATTAGAAGAAAATCCCCACCAGCAAAACAGGATTCAGTAGAGACACCAATTAAAAGGGACTGGTTTCAGCTTTTTTATTGCTAATAGTAATTAGTAATTACTGCAGTGATAATGGCACTGCTGAAAACTCTCCTGGCTCTTGTGGTTTACATTACTGGACATCTTAAAATTAAAATCATTATTTCTTTTTTTTCCCCCATTTCTGCTCATTTGGACAATGAGTAAATTGTGCTCAAGCACTTTCAAGTGTCTTAATCACTTAAAGATGATATTTTACTGCAATCTGTTGAACAAACACAAAATAGAAATCATTCATCACCCAATATCTGAGCAGCCTGAGCTGCTTTTATGCTGATAGTACTGAGAAAATAGAAAAATATTTCATATTTACAACATAGCAATGGGCAATCCCAGTTTTAATAGGTCTTTCAAATTACAAAGTAAAAACTAAGGATTCACTGAGAAATATTTTAGAAATTTTGAGCAAAACCAAAATCCCAGGAAGGCACATAATGCATTCTTCAATTCTCCACCAGCATCAAGAAAATCCATTTAATTTTATTCCCAATTTCCTTGTCAGTGCAGACACAAATAAAAGACAAATATACACAAGGTTATAAAACTCTTGTTGCACATTTGTCTTTATGTTGGAATTGAAATCAGCTCTGCACTAATGAAATGGCTGCACAGGACTTTTGATAGGCAAACACCAAACACTTTTTTATGGACAAACTTTTAACAATGATGGTGCTTCTTTATTTTCCCAGTAGATCAACACACAGCCAAGATTACAAATACACTCCAACCACTGCTTAATTATGGAAGGAGCTTTATAGATAAATCAATTTGACAAAATTGCTCTCTTTTTCATTATCTTTTGCCAGCAACTTGAACTTTTCACTGACTTTTTCTAGATCCTATGGAAAGATGAAGAAATGTTTTAGAAGCGATTGTTGGATGATTTGCCACCTGAGATCATAATGTTGTCAATTTTTCACCAGAGTCGATTTTCAAGGGCTGAAATAAGCAAAGTGAAGTAAGCAAGCAAAATGTAACAAATCTCAAGAGGAAAATGCTGGCACAGGAAATGTAAAATGTTGCAGGTGAGAGGGTTCTGAACAGAAGGAGGAGGAGCTGCACCCACGAAACAGATTCGCAGCAAATTTCACTCTGTGCACTGCAAAAGCTCATCAGAAATTCAACTGTTTATAAGGACAGTGGAAAATCGGTGTCCTGTGGTGAAAAGAAGAAACAGAACACATGAAAAGAACATAAGAGAGAGAGGACAAAAACTGAAACAGCAACATGAAAAATAACCAAGCCCAGCTCTGCTGTAAATTAACTTTTAAAAGAATGTTTTGTGTGCCAGCACTTCCCAGTGCCACTCTATTGCTTCATAGCAGGGGCCAGCTCCTTCCTGTCAGCACAGGCAGCTCCCACTGCTGCCACGGCCTGGGGACAGTCACTGGTGTCCCTCCAGAGAGCCATGGAATCATTCCTGCTGGAGAGCTCCATCGAGTGCAGCCTGTCACCAGCAGCACCCATGGCACCAAGTGCCATCAGCAGTGGCTTCTTGAACATCTCCAAGGATGGGGACTGCCCCACCCCTCTGGTCTGTTCCAATGTTTTATCACCCTTTACACGAAGAAATTATTATTTATGTCTAAGCTGAGCCTGCCTGGCCCAGCCTGAGGCTGCTCCCTCTCCTCCTGTCCCTGTTCCCAACCCCCCTGGCTGTCCCATCCTGCCAGGAGCTGTGCAGAGCCACAAGGTCCCTCTGAGCCTCCTTTTCTCCAGCTGAGTCCCTTCCCAGCTCCCTCAGCAGCTCTTCATCAGACCTGGCCTCTAGACCCTTCCCATCCCCTGAACCAACTCCAGCACTCCAATGTCCTTCCTAAACTCACTCTAGCAATGTCCTTCCTGAACCCACTCCAAAGTCCTTCCCTAAACCCACTCCAGTGTCCATCCTGAACCCACTGCAATGTCCTTCCTTAACTCACTCCAACGTTTTCCTTGAACCCACTCCAGCAATGTCCATCCTGAACCCACTCCACTGTCCCTCCCTGAACCCAACCCAGGAATGTCCTTCCTAAACCCACCCCAATGTTCTCCCTGCACCCACTCCAATGTCCTTCCTAAACCCACCCCAATGTCTTCCCCTGAACTCACCCCAATATCCTTCCTAAACCCACTCCAATGTCCTTCTCTGCACCCACCCCAAGGTCCTTCCTGAATTGAGGCACCCATAAACCCCCAAACAGTAACCTGGCTTCCCGGCACTGCCTCCCAGCCCAAAGCAGCACCACGAGCAGACAGCCCCGAATCACACCCCCCAAATTCCCTCAGAGCCACCCAGCCCAGCCCAGCCCAGCCCTCACCTTGACGTGGGGCCCATCCACGGCCTTGCTCGCCAGCCCCTCCATCAGGTCGGCCCTGAGCTCCACGAGGAAGCGCAGCCCGCCCTCCAGGCGGCCCAGCTGCTGGAAGAGCCCTCGGTACTGGGGGTTCAGGTAGTAGCGGAGCCGGTCCTCGGCCTGCAGCAGCGCCCCGGGCTCCCTGCGCTGCTCGCGGGCCTGCAGCACCTTGGCGGCGGCCTCGGCCACCCGCCCGTGCTCCACGCCGAAGTCGCGGGCCAGCCGGGTCAGGAGCTCGGCGCGGGGCGGCCCGGGCTGCAGCGCGCGGTAGAAGCTCACGAACTCCGCGCCGCGCAGCTCGGCGGGCGGCGGCGCCTTCTCCTTGGTCTCGTAGGGCGGCAGCGGCGGCACCGAGCGGCGCAGCAGCTCCTCCATGGCCGGGGCAGCGCCCGACGAGAGGCGGCGCGGGCCCCGCACGGCCCAGAGCAGCGGCCACAGCCGCCTCATCCCGCTCACCGCCGCAGGCCGCGGCACCGCCCGCCCGCCGCTCCGCGCGCGCTGATTGGCTGAGCCCGCAGAGTGACAGCGCGCACAGCCAATGGGAAGTGAGGATAGCGTGGCGGGGCTGGGGGTGTGTGAGGGGTGTGTCGGCCGCCATGTTGAGTGTGGCGATCACAGGTCACGGGCTGGCCCCTCACGGCCCGGAGATCCCCCGGCACCGCCCTGCCCTCGGAATGCGCCGCGCTGCACTTTGGAACCGCACGGTCATATCGGACACGGTGCCAGGCTGTGCCAGGGGAGGGTCAGGCTGCACGTTAGCAGGAATTTCCTCACAGAAAGGTTGGGCTGCCCAAGGAGGCGGTGGAGTCATCTCTCTGGTTGGTGTTCGGTCACAAGTTGAACTTGATAACCTCAGAGGTCCTTTCCAACCGAACTGATTCTGTGGTTCCGTAAATTACCAAGATTGGAAGAGGATCATCCAGTGCAAGTGCTCACGCAGCGCTGCCACTGTAACCCCTAAACCACAGCAACAAATGCCCGATTTAGGCACCTAAACATCTCCAGGGATGGTGACTCCACACCTCCCTGGGCTGCCTGACCTCCCAACCAGTGAATAAATTCTTCCCAAATACCTAATTTGAATCTCCCCTGTGTCAGTTTATGACCTTACACTGTCCATTGTATCCTCCTCTGTCCGCTGGATCCCTCTCCCCCGTGACTCCCGTATTCCTGCTGGGCTGTGCTGGCTTTGTGGAACACCAGGCTTGCACAAGTCTGAAATAAATCATCCACGTGTGACTAAAAGTGACACAAGTGTGGCTTGGTGCACAGCAGGGAACAAATCTGATTTCCTGGGCAGCTGCCCCATGTCCTGAGGAGGCTGTGGCTCCTGGAAAGCTGCTGATGCCTCCAGGGACCACAGCCCTGCTGCAGTTTTTGCTCTGAAACCTCTGCAGGAAACAACACAAACTTGGTTGTGCAATTTTGAGTTACAGACCTGAGCCTGGCCTGTTCTTAAAGTCCTGTGGCAAAAAAATTCATCATGGGCCCAAAGAGTGCACTCTCAAGTGTGTCAGGACCTTTTTTAAATGAAGTTTAACATCTCCATCCTGCTCCAGCTCAGGCTTACAAAGGCAAAATTCCTCTGGACATTAAGGGTTTGCCTCCTTTAGACATTAAAGCAGCAAAACACACAGGTGATGATGTCAGTGAGGTTAGAATTGAGCAGCAATTGTCCTTAAAAGCACAGGGAATTGTGATTCTCAGTGTTAGAAATAAGAATTGAGGAGAGGATCAAGCCCTCTTTGGCAGTGATGAGACACAAAGAGAGCTCTGCCTAATTACACATTTTAGAACAATATGTAAGAGATTCCCGAGGAAGAGGAAAAAATAAAAAAACCACCATGAGCAGTATAGTCCCAGGGAACTGAGGGTCATGAGATAAACTATTATACCCTTAAGGGAGGAAAAACATTACTTAGAAGCATTAAAATATATTAAAAAGACTTTTAAAAAAGTTTTAATCTCATTAGCAATGAATTAAGCTTCAGAAAATCCCTTCCCACCTTAAGAACTTAATTTTCAGCTAAATAAAAAGCCTTCAGAGTTGGCTGGTCAGTCCTTCTCCTTCAGCTGCCCAGGAAAGGAAGGGGCTGCCAGAGAGGCTCTGTCTGTGCCAGATTCCCAGGATAATGTCTTTGGACACAGAGGGGTAGGTGAGAGCTTCCTCCAAAATTCATGGTGATGTTTCTATATGAAAATATAGGAATATTTTAATATCGATTCTCCCGTTTTAAATAGGGATGCATTAGACAAGTACAACTTTTTCCACGTGAAAACTAAAATAAAATGTTTTTAGTCATGCTTCATAAAAGAGGTGGACAGACTTTTATTTCAGAGGTGGACAGACTTTTATTTTTTATTTCATAAAAGAGGTGGACAGACTTTTATTTTACCTCTTTTTAACAAAAGAGAGCTAGAAAATGAATTTTTCCTTCTATATGTTTAATAATGATCTTGAACCTGCTGTGCTTGTTCAATGTATGATTCTATAATAAACTTCGCAATCTGATGCAGATTAATTTGATATAAACCCTAAAATTGTGCCAAAATTATTCTAGTTGGTCGTTTCTATTCAATGAAAGCCTTGTTCCAGCTCAGTTCCTGATTCAGAAATTTCAGGAAGGCTGAGATAGAGATATTAGCACAGGGGGGAGAGTGCTGATGAAAGATGAAGGCTCCAAGCTGCCAGAAAATGGTCAGCATTTCTCAGGATCAAATCCTTTTTAAAATCCTATCTAGAAATGCTTCTGTTCTTTCCATTTTGACAGCACTCTCACATTGGCCTTGGGTAGGATTGCTGCAAGAACAGAGCTCCCTTGCATGACCCAGGGCCACGAAAAATGAAAACCAGCTACCAGAACCCTCTGAGGTGCAGCTTGTAAGGCTTTCTCAAGTAAGACATTTCTTTTGAAACATTCTACTACTTCCTTTTTTTTTTTTTTCTTTTTTTCCCCAGGGAAAACTTACTATCTACTTCAGCTGCTGCCTGGAAAATGAAAATACAGCTGTGAGGACCTGAGGCTTTGAGACCCTTCTGCACAGGGCTGGATGTGTCATGTCACCCTCATCCCAAATTCCAGCCCCTCTTCCCCAGATCTGCCTTGCCACCATGGACCTTTACTCTTGAAAAGGTTTATTACACAAAACTGGATGTTATTATTGGAAAACTGGAGGTTGAAAGAGCCTAATTGCACTTCAGTAATTGTAAATTTTGTCTCTGAGCGAAAAGAGAAGCTAATAAAAGATGGGAAGTCAATTTGAGCAAGTCAATCTGATCCTCTTTGGTTTTTTTTCTCTTTAATCTGTTCAAATGTTAGGTAAAAATAAAACACATGCTCTGTATTTTATTTGCCTCTGCTCAATAACTCCTCCTTAGCAAAGACAAACTGATTTATGATGGAAATGAAGACAGTCCCGTGGCTTGGGGTTTGTTTTGTTTCTTTTCTGTATTTGCTCTTACATGCAGAATGCCACATAAATGTATTTAGGACAAGAGTCTGAGCTGAGAAACTGACTGTGCTATTATTCAAGAGAATAAGAGAGCTTCAGTTCACCTCAAAAGAAACAAGATGGAGCCAATGATTTCCAATAAATCTGTGTTTGTGCCTGCACAGTCTTCGTCCAAGGGAGATTTGCCAGGAAACATCTGACAAACCCCTCTCTGTCCTAAAGATGTCTTATTCTTGTAATAACCAAGTTTATACACAAATTTCTCTTTTTGAGTTCTCAAACTGCAGATTTTTTTTAAAAATATATTTTAAAAAATATTCAAGATATCTGTGTAATCAGCTGAAAACCAGCCCTTTTCAGGCTGATAAGAGGAAATAAAAGGTCTCCTCCTCTGTTTTCCTCTCAGCACAGTGCTTGCAGTGGGAGAGCAGAGTGGGAAGCTCTGAGCACATTTTGTAATAGCTCAGAACAGAGTTTGGAAAATTACTTTAAATGAGCAAGTATCCCATTTTGAAGAGTTCATAAATCTCATAAAATACTGGAAAAAGCAAACTTGCTGTAGTTACTGAGTAAAAAGCAGGATCTTTTCAGCTTTTTGCTCTGCTCTTCAATTATTCAGCCCCTCCAAACAGGCAGTTCTGAGGGTGCTTTTGTTCCAGCTCCCCAAGCTGGGTGTTTAAAATGAGATAGCAACATTCCAGAGCTGTAGGCAGTGTTCAGCTAAAATTAATCTTAATTTTAGATAAATACATTGTTTTATAGAACTACCTGGCTTTAGGCACAGGAGGCTTGTACTGAGAGCCTGCAGGATCAGCTCTGTGCTCACAACTGCAGTTTGCTTTAGTTCTGCCTGCGTTCAGGATTTCCTTCCTGAGTTTTTCCTGTTGAATTTGCCTGCACTGAGTTGTTCTCCAGGTAATGACACCAAGTACTGAACAGCAGAGGTGTCAGACCCTGAAATCTGATCATGGCAATATTTGTAAGTGATTCATCTCCTTCTATCCAGCAGTTCTCTGAAATATTTATGAATCTAAGGATTTTTATTTAGGGTGCTGCAGAATCAGAACTTTTATCATAAAACTCTGGTTTATATGTCTTTTTTTTTCTACCAAATGTAAGAATATTTATAACTGACAGTCGACCATTTCTAATGTTTTATCAAATATTTTTTAAGGAAAACCAAAGCTCTTGGAGATTTTAAGAAATGCCCCTAATATCTCAAGGCGTAGTTAAACAGTTTGTAATACTTTTTATTTTCAGCCATGGGTCCTAAAAACAATGTTGAAAGATGCCAATAATCATTTGAGCATTGAATGTATTTGCTTTATTATCTGATACTCAATTTTGCCATTACAGGGTTGATAGTAGATAAAAGTAGAATATAATACATGAATTTATAAGTCATGTAAATTCTTACATGACTTATAAATTCATGTACTATATTCTACTTTTCACCCTTGGTGCCACAGAATCCTTGCAATTATCACAGAGATTGCTCCCACAGAGGCTTCCAGCTACTCTTTCCCCCTCATTTATATTGGTATCATGAAAAAGAGCAAAAAAACCCTAATTTCTCTTTTAGTATGAAAAACAAAAGGTAAATGTCAGCCAGATTTGTTTCCCCACCATCTCTTTACAAAAATCCCTTTCCTTTTTCCATTATTTTGTATTTTCCTCACTGGAAAAGTCTTCATTGGTGATTCAATTCCTAGATAAATCTTCTATTGCCATTTACCAGCTCATTCAGCTCCTTGATATTAATTCTTGTTCAGGCTTAGGTGGCACATTAGAGGAAAATGAGGCTAAAGATTTAAGCAGATACTTTTAATTATGTCTGGCTCTAATAGAAGATGGACAGAATCCTACAGAATATTAAACTACTTTCTCCTGCATGAAACTTTTATGCTTATAGCACAACCCATTCAGTGTAGCAGCAAATTCTTCCTTATTACAGTTTTTTCAAACTGATGTTTGTAGTTTTTCTCCTTCATTGCTGAGACAGATTGTGTGTGTGTGTGTGTGTGTGTGTGTGTGAATTTGGGCATCTAAGTACTAAATGAAATTCCCTTCCAGCCTGCAGAAAAAGGAAGAGTTTAAGAGTGAGAAGCTGTCTCCCTGTTCTCCAGCTTGCAGTAAAAATTAGATTTTTAAACACCTGGAACAGAGAGCAAGGAGGAAGAGGAACAGAGGACACCAGGAAGAGGAAGCTGCAGGATTCAAGTTTGGAGGGAATCTCACTGAAATCCATGAGAAATTCATCAAAACAGTTGGGATTTTTTTTTTGGTGGAAGCCTGGGGCTGTGCCTCAGGCTGTGAACAGTGCAGAACCCCAGGGAATTTTGCACTTTTCATTTCTCTCTGGTTTTTACCTTCTCCATCACAAAGGAGCGGATGCATAGCTCATTACTGAGCTGGGTGGTGCTCAGGGAAAGGACTGACCTGCAGCACTGACAATCCAGGGGTTTATTGGAGTCAGTGCCTGGTTTTTGTGACTGGAACCCCTGGGAAGGGTTGGATTGTCCATGAGTGACCTTGGCACTGCCCTGGCTAAGCAATCTCTCTATCTCAGGCTTCTTGAAATTTCTGAATCAGGAACTAAGCTGGCCCATAAGGCTTTCATTGAATTAAAAAACTAACTAGAATAATTTTAGCACAATTTTAGGGCTTATGTCAAACAAATCTGCATCAGATTGTGAGGTTTGTTACAGAGTTTTTGCAGCCCACTCCAATTCAACTCCAGGCATGGACTGGATTAAAGAAGGAGGAGTTCAGCTTTCAGTTTGCTTATTTACTGGGTAAATGTTTATTTTACAGTTCGTGTTTAAGCCTACAGGGATGAGTATAGGCTGCCTGTTATAATCCTATGCAAATTTATTTAGTCTCCTGTATGCTAAAAGCGTTCATTAGTTTTAATAAACACAAAGATTGGGAAACTGAGAGCTGTAATAATTGCTTTACACAGCATGCAACTTAATAATCAGGAAACAAACTCCTTTAAAACCTCTTGTGTTTATACTACTGGCAGTGAAAGTACTGTTTTTACACTGTTGTCTTCCACAGACCTGATTTTTAGTGTTGCTGGAGTTTCCTTGAGGCAATTAGTTTGGGAAATTATCTGTTGGAATCGTTGTGGTGCCTGGACTCAGTTTAATTGCAGAATGCTGACTTGCTTTGTGACATGGTGTTATTTCATAAAGTTACCAGCAGCCTTAACAGATGTGAAATGCTGCAGCCGAGGCACTGAAGTGTTTACAGTGTTCAGTTTGTGTGTAAATCCAGGAATACAGAAATTGCAAGGATGTCAGAATTTATGATAGCAACCTATTAATCTGTCACCAGCTCTAAAGGCCTCTAAAAGCTCAATTACCACTGAGGTGTCTCCATGTTATTCCCCCAGTTCTGCAGGAGTGAATCATGGTGAGGAAAAGGTGATGTTTGTTTTGGTCATTTTGATTGTTTCTGTGCATTTCCTACACCCTGTTTGTTTTGTTTCTTAACATTTCTACAAGTGTGGAATTTAAAAAAACAAAACCCACCAAACATTAAATCAATGCTCTGACAGCCAGTTAATCTAACCTTTAAAAATGATGTTTGCAGAGGGGCTGGTGAATGGGAAATACATTCTGCTGATCTCTCGGGGTTTGTTTCCACAGTCAGTGGTAGGATGGAGGTTCTTCCAGAAAGTCACTAGATGTGTTCCTTCTTCCAGATGGTCACTAGTTGTGTTCCTTCTTCCACAAGATCCCTAAATGTGTTCCTTCCAGAAGTCATTAGAAGTATTCCTTCTTCCAGAAGGTCCCTAAATGTGTTCCTTCTTCCAGATGGTCACTAAGTGTGTTCCTTTTTCCAGAAGGTCACTAGATGTGTTCCCCCTTCCAGAAGATCCCTAAATATGTTCCTTGTTCCAGAAGGTCACTAGATGTGTTCCTTCCAGAAGGTCCCTAAATGTGTTCCTCCTTCTAGAAGGTCACTAGATGTGTTCATCCTTCCAGATGGTCATTAAATGTGTTCCTTCCAGAAGGTCCCTAGATTTGCTCCTTCTTCCAGGAGGTTCCCAGATGTGTTCCTTTTCAGAAGGTCCCTAGATGTGTTCCTCCTTCCAGAAGGTCCCTAAATGTGTTCCTTCCAGAAGCTCACTAGATGTGTTCCTCTTTCCCCACCAACTGCAGGAAGGTGCTGCTGTCTCAGTCAATGTTCTCCAAGCAAACAAGCCAGAATTTATTCCCTTAATCTTCCAATCAGGGCAGGAAATTCTTCTAAAATCCGTAATAACCATAGCCAGGACACAGTCCATGGAGAGTGGGCAGAGCTCTCCCTTGGCTCTGGGACAGCCCCTGAACCTGAGCATCCTGGAGGTGTGGAGCCATCAGCCAGGCCCCAGTGGCTGCTGAGGGAATTATTACCCAACCTCTCCACCCTTCTTAATTAGACCCTTTGTTCTCACTGCCAGCAGCAGATCTCATCCCAGTTTATGTCCTAATAAAATTAGCAAAATCTCTCATTTCAGAGATCAGAAGTGCTGCAGAGTGCCAGCCCCCAAGAGTTGGGAAGAACTTGCTGTGAAGAGTTTGCTGTCAGCTTTTCCCCATCTCAGGAGCTCCTGCAGCAGCTCAGAGCAGCAGATGCCTGGGGCTTCTCCCCAGTTTCCAGAATGTTCTTCCCCTTGAGCCCTGTGCTCTGTGTTTCACAGGGAGCAGAGTTTAGGAGCAGCCTGGCATCCAGCAGCACAGGGATGTGGGGAAAAAACTAATACGTTTTTAATTTTAAATTAATATGTTCTGAATTTTAAATTAAGGATGAATACTATCTGAATTTTAAATTAACATATATGTTAATTTAAATGCTTCTCTGAATTTTATTTTTTTTTAATTTTAAATTAACATCTATGAAAGTGTTGCTCTGCTACTGCTTAGAGATCTAAATACTGCTGGAGTAGAGTTGATTGTTTTCATTTAAGCTTTTATTGATTATTGACCCCAAAGAAATTGCCCACAGCCTGGATCACAAGAATCTCTACTGTGCAGATTTGTATTTCATTTAATGTGATAGCAAATACAGTTGCATCAGAGGGGAGAAGCATCTTCAGGAGACTTTTCTGATGCTGCAGATGGCTTTTTGCAAAAAAAAAAACCCCACAGTACTGGTGTACTGTACTGCTGGCTGGTGAAATCTCTGAAGGACGGAATGAAATAAGTGAGGGCCACAACCTCAATTTACAGCACACAAAATCAGAAATGGAAAGGGTTTTGGGGAAGGCACTGATTTTGTGAGTCCTGGTGTGTGTCTGTGTCCCTGCCCTTGTAAATGAGTGTGTAAATCCCTGAGGATGTGCAGTGGTGCTGCCCTGTTGCGGTAAGCTAGAAAAATCATAAAGGATTCATAAAACCAGGCCTGCTCTCCTAAAATCAGTGGCTGGCCTTGTCAAGCTGGCACTTTGCAAATTCCCATGTGAAAGCAATCCTGGTGTGAGCATTTGGTTAACATAACAATCTATCCTGGGTAAAAAACAACTGACACCTGTATAAACTGGTTTTACACCTGAGATAGAAAAAATGAAAACTATCTCTCACAAACAACTTTCCCTGCAGGTACACACTGAGAGTTTGAGTGACCAATCAATGCAGAATAACAATTTGTTACTGACCAATAAAGTAACTGGCAAGAAAGCTCCAACTGGAGTCCCAAACCAGGTCTGTAAAACGGGATAAAAGGAGCTTTGTGAATAAAGAATGGGCTTTTTCCACCACGAAGGAAATGAAGTCTGGGTGATTTATTCCCATACTGCCCTTCCTTTTCCCAGGGGTCAGAGGGTGGGGCTGATGGATTTGGGGGTTTCTCTGCAGGCACAGTGCAGGATTTTCACTTTCCAGGGGGCAATGCTGCAATGTCCCTGATGAGGCTGTGGTGACAGGGTGTGTCACAAGGCTCAGGTGTTTCCATGGGCAACCCAGGGATCTCCTTCCTGCCTATGGAATGTTTCCATCTCCTTTGATGTGTGTGGGTCAGTGTGTCCACATGTCTCAGATGTTTCCATCAGCAATCCAGTGATCTCCTTCCTGCCTATGGAACATTTACATCACCTTTGATGTGTGTTTATCAGGTCCATATGGTTCAGGTATTCCCATGAGTAACCCAGGGATCTCCTTCTTGTCTATGGAATATTTCCATCACCTTTGAAATGTGTGGATCAGTTTCCATGGGTAACCCAGGGATCTCCTTCTTGTCTATGGAATATTTCCATCACCTTTGATGTGTGTGGGTTAATGTGCCCACGTGGGTTTTTTCCATAGGTAACCCAAGGATCTCCTTCCCTCCTCTGGAATATTTCCATCACCTTGGATGTGTGTTTATCAATGTGTCCACATGGCTCAGGTGTTTCCATGGGCAACCCAAGGATCTCCTTCCTGCCTATGGAATATTTCCATCACCTTGGATGTGTGTGGGTCAGTGTGTCCACATTGCTCTTTCCATGAGTAACCCAGTGATCTCCTGCCTATGGAATATTTCCATCACCTTGGATGTGTGTTTATCAATGTGTCCACATTGCTCTTTCCATGGGCAACCCAGGGATCTCCAGCCTATGGAATATTTCCATCCCCTTGGATGTGTGTTTATCAGTGTGTCCATAGGGCTCTTTCCATGGGCAACCCAAGGATCTCCTTCCTGCCTATGGAATATTTCCATCACCTTTGATGTGTGTGGATCAGTTTCCATGGGCAACCTAGTGATTTCCTTCCAAGCTATGGAATATTTCCATCACCTTTGATGTGTGTGGATCACTGTGTCCACATGGCTCAGGTGTTTCCATGGGTAACCCAAGGATCTCCCTCCTGCCTCTGGAATATTTCCATCCCCTTTGATGTGTGTTTATCAATGTGTCCCCGTGGCTCAGGTGTTTCCATGGGCAACCCAAGGATCTCCCTCCCGCCTCTGGAATATTTCCATCCCCTTTGATGTGTGTTTATCAGTGTGTCCATAGGGCTCTTTCCATGGGCAACCCAAGGATCTCCAGCCTATGGAATATTTCCATCACCTTTGATGTGTGTGGATCAATGTGCCCACGTGGGTTTTTTCCATAGGTAACCCAAGGATCTCCTTCCCGCCTCTGGAATATTTCCATCACCTTGGATGTGTGTGGATCAATGTGCCCATCTGCTCTGGTTAGGAGTGATTTATGGGATAGGAACTGGAGGCTGATCCAGTGAAATAATCTTGTTTTACATATTAATTGCTGCACCATTTGATGTTTCCTTCAAAGCAGAAGCTTTTATCAGCAGTTTAAGTTGAGTTTGGATGGATTAACAAAGATTAGAATGGAAGTTGGAAGAAAATATGAAGTGTAATACATTGTATAATGTTCATTCAGGACAAGAAAACACTTAAAAGATTAAGTAGCAGAATAACAATGAATTATATGATCTTTTTAAAATTAATAGAACTGTACTTTTTATCTTCGAAATATTCAATAAGCCAATGTCTACTTTATAGATGGGCTGTAGGAAAAATTGCTGGAGTTTGAAGTTTCAACAGGAATTACTGAATTTTTCTGGAAAGTTCATTCAGAGCCTGCAATTATTTGTGTGACACAGAGGGAGGAAGAAGGCTCAGTGCTGTGATTCTCTGGTGGATGTTTTGTTACTGCTTAGTGGAAGTGTTTGTTATATTCTCCTCTGCTTCCCTCTCTTTGCCTGTGAATTCATCACCTGCAATTGAAGTGTAATTTATTCTGTGGCTGCTATTTCCTCGTGGATGCTGAGGAGGAGAAGTGTGGGAGCAGAAAAATTCATTTAATGTCACCTGCCTGGGTCAGCTGTGCCACTGAACTGGGACGGTGGGGGCAGTAACTTCCTTTTTTCTAAATGCTGGACTTGCTCTTTGTACAGGCTTCCTCCCTTGACTACTGCTGTACTCTCCTTAATGAAATATTTATTTGAAACCCCTTTCCCATTGGATTTTTTTGCTTGCATCCTAATGAGACGTGACAGGGGGATAGCAGACTGCTAAAGCATGGAGACCTGTAAATAAAGGAACTGTTCCATTTTATTAAATTTGTGAGGGGGGAAAAAAAAAACCAGAGAGACCTGTTTCATATGCTATTAGATTATTTCCTCACAGTCACAGGTATTTTGGTGACACTGGTTCAGATTTAGTGGCTTTTTAATGTATCAAACTTAATTTTCTTGCTGCAGCTCTGTCAGTCATGACCTAAAGTTTTCTCCTTTGCTTTTTAATTATTCCATGGATTAATATCTTGAAAATGGGCTCATTTCTATGCCTTAAATTAAGCTAGCTCTGTTTCAGCTTTTTTTCTCAATTACTCCTGTAATTAAGACCCATTAACCCATAGCAGAGAATAAAACAAGAAAGTAGACACAAAAATTAAAAAGCGGGGGAGAGAAGCCCGTATTTGCCTTCCTTAATCATAAATTGCTTAAAATTCTTTCTGGAACAGCCACTAGAAGGGAATTTATTAAGGAACTTGACAGTTTCTATGTAGTTTTGAGAAGAACATAAAGTTTTCAGACAATAGTCCCATCAGGGATCCCAGTTGTAAACAGTCTGGATGTACCCACTTAATTACACGAAAACCTGGCACGGTGCTCTGGGGGAGAATTAAAAACTGCTAAACCTGCATCCCACACTGCAAGTGGGATATTTCATCAAGTCAGAAGCTTCATAGCACCCTCTAGCCAGCCAAGTGAAATCCAGGCTGTTAAATATTTTATCAGGGCTGGTGCTCACTCCTGCCCATATATCAGGGCATGCAAACAGCAGCAGGAGGGTTTCTTTCACCAGGGAGGGTGGGACTCTGCTGGGTGAATTTTCCTGGGCATTTTGGGTGGTTTCTATGGGAAATGGCCTCAGGGAGAGCCGTGCTGGAGCTCTGAAGTGGCCCTGGCTGAAATGTGTGGAGATGCTGCACAGGAAAGAACAATTGGTCAATGTGCACCATTTTTTATTCTTTTTACACTGCCAGGCACCATGAACTGCATTAATGTAAAAATACGAGGGCATTGTAGTAACTCATTGACACACAGACTGTTTTTGCTCAAGCCCAAGGACACAGCTTAAAAAAAAATAAAGGAAAAAACATGGGTTTTGCTTTAAAAAAATAAAGGAAAAAACATGGGTTTTGCTTCAAAGCAAGCTCATATAACTGAAAAATATTGCGTTCCTCCTATGATGCTTGTGAAACCAGCTGTATTATTTCTTTTTTTAAATGTTTTTGACCACTTTTAGCACTCGTTCAGTGCTTTGGCAGGCAAGCTTGGACACCATGTAAGTTTGTGCTGCATTTCAGGTCAGCACAGCTCTTTATTGGCTATAAATAATTGGTGAGGTATTCAGTGGTTTATGATGCCTGCACTCGAGGGCCCCCATAAAAGCAGTTATGCACATAGGATGTCAAAAATACATTTTTCATACTTTGGGGATCTCCTAGGCCATTGCTTAGGGATTATTGCACGCCTGTGTGCCATAAAGTGAAATGCTAATCCTCCTCCTGAAATGTTTATCTCAAAATGCACTAAATTCAGGTCAAAACCTTTCCAGACATTAATGATCATTACCAAGTGTCATTGTCTTCAGCAGCTCAGCACAGATAAGCTTTAAATGGAAAATTAATGGCTCTTTTGTAAGCAGAGGCCTCAGCTGAAGCAGAGGCCACTGGTGGCACACGGGGTGGCTTCTCCAGCTTGCTGCCATCCACCCCAGGTGACAGCAGAGATTTAGGAGTGACACTTGTGGTATTCTCTGGGGTCCCTCGTGGCAGGGAGGAATGAATCTGACTCCATGTTCTTAAAAGGCTAAATTATTATTTTATGATCTACATTATAGTAAAGAATACAATACTAAACTATGCTAAAGAACAGAGAAAGGATACAGAGAGAAGGCTAAAAGATAATAATGAAAAACTCATAACTCTCTCCTCAGAGTCACAGCTTGTCAGTGATTGGTCATGAAGTTAAAACAATTCACGTTACACCAATGAAACAATGACCAGCTGATAAACAATCAAAAGCACAATATTGCTTTGCAATGACCAGTTGGTAAACAGTGCCCAAACCATATTCCAAAGCAGCAAAACACAGGAGAAGCAAATCAGATAATTCTTGTTTTTATTTTGCTCTGAGGCTTCTCAGCTTCCCAGGAGAGAAATCCTGGCAAAGGGATTTTTTCCAGAAAATGTGACAGTGCCAGGCAGTTACTGAAAGGACCATGGAACTGTGGGCAGGGGAGAGCAGGGCACCCCCAAACCCCAGCTGAGTGTTCCCCTCATGGTCTGAGCCTGTCCCCACCTCAGGCTGGGGCCCACAATTAGCACAGTTCATTAATTACCAGAGCAGGGCTCAGTTTGCTCCCTGAAGAAGCAAGTCCATAATGCATTATCTTCCTCTCATTTGGTGCCTTTTGGAATCCCTACCTTCCTCCAAGACTCTGCAGTATTGAGGTCTTCAATGTCGTTCTTTATTTGTGTTTGTAACCTCTTTGAACTTCAAATGACCTCTTGTTTCTTATATAAAAAAAAGTATATAAGTTCTATAAAAGTTCTATAAAGTTATATAAAAGTTCTATAAAAGTTTAAAAGTATATATAAAAGTTTTACAAAATACAAGTGTGAATACAGACGAGGGGGAAAAAGTGTAATAATTACTTCAGCTGGACAATGATGAATTCCACACCAAATATCCCTCCGACTTCTCACCTTTCAGGGATGAATTTTTCCAGTTATTGCTGCCCCTAAGGTGTGTCCACATGAAAAGTGTGGCTGAGTTACATCACTGCAAAAATATTGGAATTTTGAGTCCAAAGGATAACTAAATCTAAAGCTGGTGTATCTCTCAGCCCCCAAAACTTTAAACAGGGATATTTGAGGTTGGTTTTCAGGTATTTATTGCAGCTTTCTTTGTTAGAAAAACTAACAATATGTGAACAGAAGATGATCACCTTAAAGTCATGAAAATTCCTGCAGACACCTGTGTGGGAATGGGCATTATTCAGAGCCTTGGGTAGATTCTGTAATCCTTGGGAACAGTTTTTCTCTGCCCATGCAAATGACTGATATTTAATGATTTCACTGCTGTGGGTCACTGGGATTCCCCTGTGTTCATTTATGCACAGGAAATCAGCCCCTGATAAGCAGATTTGTATCTTTTGTAAGCAACCACAGCCTTGGCTGAATTGGGGGTTTCCTGCAAAAAGTGTCATTTTGATCTATGAATCTTTTCTGTAATGAGAGCAGAGAATAAAGGCACCACAAGAAAGAAACTAATGAAAACAAAATCCAGCTGTAATGAGAGCAGTAGGAAGAACAGGCTTTAGGTAATTCTGCCTTCAAAAAGCTGACAGTTTAATTAAAATTCTTATTGGGAACTCTAGGTAATACAGCTTTGCATTTAATAGGAATATTTTGCAAAACAAGTGTGTGACTGTGTTTCAAAACACAAATTAATTGGTTGCTGGCTGGAAAAATGAGATGAGTGGGTGTCTGAGCCATCCTCCTGCACCATTTGGTGTCCTGCCATGCTACAGGTGCTGCCTTTGCATGGCCAGCTTTGCAAAATTGAGCTATTTCAATGTTTTCTTGCTTCTAGTGAAGCCTTATGTCATGAAAGGAAGGAAATAAAATACGAAAGAAAGATAATTAGTTTTTTCATTGCTATTGACAAAAATCAAAGGTGTCAAACTTCCTTAAATTTTAATCAGAGTGGGGTGAGTTCCAGGTAGGATTCATTTGGAATGAAGAATGCAAACCTTTTTGGAAGGAAATGTTGATATTTTCTCTTGAAACCCCACAGAAAGAAGTGTCTGAGCTTATCTTTGCAAAGTCCATGCAAAGCCCGGTGTCTGTCCTGCTTATCTCTTGCATGTCTTGGTGCTTCAGAATTCCTGCCAATCTTCATTTTCCACCAGCACGAGTGGGTGAGAATTAATCCAGCTTTACAGCCAGGCTGAAAGAACAGAGGCAAAGTGATTTGCTCAAGGTCATTCAGAAGATTATTGGCAGAGCCAGGATTAAAACTTGCTTTTTAAATCCTAAAAGATGAGTGTTTTTAAGAGGTCTGAAGTGTGGACGTGGGGGTATCTCTCATGAATTGCAGCAAAATTGAAATATTTTCTTTGGAGCTCATCTTGTCCACAGCAAACCACGTGGGCACACAAGGAAATAAATGACATTTTTCAATTTTTCATTCTCTTTTGGCTTTCCTCTTGAAATTGTGGTGCTTCAAATCAGCTGTTGGGGCCAAACTCTTCAAAGCTTCTTTTTCTTGCACCCCCCTTGGAATTCATGTTTGCATAAAAGGGGAAGGCAGAACCACGAGCCTGCCTCATAATTCACAGTTCTGCATGCTTTATTTTTAACCTTGCTATAAATTGCTGCTGGGAGAAGATTAAAGTGGATGTGGAAATGTGAGGGCTTTAAGAAATGGCTGTCTGGAAGTCTGCTTTGATAATTTCAGTGGGCTCTCTGCCGGATACCATTTGATTCTGCTGGTGAGCTGCTCCCAGGAAAAAAAAATAAAAAATCTGAATAGTCCTAAAAATAAAAACATCCAAGCCCTGCAAGGGATGTGTGTGATTAGTGAGATGATTATTGGGGTGGAGCTGCAGGGGTTAAACCCCAGTGGTTCTCTGGGTGCTTCCTGCAGGGGTTGGTTTTTATTTATCCAGTGAAACACAGGAAGATCAGGAAGCTAAACGAGGGGAGAGAGTTGATTAGCACTTGGTTCTGCTGGTTTGCCCCAGTTTTTGTGTGCAGGAGCAAGAGTCTGTATTCAGGTTCAGAGTTCAAGCGAAACTCCTGGTAAAAAGGAACATAAAAGCTAAAAAGAGTGCAGAGATGATTGTTAAACAGCTGAGGCTGCCAAATGCCTGCAGAGTATCAGAGAGAGCATTAACAGAACGGTGCTTGGGCTGCTTTGTTTTAAAATTTTATTTCATGCTAAAACCACATTTAAGGTTCCAACTTCAAAATGTTTTGCAATGAACACTTCTTGAGCAGTCCTCTAGAGCAGAGTTCATTAAAAAGCTCCAAACCAGGCTCCTTCTCACCCTCCAGTGTTCATCCTGTGAACTCCATGATGCATTTCTGCCCTTCCTTGCACAAAGATCATCATGCTCAAAGTTCCAATTTGATTGAATTGTGCCAATTTTATTTTGTTGTGTCACCAAGGGAATTCTTTGGTTTTCTGCTCTGCTGCGCCGCAGAATTTCCCTGCTTAGGAAAACCAGAATCAATATAGATATTTCCAAGTATCACCAGGAAATCGAAGGAGCAGTTGACAGCTCTTGTTGCTCAGGAACACCAGTGCTGTCAATTTTTTTGGGAATATGTGGCTGTTTCCAGGAGTAGAAACTCTCGGTAGCATAAAGTGCCTTGAGATTGTTATTGCATGTTGGGGCAGAGTGCAGGCCAGACATGAAAACATCTATTTATTCATGGCATCTGCAAATCCCTGTTACCCTCAGGCTCTGCAATAGCTCATGGAAAGTCCAGGATGAATGAATAAATATTTCTGTGCAAGTGAAGAAAGAGCTGCATGAAATATCTGTGGATGGAATACTTAGGATTTTTGACAAAGAGAACTCCAGGAAGAGCTATTCATCTCCAAACTGATCTTTTGGTTATAATTTTGTGTCTGTAGAAACTCTGCTGGTTTGCAGAAATAGTAACATCAGCAAAGCTTGATTATGTCAATAACTTCCTGGGGAATTCCACAACAACAATTTAATTAAAAGGGAGGTGATTTGAAGATTTGGCATGAAAACACAGGAGTGCAGAGTGAGCTGGATCTGTACATTTTTTGAACAATCAGCTTTTCCAAGTCGCTGAACTTGAGCAAACTGCACATCTGGCATCACATCTCTTTGTATAAGTGCTTGTTTGCTTCCTGATCCCTTATTAAAGCAGCAGCCTGAGCTCAGCCCTTGTCCAGCTGGGCTGGGATGGGGACAGAAATGTCCCTCTGGAGTTTGGGGTGGGACATTCTGGCTGAGAACCTCACAGACCATCCCAGACTGGAAGGAGTTACAGAAATCACACAAATATGAGCAGCATCTGTAACATTTAACCATAATGGTGATGGGGATGGATGTGTTGACCCTGTAAGTCCCAGTGAAAATCCCTCTGGATCAGACCTGACCTGCACCTTGCATGGCAGAACTCTGGAGCTTGGATGAACTGTGCTTTAACTGCTCATGGTCTGCAGAAATGGTTTCTTAGCACAGAGTTTATTTCCTGAGAGGTCTGGAAACAAAACCAAATTGAGGAGCCAACAGTGAAGCTTAAACCTCAAAAAGTCTTTAAGTGTGTCAGGTGTCTGGTTCCTACCTGAGACAGAAGCACTCCTTAGGCTTAGGAAAATTTTGGTTTCCTAAGCCTAAGGGGTAAGAAAAAGTAAGAAAAGAAGTGCACTAAACAAGTGCTTATGTCATATTTATTTAATTCATAGAATCCTAGAATCCCAGACTGGTTTGGGTTAGAATGGACATTAAAGTTCATCCATTTCCATCGTCTGCCATGGCAGGGACACCTTCACTATCCCAGGGTGCTCCAAGCCCTGTCCAGCCTGGCCTTGGGCACTGCCAGGGATGGTGAATCCTAAAATTCCCTGGGCTTAAATATTTTCTCAAAGCCTTCATTTCCCCATCTCTCAAAAAGAAACTCGGCCTTTCTGTCCTTGTAACTCTGTGACATACATT
This sequence comes from Ammospiza nelsoni, assembly GCF_027579445.1. Lineage (NCBI taxonomy): Eukaryota > Metazoa > Chordata > Aves > Passeriformes > Passerellidae > Ammospiza > Ammospiza nelsoni. The sequence continues at coordinate 18,777,424 of NC_080645.1, forward strand.
AAAAACTTTTCCTGGGTTCTTCCACACTGTGATGGAGAGTTTGACAAAAGAGAAAAGAAGAAAAGGTGGAAAAAAAGATTACTAAAAGGAAAAAAAACGTTCTTAAATCAGAGATCTGTCAATAGCATCATGCAAACTAAATTTAACAGCTAATTTACTGGTGACAGAAATATAATCCATATAATTTATGCATCTAATATAATCTGTCATTTGTGTTTAAGGAGGAGAGCAAGGCAGCATCTAATAAAATGTAGAAGAAAAATGAGTTTGTGAGGTGAGTGACAGAAATGTTCATTACCTCTGTTCTTTCCTGTGGTGTTCCTCTCTTTTAAAGCAGGAATCTTAAGAATTCGATCCTTATGAAGTAGAAAATTACTACTTGAAAGGACATTTTTTCCTTCCCCTTTCTTGTCATAACCTAAAATTGTTCCAGTTCAAAACCAATCAAAGAAGAAACAGAAGATTCTGACTTCATCCCTGTCCAAAGAGAGCAAGGAGAAAAGAGGCCAAGGGCTCCTTCAGAGATGAAAGACCTGTGGAAGTGAATTTGAAATCAGGCTGTGCATGAGGTGCACACAGGTGAGTGAGAGAGGTTTGGGTGTCCTGCAGCCTGTGCTGGGTGACAGGAACCCCAAAAGCTCTGGCAGAACCCAGAATATGGTGCTATGGCATTATCCTAAAATGATTTCATATTGGAATTGCATCTGGAATCACAAAGCAGCAGTGAGGAAACTGTGGGGTATTGAAAAGCACTCCAAGGAAAAGCTGAGAGAGATTCTGGATGGATTTTCCCGTTGCTTTCGAACGTGGCATGGGATGGTTAATGATGTAAAATCCAAAAAAGCAGCACCTCGTGGTACAGCAGCACAAACTGAGGGGTTTGCACCCCAACCCCAGGGCGGGTCAGAGATTTTGCTAATCACAGACTAGATCTGAGGTTTTCCATTGGCTGCAGAGCAGGGGAGTCAGAGGGCTGTGAAAATACGGCTGGGCTCCCACTGGCACTGCCTGACAAGGTCTCTGAGGTCTCTGGTGTCGAGGAGACCCCAAGGTGTTGGAAAGTCTCTTTATCCCAGCCCTGAGACTGAAGAAGAAATCGAGATTTCTTGGCTCTGGTTCTCAAGGTTGTTTATTTTCTCTTATCCATTCCATTCTTTCTCTGACCTGCTGAGCTCTGTCCAGCAAGTCGGGTTGTGGCACAGTCCCTGCCCTTGGGGTGGTGTTGGCTTTTTATACTAAAAACTACCTGTACTTTATTTACTATAACTTTCCAATACCCATCACCTATGTCAGACAGTCTGTCTGTACTGTAAACCAATCCAAAAATGCCACAATGACAGCAGAAGGTGGAGGAGAAGGAGAAGGAGAAGAAGGAGAAGGAGAAGGAGAAGGAGAAGGAGAAGGAGAAGGAGAAGGAGAAGGAGAAGGAGAAGGAGAAGGAGAAGGAGAAGGAGAAGGAGAAGGAGAAGATGATGACGAAGATGATGATGAAGATGAAGATGAAGAAGAAGAAGAAGAAGAAGAAGAAGAAGAAGAAGAAGAAGAAGAAGAAGAAGAAGAAGAAGAAGAAGAAGAAGAAGAAGAAGAAGGAGAAGGAGAAGGACAGGACACGCCCAGATTCCTCCATCTTGCCTCCTGAACCCCCATTCTAAAACCCCAAAATTCTACTTTTTCACCCTGTGATAAACTCACTGTCATTCTACTCAGACTCTTGTGGCTTGTAACTCCTTGCACAAAGTTGGGAATTGTTTCCATGGGCTAAAATCAAAGGCTCAGGTGTTTGTGGCTCTGTGCCAAGGTCTCTGAGCCCCTGCCAGGGTTTTGAGCCATCCAGGGCAGCCAGAGGAATTTCCTGGGTTCTGACCACTGGCACATTCCCTTTTGCACCCTGCTTTGGGGTTTGGGCTCTCTGTAGGTCCAGCAGCCCCACAAAGCTGCTCTCTGTGCTCTCTGGGCAGTCTGAACCCTGTTAGTGTCACATCTGAGGGAAGGCACCACTCCTCCAGTTCAGAGCATCTCAAAACAGGATAAAATAAGAAGCTTCTCTGCACAATTGCATGAAAGCAACTTTCTGAAAAATATAAATCTGGTGTAAAATCCTTGTGGCTGTGGCAGGCATTAATTCCTGGAATGATGTTTGCTATTTATTGCACGCTGGCATTTGGGAGTTCAGAGATACTGCAGTACATTGCAGACAATGTGATATTTATGTGATGTGATAAACACATTTATCCATAGGCATTTCTCTATTAGATTAAGACAAACTGTTGATTTATAAAAGGAAAAATGTGGTGTTTGCAGAATAGATAATAGAGCAGACAACCTCTGGCTTTTTGTTTATTTCTGTTGTAATCTTATGATATTATTCCTTTAAAGCAGAAGGCCAGCTCCCTTGCTAATTGTATTTATGATATTTAGCAATAACATGGAATAAATACAGCATATTTTCCACAGGTTATTATTCTAGAGACATGAAAACTTAGAAGTTGTGTGGCAGTTTTTAAAACTAACACTTCTGGTTAAGTACTTTTAAAAAATTTAAATGCCTCAAACACTGAAATATTTAAGCTAGAATAAACACCAACTTTAATCACTTTTATTTGAAATAAAAGGATGAAGCTGGAGATGCAGTGTTTCAGCAAAATTATGGCTGGATATTTCCCTTCAAGCAATTTTATTTCAGATGTTACTTTGGGGAGAGAACTTATTGCTTTAGATTTGCACAATCCTGTTTTTCTACCCCCATAATCTGGTTTTCTTTAGGGCCTTTTAAAATAAATTCCACTAAAATCATCACATTTGACCTGGTTTCCTGCCTATCTCATTGGCCATTTATTATTATTAAATGTGTATTTTTTTTTTATCCAACATGGTTTTTAGCATCCTCAGTGAGGTTTGGGGTTATTCAGTTACAAAAGCTTCAATTTTGGAGCTGGGAATCCAAACAGGGACCTGCAGGAGCAGAAGAAAAAAGTGACAAGTACAGTGCAATTATCAGTACCTGAAACCTTTCCAAGAACATTTTGTCACAAAATAAAAAACCCAGTTTTGCCAGAATAAAGACTTTCCATGAGTCCATGCCCACTTCAGGAAACTGTAGTGAATAATTAATAATTAATGGCGTATTAAGAGAAAATATCTCCCGGAGGGAGGATTGGTGGTGGAAGAGATGAAGAAAAACTGCTCAATGAACAGAAAATAACTGGTAAATAGAAAATACACCCCCATTTCCAGCCTAAGAAAAGGGGTGAGCAGGGAATGGATCTGGCTGGAAACTGGAGGGAGGGAAGGAGCAAGGAAAGCAGTGGTAAATACACATTAGAATTTACACTCTGCTTGAACACTAAAGCACCCAAATGAGCAGAATCCAGCTCCAGTTCTGCAGCACTCAAGGTAAACATATGCAAACTGCCACTTCCAGCATTCACTTGTCTTTTGTTGACAATATAATCTCTCCTTTAATTGACAATCACAGTTACACTTAAAAACCCCGTTTGAGCTCACTTACCTCTCTGCAGATTTATCACTGTGATAAAAGCTATCAAAACAATAGCAACACTTAGATATGCCTCATATCTAATTATTTCCACAGATTTAAATTGCTTTCTCTAACTGGAAGTAGCAGGTTTATGCCTTTTTTTCCCCCTAAATGTCCCCATAACAGCAGATTTCCACCACTTTGCTTTGTAAGCAGAATCAAAACATGGTAACACAGAATCCTGAAAGTTTCATTACAAAGTGAGATATCTCCTTCTTCTGATGCATTTCTTTCCACATATTTACAGTTTCTTGCAAGGAAATGTCAGGAGGACATTCACATGCACTTTCCTTACCCTGGATTCATATGTGGTTTCATTTTTTAAACTGTGATTTCTTATTTTTTATCTAGGAAAACAAAAACAGAAGCAGCAATACCTTGAAGAAGCAGAATTATTAGAGAGAGGATTTATAACCCTGAATGGGTTTGTAGATGTCATTTTTCAGATCTGCTTGTAACTGACAATTTGAACAAAAGGCTTAAATACATAGTAGAGAACACTTAATTTTTATTTATTAAGGGAGGAAGGCTCAAGAATAATCTTGACTCAACATTAAAGTTGATGTTCTTTAGACATTAAAGGATGGGCAAGTGGAATTGCTGCACTGAAATCCATGTGAGTATTGACCCAAATGCATAATGAATATAAATGATTATTAAAATAGAAATGATTACTAATTTTTAAAATTATGTTTTTGTGGCTGTAATTTTTATGGGTGAGGCACATGAGCCTATTCTCCCAGGTAACAAGAGACTGGAGGAGAGGGAACACCCTCAGGTTGTGCTGGGAAGATTTAATTTAAAGATATTTTCATGGAAAGAGTTGCCAAGCATTGGAATGAGCTGTGTGGGGATGTGGTGGAATCACCAGACCTGGAAATATTCCAAAAACGTGTGGGGGGCACTTGAGGGCAGGGTTGAGGGGTGACCCTGCCGATGCTGCTGGTGGTGGTTGGGTTTGATGATCCTCTCCTGCCTTTACAACCCCGTGATGCTCTGGCTGTTATTTCATTGTTTTTACATTCTTGTAAATTCTGTCCTGTCCATGACAGGTCAGTGCTGAGGGACCAGGTAAACTACACCTTAAAGATATTTTGCTGCCTTTCAACTAATTCTGCCGTTTGGATTAGAGATTTCTTCATCACTGTGCATATTAAATTTATAATTAAATGTTCCTCTTCCTGTATCAGCCCTCAGCTGCTGGGTCAAGGCTGAAAAGGCAATAACAGTTACAAAATTCCAAAGTAGCTTTAATGGCCAATGGGTAGGAGCAAATTTTTTGTGACTCACATAAAAATCAAAAGAATGAGGCAATAGAATTCTTTTACTTCTGAATTTGCAGTTGCAAGATCAGTGCTTAGCACAGAGTGGGAGATGATAGTCTTTCCATGTAATGGTGTTTCATTAGCTTGCCTATTTATTCAAATTATGCTTTTACTGTTATAGAACTGTTCTGTTTATGTTTACATTTTATAGTCCTATGTTTACTTAAGAGAATAACTTGAAACTATTCCACAGATGCAGCAGCACTGAAAACCTGCCACGATCCAGTGAGAAAGTGCTTCGTTAGTAAATGGCATTTAATCAAAATCATTCAACTCTTAGGGAGAAAAACCCCACACACTTTTATGGAAATTGCATCAAATAAAGGATGTGCTGCTGCTGCTTGGCTGGGGTGCACTTGGAGAGTCAGTGTTCATGTTTTCAGTGGCCTCAATGGGTGGTTCAGTGTCTGTTGAGACTCTGAAAGGGTGTTTTAGGGAATATTAATATCATCATTATTAATATTAACATATAATTTAATATAATTTATAATAATATAATTTCTTTTTATAAATTATATATAATTATATGTCATATATAATTATATATATGATAGATAACATATCATTATATAATATATCATTATATAATGTAATATGTAATATGTAATATGTAACATATAATATATTATTATAAATTATAAATTATAAATTATAAATTATAAATTATAAATTATATATTATATATTATATATTATATATTATATATTATATATATTATATTATATATATTATATAATATATATTATATTATATATATTATATTATATATATTATATACATTATTATATACATTATCATTATTATTATCATCGTTATTATCATCGTTATCTGAAACAGCAGGAAGCTGATGTGCTGAAATATTCCACTCCAGCTTCTGGAGAAACCCTTGCTTGATGTTGATGTCAGAGGGCTTCATGATGGGGGAGAATAATAAATAAATAAATAAATAAAGTGCAATCCTTCTGCAGAGTAGCAGCAAACCCAAAGTGAGGAACACAAGGCAGAGGAAATCCCTGCCTCCCAATTTTAGATTGCTCAGTGGCTCCTCAGCATTGCAAATAAAGCTGGGTTTTGAGGCTGTGACTCAGGAGCTTGGACACACCCAGAGCAGGCTCTGCTGGGGTTCTCTTTGCTGGGAATGCCCCAGGATTGGTGCATCTGACTCCATGTGCTCAGAAGGCTAATTTATTACTTTATTATACTATATTATATTAAAGAATACTATACTATACTAAAGAATACGTACACAATGCCGAAAAGATAACAATGAAAACTTGTGACTCGTTTTCGAGTTTTTTTGTCGACCCGAGCCTCAACAAAACTTGGCCCAAGTTGGCCAAAGAGTGAAAACAACTCCCAGCAGAATCCATTGGAACAATCACCTGTGGGTAAACAATCTCCAAACACATTCCACATGAGCACAACACAGGAGAAGCAAATGAGATAAGAATTGTTTTCCTTTTCTCTGAGGCTTCTCAGCTTCCCAGGAGAAAAATCCTGGGTGAAGGGATTTTTCCAGAGAATGTGAATGCCATGTGCTAGGTCAAGCCTTGGGAATGGTCTCCTCCCAGGACACCCAAATCTCCAGTTTTCTCTGGTGTTTTGAACCCTCTGTGTGAGGGGCCAGAGATTGTCGTGGTTTGTGCGGCAGGGAAATGGATTGGGGGAACATCCTTTGGAATTAGGAATGATTCCCAATTTGTGGAGCACTGTGGTCGCTCCAGGTCAAGCTGCTGTAATTCCATAAATTGTCTCCTTGGCTCTGTTCCTGCTGCTCAAAGAGGTTTTTCCCCAGTCACTGAGAGGCTTATGCAATGTTTTCTGTTTAAGGACCTTGAGGACTTTACCTGTTTTAGAGCAAGATGAGTAAAGATCATCATGCTTAATAAAATAATTATGAATTTAGTCATTTATCTCACAAGTCTGCCATGTTCTCATCCATAAGGAAGGGGAAATGTGAAAGTGTTAATTAATATTTCTCATTAATTGACAACATTTGTAGATAAATCCCAAAGTATGAATTTTGGCCAAATCCAGACATTTCTGTGTGATTGGTAACTGAGTTCAAAAGGTCTTCATTTTACATTTTGGCTTACTGAGTCTTTTCAAAGAAAACTGAAAGTTAAAAAGCTCATTTTAAAAATGTATTTAAATTAAATACCATTCTTTCAGCTTCAGAGTTCATAAATGTTTTCAGTCAAACCAGTATCTATTAGAAAATATTTAAACAGACATTACAAAAGTAAGTATAGAAAGATTTAATTTGCCACATTTTATCATAAAGGCATTTGCAAATTGCTTCCTACACTACTCGACTATTTATAGTTATTTGTTCTTTTTCCACTGGAGCAGACTAAAATTCTCTTTTGCAGCTTCTTGCTGTTATCTCCTGGAATGAATGGTGTTCCCCACACAGCCCCCACGATCGATGCAAATATGCTTTGATTTTTTTCACCAAACAATTACCCCCAAATACCAGAGTTCATTGCCAGGTTAGTGCTGCTCCTGCTGCTGATTCAGAGCTGCAGGACTCATTTGTAACCACTTTCCTCTGGCATTATCATTCAGGAGCTGAGTGATGTGATGCCTCACTATCAGTTTATTTCCAAACACAGTGAAATGTTTGACTCCATCACCTGAACACGAAAATCCTTTTTTCCCAATTCTCCATGAACACAGCACTTCTTCCTGTGATGTGATTTGGGTTGTGAGGTCTCTTAAAAAGAGTGGAAAGCTTTGCCACTTTTTGAGGAGCTTGGCTTAAATTCAGAAATGCTGGTGAGGATGTTATAAAAAATCAAATAGCACCAAGATGTATTTTGAGTTAAACTCTGTCAACTCACTGCAAAAGGTGAATTTGAGAAGAATTAACTGATGCAGCTAAAATATTCCTAATGTTTATTTAAGACACATAATCACAGAATAGTTAGTGTTTGAAAAGACCTCCAAGATCATCAAGTCCAACATGTTATTTTTACTTTTGGAGGATGTACAAATAAATAAACACAAAAGCAAAATAAAGAAGTGTGCACAGAGAAAACAAGGGCTTGCTCATCAGCCTCTACAGGCCTTCCACCAAGGATGAGAATATCTGTGTCATAGTGCAAGTGGCTGCTACTTTCTGTTTTATCAAATAAACTTCTGAGAGAGTTTTAAACAGGAATTTGCACAGTGTTTGGGGAGATAAAGTGCAGCTCACTGAACTCAGAGCACTTCAGAGACTCCGTTCAGTGCCTAGTAAGGGGAATAAGGAAACTGTTTTCTTATCTCAGAGGAGGATCTTGGCTTTTTAAAGTGAAAAGTTGCCTTTTCCCCAAGTGAGGAGTGACTTCTATCAGCCTCCAGCCTCACTGAGCTGCTTTCAGGGCTGTGTTCATCACAGATTTACTCCTCACATATTTCCCTTTGTTTCATGATGTTTCTTCTGTGCCATTTGCAATTAATGTCTGGGCTGATCCCCAGATTAATGAGTTGCTTTAAATGCCTACCCTGCAGACAACATCTCCCCTGTATTTATTTGGTTTGGATTTTTGCCTGGAGCAAGTTATCATTCAGTGGGTGTTCAATCCCAAGTTATTTTCACAGACAGGAACCAAAGTAGAGGTTTTTCTCTTTGATATCCTTTATTTATTGTTTCACAGCTGTGAAGGGACTGGTTCTGCCACGTTTTTTGAATGAAATGGAGGTTGTTGCATTAAACCAATATCAAATCTGATAGTGGATGGAGGAGGAGTGGATGGAAACTCAGTATGAAGAAAGGCTTGACTTAGCAATTTTTTGGGGTTTTTTCACCCCAGAATTATAATGAAGAAGACAAAGGAATGTTTTCAATCCTGGATCAGTTGCATATCAGTCACTTTTCCAAGCTGTTTCTTCACAGCAGCTGAAGAGCTCAGTTGTGAATTCCCTGCTCTGACCCCTTTGTGCTGAACCCCTTTGTATTTGTGTGGCAAAACTCCCAAATGTGACACCCTAGATCACCCCTGCAGACTCGTGGAGGCTGGGAAGTGCCCATTCACTCACTTTTATCTGCCCCTAAACCTCTCTGTGGGTGTTGCAGGGATAAGAGCTCACCTGCCCTGGGAAGCAGCAAAAGGCTCAGAGCTGGGGATAAATAAATAAATCAATGTCTGCACTCCACATCCATGCTGGCTCAGGGCAGAACAGCCCAGACCAAAACATCCTCCTGCAGGGTGTTTGATAAAAACCTTCCTCCCTGACTGCTTGGGGAGCCAAAAAATTGAGTTTGTGAGAGGCAGATCAGCTCCCGAGGCAGTGGCAGAGCCAGGCTGTGGCTGCTCTGGTAAATCACAGAAATCCTTCCCCAGGAAAACCCTCCCTGCCAACAGGGGGACCTGGGTCTGCAGCATTTTTCTGTCCTATTTGTGTGATTGGAAAGTTCAGAGCTAATTTCACAAGGTTGCTCAATGCCTGCCCACCCGCTGGGATTTAGTGTAATAATCAGATTAAACAAGTTCTGGATTGAAAAATGATCAAGCATTTCCTGCATTTGGCTCCCCAGGGTTTTCCAGGGCTTTTACACTTTAATAAAAAAAATCCCCTCACCATTTTATTTAAGTAGAAACAACCTCCAGATCTGTGCTGTTGTCCTAATAATTGCTTTTTATTTTAAGCAGGCATTTTTCTGCAGTTAACCTTCTGCTATGCACATTAAAATGAAGTTCAGAGGAAAAACTTCTGTAGTGCTGGTGGCATCACAGAGCTTTGAGCTTTAATTTGCTGCACTACCTGGAGGAGCAGCATTTATTTATTTACAGGGTTTGCCTCTTGTGGGACACTTTTCTGAGGAGTATTTGAATAATTTTCCTGGTAAAAGCAGCAGCAGCTGTAAGAAAATCACCTCAGTGCCAATCACAGACATGTTGTTAGTACGTAACATTGAAGCAGATTACATGAATTCTGAATTATTTCACTTTTCATGCAAAGATGTTTTTTGGTGATCTGAGCATAATCCTGGAAGTTGTGGCTTTCTGCAACACTGGAAATATCACTGTCAACAGCATTTTGGAAATCTGATTTTCTGCATTATTGCAGTGTTTTATAAATATTCTGTGTTTTATAAATATTATTGCAGTGCTTTAGAAATACTTTCTCTCCTGTGAAATGAAGATTACTCACTCTACTAAGAACAAATACCTGAGGCTTTTAGAAATGAAAGGTTTATCACATTTTTTGACTTGGTGTTGCATAAAACCCTTTAAAAGCTGAATTTGACAGAGGGACAGTGGAGAGCTGAGTGAGCCAGGAAGGGCTGGCATTGTTTGGGGCAGGGATTAGAGAGAAATCAGGGACAAATTTAACTGAAATCAGAGACAAAACCTGCCCTGGCCTTGTGCTTCACTGAAACATTCATAAAACCCAGGAGAAATAATGATGTCATGTGTTGTGAGAATAATTCCCTTTGCTATTAAAGCTGCCCTGGGTGAGGGTTCAATGTGATAAATGTCTCTGTAGTTTTGTACTTATCTAAGGTGGAAATCAAGGAGCACTCTTGGCTTTTCCTGTCCTGAGGATTTGTCTTTTGGGAGGCAGGATCACATCCCATCCCTGCCAGAGGGAATAAAGAGGGAAAATTCTTTTTTTTGGGATGTACTTGTGTGGTTGATGGCTCTGTGAAGAGTTTACCTGCTCTGCTCTGGGTTCTACAACGAGTTTGGGAGCACTAATTAATGTGGGTTTTATTCACACAGGGTTTTATTGGGTGCCAGGGTGGCCACTGATCCAGGTTTAGCAATTAATATCATTGATATTGTCCAACAGATCCAGCTGAATCAATTAATGAGGGTGTATTGAAAAAGAAAATAAATTAATTCATTCTGCCAAGGGAGGTGTTTTCTGCTTCAGAGTAGGAATTGACACAAGGGCTGTGAGTGGGACCAGTGGAAGGAAAATTCATTTTTTGAAAGGTTCTTGAATCTTTCATTGAAGTAACCCCCATTTTTAAAGATGTGGCAGATCAATCCTCTCATACAGGTGGAGAAATACATGAATTCATGGAATTAATCAAAAATGTCAGAGGTCAGTCAAAACAACTTCTGGACCATACTTGACTTTTGATAAGTGAAATATAAATTGATATTGATTTGGAGGGTCTTATACAGAACAGTTCCCAATTTGCTGATTTTCCCCTCCTTTAATAATCTTTGAGCACTTTCAGAGCAGGTATTTTTCATGAACTTAGTAATTGATTCAAAGTTAAACAAGAGGTGGTGCAGGTAGAGAGAAAAAATTAAAATTTTATTAGGTTCAGCTGCATCAATCCTGATATATTTCCCACTTCATCTTTCCTTCAAGTGGAATTAAAAATGCAGCTGTTCTTGACTAATTTTATTATTTTATAACTTGCTTCAAAGATTCATATAAACTTCAGATGCTCAGCATTTTTCTGCAAATGTTGACCCATGACTGGTCAATTTAAATTGCAACAAGGTCACACCTACTCCCCATAATTCACATCATGAAATGCTTCATAAAATATGAAAAACCAGGAAGTGCAGAGGGGGCAGGATCTTCCTCAGCTGTTGGAAAAACAATAAAAGTGTTGCAGTATTTCTCTGTGAAGGAGCAATAATGAAACCTTTCCAGCCAATAGTCTGACTTGATTTTAAAGATTTTAAAGAACATTCAAGTTGCTTTATAGTAAAGGCATTTTCTGCCTGTATTACAAACATAACACAGAGCTGGGGCCCAGCCTGGATAAATAACGTGGGGATAAATTTGATATTTCTGTACAATCATCTCTGCCAGGCTTGGATTTCCACAGCTCAGTGCCTGTGACAGGGAGGAAGGATTGGGATTGAAAGCAAAAATGTATTGTGGGTAAACAAATGGTGCCCAAAGTGCTCTGAGGGGTTTGCAGGATAACAGCAGCACTGGTTTTATCAGCACCTTTGTACTGCAGGGGCTTCTCAGGCCATGCTGGAATCATCTTGAACTGATTTTCTTGTTTTTTCTGCCTGATTTTCTGCCTGCAGTTAAAACTGTGGTTTAAGAATGAATATAGCAATTTTTTGGTGAAAATTGTTCTGAAATTTTATTAATTATGACCTACGAGTTTTATTAATGCATTACCTGTGCATGACTTAATGACTTAATACCATCTCTACTGACAGCCTGCATTAATTTGGGTTTTCCTGAACTGGTGGTGGTTTAATTGAGATCATTTGAGGCCTCCATTGCTCCCCAAGGATAAAGCAGACAAAGCTCTAAGAATATTTGTTGCTCTGTGATGCCCTGCAGGTGCCACAGCACAAAATAAACCCACGCCAACCCACAAAATATTGTCTCATATGAATAATTTCATGCCCACTCCAGGGCTGTGTAGTTCTTTTGTGCTTGTCTGTAGGTTGGAATTGCATTTTCTTTTACGTGAAGCATGGGGAGGTACCAATAATTTATTTATATTTGCATAGATCTTGGTGTGACAAAGCACATAAGTCCCACATTGATCAGCAGGATTTAAGTGTGAGCTGCAGCCAGAAATTTTAGTGCTTGGTGGCACTGGGGACAACTCTCTTTTGTAAGTTGTTAAATAAGAACATTTGTGTGAGGAAATTTCTCTCCTGTTTCTCCAACACTGAGAATTATTTACATTTCCTGGTTAAATGGGTTGCTCCTGTGTAAGGGAAATGGGATTATTTTGCTTGGCTCCAAGGTTGAACAGACTATGGTGCAGTTTTGGTGTTTTGGACAAAGCCTGAAACTCAGGTAGGAAGGGTAGAAATGACACATTAGAGTGGTGTGTCATGAAATGGGTTTAAAAATGGATCCATTTTAAGGGGAAAAAAGGAGAAAAGACATAATGGCATTACTGTAATAGCAGTCAGAGTGTGGCAGGGCAAAAATTCCACAGTTTCAGCAGAAAGTACTCCTTAATTTAACATACTGATTATTATATAGATATAGATATAGATATAGATATACACACAGTTTTAGGATTTAGATAAACCAGATGAGGCTGATATCACCTAGAACCCATCTTCCAAGCAGAAAATTGGAGCAGCAGAGAAACTGCCTTGTCTTGAACAATTAGAGAGCTTTCTGAGGGTGCTTAAACGAAAGCAATCAAAGGCTGTGATGCCTCCTGGCTGAATTGCACCTCTTTGTGTTGGCTATTTTCATTTTAAACTAAAAAGGTGTCAGTAATAGTAGAAAAAAATAGTAATAGTAGGAAAGTAGCGTGCTGTAACCTCTTTGTGGTATTTTCAGGGTCCCCAGGATGAAGGAGGAATTGAGAATCTGACTCCATGTTCTTAGAAGGTTAATTTATTATTATATCATATCACATTATATTATATTATATTATACTATATTATATTATATTATATTATATTATATTATATTATATTATATTATATTATATTATATTATATTATATTATATTATATTATATTATATTATATTATATTATATTATATTATATTATATTATACTAAAGATATACTAAAGGATATAGAAAGGATCCTTACAAAAGGCTTAACAAGATACTAATTAAAAACTCGTGACTTCTTCCAAAGTTCCCAACACAGCTGATGGTGATTGGTCATTAAGTCAAAACAATTCACATGAAACCAATCAATCAATCATCTGCTGGATAAACAATCTCCAGACAACATTCCAAAGCAGCAAAATACAGGAGAAGCAAATCAGATAATTATTGTTTTCCTTTTTATCTGAGGCTTCTCAGCTTCCTAGGAGAAAAATCCTGGGCAAAGGGATTTTTTAAGAGAATGTGAATGCCACAGGGTCCCATTAATTAATGCAGCTGCTTAAAATAATTAGGGAGCTCTTCTTCTGTCAGTTCTGCTCAGGAACTTTTCAGGGGCATGAGAGCTTCTTTTTCTCTGTAATCCATAAGGCTTAAGGAATATGAAACCTTGGCAGGGAAAAATTGGGAGTGTGAGGAAAGGCACAGAGATTAGTGCTGCCTAATTTTAGTGAGATATGTTAGAAGCTTAGAGAAATTGATCTTTTAATGTGATAAATAGGAAGAAGAGCCCTGAGTTAAGCTCAGAAATATCTGATACAAGAACCTCCCTCTCTTCCAAGGATCTGGAATCCAGCCTTGGGAACTTGGGGTGGATGTTCTGGATTTCCCTTGTAATTTGGTGTATGTGGTAAAATACAGTGTATCAGACAGAGAATTGCATTCTAGATCTCAATATTTATAAAAATCAGATCGCTTGTGAGCCTGTGGGTGATGTTTATTCAGAATTTCACTCTGCCATTTTCCTACACAGTTATTCTTTGGCTTGCATAGACAAGCTTGGCTTTTGGCTGTTCATTCTGGAAGGAAGAAATTCTGCAGAGCTTGGAATTGCATGGACGGTTCTTCTAAAGGGGATGAGATCAAAAGTGCTCACCCCTCACTCCTCTCCCACCTCTGCCCAGCCAGCTTTAAATTTTCCCTTTAAATTTAGCATCGGTCTTGCACCACTCAGTTCCCATTTTTCAAGCCGTTGTGAAATTTGCAGCCTTTCAATAATCTTTGTATTAATTTCCTCATGCTGAAAATAAGTAATTACTCACATTTTTCAACATGTGCTCCAAATTAAGGGGTACACTGCATCTTCCCTCGCTGGTTATTTCAGGAGAGCTAATCTACGACGTGGGTGACCTTTTCCAAATTTGGGCCCATCTGGCATTTTCAAATGGAATTGAGTATTGATCCCCACACTGTTAATTTATTGTTTAATTAAGAAATCATTGTGCTGTGATGTGGTTTGATGGCACATCCTTTCCCACATCAGCCAATTAACGTGGAGAGCCATCACAAAACTATCACTTTTTATTATTTTATTTTAATGGAGCTTCCCAGAAATGGAGGTCTCCTCTCGTGGACTAATGGTTTGGAATGCATTTCAGCATTAATGACCTGCTGTAGAAAGTAAATTTTCAGTTTTTATGGTTTGGGGAGGACAAGGTGCTGCTTCCTGCCCTTCATGGAGTTTCTGTGCAGCCCAGGTCACCAACACCTCTGTGAAATAGAGAAATGGTTGTGAAGGACCAGTCAGAGCTGGGTTTGCTCATTAGGGAGAAGAAACAACATTTCTGTCATGAGGCAGCACCATCAGGATTTCAAGGGTCAAGTTCCCTTCCTGTGGGTGAAAAAATATTTACAGCAGGCTTGTGATGTTGCCAAATATTTCTATTTTGTGTATCTGAAGGTGTGCCTAAGCAAATGTGAGTTTCATGTGTTTTCTGCAGAATATTTCTGTCTTAAAAGGTGCCTCTCACAACAGTTTATTGATCCTGCCTCTTGTTTTTAGGATTTTTGATTCTTAGTTGTTTGTAAGTGTTGCCTTCTGCCTCCTCAGCCCCCTACTTAATGTTTGATCCCAAATCTCCTGTGAATGAGCACTGAAAATGAAAATCTTTGTTGGGATACTTGAGCCAAGCACTTCTCTTACAGGCAGATCTTTGGGGTATATTTGAGTTATGTAAAATATTCTTGCTTGGCCAGGCACACCCAGGTGTGTTCAAGGAGCAAATCTGATCATGGAAACAAACAGCTTTAAAGGAAAACATTCATTTTTAAAAGGCTGCAAAAACAATGCAAGGAGAGGAGTGGGAGGGAATTTTTCTTCTCTTCCTGCTCTTTAAAGTTTTGCCTAAAAGAATCAACATTTTTCCAATGTAACTTTTTTATTTCACAATTATGAAATCAACAGCTCTTCTGTAGATTGCATTTCTTTTTCATTAGTCAGTTTTGAGGCAAAAATGAATGATATTTATATATTTATCAAGTCATTTCTGACCACGATGAAAAGTTACCCATAGATTTAGTAGATATAGATATAAGTAGATATAAGATAAGTAGATATATAGATAAAAGTAGGTATATTTTTAATTACCAAATAATTTAGTAGAAATAATATGAGCCCATCTGGCACAAATGCATCTAGAAATAAACCACAGTGGTGTTAAATTTAATTTGAGCTAAACTTCAAACAGAAATCATGATCAGAGAATAACTTCAGCTTGGTTATTCGAGTCATCTCTGCAATTCCAAGTCCACTCTGAAATAAATAGCAAACAACAAATTGTCAAAACAACACATTGTTAGCAGCTCAGCCTAAAAGGAATTACAGGACCAGAATCTCCCAAATCAGGGCACTTTTGAAATGAGGAACAAACTACATCAGTTCAAGGAGCATTATTAGAAAAAACTGGCATCACCCTGGTGAAGAAATTAAATCTTGGTGGGTTTTTTTTTGCAGGTAAAGGTTTGTGCAAAGTAAAACACTTTGAACTCAACCAATGAAAGCAAATTGTCTTTGATCTTCTGAGAAGAGCCTGCAGCTTGGTATTATTTAATATCTTAATTGTAATTTGGAAGAAAAGAGGAAGGGGATCTGAAATAATCCCTCTCAGTTGTATTTCTCAGGGAGTTTCAACTCTTGGAAGAAAGAAAACAACAGAGTTTTACTTCTGAATGTGATAATGTTCTTTCCTCAGAATGCAAGTCCCTCAGTGATGCAGAACTGTGACAAAAGTGCACGGGGAAAGGATTGAAAACCTGCTGGGAAACCAAAATTATGATCTAAAGTCCACTGAAATGGAAAAATGGGATTCTTCCTATTGACATCACTGGCTTTTAGATCAGGCCCTTGATTTATTACCAGCAAAAAGATCTTAACATTTCAGATGCAGAGTCAAAAGCAGATTTCCTTTTAATACCCCATAAAGCACGAAGGGTTAGAAAGCTGCAGAATGACCAGGTACAGTAGAAAAGCAAATGCTTTTTTAGCAGGTCAGAGCAAGGTCACTTGTTTTACAGTTAAGAAAGAAGCCCTCAATTGAGAGTGACAGCAAGACCTCTGTTCCTGCAGCCCAGGGAAGGTGCTGTCTGTCAGGGTAAAACTGCTTTTTCACCACTCTCAGGGCTGTGACATAAATTTAAGCCAGGGGAGAAGCTGGACAGGTGAGACAGACTGAGAAGAGCTGGGTTTTAGGGAGAAGAAATGTGGATGCCATGGGACAGAGAGAGAGAAACAGCAAGCGTTTCTTACAGCAGCTTGTGAGGAATTTTAGAAAGATGTGATAACTTGTTAGGTATAAACAATTTGCAAGTGATGTTTTTCTACTTTGTCTTTCTGTTCCTCTCAAGGAGTATGTGAAGAAGATGTTTTTGTTAGTTAGCCAATCGAATAAAACCTATCGTATCACTCTATAAAAACTGCACTGTTCCTTTGACTAAAACTGTCCTGGGCTGATTTTATCTCCAATCATCTCGTTCTGTTTATGCTGAATAATAATAATTATTTCACCTTTAAGCCTTGTTCCAGAGAGTGAAGGGGGGAGAGAAGAAGCTGCAGTTTGTTTTCACACACTGCACTCACTCCTCCACATTCCTGCTCCTGGCCTGTGCTGTCTGCGGATGGACAGACAGCAGGACAGAGCTCTCATTTGCTTTTAGTTAGTTTAGCTAGCTGAGGCAAAGAAGTTCACTTGACTGTGGTTTTTTCCCTTTTCTTTGGAGCTGTTTAAACCTGCTCTAAACTAAACACCCAGCGGAGCACCGGCAGCTACACCTGAGGCCCACTAGGCTGGGCCTGGCCTGCGACATTTCCAGCGCCAGACAGACTGATCAGAGACTCAGCTGCAACCCAGAGACAAAGTTTTCTCAGTTTGTGATCTCTTTTAGAGCAGCAAAGAGTTTTATTGTTTAATATTGTTTAAGTTTTATTGTTTAATAAACAGGTTTTTCCCACTTTTCTCCAAAAAAGTAGTTTCTCCCAGACCGGTTAGAGAGAGAAGCCGATTAAATCTGTTTTCCTACAAGAACCCCTTTAGAGATCCTCTCTCAAATTTGCTCTAAACCAAGACAAAAACCTTCTTTGTCTTTTCTACAATCCTGACTCTCATCTGTTCCTGTCTCAATCTCAGCACAAAAGTGACACAGAAGTTCTCAGCAGCAGTACTGGGTGTGCCTGGGTGGGTTGGACAGGATTTTGGGTGGGTGCTGGGAGGATGTTTCCTCCTTGCCCTGGAGAGGAATAAAACCTTCTTTGTCCCCCCCAGGTGGGGACAGCTCCTGGTTTCCTTCAGCAAACCTTCTCCACACAAGTTTGCTGCTCCCTGGGAGCCCTCTGAGCTGGGTTAGTTGGGATTCCTGGTGTTGGAATTGCCCTGTGAAGGCTCAGAGATGCTGCTGAGTGTTTTCCCCCTCTCCACATCCCTGTCACTGTCCCCTTGAGCTGCAGCACTGCTGAGGGAGTTCTGCTCCTCTCCTCACATGGGCAAACAACACCACACAAACTTCATCCCATTATTCTACCCCTCAATCCTCCAATTTATTGCTGTCTGTGGCAGGAGATCAGCCTGAGCCCCCAGTCCTGCCTGGTGTACTTCCCACTGCACGTGACATCATTAAAGTGAGCATCTAAACAAAGCAGATCAGCGTTAATTCAGCATAAAGAGCTCCACAGTCCTGCCAGGTACTGAGGTATTATTGTAAATATTGCTGGGTTTTCAGCATGTGGACCTGAGTGATGCAGATGTACCACAGTGTGCATTCAGAAAGCACTGGGATCGTAAAAACTCACTTTTCATAACCATCTGACTATGATTAATTGTAACAATACAACTTATTAATTAAACTTGGGAAGCAGCATAATGGGAACTAGCATTCTCTATTCACTTGAATGAGTTTCAGCATTTATTCTGCAGCTCTTTTAATGAGATGCTGAAATCATCTGTGTATCAATCTATTCATTACCAAATGAGACAAATGCAACAATCCTAAGTATTCATGAAAATATCTTCATTAGAAAACTCATATAATTAACCTGGAGTGTTCTCTAAATGAAGCACCTCAAATGTTACATATTTTCTTTCATAATTGCCATTTGAGAATATTATTTTCTCATTCTCCCTGATTATATTTAAAGTAAAACCAGCTTTCAGCATGATTTGAAATCTTTGGCACAAAAGGATAAACTTCAGGGAAATGCAAGAAATGGAGGTGTTGCTCCCTGTTGGTTTTGGTTTATTTGCTGTTAATGTCCATTATCAAAGACTATTTCAGCAAGAATTGATGTGGTTGTGGATCCCATCTTTGTGCTGGTGCCCACATTGAAAGGTTTTGCAGTTAATGACCCTTCATCTCCAAACACTTCAGTTAAAATGTACAAATTATCCCCTTGCTGAAATTTGCCAAGAAATGTCACACACTGACTCAAAGTCTGTGTCAGCTTGCCTTGTTTTTGAGGAAAATTCCTTTGTTCTAACTGAAAACTTGAAATGTTTCTCACTGAAGGGGAACTGCAATTTTACCTAAAGTTTTGCACAGCACATCCTTGCCCCTCTTTTCCTTTCCAGCCAGCAGTGATACCACAAAAGTCCCTGCAGAGCCCTTGGTGAGGAGCATTTTTGGGGCTTTAAGAAGCAATCCTCACCAGCTGGGATATCCATGACTTGTCTGGTGACAATATTCACAGAAATATTCACAGGGACCCTAAATCTGCTGCATGGTCTGGTTTTCTCCTCCTTCCAGCATGTCCTGTCTCTCTGGGCTGTGTGCACTTCCCCTCCTGCTCTTGTTTTCCCTCTGACATGGCACAGGATCCCCAGGGCTCTCTCATGGTGTGATCCCATTTTCTGACACATCAGAGCCCATGGAAGGGCATGGGTTGGCTTAAATATGCTCCCTTTTTTTTATTTTTCCTTAAGGAAATGAAGGGATCAAGTGGCAAAGCTGTGCAGGGCTCTGTCCTGGTTCATTAGCATTAAAATTTGTAAACTTCAGTGCACAGAATTCCGGACTTTTTTGAGGGCAAGGAGACAACCCTGAAAAAAATGATGCTAAGAAGTGAACTAAAAGAGACCCCACACATAAACAGGGGGGACAAAAATCCCCAACAATCTGCCTGAAGATATTTTCATCGCTCCTGCAAGTAGGTGCTGGCATTCCAAGGACACCTGCTGCAAGAAGAGCTGATGTGAGTGGTACATGTTTATTTTTACCTGGAGATGAGAGGATGAAAGGGAATGGAGCATTGAAATGGGGAAACATGACAGGCACAGTGCACAAAAGCTGACAGCCTGTGGGGAGTCTGACAGAGCAGCAGCGCTGCTGATGTTCCTGGGAGCCTCATTCATCACAGGGAGGCTGGGGATTTGTCTGGCAAAGCTTGTAGGAATGCAGAAACACTTCAGATCTCATTTCAAGATCTCCTAATATTTTGCAAATGGTAACAGTCTGGCTTTTCCCACCCCTGTTAATACAGAGGGATTTCACTGATTCTTAATTAGGTGTTAGGGTATGAGGATGTTGTATATTAATAGCATGCTTGTCTCTAGAAGTCTGCAGGATTTTTGTAATAAATGGGGTTTTAAACATCAATCCCTGTTTATTTATAAGGGTGCAGCACACAAGGAGTTAATAGAAGGAAAATTTTCATTTCCTAGAGGGAGCTGTGAACATGACTTCAAACAAATCTGTGCCCAGCTGTAACAAGTGCCTGAATATTTCTACTGTACCTGCTGGATGATTGTGATCTCTGTTTAAACAAAAGATTTCTTCTTTTTGATCCCGCTATTTATCCTCCTTTCCATGAAGGATTTTCAGCTCATTTAATTAGAACCTGCTCTCTAAGAAATTATTGGGACACCACAGCTTAACATTATAACTTTGAGCAATGATAACAAACTCCCTCAAGGAAATGGACTGAAAGGCACTTCCTAAAGTACATGTTATCATCCATCATTATCATCAACAGGTGAAATTCTCATGTTCTGGTGTCATTTCTTTATCTAACACAAGTTATCTCTTTCTTTTTGGTTTAGTAAGGAAACAGGATTTATGAATTCACTGTCTCTTTGTTCCTCTATTTTGGATTTATTAGCTATTTTCAGTGAAACTTGATAAAGATTTAGTGGCACCAGAGAGATTCTCTGTTAACACTTCTGCAGAAGGAGGCAGCTGGGCAGGGGGAAGGAAAGCAGCCTGGGCTGTGGGAGATGTCCCTGCCCATGGCAGGGAATTGGAGTGAGAGGATTTTTAAGGTCCCTTCCCACCCAAACCATGCTGGGATTGGTTCTGTGCTGCCTTTTGTTATCAGGCACCAGCCCATCTGCACAAGGCAGTGGAGCTGACAGATTTATGGAGGCTCATGAAGGAGCAGTTCCTGTGGATAACAAGATAAAGAGCATTTTTAAGCAGATATGACATGTTTCTACTGCTGTTGCCTCTACAGAGGAATCCTACACTATCTTGCCAAATTGGTGTCTGCTATTGCTCTGTGTTTTGGACTTATCACTGGAATATTACAATTTCCTCACTTTGGTCATTCCTGCCTTTCCCTGAGTTTGAAATTCTCCTTTGTGGAACTCCTGCATGAAGTCAGGGGAAATTTGCTTCTGATTTTGGTGAGAAAAAAGACCTGAGGACAGTGAGAATTTACAGAATTCCAATTTTGTGATGCACCAGGGCTGCGTGGAGCCCATCCCACCAAGGGAAAGTAGAAAGACAAAGCAAGAGGTGACTGAAAAGCAAATCCTGTTCAGGTATTGCAGCTCCACAGGAAGCAGCATTTCAGTCTGAATGTTCTCCCAGACAATTAAATCCAAACCTTGTGAAATGTGAATGTACTTACAGAAGGTAATGATCACCCTGAGACAAAGCTTTTGTGGAAACTGCAAAAAGGAACATCCTGGGAACATTCCTGTTTAAACACCTGAAATCCTTGGGGATGTTGGCATCTCAACACCCTGAGTCCTTCAGCTCTACAGCGTGAGAAATCCAGAAGCAATTCAGAAAGAATTCAGAAATCCAGAAGAAATTCAGCAGCTTATTTCAGCCTGAGGAAGGGAGGATAAAATAAGGTTTCCCATCTGCCATTCCCTTTTGTGGGGTAGATCAGCAGTTCCCAGAAACAAGCCAGCATCATTTTCCCTTCATGTGCAGGGCTGGGAGCCTGTTCCAGAACAATCCACAGGCACAGACACACTGCCCTGTTTGATCCCCTTGGTAGGGCACACAGAGCTTTGCTGTCTGGCTGCCTCTGCAGGGATTTCTCTGCTGGCCACAAAGAAATGACTTTGCAAGCAGAGGTTTTATCCCCACCCCAGCGCCTCTCGTTTTCTGTGGCTCCAGGATTTCTCCTGCATTGGTTCTGTGAGGTTTTTCCTACCATGCTCTGCTGGCTTGGACGCTCTCCCCACTCCAAATACTGAGCCTGCAAAAAAAAGCTGCAAGACACTGATTTGACATTGTGAGATTTGTTGTGTTTAATGGGTTTTCTGCAAGAGGGAGTTGTTGAAGGCTTTCTGTCTCTTGGTTTTCCTAAAACATCCTGGAGTTCAAATGCTGCTGGAGCAATATTTTCAATCACAGAGAAGCTTTTGATTTTCAGGGCTGTAGATGGAGCATTCTGAGTAGCCCTAATCACACACATAAAGGTTTTTTAGTGTTTCTTTTGTGTGGTATTTTATGTGTCAACCACTGTAGTCAGACCCATTCCTGAGATTGGAGATGGATCTCATTGCAGAGTTGAGATGAGAAATTTCCATCTTTATGGAAGATGCAACGAGACCTGGAATATAAGAAAATGAGGCATTTTATTAAATGATGCATTAATGAGGCTTTATATTCTCAGCATAGCACCTGTTTATCCTTCCAGCACTGGAGTCCATGGGTGGAACATCCCCATATTGAATATATGGCTTGTTCCTGCTCTTGTTACAGCCTGATTATTCTGCTGTAAATGCACCACTGCAGGTAGATGCTTTTTTTTTATTATTGTAGAACAGCCATCTGTGTTTTTAAAGCCTTGATGAGGCTCTGAAAAAGCCAAGCAGCATCATCTGCTTACAATAGCCCAATTTTGATAACTTTAGAATCAGAGCATTCAAAAATAATCTCCAGCAATGAGTGAAACTAGATTGTGTGCTGATTGGCTCTGTGTGCTCTCCTCAAGCATCTTTTTCCCTCTGCTTGCCAAATTTAGGTATTAGATAAAAGATTTTTTTTAAATGGTGCCCTAGGCTCCACTTTGGTGGTCTTAATTATTTACTGCCTCCTTGCACACAGCCTTCCCCACTTAAGTAATTGCACTAACAAATTGCAGCATTAAAACGTCTGTCTAAACAATTTGTAGGTGCAGCCTGATATTTAGATGCTTTAAAGTGCTGCTCTGAAATCCACAGTTTATTGTGCATGTGAAATTACACTTGAAAAAGAGGAGTGTTCCTGAAAAATCAGGGTCATTTGTGCAAATACATCCAGCGGTTGGAGCCAGGGTAATTTGCATAATTATAGAAGAGTGCTGTGCTGGAACCCAGGGTGGCTCCATCGGGGTCTGTGGTACCTGTCAGGTGGAATAAGATGCATAATAGCCTTTGCCTCTCCAAAAATACACCTGTAAGTGATGCCTTGTGTTGGTCCTGCCCCTTTCCTGGGATTCAGTGCTGGCTGCAGACATGAATTCTGCACTGGGCACTGCTATTTCCTCTTATTGCTTTCACTTCTGGGGAGCACTGGAGGTGCAAACCCAGCTGAGGGAAATGCCTGGGGTGACATGCACAGGCAGTGACAAACTCAGGCAAGGAAATTTTTATTTTACCTCAATTACTCCTTTGGAAAAACAGGTCTTTATCCTGTGTATGGGAATAAATCACACAGAGTCCATTTTCTTCATGAGGGAAAAAGCCCATTCTTTATTCACAAAACTCCTTTTATCCAGTTTCACAGACCTCTTGTGTGACTCCAGTTGGTCAGGAGCTTTCCTGCCAATTACTTTATTGGTTACTAACAAAATTTATTCTGTCTTCATTGGTCACTCAAACTCTCAGTGTGTACCTGCAGGAAAAGTTGTCTGTGAGAGAGGTGTTTGTGTTTGTTGTGTTTCTAACACTGTAAAACCAGCTTATACAGGTGTCAGTTGTTTTTTACCCAGGAATAGATTGTTATGTTAATGAACTGCTCACACCAGGATTGCTTCCACATGGGAACCTGCACAGTGCCAGCTTGACAAGGCCAGACACTGATTTTAGGAGAGCAGGCCTGATTTTATGAATCCTTTATGATTTTTCTACCTTACTACAACACCAGGATGATGTTCAGCCCTGCAGGAAGGTGTGAACTCTTTGCTGGATGCTCTAAAAGGGAAGGGTGGGATCCTTTAGCTGACTTCACTTGTCCTCAGCAAAACATGGGGAAGCTGAAGCTTCTCAGCTTCTCAGGATAAAAGATCCTAATGAAAGGATTTTTCATAAAATATGTCTGTGATAACCCACTGTCCTGGATGCTGCTGCAGGGATGGGCTCCTTGTGTTGGAGAAGCCTTGGCAGTGGGATGGAAGCTGGAATGGGAACATCTTCCTGTGCCTGGCTGAAAGTCCTCAACAGCAGAGACTTCAACACACTAAAAATAAGCACAAATACATCATGAAGTAATGAGAATTTGTATTTTGGAGAAGGGGGGGATAATAGTAGCAGAAAATGTGAAGATTTATCTTTAAATTGAAGTATCTTGATAAAATCTATGAGTATAGAATCCGTGGGTATAGAAAAGGGGTGAAAATCTTGCAAGGGCTGGTGGTTTTTTTCATCTGATTTGGTATTCTCAGCAGTGGCAGCTGATGTTTGAAAGCATTTGCATTGCATCTGTCCTTAATGTTCACAACGAGATAACAGAAGCAGAGGGATCTGATCAAAGCACAGCCCTGTGCATCTTGTTCTGAAAGCAGCAAAATATTCCAGAAAAATAAAAAAAAAAAAAAAATAAAAAAGAGAAAGCTCAGGCAGGTGTGTAGAAGCAAATTCACAGCAAATATGTGATGGCTCAGAGGAGATAGTGCAGGGGAAAGGGAAAATGGGGGCTCTGGGTTTCAGCTTTCTGGTCAGGTTGGATATTATTTCCACACTCTTTCCACTCAGTTAGAGCTGTTTGTCCATCTCTTGCAGGTGAGAGATGCCTGTAAACAAATCGGTGAGGGGAGAGGAAGGGAGGACATGTTCCTGCATTTAGAGTGGGTATCACCAGCACTGGCTGTGTGTGTTTGCAGCCCTTTAGGGAAGCAGAGATGACAGGCAGGTGATACTGATCTGTGATTCCTTTCCACAGCCAGTCCATCTTGTACTCCTGAACAACTTCTCTGAGGGTTTCTGGGTAAAGAAATAGAGAAAAGACCAGTTCAGTTCTAAATTCATATCTTAAGAGTCTAAACTATATTGATTTTTTAATATAGATGGGGGTTTCACACTGGATATTTCCTATAAATACCAAATTACCCACCAAAGTTCAAAGATGCAGCAGTTTGGTGTTTTGGCATCCTGAGTTTGGTAACAGATTTAATTTGTTTCACAAGACTGTGGATAAAAGAGAACATGTGAAGAATAATTCAAAGAATTAAAAGTCAGTGAAACTAAAACTTATTAATGAGGCAAGAGTCCTTGTTGAGAGCTAAAATTTGCTCTGTCTGTGGACGGGACTCGTGTTTTCTGAGCTTGTCAGGAGCTGCAGGGCTGAGTGAAAGGAGATGACACCACCCCAGGCACTTCAGTGTTGTCTTTCCAGGCTACTGAAGCTGAGAAAGATTAGACTGGTGCCAAAAATAAAGCACTGCCTGGAGAGCCAAGGGGCACCACTTCATTTCCCAGCCCTGAGACAGTTTTGTCCAACTGTCTCAGGCAAATCACTGAATGTCTGTTTTCCCCTCTGCAGGTTTGTAGGAGTGCTTTTCCAACTTATTGTGGTGGTGGTGCTTTGATTTCTGGAGATCTTAACAGGACCAGGGTAAAGTATACAATAGAGAAAAGTTCTTTTAATTTATGTCATTAATTTTAATTAATTTTAATAATATTCTTCAGAAGTTGTTGACAAGTTCGAGACTGAAAGGTGCAACTTGACTGAAATCAAGGGAGCTCTCCCAAGAACTGATTTATTCAGGTTGTTTAAAAAATGAGATGCTTGTGGAGTGGTGACTGAGAGATTTGGGAATATTGTGCAAATCAGATCCAATGGCTCCTGAAATGAAATTTCACCTGAGAGTGGAGGGGAGCCCTTCACCTCATTACCTGAGGGGTGAAAGCCTCAGCCTGGTTGGCATCCCCAGCAATTTGAATTCAGAGGATGCCTGCCCTGAGGGTGGTGTACAATTGTGCTGTGGTGAAAAATTGAATACACAACATCTGCTGTCTTTTTCTACCTTTTGCTTTGTCTAAAGATTCCCAAATCTAAAAATGCCTCCTTGGGAAGGGGAGCAGGAGAAATAACCAATATTTCCCAACATGTTGTTTCTGGTTCTGCCTCACCTTTTGCCATGCTGTCAGCATGGTGTCTGTCCCTCCCTGTCTGTCCCCAAGCTCAGGAGTATGTGCTGCAGGTGAAATTCCCCCTGAGAAAGCCCAGCAGAGCTCCCAGGGAGGTTTAACAAGGCTCAGGAGCCGAGGGGCTGCTGTGACAGCAATTTCTGAGCTGTGAACAGAGCTCTGTGCCGATTGCATTGATCTGAAAGCTGCCGCCAGCGCTGCTCCCATTGACATCCTCGTTGGCAGCGCGTCATGGAAGCTCCATCCATGGCAAAGGCGAGATGTGTTAGCAGCAGGATTGCCAGATATGTCTGTACTGCCATGCAGGCTCTGCAGGACCATCACTGCTCTGTGTCCTGGGCATTCTGGGCTTCCCTTGAGCTGGGTTTTACTCTAAACTGCGTGGAATCACCCCAAAAGTTTTCTGTCTTGCCTGGAAGAGCAGTCCCACCTTGTGGAGGAGGTTTTACAGTGACTTCTGTGAGCCAGGGAGAGGTTTGATGAGAGGATCCACATTTACCCCTGGAAGGATTTCCTACCAAGGTCATTGAGACAGAAACCAAGAAAGAAAGAATTTTAAAGTTGAGGTGTTGGGGCTGGGTTGGACTCAATTGTCACAGACACATTTTATGAAAAATCCTTTCCTTAGGACTTTTCCTCTTGAGAGGCTGAGAGGCCTCAGGAACAGAATGCAAACATTGATTATCTGCTGCTGTGGAATGCAACAGGTGCATCTGTGATTGGTCTCATGTGATTGTTTCTAATTAATGGCCAATCACAGTCAGCTGTGTCAGACTGTCTGAGAGTCACAATTCAATCCATTCCACAGTTCACAATTATTATCATTCCATTCTCTTCCTTTCAAGCTTTCTGATGAAATCCTTTCTTCTATTCTTTTAGTATAGTTTTAATATAATAAAATAATAAATCAGCCTTCTGAAACACGGAGTCAAGATTCTCATCTCATCCTGGGACCCCTGTGAACACCACCATACACAATGATCTTTAAGGTCTCTTCTAACCTTGTGATTCTGTGAATAAATTAGAGAAACCTGCAATTGTCCATTCCAATCAGCACTCTGTTTGTCTTTGCTGCCCAATGAATAAACTTATGAGTTTTGTAAGAATGTATAAAAAGCATGCATGCTAGAATTGAAGCTTTGAAGCCTTCTGGAAATGGAGTGTTGTTTGTATTGTGCCCATCTCAGCTCTGACAGCACCAGCCCTTTCTGGCCATGCGTTCCCCAGGCTCCAGCCTTGCTCCCAGCAGGAAAATGGGGACAGAACCTTTGGGTTGGGCTCAGCTGCAGCTCCTGGGCTGGCACTGCCCACCCTGGCAAACCTGCCCCAAGCTGCCAGCGAAGGCAGGAAATTAAATGAAATAAAACAAATGAATTCCAAAGTCTTTTTGAACACCTTGTGGGGCCGGCACTCTCCCTCGCCTCCCTGCAATAAGGAAAGTCTTTAACTTTTTTAATTGCTTCCATTTTTTTTCTCCTTGATGGTGACATTTCTTCCCCAGGTGGCTCCAATGGTGGTTCATTTATCTTTTTTTTTTTCCCTTTCTCAAGCCCATGTGACTTTGTTTTCCTTAATTTTATTTAATTGATTATAACTAATTGACTCTCGCTTCAGGGAATTGAGGTTTCTGAGCCTGATCTTAATTTATTTTTGGTGAAGTCTTTTCTTCCAGTCTGGGCCTGAGCTGCAAGGTTATAATTTTAATAAAAAAAGAGCTGAATGGAGAGATGCCTTAGCACAGGCTCAGTCTATGGCCTTGGAAAGCACTGGAAACTTACCTTGATATCCATGAACTCTTCTGTCTGCTTTTAATTTCACCATGCTTTGGATGCAAGCACAGCCAGGCCTCCTGTGAATCAGGCTTTTAGATTTTATCTACATAAACATTTCTTTTCTTTCCTTTCCTTTCTGGAGCGTGCATATGTTGTATTGAAATCTAGGAACAAGGCACAGTCACTTACTCCAGGGCTTCATCTCCACAGCACAATAACAATTTTGCTCTTTTTAAAAGGAAGAAAACCAGATTTCCTTGGCAGGGAAAATAATTTCAGTTTGATCTCCAGCATGTGGATAATTATATTTATTTTCTTATGTAAAATACTTGGAGATCCTTGAGAGAAAATATTGTTTATTTAAGAGATGCATTTAAAAAACACTGGGGTTTTTTTTTGGATTATGATGATAGCAGAGCATTCCAGGAAGGTTTTGTGGTGACAGGGAATTTCTGGATGTGCTCTTCATGTTTGACCATCTCCCCACACAATCTCTGCCACATTTGCTGCTCTGGGTTTTAGAGGATTCCAAGTCATCCTTTGATTCTGAACAGATCTTGATGGAACTAAAAAAGCAAAGCTATTGATTATTTTTTCTTATTATTTTTATCTTGATGGAGCTGCCAGCAAAGCTATTTATTATTTTTGCCATTTTGTGGTTTGTGTGCATGAACCCAAAGGGGTGAGGGGCATTTCTCAGTGGCACAGCCCCATTTCCATCTCCTGGGCCTCCCTCTCTGCTGCTGGTGATCAACACAGGATCCTCTGCAGGTTAACAACAAACTGCTGCACATATAAGCCAAGGGAAACTTTATTTTATTTTATTTTATTTTATTTTATTTTATTTTATTTTATTTTATTTTATTTTATTTTATTTTATTTTATTTTATTTTATTTTATTTTTAATTTTGTTTATTTTTTATTTTAATTTTTTTATTTAAAATTTTCTTTTATTTTTGTTTTTATTTTATTTATTTTTATTTTACTTATTTCATTTTATTTTTTATTTTTTTAATTTTATTTTATTTTAATAATTTTTAATTTTTATTTCATTAATTTTTATTTTATTTAAATTTTTATTTTATTTATTTCACTTCATTTTTTAATTTTAATTTTTTTATTTTATTTTTTATTTAATGTTATATTTTATTTATTTTATTTATTTTCTATTTTTATTTTTAAATTTATTTTATTTTATTTTACTTTATTTTATTTTATTTTATTTTATTTTATTTTAGTCCAGTCCTTGTGCTTTGCCCAAGAGCACCATCTTCTGGCTCTCCATGTCTGGGAGCTGAGCTGAATTCAGCTGCAAGGGAAGGTGCTGAGGGGAAGTTAAAGCTGCTGAAGCTGTGCCTGGTGGGACATTTGCTGCCATTTCCTACTTAAAACTCCAAAGCTCTCTCTGAACCATCTCCACTTGCTTTTCCTCAGAGCTCCTTGCAATTCTTGGCCGACTTTGGCCGCTTCTCTTCATCGTGCTGCTATTCCTGATGTCCTTGCAGTGAGTCCCCGCTCCTGGGCTCTTGTGTTGCTCTGGCTTCATTTTATTCCTCAGAGCTGATTTTCTGACCACTAAAATCAGGGGATCTCGACAAGAAACACCTCAAGAAGAAATTCTCTTAATTAAGAGCTCATTTTGATCCCTACAAAACCTTACTGCTGTGTTAAACATTGCTCAGCTCATACTCATGCCAGTGAAATCTTTATTTATTTGTGTTCCTGTTCCCAGCACAGACACTGCACATTGTCCTAGCAAGGCTAAATAAGACTGAGCTTTCCAGGGTGTGTCTTCTTAGGTGAAACTGGAGAATTTAGCATGGCCTTGGGGTGGCTTTTTGGAAGCCTTTGGGCAGCGTTCCGAGCACATATGATCTCATGGGAGGAGATAAAATGGAGAATTCCTTTTGGGAACACTTGGAGACCCCCAGTGCTGCAGTTATCACTCCTTATCTCTCTGACTGACACAGCTGCAGAGACAGAATCACAAGATTTTATCACATGAATCTCATTAGAAAATACCTGCTGAAGTCTTTTCATAGAGGTTTTATCCAAAGCTTCCATCTCCCTCTTCCTAACAACGCATCCACCATATTTCTGACTAAAGTCAATGAGAATGTAATGCATCCATCTTTTTTTCTCTCTCTTTTTTTTTTTTTTTTTTTTTTTTTTTTTTTTTTTTTTTTTTTATAGCTTCCCTTGATAAACCAATATTTCTCTACCATGAGCCTGGAAGAACAGTGCTCAAGTTGAACATGGAAAACATTGTTCAGCAGGACTCACTTTGGCTCTTACACGCTGTAAATGAGGTCATGCATTCAAAAGGGATCTAAATGCTGAGGCTCCTGAGCTAGGATTTGTGTTGTGCTGCTGACAGGCAGCATTTATGCCACTGTAGAAAAGTTCCCTGCAGATTAAAGTTACAGGAGCTGCTACAACCAGCTCCTGGGTGTATTTTTAAGCTGCATAATGTGCTGCTAGATATCCTTTGATTATAGCAGGGGTTGGGATTGGGTTGGAAGGACATGTCCGTGTGTGGATGTGCTGCACGAGTTGCAAATCTATTATTTTCAGCAGACACAGGGTTTTTCTTCATTGCTTTCTGAGCCAATCCAGCCTGGGCCCTGAACTGCAGCTCAGTGTGACACCATCTGGCAGCTCTGTGCTGATCCCGGACCTGTGTGAAAGCCACAAGTTTAAATTTGTGATGTTTTGGTTCATTTTAGCAAATATCCTCTTGAGATGTTGAAGCTGCAGGATAAATTTTCCTGCAAAACCTCCTAATATGCCTCAGTTCACTCATCCCCTACTCAGCATTAAGTGTAAGTGTGAAAAAAAAGAAGATAATTCCAGCTGGCAACATTTGGGTCTGAAGTTTGAGCATCCAGCAGCAGGATCTGGGCTGAGATCATTGGAATAGCAGCACCTCAGTTTCATAATAGTGGAATAATATTTCAGTTTAAACAGACAGGAGTGACTTACTTAAATTCATGTTTGGATCCTGAACATCCCAGAAGCCCTAGAGATATCTGGAAATAGATTTAGCCTACACCAGACCCCTGGAGTGTGTGAATATTGAGGTTATTATGACCCCTTTTGTTTTGCCATCTTGAAGCACATTTCCCTGTTCATTTTTCTTCAGGGTGCCCAGGATTTGGAGAGATATGGAGTTACTGGTAAAAGAGAGGTAAAACAAGGATTTTGTCTGGGTATCACACAGCCTGGAGGCCTCAGGAAATGAAATTATGACAAGGAGTATTTTGTCCTGGAGGCAAGGTGAAGGATCATGGGTGACCTCTGTCCTTACAGATCTGCTGCTCCTCTCCATATTATTTTCAATTCTATGGCAAAAGCACGTGTGTTCCTCGTGATGAGAGTGTTTACAAGAGCAGCATTTGTGATGCTGTAAAACCTGAGATTATTTAGTCTTCTAATTTTAGAACTGTTCCCTTCTCCCTTCCATGCAAACCTGGTGTTAGCAATTGCAAATTGGCTCCAGCTTCAACTCAGAGAATTTAAAACAGTATGAAACTGATTGTTAAAATAAGGAATTATTCTTTTCCTCTATGTTTCCTTTCATGCAGACATATTCTGCACTGTGGGCAGTAAGCACATCTCGGATTAAAGCTCCTCAAAAGGTCCCAGCTTCCACCTGAAGGAAATTTGGGGAAACACAAAAGGGGACTCATGAAGTAATGGTTTTGTCAGGAGAATTAATCCACAAACACCAGAGGTTTGTGTCCAAAAACGAGACAGTGGAGTCCTATTTACAGATCACAAACGGGACAGGACTGCTGTGGAAAGCGCCTCGAGCTGTTTTATTTTTCAGCATCAGTCTCATTGCATGGTTATGACAATGGGAAGATGCCAGCAGCTCACCTCCCAGGCAGCAGATCAAGAATTTAATGTTACAACTCACTTTATAAGCTTCTTGACCAATCACACAAAGCAAAAGCACGTTGACACTAGTTCTATCCAATCACTACAAGCACACGTACCTTTGGTTAAAACAATGCTTGCTTATTTCCAATGCAATACCTGCTTGTGAGCCTTAAAACACAATGCACAGAGCTCTATTAATTATCTTCAAACTTCCTAATATCTTGCTAGATAAACTTTTCTGCAGCTTAGAGAGCTATTCAGACAAGCATTAATACACAGACCATTGTTCTGTTTGTCCTTGCCTTTCTACAGTTTAGATAATTTTTCTGCTGACCTAACTCGTGGCTACTGCTTAGCTCCAATCACAGTTCTACTGTATCCGAGGCCTGCCTTTTGCAGCTTTCCCAAAACCCTCTAATTCTGTGGATCCCCACAATTCCCCCCGTGTTTATGGCCAGTTTCTGCAGAGTTCATTGTCAATTATTGCTTTGCTCTGGCACCATTCATTTCTTACCAGCCTGCAGTGGTGGGAACATGCTAAAGCCATTCCTGACTTTCTGGTGAGGATGTTTCCATTGCTGACACCTCAGTGGAGAAGCTTTGGCTCTGCTTCTTGTCTTCACCACCCCCTGTGCCCCTCACTCCACAGCAAACCTGCCTGCCCACACTTTTCCCTTTTTCTCCCTTTCACCTTCCTGTCCCAGTGCTGTTCATTTTCCTGGAACAAACCTTGCAGAGATAAAGCAGGCAGGAACAGCAGCTTTTGTTTGGGTGGGCCAGGGGAAAGCAGAGCTTTGCCGTGGCTGTGGCACACTCCTGGCTTTGGCAGTGACTTCCTGAGGGACTTCATCCTGCAGGGACCCCAATTAGCAGCACTTCAGCCCAATTTAGCTCCAGGCTGCTAAATTCCTGTCATGTAGCCTCTGAAAGGCCAGCCCCAGCCTGTCCTTGCTGGATTGGGTATGAGTGGGCACAGGAAAGGTGAACTGCTCTGTATTCTATTACTTATCCCCTTGGGCAGTGCAGTCTTCCCCTGTAAAGTTGAACTTTAAATATGATAGTTATTAAGGCTTGTCCAGGTTTGAGATTTAGCTCATATAAATTCTGACAGGAACAAATGGCTCTAAATTGTGACCAAATCTTTCTTCCTCCCCATTCTCTTGCCCTTCCAGGCCTGCTGCTCAAAGAGGAAACTGAATCAGAACAGCTCAGGAAGATAACCAGCTGCTTTAAAACGAAGTTATCCAGATCTCTCCCTAATAGCAGAAATTACTGCAACGTGCCATGCTGCAGCTGAGAGCAAGATGTTTGTGACAGATCCTTTTCTACCTGAAATTGGCTTTTAAAGCAGGCAGCAATGGAGGGGAGTGGAGCATGGCAAGCTGCATGCAGAGCTCAGGGGAGAGAGCACATAGTGGAATTCAGATTCCTGGGTCAAAGCTCCATCAGATAACACAAGAAATGGTGATGGAAAAGCAGGTGGACCAAGGCAGATCAGGGAAATGTGGTAGGAAGCTGCTGGGTCTGGGAATTAGATACCAGGAACGAGGGAGTGTCACAGACATGTTTTATGAAAAATCTTTTCTTTAGGATTTTTCTCTTGAGAAGCTTCAGAAACAAAATGCAAACAATGATTATCTGCTGCTGTGGAACGCAACAGGTGCATCTGTGGTTGGTCTCATGTGGTTGTTTGTAATTAATGGCCAATCACAGTCAGCTGCCTGGACTGTCTCAGTCAGTCACAAGCTTTTGTTGTTACTCTTTTTCTATTCGTAGCCAGCTTTCTGATAAAATCTTTTCTTCTATTCTTTTAGTATAGTTTTAATGCAATATATATCATAAAATAATAAATCAAGCCTTCTGAAACATGGAGTCAGATCCTCGTCTCTTCCCTCATCCTAAGGCCCCTGCAAACACCATCACAAGGGCGTCTGGGAATTATTTCTGATTTGAAGGGAAGAGCATTTCCCCACTTGCTCTTTCCCACCTTTTTCCTTTCCCCATTCATGCCAAAGAGCAGCAACTGTGGGTACTGCAAAATGGGATTAATGTAAGGTTTCCGTGGCTCAGAGAACTGCAGAGGCAATTGAGAACCAGGGCAGGGCTGGCAGTGTGATTTTTGGGGTAGGAGGGTGGCTGGGTAGAATTTTGGGATTTTAGAATGGGGGTTCAAGAGGCAAGATGGAGGAATCTGGGTATGTCATGTCCTTCTCCTTCTTGTCCTCCATCTTCTGCTGCTATGGTGACACTTCTGGATTGGTTTACAGTACAGACAGACTGTCTGACACAGGTGATAGGTATTAGGAAGTTATTGTAAATAAAGTACAGGTAGTTTTTAGTATAAAAAGCCAACACCACCCCAAGGGCAGGGACTGTGCCACAACCCGACCTGCTGGACAGAGCTCAGCAGGTCAGAGAAAGAATGGAATGGATAAGGGAAAATAAGCAACCTTGAACACCAGAGACAAGGAATCTCGACTTCTTCTCCAGTCATAGGGCTGGGAAAAAAGAGACGTTCTGATACCTCAGGAGCCATTTCAGCAACACAAAACCCGAGACCAACCCGTCCTGTGCCAAGTGATAAAAGCTCCTGCACATGGCTACACTGCTGTCTTTGCCCTTATGATGCCTTTCACAGAGGATCTGGAGACATTTTCCAGGCGTTGGTTAATTAATCTCCATAACATCCCCGTGAATGAGGTGACTTATCTGCTGTTTCACAGACGTGTGAGCTGAGGTTAAGTGACTTCCCTGAAGTTAAACAGAGAATTAGAGGGAAATGCTGAGAGGGAAATGAAGGGCCACAACTCTGTCAAACAGCCCTGCTCTCTCACCAGCACCCTGGCTGCCTTCCCTCTACACCCTGTCCTGCTGGACAGGAAAGTGGTGAAGTTCAAATATTTCTTGCAAAACATGAGCTCATTAGCAAGTGTTTTACCTGTAATTTCAACTCCTGAGACAGATATGTGAGTATTGTGGTAGATTGTGCGGTGTAAAACAGTGATTTCTTATTTAAGGCCAATTAAATCTTTCTCACGAGGGAGTAAAATTGAGTTTAAAGAGACCAACTGCATGTGTATATTCTGACATGAAAGCATTAACACCTCAAACTGAAACGTATTTTGTTTTGAAAGGCTTCCAGGTTTGCCAGTACAGGCTCTCTTGTTCCTGAGAGAAATTGATTTCCTACAAATGTTCAGCAGGATTTTTTTTATTATACTTCTCCCCCACCTCATCAGAAGAAGGAATTACTGGTTTTCTTCATATTTCAGCAGACATTCTGGAAGTCTGACAACACATGGTTTATATTTGCAACTTCTGACAAGCTGGGGGAAGGAAATAAGTATTCAATACCTGTATTGCCTGTCCAGATCAATAAATGCAACAGCAAGGGCGGCACTCCTGTAGAGAGCTGCAGTTATAGTTGCCACCTGCTTTTTGGCAAGTCCCTCCATTTACTGGCATGGAGCCCACTCATCTTTGAAATGCTCCAGCTGCTGCTGCTCCATTCTATTTTAATAAGGAGTTTAAAAAGCTCCAGCTGTTGCTGGAGAAGCAGCTCGGAGGAGATGATGAGCCTGACAGGCACAGCGTGGGCGACGGTGGCCTCACAAACCCACGGCGGCTCTGGTGATCAACGCTGACACGCTGGATTGGGCAGCTCTGATGGAAGCAATCTCCTGCCAGATGGTGGAAGAATGGAGAGGAGGGAAGGCAGAGGGGTGCTCCACCTGCAAACCCACCCAGGCTGGCACAGGGAGGCACATCCAGCTCCTCCATCCCATCTTTTGTCCATGGCAAACCCAGCACAGGTCACCGGTTCCTCTGCCACGAGGGGAAAAAAGCATCCAAGGCCTCATTCCAACCCACAACAAATCACCTTTGTTCTCCCAATTAATTTCCCCTCCTGCTCAGTGTGTGGCACGTGTGTAATTAGCTCCAGAAAGGCAGAAATGTTGTTTCAAAAAAGTGTTTGAAGCGTCCCAAAGAGGCATTGCAGCAGCAGGCTTTACCCAGTGTTCCTTTATCTCCATTCCCTCTCTAATTACCAACGAGCCTCCTTCTTTAATGCTGTTTTATGGAGCTCTTCTTCTCTTCCCTGTTGCTATTACAAAGTTGCTGATGTGGAAAAAAAATAAGGAGGGAAAGTGTCATGAGAAGAGTCATGGCAAACTGAGCTCACTTTGAAAAATCCCTGTTCAGAATTGAAGTGGAAGGTTGGGTTTTGGGGTTTTCCTTTTTTTTGTTTGTTTGTTTTTGTTTTTATTTCCTTTTTGTTGTTTTTGTTTGTTTGGTTTGGTTTGGTTTTTGCGGGTTTTTTTGTTTTGTTTTTTTGTTTGTTTTGCTGTGGTTTTGTTGTTGTTGTTGTTATTGTTGTTGTTGCTGTTTGGTTTTTTGGTGTTTTTTTTTTTTTTGTTTTTTGGCATGAAACCCCAAAACCCTGGGGGACAGGGGTGAATGAATTCTCAGCAGAAGAACATTGACTCTGCCATTCTTTCCTGGCTTTGCTTGGAAAGACAGGAGCAGCACGAAGGGTGGAACATCATCCCTCCTGATCACTTGTTCTGTCAGGAGTCAGTGCAGGTACAAATGCACAACATAAATTTGATTTTCTCTGCAATCAGAAATTGTACTCATCCCGTGTTTGTCAAGACAAAGTTTGAAATTCTGGTGGATATAGGGAGGCAGGAGGCTGTTATCACCCAGAAGTGAGATAACAGTGTGATCTGTGGCTCTTCAATGCATTCCCTGTCTCAACAGCCCTGGAGTTATGGCTCTTTCATATTCCAAGCTGTCACCTGAGCTGGGAGGAGGAGGAGGAGATCAGCAGCTCACCCATCCATCCCACCCCACTCATGGTGCCAGCTCTCCAGAATAAAGGATTTATTCCCTCACATCCTTCTGATCCTGCCTCATGGTTTTGATTTGTGCTGGGATAATAAAACACAAGAGGGTTTTTAATTTATTTTTTTTTTCAGAGGAACAAAGAGGTGATACAGGTTCTTGATTGGCTTGGAAAGAAGCTTGGAGCTGTCATTGCTTTTGTGGAAAATCCTTTCCTTAGGATTTTTCCTCCTGAGAAGCTGGGAGGCCTCAGGAACAAAATGTAAACAATGGTTATCTGCTGCTGTGGAATGCAACAGGTGCATCTGGGATTGGTCTCATGTGGTTGTTTCTAATTCATGGCCAATCACAGTCAGCTGGCTCGAACAGAGAGTCAAGCCACAAACCTTTTTATCATTCCTTCCTATTCTATTCTTAGCCAGCCTTCTGATGAAACCCTTTCTTCTATTCTTTTAGTATAGTTTTAATGTAATATATATCATAAAATAATAAATCAGCCTTCTGAAACATGGAGTCAGATCCTCATCTCTTCCCTCATCCTCAGACCCCTGTGAATACGGTCACACCCACTTCTCAGGAATTTGGGGGGCAGATTCCATATCCAACCCACAGCTGAGCTGAGCTGCTGAGCCTGGGAGCCACCCTGGGCTCCTGCCATCTGCTGAGGCCATCAGAGACTGACTGCAGGGGAGATGGGCACCTCATGGGCACCAGGAGCAGGGATCTGTGCACCAGGAGCAGATCTGAGCATCTCATGGGCACCAGGAGCAGGGATCTGAGCACTTAATGGGCACCAGGAGCAGATTGAGAATCAGGAGTAGGGATCTGAGCACCAGGAACAGGGATCTGAATACCAGGAGCAGATCTGAGCACCTAATGAACAACATGAGCAGGGATCTGAGCACCTAATGAGCACCAGGAGCAGATCTGAGCACCAGGACAGGGATCTGAGCACCTAATAAACAACATGAGCAGGGATCTGAGCACCAGGAACAGGAATCTGAGCACTTAATGAGCGCCAGAAGCAGATCCAAGCACCTAATGGGCACCAGGAGCAGGAGTCTGAGCAGCAGGAACAGGGATCTGAGCATCTCATGAGCACCAGGACAGGGATCTGAGCAGGGACCAGCAGGGATCTCAGCTGCATTTCAATTGCAGAGCTCCCTGAGCCTTCATTGCAGAGGGGACAGTGCCATCTACAGCCCCGACTCAGCCTGGCTGTGGAACTGGCTCAAAACCTGAGAGGATCTGGTGCATTTCTGGATTTAGAAACAGCCCCTGCTGTGGGCTCTGGTGCTGAGCACACTGCCAGTAAACCATGGACAGCACCACAACAGGCACACAGGCAACTCAGGAGTCACACTATCCCAACCCTAACCCTCCATGGTTTTGTGTCATTTTGGAGACTGTTTGACAGGGCTCATAGAAAATGCCATAGAAAAGGCATCCCAAGGGCAGCACAAAACTGAGACACCGTGGCTGCCTCCACAGCTTTTTCCTTGGGATCCCTAACCCTAGGCTGATTTACCTGCCTGGGGTTAGGGTTACACCTAGGGTTAGGGTTTTTAAAGCAGTGTCTTGGTTTGCAAAGCCAGGAGTCTGCTAAGGAAGGCAGGAGCCTCCCCTGAAACGGAGAATGTAAACCCTCCCCACCCCTCCCAATTGCTATAAATTTCAAATTAAGGGGCTCTCGGGCAAAAAATATGGGAGCAGGAAATAACAGTTCTTTAATAGGGAAGAAAAAATAAAAAGATAAAATAAACAATGCAGTACCCTAGACCAGCACTGCCAGAGTCAGAACCCAACCTGACACCCTGTGGGTCAGGCTGTTGGCAGCAGTCCCATTGGAAATGTGGCTCAGCCCTCCTGCAGTGTCAGGGGTGGTTCTGCTGGAGCAGGGATCCTGTAGAGAAGGATGGATTCTTCCTCTGAAGATCCAGGGGAAGAAGAGGCAGCTGCTGTTCCTCTGGGGAATCCCATGGAGAAAGCCGTGCTGGTGTCTCAGAACCTCTGGATTATATCTGGGTAGCAATGCTTGGCTCCTCCCTCTGGGCGGAGCATCTCACAATGGATGTTATAGTTCTTATCAGCCATGCAGGGACATTCCATAGCTGTTATCAGCAATGTCCCCTCCCGAGGGAGGAGTGATTGTGGTCACTCAAAGAGAGAGTGATCTTTGTCAAGTGGGCCATAAACCAGCCTAGGGTTAGGGATGGTCCCAAGGGAAAAGCTCTGGAGGCAGCCATGTGGTGGCAGTTTTTGATTCTAAACTCAAACAAACACTGTGGCTTTCTATAGCTAATTAATGAAACAGTGCTGTCCTAGGTGGTTTTAAAGGCTGTACACACATGTCATCCAGAGGAGAAATGGGTGAGATTTGCTCTGTTCATGTAACCTGGGAGGTTTCTGGGAGTTTTTTCCTGGGAGAGGAAGTTTGGCTCTGTTTTGTTCCAGAATTCAAGGTTAGGTTGGGTCTGGCCCATGTGATCCCTTCAGAAGAGAGTCAATTCCAGCAGCTACACCTGAGGAGCGGCAAAATCAAAGAAATGGCTAAAGGAAATCTGTGTGCTTTAAGTTTGCTCCTAAAAATCTGGACTAATTTCATTCTGTAATAGAAATGTAGCACCAGTCTGCTCAGGAAAAAAAACCCCAAAAAACAACATATTTCTGCTCCTGAGCCTATAGAAATATCTCCTGTGTTAGCAAGGATTTTGCCACTCAGTTGACAATTCAGTTGTAGGCAGTGGAGCACAGAGGGAATCAAATCAGATCACATCACCATAGGAGGAGGATTGAACATGGAAATGAGTAAGATGGACTGGTGTTTAAACAGCAAGAGATATTTGGGTGAAGATTAAAGGATTTTTAGCCATGAGTCCAAATTCCTTGGTTAAATAAAATATCTAGTGACATTTGTATAACAATTCTGGGGAATTACACTGTGTGTGTTCAGTTTGTGATAAAGTTTAACCTGCGGGATCTCCTACAAAGTACAAGAGCCATTTTCATCATTAAAAATTGACCTGCTTGACCTCTTCTCACTGGTTCTGGTCTTTGACCTTGGCATGCAGCATCCAAAGCCCAGAGAATCACAGGATCAGCATCATCCTTGAGGATGGCCAGGCTGGAGAGCTCCAGGATCACAAACCCACTGGGATTTCTGTGACTGAGCATCTGTGAGAGTTAAATTAAATCTGTCAGAGTTATTCTTTGGAGCACACTGAGGGGCAGCTGACTTCTCCAGGTACTTTCTAGTTTTCTATCTATTTTTTTTAATAACTTTTAAAAGTTTAAAGACTTTCTTTCTATTCTAAAGACGGAATTAGAGCTGAAACTCTGTTTATCTCCAAACAACAATTTTTCTACTCAGGCTCCGTTAATGCGTGCCAATCTTAATGTAAACAATTTATTTTTTTTTTCCTAGATAAACTCCCTCAGGAAAACTTTCTGCTTGATTTTTGAGGAGCTGCTCAGCTGCAATCATGCAGAATTCTCAGGGTTTCTATGACTGAGCATCTGTGAGAGTTAAATTAAACCTGTCAGACCTCATGGCAGAGTTATTCTTTGGAGCACACTGACTTCTCCAGGTACTTTCTAGTGTTTCTTTCTATTATTTTAAAGACAGAATTAGAGAAAAAAAAAAAAAAAAAAAAAAACAAACAAAACCAACAAACTAGAAAACCCCTGCTATGGTGAGTTTGTGGCTATTAATTGCCCCCACAACCAAAACAATCAGTTTTTGAGTCAGCTGGCGTTGTGTGGCCACACTTTTCCCATCTTTAAAGAAAATCCCCAGTAATTACACATTTCTGCTGTGCTCTGAGTGCTTGTTCAGCCACCACCCTGGAGCTGCAGATGCTGTTTGCAGTGCCCTGGGGTGCAGCATTTATCATCCCAGTCCTTGCAGTGAGGCCCTGAACCCTCCCTCGCTCTGAGAGCTGAAACTCTCTGTTTATCTCCAAACAACAATTTTTCTACTCAGGCTCAGTTAATGCATGCTGACCTTAGTGTAAACAATTTTTTTTCCCCCTAGATAAACTCCCTCTCAGGAAAACTTTCTGCTTAATTTTTGAGTAGTTGCTCAGCTGTAATTGTGCAGAATTCTCAGGGTTTTGAGCCGTGTGCCTCCTGCTGATGGCAGGCACTTTCATTTTGCCTTCATTTCTTCCACTTTGCTTGGGCAAGGCCACTTGAAGGACAGCTTTCTTCTCCTGCCATCCCTTTTTCCCATCCTGAGCATGAGAAACTGCAGAACTTTTGCAAAATGTCACAGTCCCTTTGCTCAGCAAAGCTCCCTTGGAAAACACACGGGTTTTGCTCTCAGGAGTGAACTACTTGTTTCTGTGGGTTTTGAGAGATGGCTGAAGGGAGATATTTCCATCCTTTTCTATAAATCAGTTAGAAAAAGACAAACTGAGCCTGACTCCTGCTCCTGCCTGGGCTGGGCACAGCCACAAAGGGGAAAGGGGAGAATGAGCGGAAAAGAGGAAAAGAGAAGAATGAGCAGAAAAAAGAGGAAAAAAGGAGAATGAGCAGAAAAAAAGAGGAGAATGAGCAGAAAAGAGGAAAAGAGGAGAATGAGCAGAAAAAAAAAGAGGAGAATGAGCAGAAAAAAGA
Source organism: Ammospiza nelsoni (assembly GCF_027579445.1). Classification (NCBI taxonomy): domain Eukaryota; kingdom Metazoa; phylum Chordata; class Aves; order Passeriformes; family Passerellidae; genus Ammospiza; species Ammospiza nelsoni. Next base: position 18,818,700 of record NC_080645.1, read on the forward strand.
GGAGAATGAGCAGAAAAGAGGAGAATGAGCAGAAAAAAGAGAAAAATAAGAGAATGAACAGAAAATAAGAGAATGAGCAGAAAAGAGGAAAAGAGGAGAATGAGCAGAAAAGAGGAGAGGAGAATGAGCAGGAAAAAGAGAAAAAGAGGAAAATGCACAGAAAAGAGGAAAAGAGGAGAATGAGTAGAAAAAAGAGGAGAATGAGCAGAAAAAAGAGAAAAATAAGAGAATGAACAGAAAATAAGAGAATGAGCAAAAAAGAGGAAAAAAGGAGAATGAGCAGAAAAGAGGAAAAGTGGAGAATGAGCAGAAAAAAAAAGAGGAGAATGAGCAGAAAAGAGGAGAGGAGAATGAGCAGGAAAAAGAGAAAAAGAGGAAAATGCACAGAAAAGAGGAAAAGAGGAGAATGAGTAGAAAAAAGAGGAGAATGAGCAGAAAAAAAAAGAGGAAAAGAGGAGAATGAGCAGCAATCCCTGGCAGCCTCAGGGGTTGACCCCAGGGTTTCTGTCCCCACACAGGCTGCTGGTGTCAGATCAGCTTGAAGAGATTTCATTGATGCCTGACAGCTTTTAACAGTCCAACACCTCCATCCTCCCTGTACAGCTCTGCATTCATCTGCTACTGATGTTAAATAATATTTTTTTTTTTCCCAGGTATAAAACATGGGGTTCCAATGGGCAAAAGCAGCAGGAAAAGCCAGTGAGGTGAGAACATTTGGGGATTAAACATGGCTGAGAGACATTTCAAATTCTAATCATGACTTTTTTCTCAAGTATTTGTTCTGCCCTATCAGCTAATACAGCAATGGTGAATGCATTAACATCCTGAAATTGAAGCAGAGATCAAGGGTATAGGGTATAAATTGGTTTTGGAGCATAACATTAAATAATCAAACCACGCTGGAGCAGCCTCTGTGACAAGATGACTTACATTTTTGGTGCTGCTTTTTAAATGTGATTATGCATTTTAATTGTTTAACTTCAGCCTGTGGAGTAGTTTCAAAGATGTTTTAAAATAACTCATGGCATGAAACGCCTCCTGGTTTTTAAATATGCCTTGGGTTCAATGAATTTGTTTTTAATTTTGTGTGATGTGTGAAGCAATGACTTTGTTCAGTGCTTTCAAGGGGGTGGAGCAGGGTTTTCTTAAACACTCTGGACTGGCGAGGCTACAAATGTGTAAAGACAGTAGAAATTTCCATTCAGTTTGTTGTTTTGTTACTCTGGAAGAACACAGGGCTACATAAATTTCATGTCTGGAAAAGCAAGGATCTTCAAGGGCAGATTGGGCAGGGCTTGGAGCACCCTGGGATAGTGGAAGTTGTCCCTGCCTGTCACCGTGATTTTTCTGAAAAATCCCTTCGCCAGGATTTCCTCTCCTGGGAGAATGAGAAGCCTCAGCTTTTCCATGTTTTGCTCCTCTGGAATGTGGTCTGCAGATTGTTTATCCAAACATCTGAGTTGTTTTTAATTAATGGCCAGTCACAGCCAGCTGTGTCGGACTCAGAGGAGTCAGTTATGAGCTTTCATTGTCGTTCCTTCCGAGCCTTCTGATGTATCCTTTCTCTTTCTTTAGAATAGTTTTAGTATATAATTTCTTTTAATATAACATCACAAAATAATAAATCAGCCTCCTGAGAACATGGAGTCAGATTCTCATCTCTCACCTCGTCCTGGGGACCTCACAACACCACACCTGCCCATGGCAGGGCTGGGATGAGCTTTGAGGTCACTTCAGCCCAAACCATCCTGGGATTCTGTGACTCTGGGAAGAGCTCTGGGACATAAAGGGACTTGTGGATAAGCAGGAAAAGGTGATGGGGTTGTGTTCCCACTCCTTCAGCCATTCACCTCATCCTGCCCCGTGACCGTGTTCACAGGGGGTTTTGGATTGGAGAAGAGACGAGGATCTGACTCCATGTTTCAGAAGGCTGATTTATTATTTTATGATATATATTATATTAAAACTATACTAAAAGAATAGAAGAAAGGATTTCATCAGAAGGCTGGCTAAGAATAGAACAGCAAAGAATGATAACAAAGGTTTGTGGCTTGGCTCTCTGTTCGAGCCAGCTCCCTGTGATTGGCCATGAATTAGAAACAACCACATGAGACCAATCCCAGATGCACCTGTTGCATCCCACAGCAGCAGATAACCATTGTTTACATTTTGTTTCTGAGGCCTCTCAGCTTCTCAGGAGGAAAAATCCTAAGGAAAGGATTTTCCATAAAAGATGTCTGTGACACTCCCCTCCAGGACTGGATCTCTCAAGCAAGGTCTGCACATTGCACAGATCTGTAAGCTGCAGGAACTTTTATATCTGTATCTAACTACAGGAACTTCATAAACAAAAATGTCAGCTCTGTAGCAAAACAGTGTAAAAGAGCACATTCTATTATCACATGCACATTTTTCAGAGAGGCAATTCCTGGTTAACCTTTCTGATTTCAGAATGTTTGTAAGAGGTTAGGTGTCTATTCTCATTCTTTATTTTCCTAATTTAATTTCATTAACTCTACATCAGAGTGAGAAAAACTATCTCAGCAAGCATTAGGTTTTTTCAAAACAGCAAGGCTTTAAGCCAGGGAGTGATTTGTGCGTGCTTTTCATTTTCTGAACTGTAAACCATCCTCAGTGCAATCCCCACAGCTCAGCAGTGTGTGGCTCCTTACAGCCCCAGCCTCTGACCCCACATTAAAGGTGGCTGAGTGATTCATCTGAGCAGTGCTGCTCCTCGCAGTGCCTGTGCCACTAGAAGGCACTCTCTGCTAGAAAGTCGGGAAAAGAGAAGATTTTCATTAAATAATTCCATGTGGGCACCTCCAGGAAAAGTGCAGGTTCAGGTTTAACGTCAGAGAAATGCTGGATACAGGCTCTGGCTGTGGTTACAGCTGCTTGCCAGCTAAATGGTAGAATTGACGTTATTTCCCTTTGGAGAGCAGTGCCAAGTGTGAAGGACTGAATTCCACGAGCTTTGAGGTCTGGGGGAAGGGCCAGTGAGTGACTCCAGCACTTGCCCAGGGCTTGGAGGACAGGCAGGTGACACCTGCAATTCCACAGGAACCTCTGGCAAACCAATTCCTTGTGCCTCAGCCACCTGAGGATGATGCCTCAGGTTTTGGCTTTTTATTTTTCACATTCTGTGCTGCTTTAGTGTGTGGGTCTGGGCTCACATCAGGGGATGCTGAGCTCTGTGCACAGAGCAGGGACACAAAACAATTCCTGCTCCAGCTGGGCACCAAGGACAAATGATCCAAATCTCAGCCCCAGAGCACAAACACCGTGGGCTGGAGAGAGAAAAACAAGCAGGGTGGGACTGCAGGGGCTAAAGCTGGAATGGGACAATGAACTGCAAGGTGCAAATGGAGCAGAGCTGATCCCAGGGACAGACCCCGGGAGCGCTCGAGCATTTTGGGGCCATTTTGGTTCATCCTGGGACCATTTTGGGGCCATTTTGGTTCATCCTGGGTTCATTTTGGGACCATTTTGGTTCATCCTGGGTTCATTTTGGGGCCATTTTGGTTCATCCTGGGTTCATTTTGGGACCATTTTGGTTCATCTTGGGTTCATTTTGGGGCCATTTTGGTTCATCTTGGGTGCAGCCCTGGCTGGGCTCTTGTGCTGCCCAAGGTGGAACCATTGAGGAGATCCTTTTAATAAATCCCTGCTTTATTCTGTAGCTCTGTCCAGCTTCTGTTCTAGCTCAGCCTTCCCAAGGTATCAAGGAAGGGAACCAAGGGGACTTTCCTGGGGTGTTAAGAGTCAATTTAAAGGAGGACAGGAAACATCAGATGGCACAAAGGCTCCCTGCCAAAACCAGAGAGGCAGATGGAGCCCAACAATTCCTCTGTCCCACAGCAGGCAGTGATGGGAGGGGATAGAATATAAGAAAATAAAGATAGTGTAGAAAGTAATCTCACCCCTAAGGAGTTGCAGCTGGGCCAATTATGAAAGATTAGGGACAGGCCTGACTTTAACAAGCCACAGGTGTAACCAATGAGAAGAAGATGCTATAAAAGAGTGGGGTGGTGTTGAGAGGGGAAATGGAGCCAGTTGGTTGCTTTGTGAGGAAGAAAGTGTTGGTGCTGTGAGGAGGTGCCCATGAGAAACACCAAGAAGAGCCAAAAGTGTGAAACTTTTGTGATAAGGAGGCAACAGCATGGAACCCCTGTGATAGGATGACAACACAGCGACACCTGCCTGGCCCTGAGGGAGCTGGGCTCGCCCTGTCCGAGGGGAGGCTCCAAGGCTGGCTCCTGCCTGGGGTCAGTGTCACAGGTCAGTGTCACAGGTCAGTGTACCACTGGCTCTCTCCAGCCTCATTCGGTGCCTGCACCAGATGCTGCTGGCTGAAAGCTGCAGTCTTATTTACTGTACGTTGCCTTTAGGGCAGAGATTAAATGAAAAATCCTCTTAAGGATATCACAGCTCTGGATCATTTATCAGTAGGCAGAAGTGTTTAAAATATGCTTTTATTAGAATGCTGTATAACATGCCTTTATAACATTCCTGTTATAAAGACAGAAATTAGGAAACCAGAAGAGATGAAACAGCAATGTCAAATTTATTTGAGCTGCAAGACACACAGGCCACACAGCTCCTGTGATATTTGACTTATTTCTCAGGTCTTAATTCCAAACCAGCATTGCTGTTAAAGATTGCCTGCACAATCTGTGGCTGAAGACTTGCATTAGGTCACTCCTAATTTCTGTCACAGGAAAGCACTGATTCTGTTTGCTATTCCCAATGCAGATCCTTGAAAGAGCCTTGTCCTAGGTTGGAAATGCACAATGTGGCCAGGGGTGTGTATTCTACTGCCATCTGTCAGAGGTGGGGCAGTTATCTCTGTTGATTGGGCACTTTCCACAACAAATCCTCCCTCCAGGAGATCTCTTCTGTTCATGGACCATTAATTATTAATTATCTTCTGTCCATGGCCAGTGAGTGTCCCTGCATGGCTGATCCAATCCCATCATCCCATGGGGATGATGCTCCGCCCAGGGGAGGAGCCAAGCATTCCTGCCTGGATACAATCTGAGCTTTGGGACACCACAGCAGCCTTTGCCCACTGCATTCCCAGAGGAAACCCAGGCCATCTCCAGCAGCCCTGGAGCTGCAGAGGAAAACTCCCCCCTTGTGCAGGATCCCTGCTGCAGCAGAGCCACAGCTGGCACTGCAGGAGGGCTGAGCCCCCACAGGATGGGGCTGGGACACCACCCTGACACACAGGGGGCAGGGACTGCTCTCACTCTGTCCGTAGTTTATTTGTTTGTACTATTACATTTGCATTTTTAATTTTCCTAATAAAGAACTGTTATTCCTACTCCCATCTTTACCTGAGAGCCCCTTAATTTCAAAATTATAATAATTCAGAGGGAGGGGGTTTGCATTTTCCATTTCAGGGGAGGCTCCTGCCTTCCTTAGCAGACACCTGGCTGTTCAAACCAAGACAAACATCTACAGCTGAAGAGGAGCTCTGAAGAGAAGCAGGGCTGGGAGAGGATGGCAATGGAAACCCAGAGTAGGTGCAGGGAAGAGCAGCTATAATCAGTCAAGTGTTACATTTATGAGGGAAAAATATCCCAACTGAACAATGACTGGAATCTTTCCAGTGACTGCAAAAATACAGTTGCTTCTTAAAGCTGAAATGATTTTCCTGAAAGTTATTCTGCCAGAATAAACTTGAGGAAAGCAGGGCTGCTGCTGCTGCACAGGGAGCACTGACCATGGGGGAACACAGCCAGATGAGGACTTATTATACATCATATATATAAGAGAATATACATGTATAAACATAATATCAAATTATTATCCACTTTAATATGCTTTCCTATATTCTAATTAATAATTAACTCTAATTGTTAGTTAGAATTATTAATTAGAATATAGGAAAGCACATTAAAGTGGATATTATTATAATAATATATATTATTATTACTATTTCTATATTATTATTACTATTTCTATTAGTAGAAATAGTAGTAATAATAATATTATTACTACTATTAACTAAAACCTAAAAATCATAATACTAAAAATTAAAATTATTACTAAAAGTAATTTATTACTAAAAAATAATAATAATACATTACTACTATTATCAATACTATTTTTAATTAATATTTTTCCTATATTCTAATCAGCTGCTGAAGTCCAGATCTGCCAGGGCACAAATCATCACCTTTTTATTATACAGAGCACCCCTGGATTTTTAGACTTTCCTGTGAGCAGCAGCTGTGCTGAAGTCTTTTTATAACTCACGACTAAATATAATCTCCCATATAATTATATTTTTATGCTAGATTGTGCTGTAACACACATGAGCTGGCTATTTGTTACCACATAACCATTTATTAGATTGTTGTTTTTTTTTTGAAATGACATTACAAAGGACCTAAGGCTGGTATTACAAGTATATATTGATACATTTCTCATGTTCACAAAATTCCCCCATTATTATGAGCTTTTATTACAGTGAGTTTGGAAAAATGACCTGTCATATTGCCTTCACAGCACTCAAGTGCTAATTTGGTGGCATTTAAGGAGCAGCTGAAGTGTGGTGCACCTGCAACTGCTGCCTGCCACTAGTGCTTGCTGAAATTTGCATTTGAAGCTGGAGGAGCATTGCAGTGATTGTCAGGAATGGCTGACATTGGTCATTTTTCTTCACAAGTGACAAGTCCAGACTCTCCCAAACACACCTTCCATGGCCAAAATATAATAAATACACACTCCATGCCCAAAGATGTGGGTGTGATTAGAAAAGCAAACAAAAAAAAAAATCAAATATTTTGAAGTTATTCTGAGAGAAGGCTTTAAAAATCTACCTGGAGTCTCTCATTTTTTGTTCATGTATCACTGCTTTGCTAGCAAGCTGCTGTGAGCAAGGCAGTGATTCCCACTGAAAACCCCACACAGACATTGCCACAACCCCTGTCCATCAATCCCACCCCTTTAATCCAGTTATGGATCAAAGGGACATGTTAAAAACCTTCAGTCCCACGGTGAGATTGCTCTGTGAGCAGTTCCTGGTGTCACAGCTGGGGTGGCAGTAGCTGCTCAGATGTCTCTCATGGTCAACCTGCATCTCCTTGATGCTCCAGGAACACCAGCAGCAGGAGAGATGGTTTTGATGTTCAGTGCCTCTTGTTTCCAAAAATCACCTTTATCACATGGATGAAAGACAACACAATCCTCAACTAGAGAGTGCCTGATGCTCAGAGCTACAATGAATGCAATTAATTAAGTTTCAATCTTGTGCTTCACTCCACAAACTCACAAGGCAAGGTTCCCATTTGGAGGGAGTCACAAAATGCTGAGCTATCAAACATGAAACATCTAGAAAAGTACAGGAAAGAGAAAAAAGTGACTCCACAAAAAAATACACCCAGGAGTTGAGATCCATAAGATCTGTGTTTTAATAACACAACCAAGTGATCCTCGTTACAAGAATTCAAAAAGTGAAATTACAGTACACAAAATCAAAAAAGAAACTACCCTACCCCAACTATACAATGTACATTAGGAATGCAAGCTCTGTAACAATATAAAAATGCTTTCACACACTGGAGTTGCAAAGAGCCATTTTTTAATTCCAAGGATTTGTAGAAAAAAAAGAAAAAGTAATCTTCCATGACTTATCTTGAGTTGTTGGCAACCTGTTGGGGAAAAAATAATAAGAAAGGAGATTACGGGGAATTAACAGAATTATGCTCATCAGAGATTTTCATTTGTGAGGTTCAGGCTATTGGAAATGACACTGAGGGCAACAAAGCCAGTAATAATTTGTGTTTTTAACAAGGTAACACAAAAATAGACACCTTAACAAGCAAGAACATATCTGTTCCAAACACAGGCCCACTGTAACACAGGGGCAAGTGGGCAATCAGAAAGAATAAGAAGAATAATATAATAGAATATATAATATAACAGAGCTTTACTGAAAGGTGAATTGCCTTCCTCCAGGGACATGGATTGCACAATGCCTGAGTGCCCTCCCACACAGGCAGCACCTGCAGCTTGGCAGCTGGCAGGGAGGCACTGCTGAGGAGGAATTTACAGCTGAGGGACTCCTCAGCAGCCCCTGGGGCTCCACCTGGGCAGTTGCTCCAAAACCTGAGTGCCTTTTCCATGGGGAAATCCCTCCTGGTGTCCACCCTGAGCCTGCCCTGGCCCAGCCTGGGGCCATTCTCTGGGAGCAGAGCCTGTCCCCTCCTGTCAGGGAGTTGTGTAGAGCCAGGAGAGACCCCCTGAGCCCCCTTTTCTCCAGGCTGAGCCCCCCCAGCAGCTCCTGGTGCTCCATTCCCTACCCTGGCCATGCTCTCTCCCTCTCTCTCTCTCAGAGCAGCCTCAAACCAAGGAGCAGCTCCCTCTGTGTGTCACAGCCAGCAATTCCAAAGGCCCAGTAATAATTTTGGCCCGTTCCAAAGCCAGGATTTACTTTAGCCCTTGTTGGAAGCCGGGGTCTTGTTCTCCCCCTCGAGCTCCTCCACGCCCGCCTGCATCATCAGGTCGGCGATGTTGCGCTCCAGGTCATCGATGCGGCAGCTCATGTCATCGACTGCCCGGGGGTCAAGGGACAACAGGGACACAGCAGGGACAGGGACAGCCCAGGGACAGCCCAGGGACAGCCCAGGGACAGCCCAGGGACACACAGCTCATGTCATCGACTGCCCGGGGGTCAAGGGACAACAGGGACACAGCAGGGACAGGGACAGCCCAGGGACACACAGCTCATGTCATCGATGGCCCGGGGGTCAAGGGACAACAGGGACACAACAGGGACAGGGACAGCCCAGGGACAACCCAGGGACAGGGAGAGCCCAGGGACAGCTCAGGGACACACAGCTCATGTCATCGACTGCCCAGGGGTCAAGGGACAACAGGGACAGGGATAGCCCAGGGACAGCAGCCTCAGCGGGGCCCTCAGAGCACCCTCAGCCCACCCTGGGCACTGCCAGGGTCAGCCACAGCCATGCCAGGCTCTCAGCACACTCACAGGGGCAATTCCTGATTCCCAAAATCCCATCCCACCCTGCTCTCCTCAGTCTGAGCCCATTCCCCCCTCCTGTCACTCCAATCCCATTTCACTTCAGGCCACAGTTAAACCACCCTGAACTTTCACTTTTCCAGCTGAATATTCCCAGCTCTGCCAGCCTTTCCTCCAGCAGAGCTGCTCCATCCTCTGATCAGCCTGGAGCCTCCTCTGGTCCCTCCATTCCAGCCCCAGCACTGAAGTGATAACATTCCCCACTTCAAACCTCTCTTACAAACCCCACTGGCCAACAGACTCGGTGACACTTGCAATCCTGCCCCCATGTGAGTTTAGAAAAGGATATTTCTTCCAATGATTTGGTCAGACATGGTTTGAAACTTGTCCTGCATTTGCTGGAGCAATGTCTGCACCTAATGGAAAGGGATAAAAAAAGAAATGGTTTGTTTCCTTCAGAGGCTGTTACCCGATCTCATGTAACAACTACATTGATCTTTCACTGCTAAACTCAAACCCCTGCAGTACAGTTATACCTAGAGCTAAAAATGCTACTTAAATATACGTATAACGTGGTGTTACAGGAAATATTTGTAAGATTTAAAACCCGGCCGCCTTCCCAGCCAGGACCAAAGTCAGGACAGCACCTCCATGATCCTATTAATGTCCATGGCCCTGGTAACGTCCATTTCCCTGTCACTATCCACGGCCCTGGTAATGTCCGTGGCCCCGTTAATGCCCATGGCCCTGTTGATATCCATGGCCCCGTCAACCACAGGGGGATTCTGTGAGGTCACAGAACGGGCTGTGATGAGGGCCCCCTCTCCTTCCACACCCTGCATGACCAGCGACCCCTCCCGTGGAGCAGCTGGTCTATCCAAGCCCCCTCCAGAAGCGGCTTTTCCCTCCTCGCCCGGGCCCCCGCAGCCCCCGCAGCCCGGCCCGGGCCTCACCACGGCCGTCAGGTCCTGGACGCTCTTGGGGTCGGTCTCGGCCATGGTGGCTCCGGCGGCGGCTCCACTTCCGGGCCGCGCCCCGCCGCTTCCGCCAGCTCTCGCGAGAGCGCCCGCGCCGCGGCATTGTGGGAAATGTAGTCCCCAGGCCATCCCCAGTAGTCCCCAGAGCGGCACAATTAAAAATTTTCATTATTTCTACATTTCGGCTGAAAATTGTGCTGTTCTCTTATTAATTAAGCTTCTGTCTTCTATTGGTTATTGCTGTATGAGAGTGGTGCTAAATCATTCTATGTAAAGAGCTTCTCTAAGGACTATGCATTTTTGTTTGAATGACAGCTGTTGTCTCTGTTTAATATGTACGATTAGGTTCCTGAAGTCCTCATTTCTTTGCACAAAGAAAAATTAATTATTTATTTTAATAAATAATAAATTTGGAATTTTATTATCTATTAATAATTTTTATTATTTAAAATTATTATTTATTTTATATAATAATTTATTCATTATTTATTTTATTACTTTTTGCTTTGTTTTTTACTACTTTTTGTTTTGTTTTACTTCTTTTACTACTTTTGTTTTATTACATTTTTATTTTATTACTTTTGTGTTATTTCTTTTGGGTTGTTGTGGGTTTTGTTTTGGTTTTGGTTTTGGTTTTGGTTTTGTTTTTTTAATGCACAATATTAAAATATTCCTTTATTTTACTTCTTGCTTTCTTCTGGAGGAGCAGTTAAATTAAGCTTAGGTAGGTCTTATCTCTTGAATGCTAACAATCTACCCAGAATTAAATGAAAATTTAAAGGATGACATTTCATGAGTATCTCTTCTAGAATCCATTGGCATTTCTGCTGCTTTGCTAGACAAAGCTGGATGATTTGATTATAAATACTTCATGTGTGGAGGAGAATGGGTAATTATTCTCTGTGCCTGCTCCATTAAGATTTTTTCCCCTCTTGTTAATTTTCTGCTCTGAGCAGTTGAGTGGAGCTCAGTGGTGCTGGGGCAGCACAAAAGCAATTTTTGCAGGGTACCTGCAGCATGCCAGAGCCAGGGCAATCCATCAGGCTGCCTGCAGCACTATTGATGGGCTCTGGGATGGAGTTTGACTGGAAAGATGAAGAGGAAATTAAGTATAACAGAGTGATAATGGAATGATCAATGCTGCTGGCTGCAGACTTGGTGTGTGCACTGGAAAGGAAGAGTTTTGCGCTGAAGAGGAAGATTTGTGCACTAAAAAGAAAGATTTGTGCACTAAAAAGAAAGATTTGTGCACTGAAAAGGAAGGTTTATGCCCTGAAGAGTTGTGCCCTGAAAAGGAAGATTTGTGCCCTGAAAGGGAATGTCCAGTATCTGTGCAATGTGGAGTGAGGGGATGAGCCTGGTGGGAAATGCCGTCATGGTGGGGCAGGGTGAACACTGGGGCTTTGCTGACAGAGCAGGGAAATAAAGAAGGATGGGATGATGTCCCACATTGTCTCTTTCAAGAGAGCAGAAACAGTTCTGGGGTTTGTCATGGAATTCCCTTTCCTCAGTAACCACAGTTCTGTTTTCTCTCACAAACGCTGAGTGTAAAGATGGGATTTTGGAGAAGTCCTTTTCCTCTAGCATTTGAGTGCCCTGGGCTGTGAACCAGAAACCTCTTGCCATAAAAACTCCCTTTTTTTGTTATTCAAAGTCTAATTTCCATGGAAAAAATTGGGATATTTATCCCAACAGGTTGGGATAAAGATTTTCTTTTTAATGGGACATCTCTAGAAGGAGTCTTTACCCAATAGGTGAACCAGAAACCTGTTTTCATAAAAAGTCTTTTCTTGTTATTAAAAGTTGCCATAAAAACTCATTTTTGGTTATTAAAAGTCTGATTTCCATGGGGAAAAAGTCATCAGGTTGGGACAAGGATTTTCTTTTTAATGGGACTCTCTGCAGAAGGAATCTTCACTCAATAAGTGAATCAGAAACTTGCCATAAAAACTCTTTTTTTGTTATTAAAAGTTGCCACAAAAACTCTTTTTTTGTTATTAAAAGTCTGATTTCTATGGGAAAAAAAGTCATCAATTTGGGACAAGGATTTTCTTTTTAATGGGACTCTCTGTAGAAGGAGCCTTCACTCAATAAATGAACCAGAAACCTGTTGTTATAAAAACTCTTTTTTTGTTATTAAAAGCTTGATTTCCTTGGGAAAAAGTCATCAGTTTGGGACAAGGATTTTCTTTTTAATGGGACTCTCTGTAAAAGGAGCCTTCACTCAATAAATGAACCAGAAACCTGTTGTCAAAAACCCTTTTTTGTTATTAAAAGTCTGATTTCCATGGAAAAAATCATCAGTTTGGGACAAGGATTTTCTCTTTAATGGGACTCTCTGTAGAAGGAGCCTTCACTCAATAAATGAACCAGAAACCTGTTGTCAAAACCCCTTTTTTGTTATTAAAAGTCTGATTTCCATGGAAAAAATCATCAGTTTGGGACAAGGATTTTCTCTTTAATGGGACTCTCTGTAGAAGGAGCCTTCACTCAATAAATGAACCAGAAACCTGTTGTCAAAACCCCTTTTTTGTTATTAAAAGTCTGATTTCCATGGAAAAAAATCATCAGTTTGGGACAAGGATTTTCTTTTTAATGGGACTCTCTGTAGAAGGAATCTTCACTCAGTAGGAAAAACTGTGCTGAGTATTACAGCCCTCAGAGTCATCCACCATGAAACTTTTTGGTCATAAATGTTCCTAAAAACTGATCCTGGCAGGAAAACCTCTGTGTCCCACCTTGGGAGCCCTCCACAGCCTGTAGGACTGCTCTCTGTGGCAGACAGGGCTGCAAAATTCCCTTTGGGCAACGCCTTTTGGAATTTTGGATGGTTTTAATGGCTCCCACAAGGGAAAAGGAGACTTCTGAGTGTCTGATTGCTTGCAGGATGTGGCATTTATTATTTATCCTGCATGCTTTTGTTGCTGCTTGCTGCTAAACATCCTCATCCTCGTGGGTTCCAGGGCTTTTATAGGATGTCAAGTTCCCAGGAAGTCATTATGGGATTCATCAGGGATCTCCATCTCTTTCCCATCCTTCCATGCACACAGGAGCCTCGGTGTCCCCTCAGTGTTTTATTTTGACTTGTTGCAAAGCCCAAGGGATGGATTTCTGCCCTCTGGAGTTTCCACCACAGCCACTGAGGTCTTTATGGACAGCATCTGATGCACCCTCTGCAATGTTTTCAGCTGCTTTCCTCAGCGAGATCAGATTGTGAACCAGATAATGGGATTGCTTTATCCCAATCATATGGTTTAAAATATCTTGTGGGGTCAAAATTTCATTATTTTAATCTTCCATTGACCATTAAATGAACCCTTGCAATTCCCTGTGGCTTTTCTAGAAAACTAAATTGCTTAGCAGTGGCTTGTACCAAATCTTTTTATAACATCCTTGAAGAGTCAGGAGCTTTCTAAGAGAAGATCTCCTTCTAAAACTCCTTTCCCACACAGTAAACTTTTATTTCTTAGCATTACTGGCCATTCAGATGCTGTGTCATTTACCTTTGTTTTCTGTTTAATGCTTAGCTGAGTTTTAAGCTATTCACAGGGCAATCAGCATTTTGGCTTTACATTTTTGTAGATAAATTGTACAGAAAGTTTAATTAACTAATTATGTACTCACAGTGAGTCATAACAGCCTGGTAATTCAGAACTGCAGCAGTCTGACCATCACCAGAGTAATTCTCTTTGTGCTTTAGGGGATGCCAATCCCTACATTGGTGCTCTGAAATTGGCAGTTTTGGCCAAAACAGGAAGGTTTTAATTGATATTTTGGGGAACCATTTGAATATGGAAGCCAGCCACCAGTTTCAGAGATGATTAGGGTTTTGAAAGCCTGGGATGAGCAGGAATTTTTCAGAAATTGGGCATTCAGAGAGGAGCTGTCTGAGCAAGGGTGTCTCATGAAGCTCCTCACCATCTCTGCCCTCCTTGTGCTGTGTTTTCAACCCACTGTGAATAAATTTCAGTCCCCCAGCACACGACTGCATGGATCTTTATTAGTTGCATTCAAAATTAGAGTGGTTGGGGATTTTCTTCTTTTCCCTCTATTTTTGTGAAAGGTTATTTGTAAGTGAGTTCATTTTCAAACTGGATGCAACCTGAGCCAGAACTCTGGAGTGTTTACTCCACAAATCTGGATTTGGTCAAACTCTTTATTTCCTATCTTCAAACCCCTGGTTTTCCCCATCCCTTCCCCTCTGGAAGCATCAACAGCAGTTAATAAAAACCTCCCAGAGCTGGGCTAATGATCCCTTCAAAATGAGCAGGGAATAAATTACAGCAGGAACCACACTAGGTAGGTGACATGATTTAACTGAGTCCCTGAAGAATTAGTCTGGTGATTATGGGAAGTGTCTTTTTAAATGAGGCAATTTGAAATTAAGTCTCTTTTCCATATCTACTCAGCACAGTCCATTGTTCAGAGCCCGTGGCTCAGGTTGGTATCTGATGTTTGAAGCAGCTTTGCCCAGAGTGTCTCCTGATGAGTTTAAAGTAATCTCAGACCCTTTCATTCCTGAATGCTACACTTGCAATGAGATTGGGCAGCAGAGTGGTTAAGGTGAGTTTTTCCATTGCTAAAAAAGGTACTGCTGTATAATTCAGAACTTCTCAACAGAGAAAATGATTTAAAAGACTGGAAGGCTGAAAATAATCCGCCTTGAGGGACTGCCTGCTGTCCAGAGCATGGACCCCAGCTCCTGCAAGCTGCAATTCCCTTTGCATTCTGATATTCCCCAAGGATTCTCCCAGATCAGGAGCTGCTGGGGAGCAGAAATGCAGGGAGAGCCTGGACACTGTGCTCTGTGCAGCTCAGCCAGGCAAAGCAGAGCAGTGGCACTGAAACAGCAGGAGATTCATGATTCCAGATTGTCAGGGATCTGCCTTTACACTCTCCTGAGAGAAATCATTAGGGATCCACTGAAATCTCCCATTTATCAAAGAAAATTCAGATGGCTGGGACATTGAGGGGGGCTGGGTCATGGTTGCTGCCAGGCACAGAAATGTTCTGAGTGGGTGAGGGGGTGAAAAGCTGGATTTTTTAAAATAATAATAATAATAATAATAATAATAATAATAATAATAATAATAATAATAATAATAATAATAATAATAATAATAAAGTATTATTAGTAATGATATTAATTTTTGTTGTTATTATTACTATTGTTATTATTACTATTATTACTGATGTTGTGTGGCGGTGTTCACAGGGTTTTTTGGATTTGGGAAGAGACAAAGGATCTGACTCCATGTTTCAGAAGGCTGATTTATTATTTTATGATATATATTACATTAGAACTATACTAAAAGAATAGAAGAAAAGGTTTCATCAGAAGGCTGGCTAAGAATAGAATAACAAAGGTTTGTGGCTCGGGCTCTCTGTCTGAGCCAGCTGACTGTGATTGGCCATTAATTACAAACATCCAATATGGGCCAATCGCAGCTGCACCTGTTGCATTCCACAGCAGCAGATAATCAATGTTTACATTTTGTTCCTGAGGCCTCCCAGCTTCTCAGGAGGAAAAACCCTAAGGAAAGGATTTTTCATAAAAGATGTCTGCGACAGATGTTGTTGTTTTTATCTGTCAAAGATGGTGAAAAAGACCCAGATTTTCCAGGAAAGTATCCATGCTAAGTGCTGTCTGCCTCTTGAATCTCAGCATGAATTCAGGACCAATCTTCATGCTCCTGCTTGGGAAAACTCAAAATTGTCTGAGCTCTGTCAGCCATTCCAAACTGGAATTTTTTGCTTCTGCAGCTGACTGAAGCCAGCTCCTCTTTGTGCACTGGATGTGCCCAAGGGGAGGAGGGAAAGCTGGAGCTGCACAGTGCTGAGGTTCCAGGGAAATTGCACTGCCCACTCCAAGCACACAGAATTATCACAAACCATTAAATGCTTTTCCCTTCTGCTGCACTCTTTGTGTCCAACCTGTCATGGCAATCTTGCTCTGGAGCTTGAGTGAACCTCAGCCCCTGGTTCTCATCCTCTGCAGGGAGTTTCCAGCTTGGCAGCCAGAAATCAGGCAGCACACAACAAAAATCCTATCTTGAGTTCCAAACATTGGCTCTACAAATTGCACTTGTATGTAAAATAAAGCGATTTATAACCATTGGCAGTGGGTAGGACGCTGCAGTGATGGGCTGGATGTGTTTGGCAGCTGCCTTCCAAAGGAACAATCCTGCTCCATGATCCTGTGCCAGATAAACCTGCTAATCTTCCAGAATCAGGTAGATCAGGTCTAAATTCTGGGTTTAGCCATTTTAATCTGGAATGAAATACATGCATAGAAACTGTAAATTGGTTTGTCTGGCTCAGGTTTCTCTTGTTAGAAGGCTGCTTATCAGAAATAATAAATCCATGCTCTTTTTGTCTTCTGAAACACTGACAAGGTATAATTATATCATGATTTATTTTACAACATCAAGACCAGGACTTGAAATATTTACTCAGGAAAAAATTAGAAACCACAGAGAGTAATCAATCACTCACAAGTAGAGATGAAATTCCTTCTGTGTCCATTTGGCAGAGTGAGTACAGAATAACCCTGTTATTGGGACCTCTGACAGAGGCAAAGAATAAAATTCAGCATTTTTGATTTCAATGCCCTTTCAGGCTGAGCCTTATTAATGCACCTCATCCTGAGTAACAGTCACAAACTCTAGTCCAGGCTTTTAATCCCAAAAACACAAGGGGTTAGTGGGAACAGCAACAATTTTGGGCCCAAATAACTGAGTTATATGGCAGGTTGTTGATTTTTGTTTTATTTTTTTAATAGTCAGATCCACTCCAAAAGCCTCCAGTTGTGTAAGATTGAGTTTAGGTTTTGGTGGAGGGATGTGCCACTGATTTTTTCCGATGATATTTCCTTCTCCAAGCCCTCCTGGGCACTCCTGATGGATTTCTGTCCTCTTGGGAGTGTTTTCAGATCCCAACCAGCAAGCAGAAAAACTTCTTATGGCATTTACCTGTGAGGGGAGACAAAAGTATATTAGAAATCCTCAATGCTTCCAGGGTAAAAAAGTGCCAACCACGGAGCTGTAATGGATGGGAACCAAGCTGATTCCAGAAAGAACAATCAGTCTGCCTCTGACAGAATTATCCCTGTTTTCCAGCCTGAATTTTCAAGTAACTGTAGTATGCAGAAAAATTATTTTTCATATCTAATTTATGTTCACTAAAAGGATCATAAAATTCTCCAGGTTCTGCTTCTCCCAGTTTCCAGCTGTCTCAGGAAGACTAAGAATTGCCACCATAACTCTAACTCCTGATGTGTGTTTAGTTATCAAAACACTTTGTTACAACAACATTAATAGTCAATTCTTCAGCTCCTTTATTCCAGGGAATGGTGAGCTCAAAAATATAAAATACAACGGAATTGGTGCCAAACTAATTGATGATTTAATGAAAATTGAAGTAATTTGGCGGGCAGATGAGCAGACTGAATCACAGAATGAGGTCAACTGCTGGGATGGAAATATTCCTGTTCCATAATTTCATCATTTCAGTGGGGTTGGTTTGTAGCCTGTTAAAAATGAGATGTGGTTTTGTCACAGTTCCTGTCCCCTCAAAAGGAGCTGCACAGAGCCACCTCAGACAGTTCATTTCAGAAGTCATTCACCAAATCTGAGTTTGGTTTTATTTATTTCATTGGGGTTATGCTGGTTTCCATCAGCTGGGGATATAATAGCCATTTCCTTGGATTTCCCACCAACTCCTGCAAATCCCATAGTGAATGTCAATAAAACTTTGTGACTCTGTGGGTTTTGAGTTGTGCTGTGTGTGGAAGGACTCTCAGCCTCATCTACCAAATACAAGCAGGTGCATTTTGGCCAAAACAGCCTGGAAATGGTGCTGTTGATATATTTGATTTTGAAATTGAACATGCACTGAAATTAGAATGTTGCACTGAAATTAGAATGTTGCAATTTGAACAGCTCTACCTCCTGATTTGAGTTCTGTTAGGAACCTTATTTTCCAATGGAAATAAACTCCAATTCTGCCATTTTGTCCAGACTGCCGGAGATATTAACACTCCAAACTGGCTGTTTGCAAATAGGAATATCTGCTAAATTCTTCCTCACAGGTTTTGGGGTGTTTTTTTTTTCCTCACTCCAGAGAAACATTTTCCAAATTTCCCTTCCAGCATGAGCTCTGTCATCTCACTGCAGGTCAAATGTAATCTGTCCTTGCCTCTCTTTCCCTAAGAAATTCATTAGGGAGCCATAGAAGAGCTGATAATTAGCTGTGAGGGACTTGCAGCAGATGTTAAATATTGTAGCACTGATAGTTTTGTACTCTGAGATCTGAAATGCTGGAAGCCTCATTCATTACTGAGCAATGGTTACTCTCATTTTCATGGGCTGGCTAGAGGAATTTAGGAGATGAGTTAGCAAGTGAATATATGAGCTGATTAATAAAAATTCCACTCCAGCCTAAAGGATGCTGAATTTAGAGCCAGCTCAGACTCTCAATTGTTTATGCAATGATGCTTCAACACCAACCTGAAGCTGCAAATCCAGGAGGGCTCCCCTGGGCTCCCTGAGCACTGATTTGGGTCGTGTTCCTCAAAAAGAGCTACAAGGCAGCAGCAAGTCAGGAACCACAGGGGAAATGCAGGAGATGGAGAGCAAAGCCAAAAACAGATAAAAGGAACAAGGTCTGGTTCCTTTTTTCTTTGTTTTAAGCCTTTTCCCCTTATTTTAAACCTTTTCCCCTTATTTTAAACCTTTTCCCCTTGTTTTAAGCCTTTTCCCCTTGTTTTAAGGCTGTTGTAATTTGCCTGATCTCGTTGAGAGGAACATTTCACGTGCTTTATTTTTGGATAAGCAATATTAACATTTTTCTCTTTCAGGTTACATTTGGAGCCCTGGTTGCTGAGAATTTTAAACTTTCTGTGCTGGCAGGCACTGAACCACAAGAGAACACTGCATTGACCTGAGGCCATGGAGAAGCTTCCAAAATGGAATGATGGCACTGGGATTGTGGGTGTGGGGTTTGGATAGAAGTGTGTGATATCACAGGGTGGGAAACTTGGAGTTTAAGGTTTAGAATATAGTAATTTAGATAAAGCAAAATGGAAGTTTTGGGGTGAAGGCTGCTCCTTCTTCTTCACCTTCTTCTCCATGAGTTTGGGTGGTTTTGTGTAATTGGACAGAAAAATCCACACTGTGGGCCATGGGTGGTTGGCTTTTGGGTTAAAAGTAAATATAATTTAAGTGTCATTTCTTAATTAGACAGTTTATCCTTTAAAGGCCTTGTAGAGAGAGAGATGGGGCTCCATTTTTAGTTTGTTAAAGAGCTATAGAACTCAAAGTTTGTGAGATTAGATAATAATATAGATACTATAATAAAATATAATATATAAATATATATAATTGTTTATATTACATATATTCTATATTAGTATATATTTATTAATTATATATAATATTTGTATATTACAATTATATTCTTTCTATATCAGAATTATATATTTCTATATTATATATCTCTATTATAGATATTATATTATATATATTATATATTATTAATGTAATATGATGTGATATGATGTAATATAATATAATATAATATAATATAATATAATATAATATAATATAATATAATATAATATAATATAATGTAATGTAATGTAATATAATATAATATAATATAATATAATATAATATGTTGTGATATTATATATATTGTTTATATTATATCTATTCTATATTAGTATCTATTTATAAATTATATATACTTGTATATTACAATTATATTCTTTCTATATCAGAATTATATATTTCTATATTATATATCTCTATTATAGATATTTTTATATATTATATCTATTATATATTATATATCTAATATATAGATAATATAATATAGATAAGACCTAACAAACATCTGAATGCAAACAGGAAATAATGTCTCACACATTAAACCTTGGCAAAAAAGAAGCAAAGACTCCCTCAGGTTCCCACAACATGGTTTGCCAGCCTGTGCTGAGTCCCAGGCTCCAGGGACAGAGTTGCGTGCTGCCAGACTGACAGGGAATATTGAAATTAATCAATTCAGGAAGTCAAAGCTGGTTCTGGAGCTGGAGGGGAGCCCCAAACCCCCATTTCTGAGCATCCTCTTCCTCACAGGTCACTGCATCCCTGCCAGAGCACGCAGTGCCAGCTGCTGGGGCAGAGCCTGCCCTGGGCAAGGTCTCAGCTCCCTCCCCAGTCCCTCCCTCTGGGATTATTTTTGCTCCCCAGGAAGGGCCTGGCCCATGCATGGCCATTAGCATCCCTAATTTGAGCAGCCTCATCTGTTTAATTGGGATTTCAGCAGAACAGGGAGCCTGGGGGCATGGAAGACATCGCTCAGACATGAATTGCAAATGTTTTAAAGCTTCCCTCTCTCCCCTGGGTGAAACCTTCCAAGGGCTCTGCTCTTTGTGCTGCTCCCATTCCAGGCTGCTCTCCTGCTCTTGGACAAAGTTTCTTCCTGTGCAGAGAGCATTTAATGGATGTATATGAGATCTACTTCATGTGTGCCATCTCTCTGTCATACAGCAGCATAACAAACATTTCTCAGAGCTGCTATAGGTATTTGTGAATTTCAAAGGCTGTTTTAGACCATTTTCAGGACTTTCTGCATGAGCTGAGTGCTAAACTCATGGGATTCTTTTTGTTGAGAGCTGTCAAAAGTCCCTTAAGCACTGGACCAAAATCTTTTGCACCTTTACAAAGTCCAAAACCTACGCCACCTTCCAAAACCTTAAACATTTAGTAGGAGTTTCTCTGTTTTATGCAACTAAGAACTGTGTTTATAATGTCACTTTTACCTGTTTATCAGTCCTAAATACCACTTAGATTTTGTAGGAATTTCTCTGCGTTTTATGCTACTAAGAACTGTATTAATCAATGTCACTTTTACCTGTTTATCAGTCCTAAATGCAACTGATATTGCAATAGAGAACTTGGTGGGAGATGCTGCTGAAAATGTATAAAAAATAAAATGCAAACCTAATGCAGGATTGTGCTGGGAGGTTGGCTCTATGCTCACCATCTTTCTCATATAAAAAAAACCTTAACATTTTCTAAGAATCTTGCTAAATTATGGTTTCTCATAGCATTTTGCCAGTGGTTTGCTGACACCCCTTAAACTCTGCAAACCCCTTCAAACAAAACCTTTTCCAGTTGTGCCTGATCACTGATGCAACCAGAGAGTTCCCTAATTTATAGAAAGAAGAAAAATTATTATTATT
The DNA here is from genome assembly GCF_027579445.1 of Ammospiza nelsoni. Classification (NCBI taxonomy): domain Eukaryota; kingdom Metazoa; phylum Chordata; class Aves; order Passeriformes; family Passerellidae; genus Ammospiza; species Ammospiza nelsoni. Next base: position 18,839,911 of record NC_080645.1, read on the forward strand.
ATTATTATTATTATTATTATTATTATTATTATTATTATTATTATTATTATTATTAGTGCTGACTTGTCAAAAAAATAACAACTTGATCTGTACACACAGTTTTTAGAAAATGAATTATTCTGGAAGAGGTAGATGAGAAAATATTGCTGTTTAAAAAAATGTCACCTTACCAGCTTTGAGGACCTGGGAATCCTTTTTCCTGAAAAAGAAACGAAGCATCTCGTCCTACTTTCCTAGAGATTAGCTTTTGTTTAATCTTCCAATCTTCTGGCATCCTGAACCACTGACTACTCTAATAACAACTCACTACTTAATCCTTATGAAACATGTAGTGATAATGCCTAAGAAACAATTGCTGTTTTACTTTTAGCTGCCAGCTAAAAGCTTGAGCTAAACTTTCTGCTTTTATACAAAAGAAAAAGTGAAGGATTTTTTCCTTATTTTTCCCCTATAAATTCTCTACTTATATATTCTAATTTTATAAATATAATATAATATAATTTTATATGTATATATTATATCTATAATAAATAAATATTATATCTATAATAAATATACATTATATAAAATATATATTAAAATTATATATAATATATAAAATATATAAATATAGAGATAACAAAAAATAATATATATATTGATAAAATATAAATAATTATATATATATATATGACACTTGAGGTTGAGGTGTTTTTTGCTGTGCTGGCTGGCAGGAGGGCAAAAAACCCCATTTTTTCTGTAGAGAATTCAGGCTGGAGGAAATGAGCTGGGTTTTCTCTCTCAATCTTTCAACTTAACCAGTTTCTCTTGTGTTATTTGTTGGCTGAGGGATTCATTCCTTCTGAGTGTTTCAAGAAATCATTGCATACAAGTTATCTCTGCCCTGAGACAAAAAGGCTTTAATTAATTAGGCTTGAATGATCTGAATGGAGAGGAAAAGCAGGCCTGGGGTCCAGTGTGCTGAGAGCTGCCCAATATCTTATCTTGGTAGCTGAACTCAGTCCCTGTCCCTTCCAATCCCATTTACAGCTTTTGTTTCAAGAAGAGCCCTGGGTTCTGAATGTGCCTGATGCCACCTGGGTGGGAGCTGGAGTAGGTGGTGCCTTGGGGTAAATCATGCTTTGGGTAGTGAGTTTTACCCCTGAACTCTGGCATCCATTTGGGATTTAACCCATCCATTTGGGATTTAACCCATTCATTTGGGATTTAACCCATTCATTTGGGATTTAACCCATCCATTTGGGATTTAACCCATTCATTTGGGATTTAACCCATCCATTTGGGATTTAACCCATCCATTTGGGATTTAACCCATTCATTTGGGATTTAACCCATCCATTTGGGATTTAACCCATCCATTTGGGATTTAACGCCTCCACGTGCAGCTGAAGGCAAACACTGCAGGCAGCTGATGTTCTGTGGGTGATATATGGAATAAACACACCTGGCTCTGAATTTAGCTCAGTTTGTTAGAGCATGGTGCTAAAAATGCAAAGAGTGTGGGTTTGATCCCCATTCACTTCAGAGCTGGACTCCTTGTAGGTCCCCTGTGATACAAATTTTAAACATTTTTTCTTTCTTCCCTTAACAGCAGGATCCATTCCTGCCCTCTGGGTAAACCTGAATAAAATTTAACATTAATTTGCAATCTTGCCTTCATGCTAAGCTACCCAAAGTCTTTTATTGTTCATTTCACAGCTCTCAGAGCCTCAGCACCTGTAAAATCTCAGCCTGGTGAAGGATGTCTCTTGTTAGAAATGAGTGCAATGCTCTGCTGAGCTTGGAAATGTGCTCAGGTTTCTGTGCCTTCTGCTGCTTTGTCAGGCAAAGGAGCTCAGAGATTTGTTCTGGCTTCTGCTGGGGACCATGCAGAGCAAAGCTCAGGTGAAAGGAGGTTACAGGAGGGGAGAAATGAACATAAAGGCACAACAAAGGCCTTGAGGTCATTCTGGTGTTGATGCCTGGTGAAGGCTGACCTAGAGCAGAGAGTAGATGGAGATAAAGAATAAAGTAGGGATTTATTCAGAGGCCTCAATGGATCCACCTTGGGCAGCACAACCCAAAATGGTCACAAAATGGACAATTGGTCATGGGGTCTCACGTTTTTAACTTTTGGTCCATTTGCACCTTGCAGTTCATTGTCCCATTCCACCTTCAGCCCCTGCAGTCCCACCCTGCTTGTTTTTCTCTCTCCAGCCCACGGTGTTTGTGCTCCTGGGCTGAGATTTGGATCATTTGTCCTTGGTGCCCAGCTGGAGCAGGAATTGTTTTGTCTCCCTGCTAAAGCAGTATAGAATCTGAAAAATATCAAAGCTCAACCTGAGGCATCAGTGTAAACCTGAGCATTTGGATTACCAGAGGATTCCAGCTGGGGACTAAGAAAGCAGAAAAGCTCAAGTTGCATTTGTTGTAAGTGTTGTTGGAAAGCAACATGTAATGATAGGACAAGGAGGAATGGCTTTAAACTGAGAGAGGGGAGATTGAGATTAGATTAAGGAATAAAATCTCCCCTGAGAGGGTCTGTAAGAGAGCTGGAACACAACCCCTGGAGAGTGAGCACATCATCCATCCATCCTTGTGTGCTTCACTTGCTTGGGGGGCTGGAGGAGTGGGAGAAAATCCTCAGCACTGCTGAGCTCCTGTTGGCTCAGCCCCAGAGCTCGGCTCCTGTGCTCACACTGGGGGACATTTGGAGCCTCTGTGATAATTCCTCAGACATTCCCTGCAGCCTGAAAAAGTCTGGGATAGAGGGGGGCAAGGCCAAGGTACAGAGGTTTCCAGATGTGCAGCTGCAGGGTGGGGAAAGGGAAAGGGAAAGGAAAGAAGGGAAAGGGAAAAAGGAAAAGGAAAAGGAAAAGGAAAAGGAAAAGGAAAAGGAAAAGGAAAAGGAAAAGGAAAAGGAAAAGGAAAAGGAAAAGGAAAAGGAAAAGGAAAGAAAAAGAAAGGGGAAAGGAAAATAATTATGTCAATTCTATCTGTGGAAACCCATGAGCTAGAAATTGTTGTATTTTGTTGTTTCTTCTGAGCAAACCCACAGGTTCCATGAGGAAAATCCCCCATTAGTGCACATCCCCCTATACCTGCTTCCCTGCATGCAAACACAGGACCTTGGGAGAATTTCCTTGGATGGACTGGATGGATTTTGGCAGAGTTGAGCCCTGTGCAGTATTAACTTTATAAGCTACTTGATTTACCCACCACATTTTACAAGAAGAAAGCTTCCCAAACTATTACCAGCTTGATTATTCAGCAGAAAATCAGTTATGAGAAATGAGTGCTGTACCTGCCTCGTTCAGTGTGCTGGTCCAGGGCTTTTTGGCTGTGTTTTCTTGCTCTCTGAATAAAACAGGAGGATCACATAAATATTGGCAGTCCTCAGTGGTGCTTTTTAGCCAGAGCTGAGCCAGCAAACAGCTCTGTCTGTGCCAATTTCTCTCTCAGACTGAATGTGCCCTTGAGGAGCAGGTTCAGCACCTCTTTGTAGTTATAAATGGAATATATTGTCTCATACACAGGGACACAACTTTTACCTAATGGTTTACAGGTTGGGATATTCTTTGCTTCTGGTGGACCCTTTTACTCTTTGTTGGAAACAGAACAAATCAAGAATTCCTTGGAGTTTTTTATTCCTCTTTCCCACCAGAATCAACCATCCTGGAAATCTCTGAAGACCTTGTGAAATTCCCTCCCTTTTGGAAATGGAAGTGTTTGAGATTGTTCTGTGTAATCATTAGATAGATGCAGTCAGTATGGTTTGTAAAATTACACTATAAGATAAAAATGGAATGCAAAGGCTTGAGGCTGTGTCTGGGTTTGCAAATCTCGTGAACAGCTTGCAGGACTCGCAGACCAACAAAACTTGTGAGCCTGGAGAGTTGATCTTGGTGGTAAAAGAAAGGTTAATCTTGATTCAGCTCCCTGATTGATGCTTTTTACATTTCAGAATCCCTCAGGGGAGGATGAGTATGGGAATAAATCACCCAGACTCCATTTTCTTCATGGGGGAAAAAGCCCATTCTTTATTCACAAAACTCCTTTTATCCAGTTTTACAGACCTGGTGTGGGACTCCAACTGGTCAGGAGCTTTCTTGCCAATCACTTTATTGGTCAGTAACAAATTGTTATTCTGCATTGATTGGTCACTCAAACTCTCAGTGTGTACCTGCAGGGAAAGTTGTTAGTGAGAGATAGTTTTCATTTTTCTATCTCAGGTGTAAAACCAGTTTATACAGGTGTCAGTTGTTTTTTACCCAGGATAGATTGTTATGTTAATGAACTGCTCACACCAGGATTGCTTCCACACGGGAACCTGCACAGTGCCAGCTTGACAAGGCCAGCACTGATTCTAGGAGAGCAGGCCTGATTTTATGAAGGTTTTCTTTCTGATTTTTCTACCTTAGTGCAGCAGCTGAGGAAGCAGTGAACACACAGCAGCAATGTCAGGGTGCTCACAGCTCCTCCTACACTGGACTGAGCTGAACTGAACTTTGGATTTCAGGAGGACACAGATTTACCCCACATCTGAGCTGCTCTTCTTCCTCTCTCTGTTGCCCCACACTGAGATAGGGCAAGCAAGGAGAAGCGTCTATCACAATCTGTGCTACTTGGATAAAATGAAGTATAGTCAAATATAAAATTTAACTACCTTATCATAATATTTAGTTGCACTCTTTAGAGATCTCAGTGTGCTGGGTTATTGAATCTCTGTAGAGTTTCAAAAAGCTGGAAGCACTTAGCACAGGGATTATCCCAGAACCTGCAAAAATGGGCCTTTAATTTGCTGTTATTTCAATAAATAGGATTAAAGCCCAGCAAATTTATCTACTGACATATTTTTGCTCTTTTGGGAGATAATTTGAAACTTATTTTTCTTCTATGTAGTGTTTTCTTCAATAACCTTGCCCTAAAGATTAATTTCTGTGTATTTTCATTGCTGTTTTGTGTTGGGGGTTTTTTTAATCCCACTTGTGTAATAACACAGAAAAATGGACTCTTGTTACAGTTTTATTCAGAAATGCATCATTTCTGGAGTTTTAAATTCTGTTGGAACATTCCTCAAACTCTGAATCCCTTATGGGATAAATCTCTTTGACCTTCAGTTTTCCTCAGATATCTTTTTATCAGCATGAAATGAGTTTAATTTGTTTAAGCATGCATACTCACACCCTAATGAGCTGATAGCGTTATCTTGATCAGTTCTGGAAATGACTGCTCTAAATCCTGCCAGCCTCATTCAAGGTATGAACCCTTGGATCTGGCTTGGAATTACAGATGAAGTGTATGGTTTCACCCTCTCTTTCCTAAAAATATCCTCTAAAAATCATAGTAATTGTGCTGGAGGAATGTATCCATGAATCTTTGCTGAAGTGTGTAATAGTTTTTCCTTTAATCATGAGCTCGTAGCTTTTTGTCTCTCAGAACCTTTGAAATTTCCTGGACTTTGTTGCCTTTGAGCTGAGCTGATTTTCTGTGAAATTCTGCTATAAAAGTCTCTCAGAGGTAGAAGAGCTCTGATTAATTTAGTGTGGAGCAAGAGAGCTCAGGAATCTTCGGGACAGTCAGGTGAAAGTAAAACATCAGACCAATGAAAACACAAATGATTTGGAAAATCAGATCCTCCAGGCATAAATTTAGGATTGTTACCTGCTTTGTTGCTCTGGTGAAGACAGTTCAAAACCAGGGATTTTGCAAATGAAACTTTAATTAGAAAATTTTAGTGTCTATTTTCTTAAATGAGAGTGCAACGCCCTCAAAGGGCAGTACAAGAGCTGTTGGTTGAAGAACATAAAAGCACTTTCTTCATTTTATTAATATTCTTTATTCATGAGTGCAACCCAATTATCTTTAGCATTTCTCACACATTACCTTTAAGGGGTTGAATTTTAATAAGAAATTTCTTCAACTTTGTGAGCAAAGGAACAATTCCTGCTGTGGGCAGGTGAAAACAAGAGAAGCCATGGAACTGGGGAGGGATTTAATCTGTGTCCTGTCTGCCTGGGTGCAAAGTTAAACCAAAGGGTGGAACACCAGCAAATGCTCCTGCACTTTGTGTGAAATAAAGTGAAACATCCTTGGGTTCTCACAGAGGCTTCACTGCCCTCGAGTTCAACACTAATTGTTCCTCATCTGCTTGAGCTTCAGGCAGCAGGAAAATTCTGTATTGGTCCATTTGTTCTTACTGAGAACAGCCTCTTGGAAGCTGATGGAATTATTTTGAAGAATCTGAAACAAAACCTGTTGGCTCATCTGGTTGGTTAATATCTGGCTGAACATTAGAACTGGAAAGAAAAAAAGACATTTTGGGAGACATTATGGCTTAATTATATGCATGTCTGGAGTTCTGTGCTAATATATTAAGTCCTAAATGACTTTTTAAAGCAAAATTTGCCAGGTATGAAGCAATAGAGCTTTTCATTAAAATCTGAAGTGTTGTTTCAGGATGATTATGTTTTATTATTGATGGTATAACAGGCTGTAACTTTCAGAGGAGAAACACCTGAAGGGTCTTCTACAGCCCTTCCCTTTTAGATAAGTGCTTCATTTTTACATCTGCTGTAGTTATGGCAGGAATGGAGTATGAAAATAATGAAATCTGAGTTGCATTTTTATCCCTCTTGCTGAATCTGCTGGAATAATCTGCTAAAATGCTCCTTAGTGCTGCTAATCCAGGCTTGGGTTGTTGTGTGAGCTCATGGGATGCTGTTCTGGTTGCAGATCTTACAGTGCCCAAGCTTTGGGTCAGGCTCTTCCCCCCTCTGTGAGCATTTCCCTGGAATAAGGGAACTACAGGAACATGAAAATTTGGGGGAAATAAGTTTTTTAAGAGCTGTCTTCTGCCAGAAGTGAAATGATAGAGACAGGAGCACAGGAGGAGGGGAAACACCTCCAGTCTTTCCTTTGCCTTTTTCATGTGAACATAATTTTAATCATCCAGGAACAAACCAGAGTTACCCAGAGCATTAGGTTTCATCCTAATATTGCAAATTAAGAACTGCCCAGCAGATCTGCAGCCTGTTCCTCAGGGCTTTGCTGGGTGTTGTGCCATGGCTGGCGCTCAGGGAAGGGGGAAAAGCCCCATTGCTACCAAAACAAAAAGTTCACAGGAAGGAATTCAACACTTTCAGTGAAATGGGCTGGAATATCTTCATTTTACCATGCAGAAACTGGATTGCACTTAGAAAATATGACTTTTATATCAGCCCTTTATCAGTTTTAACTTCAATACGTGGCTAATAATTTATTACTTGTAGAAGTAAAAACTGGGAATGTGCTGTACTTCTTCCTCTCCTTGACCTTTTAGGTTTTCATCATTATTTATAGGTTACTGCAATGTATTAAAATAATTTTCTGAACCAAAAAAAGAAGGAGAAAATCTTTCATGGGGAAAAAAACCAAAAGGGACATGCTGAGTGTAATTTCTGTCAGCAGATGTGCCTAATTGATCAAAATAACTGCACACCAGTGTTTGGGTGTGTTTGAAATAAAATTGTTGACCACTGCAAGTTTTAAATAGTTCTGCTATAATTAATGCTTGGCATATGCAGTCCAGTCCCTGAATTCTTTTACAATTTGCTCCTAAAATAAAACACTGTTCCCTCAATGAATTTGTGGCTTAATCAACCTGGTAACTTTACGTTAGTGGCTGATGGAAAGACAGGTGAAAAGCAAATTTCAGGAGTTCTAATAGTAGGCTGAAATAATAAAATACAGAAGCAATGAAATTAAAGGAAGTTAATTAGTGGGATAATAACATGTCTCTCTTATGTAATGCTTCTGTGCCAGAGGAAGTGGTGAAAGTCACAGAGGAGAAACAGCTGGAGGAGAGCTGGGAGGCACCAGGGCTGCAGAGAGAGCTGGAACAGGCTGCAGAACCCCTGGGGAAACCAGAGTTAGGTCAGAACAAAGGTCTCAGTCCCTCGTTGGGATTTCAACATCACAGAAAATTTGCATTCAGCCCCTGATCAAAAGCCATTCTCTGTGGTTTAGGTCCAGGTGGGAGCATCCTGTGTTGTGCTCTCACAGGATTCCCACAGGCTGGGTTGAAATTCCTGATTTCCCCCAAAAAGCAGCAAGATGGGCGTTTTTGCAGGTTCCTACAACACCAGGAGGTGTTGCTGTGCCAGAGCACGAATTAAAAGCTTCAAGAGGGCTGCAGTGCATGGGTGAGGGCTGCACAACGTGGATCCCCTGGGTGATGGGTGCTGTCCCTCTGCTGTTTCTGGGATGTAGGACCAGGGGAAAGGCTTTGAAGTCAGGGGAGATGGGTGCCAGGCAGCTCAACTGCTCTTTTAATTAAATCTGGTTAGGAAATGATTCGATCTTGGCAACAACAGGATCTGCTAATTGTAACTGCTTGTTCTGAATGTGTTACTCACTTGAGTTACACCGGCACTAAATGTTCCTCCTAACATATTTTTCCCTCCCCTGTAACACCATGAATCATGCAGGACTTATTTTCTGTGAGAGCTGGTGCAGCCCAGACCCAGCTATTAGAGGAGATTTAAGTCAAAATCAGAAATATGAGTGATGGTCCAAATTCAGCTGGACATTCAAACACTCAGCTCCTGTCAAGCACTGGTGTTTGTTTGTTTGTTTGTTTGTTTGAACTCTGTGATTCAGCACATTCTTGGGTTATGTTATGGAATTTACACAGGGTTAAACACTAGAGCGAGTCAGGGTTTGGATTTCTGTCACTGTCCACAGTCCCAGCTACATCACAGAACCTGTTGGACCTGGAGCTGTTACAAGCACTTGAGCAGTAAAACCTCCAATATTTCACCAGATATCTACGTTTTTATAACCATGTGCTGGCTAATTTTGTGTGTAACCATGTTGAACTAACTTCTGATCAAATATGGAAATTGTTACTAGGAAAAGCAAATCAGCTGCCCCACCTGATTGTTTGTGTCCCCAAAGTGTGTGTCAATGGGAGAAGTGGTTTTTTATTTTTAAGGCTTCAGCAATTCTGCATCACTTTCTGTGTCCCAGCAGCCACCAGTGATCAGGAGCTAGCACTGGATTTGGCACTGCCAGGCCAGAGGGGCAGAATCTCCAGAGAAATGCAGGTGAATCACCATGCACAGGACCCTGGAGAGGACAGGACCCTGGAGAGGTTTGCTTCATAGTCCAGACCAGGATTTTGTCTGATTTATCATCTCACTGGACCCACTGTAGAGAATTGCCAGAAAAAAAAATTGTGAAAAATAAAAAATCAGATGGACCTATGCATAAACCAGCAGAAATTGCATATTTAATGGGACAAATGTAAATGCCTGTCATCTAAAGCCAACTTATTCCTCTTGTTGGAACATCCCCCTGAATAATCCCCTGCAGTTTCTCTGCTTTGAATCATAAGGTCAATAGCAAGATAAACCCAAGAGATTAATTCCAGTCACGCCATGCCAGTGGTGCCAACAACTGTGCTTTTCTCCACTCCAGCTGTGCAGGAGGGAGGGGAGCAGCTCCTGCAGAAGGCTGGGTTTCATGTCCAGCTGGAAGATGTGGCAGTGCCTGAAGGTGTCCCCAGGCTCCCAATGTCCCCAGGCTGGGCAGGAGGGGTCCGTGCCCAAAGCTGGCCCTGGGGAATGTTCACTCACTGAGCTCTGCCCCATCACAAGGGCATGGGGACCTTGGCAAGTTTTAAGAAAATGGAGTAATGAAAGCTGGGAATCTGATTAAAAACTAATTTAGGCCTTGCTTAATCTCAATGTTTAAATACATTGCCAAAATTCAGGGTGTCAGAGCCCTGTTGGGGATCAGGGGGGCTCTCACTGGGGCCATGAACACTCAGGTGTGAGCACACCTGGCCTCTGGGACCTGCATGGAACTCACTGAGCACCTTCACACCATCCAAAGGCTCAAATTGTACATAACCATCCATTCTGTCCTTAAAGGAGCATTGCTGACCTCTGCAAAGCCCTGTTAATTCCTTCTTGCTGTCCCAAAAGGGGCATCTTCCATTTCCATCAGAAAATGACTCCCATTGCCTCTCTGGCAATCATTCCCCTCATTCTTCACTATTTAAACCTTTGGAGTCTTCTTAGAAGAAGAATTTTCACATTTTCAGAAGCCAATTTTCACATTTTCTACAAGCCTATTTTTTATCTTTCTTCCAGAGAAACCACCATTCAACACAAAATATAACACCAAGGCTTTTTTGATATGGTCAGTAAGCTTGGGCTTTTTTTTTTTTTTATTCCTCATTTTTTATTTTAAATAATTATATGAAAAAGAAGTTTGAAGACTTTTGCTGTCTAGTATGATATGTTTACAGTCTGCAAACCACAACTGCATTTCAAGCAAATGCTCTTGCAAACAGTGTTTTATACAAAGCAGTGCAATTTGTTAGGTACAGATTGATCATCTGGCTACAGGCAAACTTTGAAAGCTGTCACATACAGCAGTTTTATTTTTATTTTAAGCTTGTTACTGGCTTTAAATACAGAATTTGGATTTGTGTCTGTATGCCTGGTGGATGAGCTGTGGATAACCACACTGGTGTGTAGCCCTAAAAGAATGTGTCCTAACGCCTGGCTCAGGAAATTCATTGCAAGAACACTGGAAACTCAAAGGCAAATGAAATAACAAGTGTGTTTGTGCCAACAGAAGCTGTTTGTTTCTCATTCAGTGTTAGGTATTCAGCAAGATGCATGAGTGGTAGAGACAAAGTTTATTCTTAGTAGTCATAGAGAAGAATGAGCATTTATCACTGAATAAACTCTGGCTTTTTTACATTCTCCCAACCTCCAGCTCCACGGGGATTTTTTGGAGCTGGCTTTGTTGGGTTGGCTGCTGCTTATACCTATGCTAGGAGAGAGGATAGCACTGTAACCTGTGCTGCTGTTTTAATTTGTGTATTTTGCTGATGTACACATGTGCACATTTCTGTCTGTGGTTTTGGGAACGGCCCAGACCAGGCTCAGACCCCTGTGTAGATGTGTTTGATGGTGTCTCCAGGCCCAGGTCCCCATGTAGAGGTGTTTGATGTGGTTTCAGGCTCAGTTCCCTGTGTAGATGTATTTGTTATGGATACTAGGCTCACTAACCTGTGTAGATGTGTTTGATGGGGGAGGCCTGGCCTAGGTTCCTGTGTAGATCTGTTTGAGGGGAATATCAGGCCCAGGTCCCCATGTAGATGTGTTTGATGTAGTCTCCAGGCCCAGGTCACTGTGTAGATGGCCCAGGTCACTATGTAGATGTGTTTGATGGGGTCTCCAGGCTCAGGTCCCCATGTAGATGTGTTTGATGGGGTCTCCAGGCCCAGGTCCCCATGTAGATGTGTTTGATGGGGTCTCCAGGCCCAGGTCCCTGTGTAGATGTGTTTGATGGGGTCTCCAGGCCCAGGTCCCCGTGTAGGTGTGTTTGATGGGAGACACCAAGCCGAGTTCCCTGTGTAGGGGTGTTTGATATGGTCTCCAGGCTCAGTTCCCTGTGTAGATGTATTTGATAGGATCTCCAGGCCCAGGTAGGTATCTGTGCAGATATATTTGATGTGGTTCCCAGCTCAGTTCCCTGTGCAGATGTATTTGATGTGGTCCCAGGCTCAGTTTCCCATGTAGATGTATTTGATGGGGCAGGCCTGGCCCAGTTCCCCATGTAGATGTGTTTGAGGAGAACACCAGGCCCAGTTCCCTGTGCAGATGTGTTTGATATGGTCTCTAGGCTCAGTTCCCTGTGTAGATGTATTTGATGGGGGAGGCCTGTCCCTCCAGGATCAGGCTGTCCGTCTCGTTGAAGGTGTCACTTTCCCCAGCGCGGTTGGCACTCTTGGCTCGGCTCAGCCGCGACTGCAACCGCTCGTGCTCCTTGCGCAGCTCAGAGTAGGAGTGGGAGAAGGTGTGGAATATGGAGGTGGCGGGGAAGGACATGATGAGGATCCCGCTGAGGATGCTGCTCAGAGCCACCATCTGGCCCGGCACGCTCCGCGGCACCATGTCCCCGTAGCCCACGGTGGTCATGGAGATGATGGCCCACCAGTAGGAGGCGGGGATGCTGGTGAATTCCAGCACCCTGCCTGACTCATTCTCAGCCAGGTACACCAGGGGGGAGAAGAGGGTGACGGCCACGCACAGGAAGAGCAGCAGCAGCCCGAACTCCCGCGTGCACTTGCGCACGGTGAGGCCCAGGGTCTGCAGGCCCAGCGAGTGGCGGGCAAGGCGCATGACGTACAGGATCCTCAAGGCACGTAAAACCCGTAGCACCAGGCCCACCTTCTCCAGGTACGTGTTGCTGCTCGGCCTGTCCTCCTCCTCGCTGGAGTCGTCCTCAGAGAAGATGAGGGAGGCGTAGTAAGGGGAAATGGCCAAGAAGTCGATGATGTTCAGGGGTCCTTTGAAGAACTGACACTTGCTCCTGGCCTGGATGAAGCGGAGGCAGAACTCCAGGGAGAACCAAGCAACGCAGATAGTCTCGATGACGAAGATGTAATAGCACTTCTGGGAACACTCACCCTGCCACAAAACAGAGAGGGAAATAAACAAAAGAACAGTCTGTGAGCCGGCATCCAAAAATGCTGAGGGAGAGGCAATATGGATCTGCCTGAGTCACTGGCAGCAGAGATAAACAAAACCAGCTCACAGGTAGTGTGGCAGCTGTCCTTCAGTTCCACAGAGAATATTGAGCACACAAAATAGCTGAACAAACAGCTCATTTGCCTCATTGGTCAGGCCTCATTGTCAGGTAGGCCATGAGGTCTACCTGCCTCATTTTACCCTGTTGCTTCTTCCAACTACTACAATGAAACCCATCTATGTATAAAGTCCTGGCATGTAGGCTGTAAGTTCTGAATGTCACAGACAGGTAGAAAAAATTATAAAAGAGAGGCCTCATAAAATCAGGCATGCCCTATTAAATTAATAGGGCTGTCACTTCTAAATGCAGCTAAATACTTTGTGAAAGCATCTTGAAAATGAGAGTTCTTTAACACAACAATCTATTTCTAGGGTGAAAAACAAGTGCACCTGTATAAACAATAGGATCTGTCCCATGAGAATCAGTGAAGAAAATATGTAAACAATTCAAGAATAGAGAGATTTGATGGACAAGGAAAATACCTTTTACTAACCAATACAGTAATTGACAAGAAAGTTATAAACAAATTAAAGTTGCCCACGAGGTCTGTAAAAACTGTATAAAATGAGTTGTGTGAATGAAATATTGGCTTTTCCCACATGAAGAAAATGGAATCACGGCAGACTTTTTACAACACCCAATATTTCCCACTTTCTGCTGCGCTTGGGAGTAACAAGTCTTTTTGTGTTACAGAATTGGCCAGCAGAGGTTCCCCCTCAGGAGTGAGTTTTACCCTGCCCAACCCTCAGAACAATTTAGCTCTGTAGCAGCATTTGGGGATTTCTCCTTTCTGCACAGCAAGCTGCTGAGTTCATATTTTACCCCTAAAATGAAACACCACAGAAGCTTCATCAGCCCTGCCAGGGCTCTGCATGCAGGGTCAGGCTGTGGCTCCATTTGCAGTCAGGGCTGGAGCACGCTGATGTTTGCAGAGCTGCTGACTGGGCTCGATGAGATTGCCTGCAATCAGCAGTTGTGTTTTGCAGTGCTCACTCTCTCTGAGCCCTGAATTATTTGTACAAAGCAGCCTGGACTCTGCAAACCTGCCTCTGGTCACCCCAGTGATGGGGCCTCTGAATTATTCATTGCTCCCATCAAGATTTATTTAATTTTTTGTTAGCTGGGCTGAATTTCCAGTACATCTGTTATTTATTTGCCTTTAGACATTTGCAGGTGACATTGCTCTCAGATCATCATGGGGTTTTCCCTATTCCTTCCTTAGGAAATACAAGAAATTTTATTTAACCTGGTTAAAACTTGCTGGTTTTTTAAACCTGGAAGGTTTAACCATTAAGATGTAGGCTTTTGAACTGAGCATGAAATTTCAAGGTGTAGCAATGTAGAGACTGCTTGGGAGATTTTTAATTCTTGCCACCCTCAGTAACTTCAGTATTCCCTATGGAAATTTATATTTACTTACTGAAGGCAATTTATGCTGTCAGCATAATGAGAACATGCTCATTGCCTTCACATGGGGAGATGGATTTCATCCCAAGAGTTTGCATGTGAATGTTTTATATAATAGGAACATTTGTATATATTATGGAATGCACCTGACTTGATTTATATAGAATATCCCTCTCTAATGTCAGTCACTTCAAACATTCTTCATCCTTTTGAATACCCTGGTCAAAAGCAGCAAATATTGAAATAAGAGGGGATAGGGAAGGAAATATCAAGCACCAAAGCCAATTTCTGTTTCTCCCAGTAGTTTTGAGGATTTTTACAGCTCAGTGTTTTACGTTGCTCTCAGAACTGTTGTCCAAAGAACAGGCAGAACACTCTGACTTCAAAGTTCTGTTCTCACCAAAATACTGATGCTCCTGTGTCAGTGGGAGATTTCAAAATTTTTTTTGCCACCACATTCCCATTAGTTACTTTCAGTATGGCCCAAATATTCTGATCCATGAAAGCCATTTTGCCTAAATGGCAGAAAAAGAAATCTCTGTGCCACAGCAACTTCTGCACAATTCCTCTTTCTGAACAAACCAGTCACATTTGGATATTCTAATGCTCAACACCTGCCACCACAAACCACAAAAAACTCCCTCCCTTGACCTTACCATCAAATAGAGAATTCTGGGGTTTTATTTCCAGATCTTTGAGTGAAATTTTCACTGAGCTCCTTCTCCTCCTGCTGCAGTTTTGCTCACGGTGGAGTGGGAGCTCTAAAAGCTCCAAGCTGGGGTGGTGCTTACCCTGAGCAAGAGGGGAAGATGAGGTTTTATTTAGAACTGACCACAGCATATTTTGGGAGAGCTTTTTCAACCACACCATCTGACATCAATCTCTACTCATCCTGTCTCTGACTTTGATGGGAGAGTAGTTATGACAGGCCCAGCAGTGAGTATGTAAGTCTTCATACTTTATTCATCCTGCAGATTTACTTTTCAACAATCCAAGAATTTATCAGGATTTATGGAACTTGCCTCCAGCAGAAATTCTGCAACCTGTGATATAAATGTAATAAAATGAGTGCCTGGTATTGATCTTCTGTATGAAATGAGCATTTGGCTCAGCAATGAATGAAACAATATTTTGTGTGTAAAAAGATATATATTGAGTCTGGTGTCTGAAATATTGAGTGGTTTCTTAGATTTATAAACTACCTCAAAGAAGCAAAGGAGTTGTTTCAAACTCCTCTACCACCAGAGATAGTAAAAAAATTCAAGCTTCCTTTTGATTATCCCCTTCTGGTGTATAAGAGAGTGGCTTATTTCCCATGTTCTCTTATGTGCTGGAGTTTATGGTGTTACA
Organism: Ammospiza nelsoni; assembly: GCF_027579445.1. Lineage (NCBI taxonomy): Eukaryota > Metazoa > Chordata > Aves > Passeriformes > Passerellidae > Ammospiza > Ammospiza nelsoni. The sequence goes on from NC_080645.1 coordinate 18,855,238, forward strand.
GTGAGATTGCTCATTTTAGGATATTTCTGTTAAATTCTCTTTAAACAGGAAAAAAAGAAGGTAGGTTCATAATAAAAGAGAAGAAGAGCAGTACTGAGTGCAGTTAACCCAGTTCCCTCAACAGCCAGAGGAAAAAAGTGCCCAGGGGAACCCTCCTGGTTTCTGATTTCCACTCACAGAATCCCAGAGTGGTTTGGGTAGAAGGGACCTTAAATCCATTTAAAACCCTTAAACCAGGTTGCTCCAAGCCCTGTCCAACCTGGCCTTGGCTACTTCCAGGGATGGAGCAGCAAAAAGGCAATTTATTCACTAATTGTGAATTCCAGCCAAATGTGCTTGAGATATGTGCCACTCACAAGATAAAAAGAGATAAATTTCCCAGCCTATTGGTTTGCCAGGAAACATTAATTAAAGTGTAATGACATCTAGGATAACAAACAGAATCAGATCCCAGGGTTATGCAGCAGTAGCCTAACTTACAACAGGTATAAATCTCATCTAGTGAAAATAATATCTTTTCATGCATCAATAATTTCAGTTATGCCCAGGGAGACTGAATCAGAATTTCCCCTGCAGAATATATCCCTCATCTATCCATGCTGGTTTCCAGATGCTGCTCACTTTTTTTTTTTAATGTAGACAAGGAAAAACTTGATTATTACTGAATAACTGTAAGACACCACCAAGGAACTCCTCTTGTTCCTTCAGGTTCTGCTCTGTGCTGATCATTTTGTGTCTCACCTTTTTGCTCTCTTAAGACAATTGACAATTAAAATATGCTTTGGAAAACTTGTTCTGAGTCATTACCTGATCCACCAATGAGTTTCCTGCTGCCAGAGATTTACCCCAATACCTTTTGCAGTGGGTATTTACCCTTTATTCCCTCTTAATCTGAAGTACAATCAGGAAAGAAATCCTGTTATTCCCATTATGCTGGGAGAGCAGTGCTGCAGCTGTGTGAGGATAAAATTGGACAGACACCAGCTTTCTGCCCTGGGTGTGATTGACTCTAAGTGGAAGTTTATTGGCAGCAGTCTGGGTCTGTTTTCTGTGCTGTGTAATTTGGGATTTCCCACAATCTATAAACAGGCCTAGGAGGTAAAACAAGCAAAACTACAGGATTTCCTGTGATCTCCTTCCTGTGCTTGCCAGGGAGCTCTGCTCGGGGTGGTGTCAGATTCCAAGTGTTTCTTGTGTCAAATGATCTATTCCCAGGTTAAATAGCAAATAATCCATTGTGTCAAATGATCTGTTCCCAAGTCAAATAGCAAATAATCCATTGTGTCAAATGATCTATTCCCAGGCTAAATAGCTAAAGTTTCTCCAATGTTTGTGGAGCACTTTGCTAATAAGCACAGCTTGATCAGTATCTGGATTATTTCAGAATCATGCCATATTTCCAGAGCTTTGGAGTGGAAATCAATGTGTACCTCAGCACAAGGTGTATGTGCTGCTTACACAGCACACTGGTGAGAAAGGAATCTCGTGTCATTTATGAAGCCAAGCTGACTAAAGTCCTTGAACCCACCTAGAAGGCATAACAGAACCCCTGTTATTCCCAGGGCATGTTTGTGGGAAGCAGCTGGCTCATCATCATCATCAAACAAATGACAAGGGCTGAAGGGATCTGAGCCCTGCTCCTAGCAGGGATTACTCCTGAGGAAAGGCTGCCCTGTGCTCAGTGACCCACACCCAATGGAGCCAGAACCAGGCAGGAAAGGAGCTCAGAGAGCACCTGCTCCATCCTATTGAGTCCTAGAGGAGTTTCCCTGAGCACAGGACCTGCACCTTCTCATCCCCCTGCAGTGGAAGGACAGACAGAATGTCACCGTTCACACCAGGAACGAGCCTGGCTCTGTGGCTGATGCAAGGTCATGGTTCACATCTGCTAAATTTATCCTGGCAGGGGCAGGTTTTGTTTGGCACAGCCAAGCTGCTGCTCAGATGCTTCCTGTGATGCACACACTGCTCTGTGGACAGAGGCCAGGGTCCACCAGAGAGGCAGCAGATGGGATCAGCCTGTCCTGCAGCTCCTGCCCTGCCTTCTGCCAGCCTGTGCTGTCCAGCACTTATCCCAGCAGGACTGCTCTTCCTGCAGCCTGGCCCTTTGGCCAAAACCAGCCAGACCTCTAGGTGCAGGATTTCAAAGTAAAACCAGCAGAAATTTCCCTCTCTAAGCCCAAGGTTAACATTTCCAACCTTTTGCACTTCTCACACCTGGGCAGTTCATCCTGCTCTAGAGCTTCTCCCTCTGTGTGAAAAACACAAACTAATGGGATGGTGTGAAAACAAGCTTTGGTTCTTCCCACAGAGCCAAGGCAGTGGGATACAGGGGAGGCTGAAGTCTGGAGAAGGGTTGGGAAGGGGCAGAGGCAGAGCAAGAGCTGGGTGTAGGGAGCTGAGCTCCCCAGCTGGCTCCAATGTGTTCTTACCCCGTTGGCAGCAGGAAATGAACAGATACAGGGCAGAAATCCCTTCTGGCCCTTTGGCCAAAACCAGCCAGCCCTCTAGGTGCAGAATTTCAAAGTAAAACCAGCAGAAATTTCCCTCTCTAAGCCCAAGGTTGCCATTTCCTGGGTGGGGGCTGTTTTCCAGCCTTTTGCACTTCTCACAGCTGGGCAGTGCATCCTGGTCTAGAGCTTCTCCCTGAGCAATTCCCTCTGTGTGAAAAACACAAACCAATGGGATGGTGTGAAAACAAGTTTTGATTCTTCCCACAGAGCCAAGGCAGTGGGATCCAGGGGAGGCTGAAGTCTGGAGAAGGGTTGGGAAGGAGCAGAGGCAGAGCAAGAGCTGGGTGTCGGGAGCTGAGCTCCCCAGCTGGCTCCAAGCTTTTCTTACCCTGTTGGCTGCAGGAAATGAACAGATACACGGCAGAAATCACTTCTGGCTGGGAAGTGCTGCCTTGGTTAGGAAATGTGGTGCCAGCCTGGGCTCCCTGCATACCTGAGCTCTGGGATGCAGCTGCAGTGCTGCAGGTAGTGCTGAATCACTGCGGCCGCATTGACGCTGTTATTTGAATAATTAAACCACGCTCTGCTGAATCAAATAATGGGGAGGGAGAGCTTGAAAACCCCGTGTTATGGATCACATCAGCTCTTGGATTCATGGTTTCAGCCTGATGCAATAAAATCAGAAGGTTACAGCCTGCTGAGAAAGACTCTAACTTGATTTAGGGAATGATGAGCTTGTTAAAGCAGTGCTGTGTATTCTGAGAACACAGTGAGTTCCCACTTGTTCTACTTGAGGGAAAGAAGCCTGGACTTAGGAAAACAATTACCACAACTACAGCATTTGAGGAAACTGAACTAATATTGGTATTGTATTAATGTGGACATTAGAAAGAACAGAGAAAGGAATTAATGCTCTGTGTCCAACAAATAATTATCCCCTCTGGGGCTGAAGTGTACCTAAAATAAATTGTTAAAATTAACTTTTAAACTTTAGTCTGCAGACACTGTTAGAGTCAATCTGAAGAATCTGGTTTTGATTTAAGCCAGTTGGTGACTCTAAAGTGTTGGTGTTAGCAGAAAGATGTGAAAGAGTAAATCTTTCTTGTTTTTCTAGTAAGGAATCTAACAGATTTGTAACTGTGCAGAGCAGTATAGTCAAAATGACAAGGAATTTATCTGGACTTGGAAGGATAGCCAAAACCTGACAGTTTTGCTGCTGGTCAAAGCACTTTGCCTGTTACTCCTTCCTTTCTTTCTTTCTTTCCTTTCTTTCCTTTCCTTTCCTTTCCTTTCCTTTCCTTTCCTTTCCTTTCCTTTCCTTTCCTTTCCTTTCCTTTCCTTTCCTTTCCTTTCCTTTCCTTTCCTTTCCTTTCCTTTCCTTTCCTTTCCTTTCCTTTCCTTTCCTTTCCTTTCCTTTCCTTTCCTTTCCTTTCCTTTCCTTTCCTTTCCTTTCCTACTGCATTGCAAATTCTTCAGAGAAGAAATTCCTTTTTATTGTAACTCTGGAGCACAGGGGGTTCCAAAGGTGGTTAAATCTGTTTTAGTGGGAGATACTGGTGCTAATGAGAGGTGCTGACACTGTGGGAAGGAACTTGGGGGATAAATTAGTTTCAAGCAGAGTTTTCCTGAGATGGAAAAGCAGCACCCATCTTCCCAAAGAACATTTATTCATTTATTAAACCCTCACCTCTGCTGAAACCTTGAGGGGAGCCAGGTGAGGGGAGTGAACAGGTTTTTGTAATAATTACAGTCCTGAAAGCAGCAGGAGGGGGAAGAAATCCTGGCTCCCAGTGAGGGCCACGTGCTGGCACACTGCACAGCTGTTGGTGCAGTGCCCAGTGCAGAACAGCTGGAACAGCTGGAACAGCTGGGGGTCCCCAGCATGGCATGCAAAGCTCGGAGCCTCAGCACTGCTGGGACACAGCCAAGAGAGGATGAAGATAAGGCAAACAAATAATGTCTAATTGTGCTTCCTGAGCCCTGGACACTGGCTTTGGAAAGGCAGGCAGGATCCATTCCCTCCCTGGAGGGCCAGAGTTTGTGCAGACACTGATTTTGTGTGGCAGGGAGGGTGAGCTGGGCACAGATGGGCAGCAGTGAGCTGAACCCCCTCTGTGCCCTCTGAGCTGTGCAGAGCAGGGCTTCAGTAAAATGAGCTTCACCAGAGCTGTACAGAACAGACCCAGTGCTGAACTGGGCAGTTCTGAGTATGAGTGCCTGGGAAATGATCACTGATTGTGTAGGACTCTGAAATCAGGGCCTTAACATGATGGTGAAATTTCCATCTCAAAGCTCCCGGTGTTTCTGGCCTCAAAAAAATGCAGATCCCATAAAGCAATAATTCATAAATATATATCATAAAGCAATAATTCATAAATATATATAATAAAACAATAATTCATAAATATATATCATAAAGCAATAATTCATAAATATATATAATAAAACAATAATTCCTAAATATATATCATAAAGCAATAATTCATAAATATATATCAAAGACCCAAGCTTGAATATTCTGATTTCTGTTGTTTAATGGTTTCTTATTTAACCTTTCTTCAGTCATTATTAATTTAGCTAATTCAGTCCATGAAGCACATAAATAGCTGGGTTTCACTCTGCTGAGCACACCCAGACCAGGAGGTTTTGGTGCTCCAGTGAAGCACATTTTCCTACTTCCCTTGCTAATCAAAATGGTCAGAAAAAAAAATCAGAATTGCACTGGATGCTTGGACAACTTAAGAGAGGGATTGTCTGCAGAAAGTGACCTGATAAGAACCCAGAATAAAGTGCTTGAGCAGATGCAATAAAGCCAAAGCACATCCAGCTTTATTTTGTTCCAAGTAATTTCAAGTCATATGTAAATAGCAGTATATTTATAGATAGGCATGTACATATATGCCTTTATAGTCTTACACTTTAAATGAGCATTACATTTTCTTTCTCTTCATAGTAAGGTGAATAAATTGGGTTTTTCCCTCATAAAGTAAAATTATTCCATTTTAAAGAAAACCTGTTTCTTGGCAGTTTCGCTCAGTGTGCAAGCTAAATATTCTTTAGTATCATATAGAAAACTTCAGCAACATCAAGCATTAAAACACTAATCAGGGCCTCCAGAATAATGGTGAAGAATATAAAAAATAATTTTAAAGTGGTTCTATTTGTTAAGTACTGGGTTCTCCTCATTTGTTCTGTTTTCTGGATTCTAAATGCAACCAGAGACTAGAAACATATTCTCTTAAAAGGAACTTGATTTTCACACAATCAAATGATCCCAGGAAAAGAAGATTTTTAAAATGAGTATTCTGTGTTTCAGGATAAAACCTTCATGTGAAACAACAGTGGTTGTAGGTTATGATGATTTTGTTTCATTAAGTCCTATAAAATACCTAAAGCAATTCCAAGCTTTTCAAGTCAGTTAAGAGCAAACACAAGAATTAGTAGTAACAGGGTCAGGGAATGGAAATATCTGGGGGTTCTCTCCCCCCTGACCTTAATTTGCTGCCTTCCTGAAGGACACACCTTGCTGCAGCCTTTCTGCTGAGTCATTTCTCCAGAGGATGCCAATTTTAGGGACTCATTAAATGAAACATCTCATGCCAAGGGAAGTCCCAAGAGTACTTCAAAGTGCTCTCCCTCTCCAGGCCCCTCTGCAGTGGTTTTATCTCAGAGTTTTCTGGTGTAATGATGGTTTTTCCCTTTGGGTTGGATGTGCTGAGCAGTGGCTGTTTCAGTGATCCTGATTATAACTCTTATGTGGGACTGGGACTTTTGGGGGGCTTTGATGGAACTTCTGTCCTGTCTCTAGTGGGATGATCTGAATTTCTTCATTCGAGGGTAACACTGGTGAATTTTGTCACTTCAGCTTTCCTACCCTGTGTGCCTGGTCTCCAGTTCAGATTTGCAGTTCTCTCAGGCTGCCTTTTCAGATCAATAACAGATTTTCTCAACTTTAAATATGCCTTTTTTCCTTTCTCTACATGCTTTGATTACTGCACATTGATGATATTAAATCTGTTCTTAAAGACAGTTTGGTGAAAACTGTTTGGTAAAAACAGCTCCATAAAGAACTGATGCAAATACGATGGACAAGGATATATTTCCACTGGTAAATGTGATAATTCTGTTGTTTCATTCTTAACTAACATAACCTTGTTACTGATGACTCCTCTCTCCTTAGCCTCACAAATAATAAAACCTTTTGTATATTCATTTCATGGTCAGACTCAAATTTGATCTCACCAGAGCTGTTCCTTTACTACTCCACATTTTTGCTGAACTTTTTGCTCACTCTTCACCTGGGACTGTTCCCTCTGGGTTGGCATTCCCATCATGTCCACATATAATATAAATGTTTGCCCAAATCTGGGTGGGTTTTTTTTTCACGAGGAGGCTCCTAAATGTCATTTGGCACATTCTGGGGTGTGTCAGTGATAACAACTCCTCCTTTATTTCTCTGTCAGCTGCATGCCCCCCCTGCCATCCATCCCCTCTGCTGCCCCGGGCGCTGGCTCCTTCCCTCCCCTCTGGTTGCCAGGGTGACTGGGTTTCCCTGATGCAGATGCTCTCTCCTGGCTCCCTGCCATCCCTCTCGCGGAGACACAGCCGAGTTTTCACTTGCCCGAGCACGCTGAGGACTCCTGGCTGCTCTTCTGCCTGCTCTTTCCTCCCTTCTGAGCAGACCTGGCTCAGCAGCTGCTGCCAGGACCAGGGATCTGCTGTGCCTGCAGGGTGGGATCAGCAGCCTCTGAGCCAAGTGAGTCAAGTGGAAGTCACCTTGCATTATTTCTTTATTTTTCCTCCCTTTTTTCTCGGCTTTTTTTTTTACTCTGATCCATCCTGAGCTGGAGTCCAGCCACTTTTCACTCTCTTAATGTGGCTGTGGTGAGGAGGAACAAGACCCTAGAGTGGTACACATGCAGCAGAGGTAAAGCCTTTTTTGTCTGTTTTTCAGAATGGTTAATATGGATAAATTCAATTTCCAGTGTTAGTGACATTGGGAAATGGATCCTTGCAGTAATTTTAGGGATATTTACCTCAGAGCTTTTGCCAAGCTTTAACTCAAAAGTGATTAAACCTCACAATAATCTTTGCATTCAGGTGTGGAATTTCAGGTTGTTCAGAAACTTTGTGAAGGAATTTGACTGTTTTCTGTCACTGAGCAAACAGATATTGAATCATCTTTGTGTTCAGCCCTAAAAGCAAAAATTCCAGGTCCTGCATGCTTGTTTCAGGTTGCTGGTAAATGTGGCCCCATCTTGGAATCACTCTCTGAGGTCTGCTCTGAGTTACAAATCAACAGAGAGTTGATTTTGCTAAGTATGACTCAGCTGCAGCCAAGAACTCCTAATTGGAGTCAATTAACTTCATGGAGCTATTTGTCCAGCTCTAGTTAAAATGCTCTTTTGAGATGCCAGTAAGAAAATCTTAGTTGTTGCAGGCTAAGAATTTAGGGATGGAAATTTAAGGGATGCCAAAATTGCTTGTCAGTAGTTCAGATTTTCTGCTTTTCCACAAGGCATGATTATTTTGTCTCATATATTCCCCTATTTTTCCTGTGGCAGAACATCACATAATTCATAGAAAGGGACTTTTAATACTCTATATTCTGGGGCACAATGACAAAATGCATTGGGCTGGTGCTGTAAGTGTAAATTATGGAATGTTTCCAAACATTTGGACAAATGTGGTCCTTTCCTCAAGTTCATCCTTCATCTTCTCCCCTGCACTTCCAACAATCCATCTTTTGAGCTTGTTTTAATGCAGTTTGCTTGTTTTTAAAGTGCTGGTATATATGCAAATCTCTAAGTAGTAATGTCATCCTTGTTTTATAGGAAATCCAGGAGCAGCAGCTTCACTGCAGCTCCCAGACACACTTATAACCCTCAGCATGCTTTTCTTTCTAACTCAGTAATTTATTTTTTAAAACACACAACCCCTTACATCCAGCAGAGCTCTGCTCATGTCCTGGGCCCTTTACATGGGATTTATTTATCAAAGCTTTTCCTGCAGTGGTTGGGAAATGAAGATAAAAAGGCACTTCCATTAACAAAGTTAGTAGGAAGCACTTGCTGGAGCAGAGTTTGTAATGTTTGTACACGGAGCTGGAAGAAGGATGTTCTATATTTAAAGTACTTCCTTGGAAGAAGCATTGGAAGAGTGTTAACAGCTTTTGCTGTGAAAACAGTTTTTCCTTTTTTCAGCCAAAAAGTAATAGAATAGCTGGGGAAGGCTGCAAGAGCACCAGGCTTATTCCTGACAGGCTGGAGCCTTCCTTAGCAAATGAAAACTAATATTCAAGGGGTTAAAAAGGAACAGGTCATTATCTTAAATTTCAGCCTCCTGTGCAGTCCTCAGTTTTATCCAAATACATCAAATATCAGGATGTATTTTAACCATGACAAGGCTGCTTTGACCAGTAAAATAAATACAGATTTTTGTCTTGTGCACACCAAGCTGTGCTGTAAATGTAGAAATGACTTTATTCATCAATATGTGACACTCTGAGGAGTGTCTTGTCTTACAGCAGGGGTTGGGGCAGGGGGTTCATTTGACACAGATTTCCTCAGCACTTTTGGAAGGGCAATTTGCAAATGAAGTGCAGGATTCATTACAGAGATTAGTCAAGGTTATTTGATGAATTTGGACATCACCACATCTGAAATAACTTTGGATTCTTACTTTTCCTCTGGTCTATTATTACAAAAATAAATCTTTTAAATACTGAAATATTTACAGTAATGTTATAGAGAAGATCCTTCATGTGTGATACAGGCTTGATTTATTTGCCCTGAATTAATGTGGATGAGTTTTTTGAGAAGGGCTTAAGGGCAGTTAGCAGTTCAGATAGTGCTTGGTATTGCTCCTACACTATGTACATATATATGGGGCAAACACAGAATTCTCTTAGCATGGAATTATGATTTTTTGGAGGCACAGCTTTTATGCATCAGTATGTGCAAAAATACTTCATCTGCCTCTCATCCTTCAATCTTTATGCAACTACTGAAATGTAACATATAAAAATTAATGAATATTTCTCCCTCTTTAAGCATCTGACAGTTTTATCACAAGGGAAGACACCCAGCTGTTTTAAAAGTAAAGACGTCAGAGGAAAATATTTCTGTAGCTAATGTGTCCAAAGGAAAGATTGCCTGTAAATAGAGAGTGAAGCATCTTGAAAACTCCACGATGTCAGTTTGAGAGTCAGTGCTAACAACTTAATCTTACCCTGGCAGCTGCTTCTCAAGAAGGGAAAATCACCCTATACTGGAGAGCTGAAATATCTGCTCTGTCCAAAAGCTTTCTTGTATTCTAGCTAAAAATTAGTATAATATTTGTTCCCATTATTCTTAATATGATATCACTTGAACATGATGGAACTATTTTGAGCCATAGCTGTGTTTTCTGTCCCAGTTCTGTGGGTAGACCAGTTAGGAAGGACTGACTTACCCTGTCTTCTTCAGCTCTCAAGTCTGGCATTGTGCTCACGCAAAGGCTGACAGCTGTGGTGGCCACAAAGAGGATGGAGAGACAAGCAAAGACTTTGCCTGGCAGTCCCGACTGGGGATTTTCCACCATATCTCTGAGCCTGTTCATGAACTGCCCAAACCTGGTTTTCTCATCCAAGACACACGAAGCCTCCTTGCTCCTCCGGAGCTCTTCTTCTTTGCGGATCTCGGCCAGCTCCTGCAGCTTCTGGAAGAGTTTCCGAAAGCAGCAGTTCTCCAGGTTGGATTCCTCGATGCCCCAGTACCTGAGCTCCTCCTGGAAAGACAAGGCACACATGTCTCTCAAGAGCATCAGCTTCCCTGCTGCGAGGAAGCTGACAATCATCCCGAAAGCGTTGGGGTTCCTGTCAAAGAAGAACTCGTGGGTGTCCTCATCGTAATCGTCACACAGCTGGATGATTTCTTCATAGCTGCTGCAAAGCTTCAGTTTGCTCAGTCTGGTCAGGGGAAACTCGTCCAAAGTACTCCAAGGCAGCAAGTATTTGATGCCCCCAACGTTGATCATGATCTCTGTCTTCAGGTCGACTGCAGACACTTGGTCAGGGTGGTGAATCCTCCTGGCTCTCTGGTAATGGACCCCCTTGACAGAAGGGGTTTCCACACAGATGGGAAACAAGTGGCTCAAGGAATTGCAGGAGTTGTAGCTAATGTTGCTATAGTCTTGGTCACTGCCTCTGGAGAGAATAGGCATCTCTAAGAGTTCTCACCGGGACATCCAGAGCGGCATCAGAGCAGGGGGATCTGTCAGCCGGAGGACACAGGGAGGAGGAGAAAACATAGCAGGGGTTACTGCCAGAGAAAAGGTGTCTCCAGCCACTTTCCTCAATCAGGAAATCAATGAGTGCCTGTTTGGTAAGTAAAAGTCACCTCTGTGCCTCTCCCCGAAGCCTGCAGCCCGTGAATGAGCTTTGCTTTGCTGCCTCATTGGTTGTCTGGCAACACAGGCACGGAGCGCAGCTCCAGCCTCATTCATAATTATCACCGAGCCTCGGGAGCTGCAAATCCGAGCGGGAACACCTCGGGCTCCTCTGCGAGCAGGTCTGGGCACCGTTACATCCTTATTTTATCCTTATTTTCCGGTCGTTGTCGCTTCGCTTTCTTATTTCTATAAACCCCTAACCACGGGCTAACTCAACTAAGCTGCTTAATAGTTATTAGCGACAGAGTGGGCAATTACCTGCCATCAGCTGGATGCGAAGTTCTAATTGCTTTAACGGGACTGCTCACATCGTGATTCCTCTGCTCTCGCTGCACGCCCGTTCTGCCTCTCGGGGGGATTGCAGGGATTAAAAATGCCTTAAATTCTGTCTAAACGGTGACTGTTCTGGTCAACCCCACCTCGTGCCAAATTGCTGAGAAGTTAGAGAGGAATCTTTGCCCACCTCGGAGAAAACTTTGTTATAAGCAGGCAGAAAGTGTTTTCTCACCTCGGAGAATTTAACACTCCTCTCCTGCTTTCAGTGACAAACCCCTGGTCTTGCCTATAGTCCCTAGAGATTAAAAACCCGGTTTTTACCCCAAGACAGCGAAGCGCAAACTGCGAGGAAAGTTTCTTACCGGCGGAGCAGGCGGGAGCGGGGCTGCCCCGCAGGTGATGCTCACCTGCCGCACCCGGCAGCGGCTCCCGGGGGCATCGTCCGGCTCTGCTCACATGGAAAATCCCTGGAGCCCTCCGGAGCTCTTTTCTCTCCTTCCTTCTCCTCTTTCCTGGAAGGGGAAAGCAGCCGTGCGTGTGGATGTAACATATGTTGTGCTAAGGGATCCTCCCGAAAGCGTCCTGAGCTGCAGATCCTCTCCTGGGCTGTGCTGGTGGAGGATGCTGAGGAAGAGCGGGTGGATGCTGCCCTCTCCCCGTCCCTCCTCTCCTCCCTGCCCTCTCCCTGTCCCTCCTCTCTTCCCCCGGGACTGTCGATGTGGTCCTGGAAGAGGAGGGGAGAGGGAAGGGGGAAGGGCTTAGCAATAATCTCTCCAGCATCCCTCCGTGTATCCAGCAGGCAGCAACTGGGGAAGAACACGGAGTACAAGTCCCCGGCTAATGAGGTTTGATAATCAGTAAATTCTGGCAAATCTACTTAATAAAACAATTTCAGTGTCTATTAACTCCTTCCGTCATAGTCATGCTACAGTCGCTTGGGCTGGAGAAACCACTTCAGTTTTCCAGCAGCACTTTCCATGACCTGCATCCCTCTCAGAACTGGGGTTTGCTCTTTAATATCTCTGGATGGAAAGGGAAATTTGTGGGGTCCGTGCATGCTGTGCCTCAGCATTCCTTTGGCTGTTAGGAAAATGCTCTCCTTCCATAAAAGAAACGACCTCTAGCTTGTAAAGCAGAGGTCTCTTTTCCAGATCTGCAGTGCTTTTCCAACAGCCAAGAACTTTTTCCTTTGCTCTTTACAGGTGATGGGAAATCAGACCTTATCATTAATCCAACCTTATCAAACCTTATCATTAATCCAGCCTTACCAAACCTTATCATGCTTTGCTCATGCATGGCTGTAGGGAGTTGAGCTTGCTGTAATGCTTTTAGGTTCTGCAGTTGGGATGGCACAGATTTCACACAAATTCTGCTTGCTTTCACACAAATTGGCCTCAGTCAGAGGGTCCAGGAAACCTGGGGTCGGGTTCTGTGGACAGGTCCCTCCTGTGGGGCTCCCCAAAAAGCCTTGGCTCTGTCTGTAGCCAGCAGGCTCTGAGGTGAATCCTGTTTTCAGAGCAATGTGTGAATCTGTGGGGTTTAAATGCCACACTGGGAGTGTGAAGGTCACCAGGAGAAGTGAGATGGGCACAAAGTGCAGGTGCTGGTCACCCATGTGAGGAGTGAGGGGCTGCTGGAGCCCTGAGCTGCTGCTCCTCAGCTTTTCTCAGCTCTGAGCAAGGCTGTGGCACAGCCTGGGACAGGGAGCCTTTGCTGATTGGGCTTTTGGGGCACATCTCTCCAGGCCCACGAGGTGCCCACAAGATTAACTTCTTATCAGGCCTCACCTCTGGGGTTTTCATTCAAAGCCTAATTATGCCATCCACAGAGAAAGACCAGAGAGATGCCTGAAGGCTGCAGAGTTCTGGGAGCACAGCTCAGAATCACTTAAATCCTGCACCTTTGTGCAGGACTCAGCTTGCTCTGCCCATCAGTCTTTCCTATGGATTATTTCTGTGAGGAAAAAGTAAACCCATTCTAATTAACTTTGGATGGATTGTTTCACAAAAGGATAAAACCAATTAGCATTTCCTTCCTACCTTGTGAAGCCCTTGCATGGTGTTGTTAAAGGTTATTTTTCTGAGGGCAGCTGACAAGAAGGTGAATAAATCCAAAGCAATGAGAAAATTCTGTGTGCAATTGAGTGATTGGAGTGCTACATTTATTTATCAAGAAATACATGTACTTTAATTTTAAGTTTTATTTTTTAAGACTGGGTACTCCAATACTTGTTTTATTGGGACCTGCAGCTGTGTCTGTGGTAGATCAGGACCTCATTGCTGGCTAGAATCACACAAATATCTGTCAGAGACAGAGAATGGATAGAAATATTTCTATTGAAATTGATTAATGAATGCACACAAAAGAAAAATGCCTGATTTGGTGTCTGAGGAACCCAGCTCTGAAGGACTGAAACATGCCCCTCACCCCAGAGCTGTCCTGTCCATGTTTCTGCCCCCCTGGACCCTTCTGCCACATCTGTGGGAAATCTCCTCAGCACTGATATCTCTCTGCAGGTGAGAAAGGCAAATTCCTGCCTCAGTTCTCACATCTGCTGATGTGGTTTTTCACTTTGTAAAAAAAAATTTCACCACTACTGCTGTAGTTTTCCTTTTAAATTCTCCATGCCCTTTTCAGTATGAAGTTGGTAATCCTTAATTTCTTCCTCTGTTCTCTGTTTCCCTCACAATTTCTGGAATTGCTCCCTCCTTGCTCTTTAGCCATCTGGTTATATCAGCTCCTTACGCACCCTTTATGCCTTAAATGCAGTTTCCATATGCTTCACTGATTTGCTGGCATGGCTGACATTCCTCTCTCCTCCTTGTTTCCCTCCTTGGGTAGCTTTGCCCTTCTCCTGTGATTTGGTTTAGTCCTTTGTTGGAATCCTGGATGCTGAGAATTTTCAACTTTCTGTGCTGAAGGGCACAGACCCACAGGAAAATACTGAAAATATTTGACCTGAGGGTGTGGAGAAAGCTTCCAAAATTGATTGAGAGCACTGGGATTATGGATGTGGAGTTTGATTGGAAGTGTGTGATATCACAGGGTGGAAAACTGTGAGTTTGGGGTTTTAGAATGGAGTAATATATATGGGAAAATATGGAGGTTTTGAGATTTTAGGGTCTTAGGGTGGTGCTGGTTGTTCCTCACCTTCTTCTCCATGGGTTTGGGTGGTATTTTGTAATTGGACAGAAAAGTCCACATTGCAACTTTGAGTGATTAGTTATTGGGTTAAAAGTGAAAATAATTTAGGTGTCATTTCTTAATTGGACAGTTTTGCCTTAAAAGACCTTGTATAGGAAGATAGTTGGCCATTTTGTAGCTTGTTAGCAGAGCACAGGACTTGTAATATAGATAAGAAATAATAAACACCAACTATCACCCGGAGAGCTTCAATCCTGAGGCAGAGGTAGAAAAAAGGAGCCAAGAACTGGCAGCCCTTCCCCTCTCCTGCTGCAGAGAAGGGCAGGGTGCTGCTGCTGAGGGAGGAGCTGCTTGCCCAGCAGGTTGTGGCTGTGATGGCTCAGTGCAAACCCTGTCCCTGGGTCACGAGAACCTGGCAGAGCTGTCCTTTGAAGGCAGCACATTTCCCCTGAAGATTTCAGTAATTAAAGCCCTCACAGGAGCTTTACTCAGGGATTGATAAGGGTTGATGCTGCAGGAGGTGGAAAGCTGGTGGCGTTCACTTGCTCACCTGCGATTTCACCTCTCCTGTTTTGCTCTCTGCAGCTGTGCCAGCATCCTGTATGAAGAGCAGATACAGACAGAAAACAGAGATTTCTTCTTTTCCACAGAGCCCATAATAAAACTGTAGGATTTATGGGCACATGCTGCTGCAGTGGCCAAAAGTGTAAAGTATTTAGGAAAGAGCTGAGAAATTTATGCAATGAAGGTTCCCCAGGCAGATCCAATGTCTGGCACAGAAAGTCAGCAACCCACCTATTCCTGGGCACCAGGGAGATGTTTTAGCACAACTTGGATGCTTTTCTTGTTCTTTTTCCCCCAAAATTCTTGGTGGATGATGTACAGGGGGCTGCTGGTGTGACCTTGTGCTTGTGCTGAGACACCTGAGGGCATTCAGGGCTCTCTGAGCTTGGTGTTGCCCCTTTTGCAATATTTACCTGACAGTATTTCCCTCTCAGAAGAGCTAAAAAGATCTGAATTATCTCTTTATACCCATATGTGCATGTATAGAATCTCCTGTATATAATGTCTGTATATAATGGGCAATCTCACTCAGAAATGCTCAGTGCTTCCAGCCTCCCAAGCATTCTGCAGGGAGCAGCTTGTAATTTAATAAAAGCACTGTTGTCAATCCTCCTCCCTCCCCAAACAGGCTTTTTGTGATGCTTAAATATAATACCAAGATAATTGCTTTGCCTGGCATCTTTACCACAAGATGCATCTCAGGCTTTTAAAGTCGGGGGGAAAACAAAAGTGTAAATCAAAATAATTATTTAAGGAAATATGAATGCACTGGAAAAGAGGAGGGGAAAAAATGAGGAAAAGAAATTAATTTTCAAAGCCTCCTCATTCATTGGCTTAGAAATCAGCATCTTCAGTGCTGCATCTTCAGTGGGTGCAATTTCAACACAAAATTATTTGATGCTGTTTGTTTTACTGATTGAGTGCCCAGCCTGTTGTCTGTGAGCTCTGATTCTCCTTTAAGCCTCAGCCAAGTTATAGCCCTGGCCCTCCTCAGGTTCTTTGTTTGTGCCATGTGAATGCTGATGATAAATAAAACAATTTTTCGGTTATTTGGGAAAAAAAACAACAACAAATTACACGTGATTGAAAAGAACATTTAAACACCCAAAAATGCATTTAAATGCTTCCATTGTGTTCGCTGGTGGTTGGCACTTCTGGAATTAATTGGATTTAGATAGCCTTGTTACATGGAAATTCAGCCTCTTTTCAGATCCCTCTGCTACTCACTGGCCATAAAGAATAGCTTGGCCTCCTTTGCTCCATTTAATTATGACATTACACATTGCAAGGTAAACTTGAAGGATTGATGCCAACATTTTATTCAGTCCAGCAATGTTTGGTTCATGTTCCTGTTTATTCCCCCATAATTTGCCTTTATGAATCAATAGAAATCCCCTCTCTTGCCAAATGCCTCATTTGTATGAATAATTAAATTGACAGTAAAGCACTCGATCCACCTCTTCATTATTCAAGTCTTCCCAAGTTGCAGCATTATTGATTCCAGCAGAATAATGCTGCAATGGCCCAGGAGCATGTGGTAAATCAGGCTGTGGGTACCCAGGGTTTGTTTTATGAAATATTGTATAAAATATTGCTGGTTCATCCCTGTCCTTGGAAACCCCAGCCATGATCCACGGTCCTGTTGTGCCACAAATTGTCTTGGAAGACTGGGTCACATATTACTGGCATTGTTTTATTCCTTATTTCCTTCCTTGCCTTTGTAAAAGTTTCTCTTTTCTCTATCAAATCTGATGAAAGCTGAAAGGGGTTACATCTGAATTACCATTGAAGCAAATGAACCATTTGGGGCACTTCTTTGCTCTGTAAATGTAAAATAATGTTCATGTCATGTAACACACGCATTTCTGTGTTGTTTCTCTCCTCTCCATGCATGAAAACTGAACCTGAGCCAACTTTGCTGGAGTTTCCTGAAGTTTTCTGTGCTTTTATTCCTCTGGGCTATCTAGAAAATTATGCCTGTTAAGAAACAGTGGCTGAGGAAAGGAATCCTAAAGGGATAATCATTCCTCCATGGACCCCAATGAATTTTGCATAAGGGATGAATCACTTAGGTTTCAAAGGGTTTGAGGAATTAAAATGTTGTGTGGCATGGGCAGAGGAAAAGCTGAGTGCCAGGCTTGGGGCTGAGTGCTGTGGGAGATGGATCAGGAGGGAATGCCCAGGTGCTGTGGGATCTGGATTTAGACAGAGACTGGAGAACAGGACCCAGAAAATCTGGAATCTCCTGATTCCAGCTCTGGTGAGAGTCTCACCCTGAGCTCCACACACAAACCTGGAGAAAAGGAGACTCAGGGGTGACATTGTCACTCTCTACAGCTCCTGAAAGGCTCCTGTGCTCAGGTGGGGCTGGGCTCTGTCTGCAGCAGCACTGACAGAACCAGAGCACACAGCCTCAAGCTCCACCAAGGGAGATACATGCTGGATATTTAGAAAATTTTTTTTACAGAAAGAATGATAAAGTTCTGGAATGTTCTGCCCAGGGAGGTGGTGGAGTCCCCATCCCTGGGTGTGTTTAACAAAGCCTGGATGTGGCACTGGGTGCCAGGGCTGAGTTGAGGAGTTGGGGCTGGGTTGGACTCGATGATCTTGAAGGTCTCTTCCAGCCTTGTGACTCAGTGAATTCTATTTGAGAAAGGTTTTCTGCCATTCTGAGCACCTGGAGGTCCAAACCAAAGGGTACATCTGTCTGAGCACATCAGGAAACAAGTCTGGTCAGCATTTTTGACCTCACTGAGAGCTCAGGGGTTGGAAAGAGAGGCCTGGTGATAATCAGCAGGAGGCTGCTGCTGACAAATGAAGTTTTCCCTCCATTTTCTCTCCAGCTCTGCAGGCACATTTGGACTGTGCATTTTGATGTTTCTCTCAGAGCTGGAAACATCTTGACAACATAAACTGTGAGAAAAACTTCATAAATGCTTTTCTTACCAAGTGCTTTTTATTTCAGTTCCAGAGCATTTCTGAATCACACCATTTTCATGACTGATACCAAGGGACTCATTTCAGTGGTGCAGCTCAGGATCACTGAAATACCACAAATATCCAATATAGAGTACAGGATACAGCCACAGAGATAATAATTTCTCTTTCTGGTGACCCTCTAAAGTTGATATTTGACTGCTTTGAGTGCCAAGATTGGGGTTTTTACCATTTTCATGCATTTCTACAGCCAGGAACAGCAGAGATGATTAAGACAGAAAAAGGTTTGATTCAAAGAGAAGCTGTCTCTGCAGGGCCAGGTGACAGAGGGACTGTCCTTGTGCCACCATGAGTTAGAGAAAATTGCACCATTTCAGGATTTAAAGAGGAACACTGACAGAAAAAGGTGTTAATTTTCTAGGAAGAAAATCTGAAGAATATTTTAACCAGATGTTGCAAGAGCTCTGTTATGGGTGTATCTGCCTACCAGTGCTGTTATTTTTTGAGCTCTGCCTGTACACACAGACACACACCTGACTCACAGTGCACCCTGAAGTATCTACCATTGGCTGGTGTAGAATTAAAAGGGAATATTGTGGTCACAATCCAATTGTCATTGTAAAATTCTCTCTTTGTCATCCCAGCCATACCACTCAGTATCTCTGTGCCTCACTCTCCTAGCCATAAATCAAATAAATACCATTACTGTGGCCTTGTAAGAACTGTGTTTGCAATACTGAAACATGACAACAGACTCCCATTCAGGGAGAAGGACAGGAGGTATTAAAATTTGATCTTCAACCAATTCTGCTGGAGAAGACAGCTTTTTATCAGGTGGGTAAGTTACTAGAAAGACCGATTATTTAAAGTTATCTAGCTCAAGAATAAAACACAGAAGTGCTTTCAGCTTTCAAACAGAAAGAGAAATAGAGTTAAAATTCCATTAGCTACTGTGACAAACTGCCAGATTAAAACATGAATTGCTAAGCAGGTGAGGTGGGTTTGAATACTGAATGATGTTGATTTTTTTCCCCCACTCCTGTTATAATTTATTTCTCAAATCATTTAAAACTAGTGAAGGAAGGTCTGAGAATATATTTTCTTTTTTAGTTTTTACTGGTGAGATTGATTTCTTCCTCTTGTTTTTCTTAATACCGTACTTTTTAAATTACCATACAAATCCAGTTCTCCATTTACGATGCATTAAATGTAAGAAAAAAAAATCATTCCAATTATGTTTCTTCCCAAGCCTTGAGACCTTGTGTTAAAAGCAATATGCATAAAGCTCATTGTTGTGTATTTAGCACCACACTGTTCTTGAAAAGTACCCTTGAGCTCTTCTTAATAACTTGGCTGGTTCTCCTTGGGATCTGGATTTTAATCCATGAAATGTTAGCCTTGTTGAGGCTGAAATATAAAGATATTATCTGATCATGTAAGAACTCTTAGAAGGGAAGCTGTGCTTGCAGAGCAGTCCCTGCAGGGCTGGGAGAGCTGCCCAGGCTCTGCCCCTGGAGGGAGCTGCCCTTTCCCCTTGGAGAGGGAAGGAGAGAGATTTTCCCCCTTGTGAGAGTCCCTGGCTCTGCTTTGGGCATGAGTTTATGAGGCTGACACCAAACATCTTTTAAAATCCCATCACCAGGGCAGGAACGTGTTTAGGAAGGACACTGAGATGCTTGAGCATGTCCGGAGGAGGCAACGAGGCTGGAGAGGGGCAGGGAACACAAACCCTGTGAGGAGTGTTTGAAGGAGCTGGGGGTGCTCAGCCTGGACAAGAGGAGCCTTATGATACAGACACATTTTAGGAAAAATCCTTTTTTCTCCTGAGAAGCTGGGAGGCCTCAGAGACGAAATGCAAACAATAATTATCTGCTGCTGTGGAATGCAACAGGTGCATCTGGGATTGGTATCATGTGGTTGTTTCTAATTAATGGCCAATCACAGTCAGCTGGCTCAGACTCTCTGGTCAATCACAAGATTTTATTATCATTCCATTCCATTTCTTTCCTTTCAAGCCTACTGATGAAATCCTTTCTTCTATTCTTTTAGTATAGTTTTAATATAATACATATATCATCATAAAATAATAAATCAGCCTTCTGAAACATGGAGTCAGATCCTCATCTCTTCCCTCATCCTGGGACCTCTGTGAACACCACCACAGCCTTAGAGGTGCCCTTGTTGCTCTCTACACCTTCCTGAAGGGAGCTTGCAGACAGCTGGGGTCGGTCTCTGACAGAACCAGAGGTCACAGCCTCCAGCCACGTCAGGGAAGGTACAGGTTGGATATTAGGAAGAAATTTTTCACTGAAAGAATAATAAAGTTCTGGAATGCTCTTCCCAGGGCGGTGGTGGAATCACCATCTCTGGGTGTGTTTAAAAACAGACTGGACATGGCACTGGGTGCTATAGTCTAGGTGAGGTGTGAGGGCGTGGGTTGGACTCGATGATCTTTGAGGTCTCTTCCAACCTCGTTATTCTGTGATTGTGTGATGCTGTGATTGATTCTGCGATTCTGTGAACCAAGCCCTTCCCTCATGAGACCTCCAGCCCACCTGACAGCCCTGGTTCTTTGCAGCTTTGTGTTTCAAAAGTGAATTTGGAGCCCTTGGTTTGCCCGTTCCTCCCCACAGAGCCTTTCCCTGTTTGTTTGGAATTCCCATTCCCCATCTGGGGCCAGAGCCCTCCCAGCACCCAGGGCTGCCAGCAGCAAAACCCTGCAGCCCTGCAAGCCCCAAGGGGTGGCTCAGGTTCCTGCCCTGCTGTCAATAATCCCACTTTGCCCTGATTTCTGGCTGCTCCATCACCCCTTTGTGCAGAGGAGCTTTTGCACTGATTGAGGCACTCCAGAGCTGGATTGGCACGAGGATTAGGAACTTCAGGAAGGTCTAAGTGCTCCTTGTGAGCTTCCCTGCCCAAAGCTGGCATTGCCTCCTGTGAAGTGATCATTCTGCTCTCTCCATCTGGATTCCCCACCTCCTCTTATCCCACGGAGTCATGAGGGCTTATCAGCTGTGGCTGCTAAAAGGGCAGGGAGGAAAAACAATCAGCAAATGTTTCATTCACCATAATCTAAAAATTGCCATCACACTGAGTCAGCAAAGGTGGGACTGGGCAAGGGATGGATCTGTGAGTCATGTTTATAACCCAGCTTTTGTTGTAAACACTGCAAAGATGCATTAATTAACAATAAAATCAAGGGAAATGCCTGGCAGGATAGACACAGAGACAGAGAGATTAGAGAAGATGGAAGGCACTTGTAAACTCAGGCTGAACCTGAGGAAATTACTGTGTGTCCACTGTGGGGGATTAATCTAAAGCAAACCAGGCATGAAGTAGGAAGAGGGATGAATGCAATGAAAAGCAAGAGTCAGGAAAGCAGAAATGCTGGCTGGTTTTACAGCATGTTAGGCTAGCACACAGCAAAACAGAAAGTGACTCCATTTGTTCAATTTATCCACCAAACAAATCAAAAGGTGCTTGTGGAGATTTCTGCAAAGATGCAATGGATCATGGATTAAATGGGAGTGCTGCTAAATTCTCACCTCCTGTGGCTTTGGATTTCTTTGTTTGAAAGAGATTTGCAGAATTTGAAATGAATGGGGCTGGCAAAATCATTTAAAGACGTGAAAGTTTTGTCTTATGAAGAAATGGTAAAATAACTTAGAAGATTATGGGTAACACATCCACAGCTGTTGAGTGGCTGCTAGCATGAGGTGAAAGGAAATCCTTCCCTCAGTGTTTCAGGGAAGACCTAAAATTTCATCTAAATGCGTTAAAAAGACAACAGAAAATGTCTTAAATAAAATGCCACAAAGGCTCCTGAAGGGAAAGAAATTTTTCCAGTGAAGTTTCTCTTCTCCCAAAAATTTTTTACTTATCCACTGCTGGTTTGGATGAGTGTAAGCAGGACAGGATGGGGTATGACAGGATGATTTTCCCCTTGGCTGGAGTGAGGACAAGACACTGCTGCAAACTACAAGCAACAGCCCCTGCTCCCTATTAAGCAGCACAAACAGCACTCAGAGCATTTCCACATTCACTTCTCTCATTTAAGCTCTCTTACCTGGAGCTTAAATGACAGATCCTCCTGTTTCTGCAGTGCTTTCCTCCTAGCCACTTTCAATAATTCATATTTATCTACACCTCATTCCTGGGCTCCTTTTCATTGCTCCTTTGATTAACAGCAAGAGATGAAAGGTGCAGGAGATGCTGAGCTATGGCCATGGCTCCAAACACTCCTGGTGCTGAGGGAAATAACTTCATTACCACCTGCTTGCCTGGGAAACATCCGGGCAGTGCCTGACATAGAAATGTGTGACACCAAGAAAGGGAGAAAAGGATCTGCAGTATTCCCTCATGCGTTCAAAGCAGAATTTTCACAGTTCATTTTAAACATTTTACATGGAAAAACACAATAAATGTGTCCTTTTCTTGAAGCAAGCAGAAATGATAATATTATTTGTTTTTACCCTCAGCAGTGTTTAGACATGGGCTGCAGAAACTCCAAGTCCCTGAGAGTTTTACATTAGTACATACATTTTGTTAGCAGCCTGTGCCCAGAACAAATTCTGTCTCCAAGATGTCACTGTTGAGAACTTTCCTTTTTAGCAGAGATGTGGAAGGACTTCAGTAAATGGCAGCACTTGGCACAGCTCCATCTCACTGAACAGGGACTAATTTGAATTTTATTCATTCCAGGCTATTTCTTTCCACAGCAGAGAACAAGAAAGTACTTAGAGGGTGATAGAGATCTCTCCTGTTGCTTGTCCTTCCCTTCTGGGTATTTAGCTGGCCAAAAGGGCCTGTCTTTCAACCCTAATGACCCCCAATAAATAACTGCACTCATTGGCCCTGCCCAGGCTTTGTGCGTGGGTGTCGGTTTTCCTTTTGGTAATATTTAATCTGCTGGAGGGATTAGAAATAGGAAAAGATTTTGATTAGAATGAAATCACCCAAATTGCCCTAAGCTCCTGAATTAACAGAGGCAGCAGAAGTGCCAGTGAGCTTTCCCTGATTCTTCCACTCTTGGTGGAGTCCTTCAAGACAGCCCTGGTTTCTCACCATGTCCTGGGTGAGTCTCCACAACCCTCCTCACTCTGCTGGGGTTTGCTGGGACAATTTTGCACTATTTCTGCAGCAATTGTGCTGTTCAGAGGAACTTTCCCCAGCCTGTTTCCCCCCCAGGAGTCATCCCAGTGTGTTGGACCATGGAGATGGAACCAAGAATTAAAATGCATTTTGTCATTGTTGGGTGACAGCACAGGGTGCTCTTGCTTGTACTCTCCTCTTTCACTGCAAAACCTTGTGAAATCAGTGCAGGTGCTTCCTTCTCTCACCTGTGATTCCCCAGCAGGCAGAACCAGGGAGAGTGCTTGGGGTGATGTGACCTGCACACCACATTAGCAGAGGGCCCTGAGCCCACCCTGAACAATGACAGGAAAATTCACTTTGCTGCTTCACTCAGCACCCCCTGCTTGGGCTCAGGGCAGAGCTGCTGCTGGTCCTGAGGCTGCTGCTCTCCTCCAGCCCTGGGGAAGCACAAGAAGCAGCTAAACCATCAATTTCTGCCTTGTCAACAGAACTGATCAAAAGGTTCAGGCAGAGTTCAGTGAGGAGCTGAGGGACCCAAGGGCAAGGAGGGCGTAGCTTGGGCTGTGAGTTCTTCATTACTGGTGACAGGAGAAGGAAAGGCTAAAGCTGATTAGAAAAATAAGAAGTGCTATAATGTTTTGCTGGGTTTAGGGTGAGATCTTAATTTTAAGAAAAGGTTTTGTGAAGCTTTGGATCCTGACTTATTTTTTGCTGGCCGCAGGGCTTTGGAAGGACTGGTGCATTCCAGATTCATGTTCTGGTGTTCCTAATTATTGTCCTGTTACAGAAGTGGTTTTGCTTTCATGGGAGTGGTATTGGCTCATAAATCACAGCTCAGAGGAAGTATTTCAGGACATAAACCACCTCTGTAGCACATCTGCCTTGGTGGGGACTTTCTGAGATATTTTTGATCATGATTTCCAGCAAAACCCAGAGTAAGAAAATGTTTTCTTACTCTGATATTTCCCAGAGATCAATGCTGGCTCTCTGGTGTCTGAGACAAGTTTGTTTTCCCTTCAATTGGTCATTAGTGGTGCTGCAGCAGAGCTAAATAATCTCAGGAATGGACAGGAACAGCCTCTTGTTTGGTGCACACACAGATGGTTGTTGTCTTGGGAAGTTCACCCTGGAAATAGATGCAGCAATCTAAGTCAGACTAATGGAAAAATATTTCCCATTTTCAAGGCAAAACTTGGTCTCTGGTTTCACTGAGAGGCTCTGGAGTGAATCCCTCTAATTGTCATTAATTGGCCAATTGCCTGATACAGATAATGGAAGGGCCAAATCCTGTTTTCCTCCACCCCAGGGTTATTCTTTTTGTCCCAGTCTCTTGTGAAGGAATTTTGAATGAGTTAGAGACAGGACTTGTGAGTTTTTTAGATGATGCCATTTATTGGTTTTATCTTTCACATAGGAAGGGTGAGTTCAGCTCACAGCTTTCCTGCATGGTTGAGAAGGTTATACAACCTCTAGTTACAAGACTTTTTAAGGATTTACTGACTAATAAACCACTGCTAACAAGGATATTTATGGTTCTGACTTAATTTTAAAATATTTTGTCTTATGGACTCATGCTACAGTGTAAGCATTTTTAGTTAATTATGTTATGACGTACAAACTACTGCATTCTAAACTTTTTGTTTACTTCTGCAACTACTTTAAACTTTCTTCTTCTTAATTTACTGTGTCTCTGCTTTAAAATATAAATCCACATTCTCACTTTAAACTATAAATCTCACATTCTCACTTCCAAACTTAAGTTTGGAAGACCTTTCTAAGTCTCTAAGTTTCTAAGACCTTTTATAAGGTGTTGGATCACATCCTGTGTTTAATTCTAAGCTTTGACTTACAGTTCTGAGAATTCCCTGCATTTCAGATTCAGGATGGTGTCCTGTGAGCGTGAGCAGAAAATGGGGACGTGAGCAAGGCAAGCAGGGTCTGGAGGAAGGGAAGGCCCCTGTGTTTCCAGGGCACCAAAATTCTGAGAATTCCCTTTATTTTGGATTCTAGCAGCCTGGCTGGTGTCCTGTGAGTGTCAGCATCAGTCACAGCTCCAGCTCTGAATTCACTGCAGGCACTAAAACCCTTTGGCTGCTATTAACACATCTTAAGCTAATGAGTCCCTGGAACTGTAATTCCTTCCAGAAGCTATTTGCAATGGACTTAGCTGGCTAATGGTTATATGTTTGAACTTCATCCTTTCATAATAAATTCCACTGCTAATTCCTGGCTTTCCTGAAGCTTTGTTCTGCCAGATTCACACCGTGGATCTCTCCTGGGATGCCTTCAGAGCAAGAGCAGGCTGCTGATTTGTAGTCAGAAGCCACACACCTTTATAAAAGATTCAAAATACCTTGTTTTAAAAAGGTTTTAATTTCATTACACTTTTACAGCTCTAATAAAAAGCTGGGTGCAACACTTGCTGTTTGTTCAATAAATGTTCTGATTTTCTGTGCCAGTCAACAGAACCTGGAGTGAATTTGTTATGAGGGGTGAGCTCCTCTACTTGGAGATGCAATCTGGAGCTACAAACACTCCTATATCCTTTTATTTCCATTAAATTCAAGCTTTTTAATATCAGTTTTAACCAGCTGATGCCAGGCATGCAGAATGCTGATGTCCTATGGCCTTTTTGTGGTGAGCAGCTCACCCTTTGTGATTTGTGTCCTTTATCTCACCCTGCTGAGGATGAGGGGGATGTGCCACAAGGGCAGCAAATTTTCTTCTCTCCAGATATTTTTGGCTATGGTTTAGTTTATTCAGGCTGAGTTAAAGACAAAAATAGACCTTGTCCATCCCTTTGATTTCCCTAAGGGTTATCTTTTAGTATGAGTGTGGATTCTTCAGAAACACAGACCCACGAGTGACCCACTAAAGATGCAGAAATCATAAGAAAGCTCTAAAAAGTTCCAGTTGGTTTGTGATTAGCATTTTTTAATTATTGTTTGGTCATTTTTATGCAGAAGCCATAACCACCTCTGTTATCTGCCTCACAGTTCATAACTGGCAGCAAAGTGATTTTATCAGCATTCCTTGTAACATCTGTTTCAGATAAGGACAAGAGGAAAAAAATATAAATTAAGTTGTGGATAGATTCGCTTTGAAAATACATGAGACAATTCCCATAGTTCCATTTTACAGCAGTCCCATGCTGTGCTGTTTATTATTCCTGTATGTCTGATATTTAGAATTTAGGTTTTTTAGGGACAGAAGTGCTTTAGTACCTGGATCAGTAAGGAATAAATCCAGCTGAGTGCTTGAAGTTGGAGAGTCTGGAATGTCTGGTCCATGCTGGAGGTAAAATGAAGACATTCAGACTTCTATGAGGTTTTTTTTTTTATTTCTAGGTTTTGGATATTAATTTCTTGGTCATATCTATCTGGGATTATTTCAGATGGTGTTGTTTAATACTGATTAACAATTGACATTTAATTTTTGTCTATTCATTTGTCTTTTTACCTGGACAAAAATATGATTTCTGGCAGTGTCCAGCTTTGACACACTGCCCAGGAAAGTAAGTTGAGATTTTTTGGCATCATTTCCATTTGTAACTTCATTTCTGCATCTGATTTTATCCCCTCAAGAACAAAGCTATTATATTCCATGGGACTACACCAGCAAAAAGAAATTGAAGTGAGTAGAAAATCAGGCCAGGGATTTGGAAACATTTTTATTGCATTGACACGTTTTGATTTAATTTTCTTTTTTTAAACCACTCGCTTGTGCAAAATATCATTATTGCAAAACAAATGGAATCATCACATTTATGAATGGAAGAGAACACTGCTGTCAATCTTAATATTCTTCGTTGCTTCATCCTTTTTCAGTCTTGTCGCACTGTTGGTAATTTTGTTCTTTTTAAGGATAAGTTGTTTTTACTGATGTGTTATTCAAGTTGATTCTGGGCAATTTTAACCCATGACAGATACCCCACTCTGTCAGAGGAGGAAAGCTGGGCTCCGAAAATGATGTAATCCAGCGAGTTATCCCACAGGATAACTGGGAATGTTTCCAGGGGGATGGGGAGCAATCAGCACTGAGCCACAGCAGTTATCCCCCTTTGGGTTATCCATGGCTGGCACCTCCTCTGGCAGGAGAAACACCTCCCTCTATGAAAAAAACAAAAATAAAGGGGTCAGAAATGTCAAATCCCTGTTAAATCCCCTCCTATTTAGTGCATTTCCCATTTTTCTTTGGAGGCAGCAGAGTCGTGGTGACAAGAATAGTTTTACTCATTGCCAAATCTTGGTTTTGCTCAGTTTTTGGAACTTTTCTCCCCTGACATTTAACGAAGGAAAACATCTCTCCTGCCAAAGACAGTTTAACCTCCCTCTAACAGACAGCTCTGCTGCTGTAAAATATATTATTAATGCTTTAATCAAGCAGCAGTGCTTTGATTAATGTCTTCTCCTGGCTCACGAGCAGCGAGGGAGCATCATTAAAACCACAAGTTGAGTCATGGAAAGAGACATGGCAGGAGAGGAGCTTCAGGGGCTGTCATCAAGGAGCTCATCTGCTCTCTGGTGTCGTGTTTGGAGTCATCTGGCTGGTGTTGTTTGCCTCCTTCCTCCCCCTCATCCCTCCTGCCTGGCTTTGTGCCCTGGCAAAGCTGAAACCTGAGCCTGGGGCTCCCTTCCTGCAGGGATCCATCACAGCCCCTGAACTGGGCTTGTGCTGCCCCCGTGCAAGGGGAGGGATGAGGAATCTGACTCCATGTGCTCAGAAGGCTAATTTATTATGGAATAGAATAGAATAGAATAGAATAGAAAATAATATGTATTCTATCATATATAATACATTATATTACATTGTATTACATTATATTACATTGTATTGTATTATATTATATTATATTATATTATATTATATTATATTATATTATATTATATTATATTATATTATATTATATTATATATATTATATTATGATATATAATATGTAATATATTATATATTATATATTATATATTATATATTATATATTATATATTATATATTATATATTATATATTATATATTATAGGTTATATTATATTATATTATGTTATATTATGTTATGTTATTTTATGTTATATTATATTATATTATATTATATTATATATTATGCTATACTAAAGAATACAGAAAATATATAGACAGAATGCTACAAAAATAATAATGAAAACTCATGACTCCTTCCAGAGTTCTGACACAGCTTGGCCCTGATTGGCCAATGAGTCAAAACAATTCACATGAAACCAATGAAACAATCACCTGTTGGATAAACAATCTCCAAACACATTCCACATGAGCAAAACACAGGAGAAGCAAATGAGATAATTATTGTTTTCCTTTTTCTCTGAGGCTTCTCAGCTTCCCAGGAGAAAAATCCTGGAAGGCAAAGGGATTTTTCAGAAAATGTGAATGTGACACCCCTGGACCTGCAGGAGAGCAGCACTCAAAAAACAGAGCCCAAAACCACACCCAAATAAACACCTTGTTAGGAATTAAAGTGTTTTTCCTGCACTGGCAAAGATCATTTTTATACCGAGTGAGGAATTTGATAAATACTCGTATTTATGCCATTTCAAAAGCTTTTTATTTTCATGCAGAGGGTGATGTGTAAAGAGCATTTCCTTGCTGCCATTTGTGTATAGATTACTTTCATTCATGTTTGATAAGAAGTTTTCTTTGCATCTACTATTTAACACTACATAACTTCATTTTCTTAATTCTTGTTGCTTGTATTGGACATCTTTGTGTGCATAAATAAATACACTTGTGCATACCTACTCTAGGCTATAGCTGTGTCACCAATGGTGAATGAGGAACGATTTTGAGAAATATGAGGGGAGAAAAATAATTTTTCTAGTTCCTTTAACAAATTTTGGGGCTCTCACTAGGCAGGAATGAGGAGTTTTCCCTTCAACATTGATTTGTAAACTGCAGAATCACTTTCTGTATCAAATTTCAGTGTTAGAATTTCCTTTAAAGGGATGTCCCATGCTCCACGTTATTTTCTGTTTCAAGACAGTTATTTTGAGACAATTCATGCCCTTTTATTAAGGAGAGAAATCAGCAATTTCTGGTGGATTATTCACAGCAGAGAACCCAAAGGGTTGCTCTGGGTGTGGGCTCAGAGCTCACAAGCAGCAAATTTCAGCCCTAATTTTTGTCCTTCCTTTAACGCAAAGTTCCAGGTTCCGTGCAAAGCGATGTGTGAGCTGGGCTGGTTTAGAGGTGTCAACAAAAGCCCAGTGATTACGGGCGATATTAACGATTCCTGCAGTAATTATCTTATGAAAAAGGCAGATTAGGCTCTCAGATGGGCAGGCAGATGCAGAGCTCTGGGTGTGGGTGACGCTGCCAGATTGGGCTCAGATGAAGCAATTCTGAAACGTGAGCAAGGAGAGTTGTGTAACAGCTTCTCTCCCCTCTGTCCTTACACACATCACCTTCCTAGAAAATCCTGAAAAAGGAAATTATTTCCGGAATTTCACAGCTTGGGGTAACTTGCTCCTGCTGGGTTCAGATCCCAAGAACTGTATTTTTTTCAGCCATTCTGGAGAATGATTTACTCTTGATTGATTCTTTTCTCTGAGCTCTGAATTCTTGTTGCTGATCACAGCACAATGAATAACCACACCAATTTTGGGGTGAAATAACCTGCTGCTGTGGTTGCAGCTGTATCAAGGGGAATAAAACCTTGAAGAGATAAAGGGTTAAAATCCCTCACAAAAAAAAATAAAATGGGAGAAAGAAATAAGGAACAAAACCTTTTATTTAAAGGCCTAATACTGGAGCAAAGTCCCTCAAATGTGCCCCATATATTAATTCAGCATCACTCATGTGGCTGGAAATGAAAGAAATGCTCCATTTGTTCTGAATGCTTTGGGTTTGCATTTAAAAGTAAAATGGCCAAGGCTCTACAGGCGTGTCATTTGTTGGGTTTTTTTCCTGCCTTTATGTTTGCAGAGTTGGATAAACTTTATCACTTTAGTTTAACAGCAGATCTGGAAGATGTTTGCTCATGTGTTTTCTATATTCAGTATATCAACATCAACATTTTCTCAAGGATTTTTCACAGATTTGTGGATAATTCTGGCTCTGTCTGGAAAATGTAAGTGCCAACTGGTAAAAATCAAGTGTGAGAGGAGATCTGGATGTCTCAGTAAATAAATATCTACAGAGGTGATTGTCAACCCAATCTAGAGGTTCTTAAAACACATTTCATAAAGTGTTTCCTGTTAAAAAGCCAGCCCAAAATGATTTGAGAACATTTCTTTTGAGAGAGGTGGAGTTCTCTTCTTAAGCAGGTGTTCCCTCACCTGAGACCCTGTGAATTACTTTTTTTCTTGTAATTCTTTTGCAATAAATTCATCACTGTTTCAGTGGCAATGCTTTGACTAAAGCTGTAATTTCCTAAACACTCAGCTGTGTTTGCTGAACACACATTTTTTCTGTTTCACTCTCTTTCAGTTTGTTAGAACTCTCTCTTTTTTCCTTTTTTTCCTTTTTTTTTCCTTTTTTTTTTGGTGAATGTAGAAGTACCCAGACCAGCAGGGTAGAAGAATTTAAATATTTAGTACCATGAATATTTTATCATCTTCAGGATTATATTTGCACCTAAAAAGAGAGAAAAAGGAACATGTACTTCTGTCCATCTCTCAGCCTGCCTGCATCCTGGGCCCAGCAACCATAGACTTGATGAGCAAAATATTCACATTTTTGAGATTTTACTGTGGGGTGGTGTTTGTGTAAGTGGCAAGAGTTTTGAAGACAATGTGACAAAGTTTGTGTCCCATTTGTGAAGGTGAATTTGTATTTTTTAAAGTAAAACCAGTGGGAAACTCACTGACTTCAGACCCACTGAGATACAGGAGGTGACTTTGTGGTGCTGCTTGGATGGATTTCCTTGGCCAGGGCTCAGCCTCACCCTGAATTTGTGATTTTGCTGCAAATATTTTAAAATATTATGGAAAAAGCACCTACTCCCAGCACAGCTGGCAGCAGCCACTTCCCCAGGCTGATATTAGTCAGGCTGTCACCCTCTGAAGTGGAGTTTTCCAAGGGTCTGGAAAAGAAAAAAAAAACTTTCCTGGTGCACTTATTGTGATTTCCAGAATAAATCCTTGCAGAAATCAGAGATTTCTAATGCTGCTGGCAGCCCCAGGAGCAACACAATTGCAGAATTATAGAATTGGTGAGGGTGGGATAGAGCTCCAAGTCCAGCTGTGACCCCACCACCACTGAGCCCTGTCCTCAGGTTTGAACATTTTCAGGAACGGTGACTCCACTATTCCAATGCTTGATAACCCTTTCTATGTAATATTTTTTCGAATATTTCAAGTATTGTCAAATCTAAACCTCCTCTGGCTCAACCAGAAGCCGTTTCCTCCAGCCCTCGAGAGAAGAGTGAGCAAGGCAGAAGTAAATTAATCAAAATAATCTCGACAAGTTCAGCAAGCTGGCACCATTGTCATCTCCCTTTTTACACAAAGTGTCAGAATAAAACCCAATTTCTGGGCTGAAATGAGCAGTATTGCAATACATTTATGTGGTAGCTATTACACCCAGCCTGTGCAATGCCTTTAAAACATTTTTTTTTTCTTCCTGCTAGATTTTGTTGGAAACCAAGGGGAGAGCTTATATATTAAACCATTCCTGTGCACTTATAAAACATCTGCAAAGGACCAGGGAAAAGCAGATTGCTTCAGCAATGGGAGCAGGTGAGAGGAATAGTGGATTTGTCTTTACAAACCAGCTGTGGGTCTGCTGGCAGATAAAACCAGCACTGAGAAATGAAAGAAAAAATGGGAAGGGTTCCGCTGATTGATAAATGAAAAAATATATTTGCTTTTACAAATAGACTTTAGGTTTGCTGAGAAATTAAATCAGACATTGAAAGATGAAAGAAGCAATGGGGGAGAAAACCCCCTAAATTCTATAAGAATTAAAAATTAAAAGGGAGGGTTATACATTACAGGGAAATCTTTGGTATCAGGTGTATTGGAAGTCTGTACATCTCAAATACCTCAGAAATGGGGAAAATACCCTAAATTCCACAAGAATTAAAAATTAAAAGGCAGGGTTACATATTAGAGGGAAATCTCTGGTATCAGGTGTTTTGGGATGTCTGTACCTCCCAAGTACCCCAGAAATGGGGAACAGAGAGGGAAATGTGGGAAATTGGGATAAAAAGGAGGCTGAGTCCTCCAAAACTTGGAGACACCCCAGGGGAATGCCCCATTGGCCTCTCCCTTTATTGGAATAAAGTCAAAGGGCTCCTCTGTCTCCTTTTTGGACACAAACCTCTGGTGTTTGTGGATTAATTTGCCTAACCCAGGGAACAAGAACTGCACTGTTAAGGACTAGAGCTGGCCCTGGAGGTGCTGGCAGGGTAGGGAGGGCTCTCAGGTCCCCCCTGGCCCCAGTTTGTGGGGCTGGAATGCAGCAGGGCTCCCTGCACGCCCGGCACTGGAGCTGGGTGCCCGTCCAGCATCGCAAAGTGATCCCGGCTGTGCCCTGTCTGGCACCCCGGCCGACAGCTCCTGCCACAGCTCGGTGCCAGAGCATTCGTTCCTGTGCCAAGCGTGAGCCAGGTGCCCCTTGCAGCGCAGTTTGGCCCCAGGCAATGCTTGCTGTGGGTTTTGAATGGAGTTGTGGCTCTAAGAAGTGAAATTACATCTGATACCTGGTTATGCCTCTCCCTTACCTCTCATCAGGCTTCCCAGAGAGCACTGAGCAGCAATTTCCTCTCCAACACGTGCTGTTCTCGCAGCAAACTGCAGTTTGGAGTACAGGCTAGAGGGATTTACCCCAGGTTTAGGAGTATTTTATCCATCCATGCTGCTCTGTCCTTAAAAACTCTCCATTCTCAAAGACCAGCTGAGAAACTCCAGCTTGTTCTATTGCCTTCTCTAGTGCTAAATAAATATAAATATAATTATAAATATAATTATAAATATAATTATAAAGATAAAGATAAAGATAAAGATAAAGATAAAGATAAAGATAAATAAATATAAAGATAAATATAAATATAAATATAATAGAAATAGAAATGTACGATATGGATGATATAGATGATATAGATATAGATATAGATATAGTATAAATGTAAATTAAATATAAATATAATATAAATATAAAGTTAAATAAAACTATAGATATAAGTTAAATATAAATATAGATATAAGTTAAATATTAATTTAGATATCAGTTAATTATAACTATAACTATAACTATAACTGTAACTATAAATTATAAATATAAATATAAATATAAATATAGATATAAATATAAATATAAATATAAATATAAATATAAATATAAATATAAATATAAATATAAATATAAATATAAATATAAATATAAATATAAATATAAATATAAATATAAATATAAATATAAATATAAATTATAAATAAATGTCAGAACCTTTTATCAGCCAAGGGATCCACAGCACCTGTCCTGACCTGTGTAAGGGAGTTATAAACCTGATTTCAGCACCTTGAGGCCACCCAAAGCACTCACCCCTCTCACTGTGAGTTTGCTCAGTGATTAATTTTCTCACTGTTCTAAAGCTCCCAATGAATTTTGTTGTGTCTGTTCTCTATTGTAAAAAAGAGAAAAAAATTAAAAAGCAGATAGATCAGGTGTACATTGTTTGCTCTGGTGCTGTGATCCAAATTAAAAAAAAAAAAAAAAGAGTTTCTTTTTCCCCCCTTCTTCTTTAGATGTCCTTCTAAAATGAATGACATCATGTAGCAGAACTGGAATACCTAGAATTTAATTTCAGCCTGATGTGAGCACCTCAGAGGGGCAGAACAAGGGGAATGGGATGAATTTTGAAATGCCAGCAGCCTGGCTAACAGCCACATCATAAGCCACACACTGGCAAATAGATGCATGTGCTGGGAGCCACGTGCATGTGCTGTGGTTGTTTTCTTGAGGATGGAGCACAGCGTGACTGTGGGGGTTTGTAAACAGCAGAGGGACTGGAAATTATTTGTGGGTTGGAGTAAGTAGGAGAAAAAAAATCAAATTGCAAAGCATTTTGGTTCAGACTCTGAACCAAACTCTTGTCCCACAGACCTCTGGGTAGCTGAGAGTTTATCACCAAGATTTTTATGGAACTGAAGGAGGAGGTATTTAAAGCTTGACTTTGCATTGATGAGTTGCTTGAGGAGCAGGGGAATGGCTGAACAAACCCTCTGTGCCCTGTGGCTGGAGAGGCTCTGCTTGGCAGGACCTCTGCTGCCTCTGAGCAGCCCCAGAGCCTTTTTACAGTAAAAAACAGGGATGGGAATAATTCCCAGTAAAAAACAGGGATGGGAATAATTCCCAGAGGCCACACACACCTGCTCCCAAAGCAGGATTAAACCCCTTTTATCCCATTCCTGACAGGAACTTGTCCAAGTTCTCCCCTTGCTTCCCATCCCCTCTCTGCTGCCACAAGGGAAAATTGGGAACATCCCATGCCCACAAATGGATCCATCCCTGTGCTGCCAGTGCTCAATTCTCTTCAGAAAGAGACTAACAAGAAGTTATCAGGTTTTTATTCCAATTTTCAAACCCCTTCTGCCATTCCTAGCCTTATCCAGTGTTTGTGGAGAACTGCAAGGAGCAGGGCAGAAAATCCCACAGTGTAGTGACAGCTTAATAACTGCTTTCAGTGCCCAGAATGCCTTCTAAGTGATGTTTTCCAGCTCTCCCACCACCTTTATTACCCTCTGCATGTTTCAAGAGACTCTCTATAATATTCTTTACGCCCTTGGGCTACAGGTACCAAATTCAGATGGCAAAGATGGGGTTGTGCAAGCTCCTCGTAGAATGGGGCCAAAAAAAAGAGCCTTATCCTGCTCTGTCAGGGCTAGTGGGAATTTTGGTGTCAGCTGAGGGAATGATCAGTCCCT
Source organism: Ammospiza nelsoni (assembly GCF_027579445.1). NCBI lineage: Eukaryota > Metazoa > Chordata > Aves > Passeriformes > Passerellidae > Ammospiza > Ammospiza nelsoni. Next base: position 18,890,032 of record NC_080645.1, read on the forward strand.
CCAGGAATTATTAACAGTTCATGCACCCCAGAATTCTGCTGAGCCTGCAGAGCAGGGGCTGCCTGGCACAATGTGCTCCTGTGCTTGGCACTGGAGGAAATAATTCCCAAAGACAGAATGGCTGGCAGGAAAATGAAAATTATCTTCATCAAATTAGCTGAGAATGTGCATTGTGGCTGTATCTGGAAGCACTCTCAGGGTCTCAGCTCTCAAAGACATGGCCCTGCACACTGCTGCCAGTGTTTTGTGTGGGAGAAAACATCAGGCAAAATTCACTCATTTATTTGTCAGTGGAAGCCCTGCTGCAAAATCTGGGCTCCTCCTGGCTGGAATTTCAGCGCAGGAACTTAACTACTGAACTTCTAAAGCTTTCCATTTAAAGTGAACAATTTTTAGGGTGAATGAGTTAAAATCAGGAGGAGGATTCAGAAATGAGGAACCAGAGTTTGTGCAAGTAACTTGTGTGGTTATCGCTGAGCATCAAGGTGAATTTTAGCTCTGTAAGATTGATAAAAAAAATTAGTTTAACATGCCAGACAGGAATGTTTAGAATGTGTAAATTATCCAAATGTGTGAGCTTCAAGTAATGGAAAGAATGGAGAACTCTGCTGGAAACAGAGACATTTTTATTTAATCATGGAATAAACCAGTGCAGTCAAAATTTCAGGTTTTCTTTCTGCAGAGATGTTGAAAGGTTTTGTGAAAAACCTGCTATGGGTCAAAGGTGCTAAATCACAAAGCTAAGGAAGGGCTGAATTTATTTTCCTGTTATTTTTACTTCAATGAAATAATGATTAATTTCAATATGAAAATTAAGAGAAAATGTGGCTGTATTTAATGAGAGGAACCAAGGCACTAAAACCTTGACAACTGATTGCCTATCTAGATATTTTTTCCTTTATATGTAAATCCAAATCTTTCTTTATATGTAAATCTATCTGCAACTTTTCATCTACACATTAAGATGCAAGAAGTCCATCACATCTCTTTATATATTTATCATCATTCATTTTTACTTGTATAATCCCACTTCTTTGTATAGAATTGCTGCAATAATTGGTTATTTTCTCACAGAGGAGAATGTAACCACTGATAGCTGGTGCTGATAGAAGTGTCCTTCAACACTAAATTAAAAATATGTGATTCTATCATCATCTGTCTAGACCAGGGACCTGCATCCTGCAGCTGTCTGCAGCACCACAACAGCTTCCACCTCTTCCCACAACTTCATCTCCAATTTAGGGATGAGCAGCAGCACACACGGCAGCCAGAAATAGCCTGGCTTCCAGCAAAATGTCACTCACCCCAGAAAGTTAATAAAAAAGCCCCAATACCTGATTTTTTTTGCTGCCCTGCTGTTGGCATCTCACACGTCAGGAGGATGCAGGTCCAAGGCAGTGGGAATGGCCATCTGTTCTGCCTGCACACTGCTGGTGCTTGGCATTGAATTACTCACATGCTCTCATTTTTTAAAGACATCTGGAACTGGCGGCCAGCTATTAAAAAAAATTTATAATTATATAAAAAATTATATTACAAATATTATAGATAATTTTTATTTAATTATAAAATATTCTATATTTTATATATAAAATAAATATAGATGGTGTATATTCGATGTAAAATAAATAAAAATATTATATATTTATAATATATGAAATATGTATTATATATATGTATTATATATAATATATTCTATATTATATTATATATTATATATTATATGTTATATATTATATCTTGTGTATAATGTATCGATTATATGTTATATATTATATATTATATATGTTATATATTATATATTATATATATTGTGTATAATGTATATATTATATATTATATATTATATATTGTGTATAATGTATATATGTTATATATTATATATTATATATTATATATTATATATTATATATTATATATTATATAATATATATTATATATTATATATTATATATTATATAATATATATTATATATTATATAATATATAATATATAATATATATTATAATATCTTTTAAAAATAAAATATAAAATAAAATGCAGCAGCACAGAAAAAATTAAATTGGGCTGAGTGCCATCTCCATGGGATCATGAGAAATTTCAGCATATTTGTAGAATCTTGGAATGCTTTGGGTTGGAAGGGACCTTTAAAGCTGATTCAGTCCCACCTCTGCCATGGCAGGGACACTTTTCACCATCCCAGGTGGCTCCAAGCCCTCTCCAACCTGGCCTTGGACATTCCAGGGATCCAGGGGCAGCCACAGCTTCTTTGGGCATCTTCCCACCCTCACAGGGAGGATTTTTTCCTAATATCTCATCTAAATCTACTCATAAAAATGTAATAAAGCCAGAGGGGATGGCATCATGAGTAGGTTTTACTGGTTTGTTTTCCTAATGACACCACAAAGCACATGGGGAAGGGGAAGAAGACAATCTAGGGTGCAGAAAGGTGGAAAAACCCCACTGGATGAACTCAGTTATATGGGGCACATTGTCTAAGCCCTTAGAATGGAAGTGCTGTAATTATATTTTAGCATTGCAGTGTCAATTGCTGCAGGGGAATCCCAAAGCCAGTTCTGGATTCCATGTGGGGTTTTTAGAGCCAAGGGCACTCTGTCCCACGCCAGGAGCCAAAGGAACATTCCCTGCGCTGTGTGATGGGATCATTCACCTGTGCCTAGGCTGGAACACACATGGCTGATGGCAAATATGGGAATCCCCACTCAGAGTGAAAGGAGAAGTTGTTCCCTGGTGAGGAGAGCAGAGCAGGCAGAGGCTGGGGCTCACCTGGAGCCCCTCCAGATCCATGGAGCTGCTGCTTCACCTGCAGGGCCCTTGGGCAGGGGGCTTTGGGTGCAAGGGCAGAGTCAGAGGAGGAGTGGGGAGAGCAGGGCGTGATTAATAACTCTGCATTAATTGCAGCCTCAATGAGCACAGCGTGGTGCCACACAGGCTGTGAGTGAGGAACCAGCTCAGTCCCCAGGGACGGCAGCATCTGCCATGGGCAGCTTCTCCCTCCAGGCTGGGCCACCTCACCTTTGTGTCCCCCAAGGCATTGGCCCTAAAAATAAAATATAATGCATAATAATTAATATTATCTCAAATAATAATTTTTCTTTTTCACTACATTCAAATTTTTTCACTAGATTCAAATTTTCCCTGGGGGAAAATAAACCCCAGCTTTTACTCATAGCCCAAACCTTATACAACTCTTCAGGATATGATTCTCTTTGAAAAGTAAAATGAACATTCTAACAATATAATTATTTTTTTCAGTATGAAACCATCAGAAGATTTTTGCAATTCTTTCTTTAGTGCCTGAAATGACCAAAGTCCTCTAGAACTGCTTTTCTCTCTGTTGCAGAATTGGTGTCAGTATTTTTCTGACACTGTTTGTGTCAGAGCAGGGAGTTTTGATGGAGAAGTTTGGAGATCAATTACTTTAAAATTCAGCCTTGGTGTGACGTTTCCTCCCAGCAGCTCTTGTTTATGAACACAATTTTTCCTGTACTTAAATTTGAGTCAAACACACCAACAGGATTTCATAGGGATGGAGCAGGTGCTTAACAACACTACTGCCAACACCTGCAGCTAAATCACAAATTAATCTTTGCAAATTTTGTTTATAAAAAACCCAAAGATGTTATCCCACTTGTACCTCCTGCTTGGCTCTGAAAGGTGTGTTTGGATTAGATTTTTAATCTTTTCACAGCAATGATAAAGTCTTAATGTTGAATTTATTTATTATTATTATTTTTTATTTCTTATGGGCTAGAACTCTTGGAGCCACCAACCTGCTGGACCTGCAATGAAAAGGAAGAGGGGAAAGAATCAAAGAGTGGGAAATAAAACTGAAAATATTAGCTACCTGGTTTAAATTGTGTATTATGCTGTGAAACCTAAAAGTAAATATTTTGTACAAGGAAAATGCTGCTCACAGCCTGGGCAGGTGTTTTGCACCTGTGGACCTGCCAAGTTCTGGCTTTTTCCTTCATTTACCAGAATGTTTGCAGGTGAAATATTTTCACACAAATCTTCCTCTGGAGCTAAGGTCTTGAACACCTGGACAGTGAAGCTGTGAGACCTCAAAAAGTGGGATTTGATGTGTCAGAATTGATATTTCTTCACCTGCTTTGCTGTGCAAGCTTTTACACAGGAACTTGTGAATTTCAGAGACACAAATTCACCTTTTAGGGGAAACATTGCTTGTGGGGGCTGCTAAAACCGTCATGTCAGAAATGTATCTCCAATCTTTTCTCTGGTTTACCATCATTTGATTGCTTCAGGATTAAATATGAAGTGGTGTGAAGTAATACAGCTGTCTGTATCTGCTGCAGGACATGATTCCTAACAGAGCAGATTGGAATTGACACATCATTTTATATAAGGATGTGTTTGTTCACATATATATATTAATTATAGTTATTTTTATATATTTATATAATATATAATATTATATTAATATATGTGTCATATAATTGTATAATAATCATTTGTGTAATATTCAATAATTATATATTATATAATATAGATATATAATTATATAATGCATATTATATACTATATGCTATAATATATAACATATATAACATATAACATATAATATATAATATATAATATATAATATATAATATATAATATATAATATATAATATATAATATATAATATATAATATATAATATATAATAGGATTGTTATAATAGAATTGTTATTATATAATATGTATTCTAAAATATAAAATAATATTTTATATAATGATATGTTTACATAAACATTAACTATTCATATATATTTTTATATAAATATACAAATATATATAACGTAGATTTTAATAACACAAATATATAAATATAAATATTTAATGAACATAAATATAAATATATAGCTATTTAATTTTGAGGTGGATTTTCTGCCTTTATTGTAGCAAAGCAATTAAATACAAGGTTTATTGCTCATTTTGTGGGGATTTTTTGGGGTTTTTGCTGCTGCTCCACAGGTTTGCAACCAGCCCCTTACTCAGTCACACACTTTGCTGCATCCAGGTTCCTTTGGAGACTGAATCCCCAGTGAGCAGCACACAGATGGCAACTTGTGCCAGCATTCCTGGGTTCATTACTCCCCGTTTCAGATGGCTGTTTAATTTGTTATCACTCCTGGCTGGAAAACTGGCTGTTCATGTAATCAAATGCCTGCTTTCTGTCCAGCCCCAGGCATTTATTTTCATTACTGGGCTTGCCTCAAAATAAAAATAAAAAATAAATTAAAAAACCAAGCTGGAGGCTGGGTGTTGGAGCAAAGCTCTTTGGAGAGCTGGGTGTCCATCTGGTGTGTGAGTTTGGAATAAACTGAGGGAGCCTGGATCTTCATAGATATGAAGAATTCGGAATAAATAGAGAGAGCCTGGTGGATCTTCAGGAGGTGTGAGAGCAGGATGCTTTACAACAGCCCCAGGGAACGATACCTGCCTGAGGAGCACAGATTTAACTCAGTTTGGGAGACCTTAAAGGAGAGGAGAGCCCAGGAGGCATGGAAATAAAGTGGGAATTTTAGCAGTGTTTCCAATTCCATTCCCCGCTCCCTAAATTATGGAGTCTCAGGTCTTCTGTGCTTGAAATGGCTCCTGAGGTGTTAGAAAGTCTCTTTTTCCCCAGCCCCATGACCAAAGAAGTCGAGATTCATTGGTTCTGCTTTTCAAGGTTGTTTATTTTCCCTTATCCATTCCATTCTTTCTCTGACCTGCTGAGCTCTGTCCAGCAGGTTGGGTTGTAGCACAGTCTGTGCCCTTGGGGTGGTGTTGGCTTTTTATACTAAAAACTTCCTGTACTTTATTTACTATAATTTTCCAATACCCATCACCTATGTCAGACAGTCTGTCTGTACTGTAAACCAATCCAGAAGTGTCACCATCCCAGCAGAAGATGGAGGAAGAGGAGGAGAAGGAGGAGGAGGAGGAGGAGGAGAAGGAGGAGGAGGAGGAGGAGGAGAAGGAGGAGGAGGAGGAGAAGGAGAAGGAGAAGGAGAAGGAGAAGGAGAAGGAGAAGGAGAAGGAGAAGGAGAAGGAGAAGGAGAAGGAGAAGGAGAAGGAGAAGGAGAAGGAGAACAGAGCACACCTGGATTTCTCCATCTTGCTTCTTGAACCCCCAATCCAAATCCCCAAAATTCTACTTTTTCACCCTGTGACAAATTCACTATCATTCTATTCAAACCCTTCTGGCTTCTAAATCCTCACACAAAGCTGGGAATTGTTTCCATGCGTTTAAATCAAAGGCTCAGGTGTTTGTGACTCCGTGCCAAGGTCTCTGAGCCCCTGCCAGGGTTTTTGAGCCATCCAGAGGAATGTCCTGGGCTTCCCACAACAGAGCATCCCTGCTACCTCAAAAAACCTCTCTGCAACCCTTGTGCCAGCTCTGCATTTCCTCACTCCCTGACCACAAAGATGAAGGATTAGAGCAGAGCTGGGCAAGCCAAGCCCTGCTGGCACCGGGCTCAGGCCATTCTGGGCCATAGTTCACTCATTATTGCTATTTGTTGACATGTTCTCTGTAATTTAAGGAGCTGCCTGACACTAAAGTTTCCCTGGCACTAAAGTCAGATGGGTGTCTGGGATTTTTGGCCCTGCACTTGATTATTTCTTCTGTCTCCACAGCAAGAGCCCAATCTGTCACTGGATTATGTACATTGACTTAGCAGTGAGATTTTAAGGCTGAAATGAGTGTATGAGAATTGGCTGCTGAAATCCTGTGACAGTAAAATATTGGGAGGGGAGGACTGAATAGAAATAATATTCTGCACAACCCAGCCAATATATGAAAGCCAAACAGCAAAGGCAAGCAAACAATTCCTTTCTATTTCCATCGTGCAAATTTAAATTTTTAATTCAGCATTTAGTTAACAGAGGAGTTTTAAAAAGCTATTAGCCGGATATTTCCTCTTGGTTTATTTTATTTTCTTACAATAGAATGCCCCTGATTACAAATTCCTTAAAATAAAATTACTTAGCAGCATTTTCTTTGATTAAACCATATGAAATATTTAATATTTTTAAGGTTTCTGGGCAGAAGGGTGTGTGTTTCAGTAACCAGATATCAGCCAGCTGCCCTCCCTCAGCTCCTGCCCTGGTAACACCACACCATGGTCCTGGAGCTCTCCCTGGCTCCTGCTCAATGGTCCAATTTAATTTGGACACTCTAATCCAGGTAACTGAGCCCACAAACCCATTGATTCCTAAAGAAAGAGCCACCCTGAGGAATTCTTACCTGAAATTAAGCAGATTTTGCCTTTAAAAAATGACAAATTTTTAAAGGAATTTTAGAATTCTATCAAAATAAGGAAATTGGTGGTTTTTTAGAAAGTGATAATTTTTTCGTTTCAATATTTCAGGTATCTCCATCTCAAAAATGAGATGCCTCACATGGGAACAAAATGTTTTTGGTCGCACAGAACCGATGACAAGAAATCTGAATTTCTCTTCCTCAAGGAGTTTCAAAGTGTTGATGGATTGTCCTGATGCACAACATGAAACTGTTCCAAAATCTTACAGCTCTTCAGGGAACAGGAAAAATCTTCCTACTCACTTCTTGTGGCAAGGGAGGTATTTCATAGTGAACTTTAAAAACATTGACAGATTTCTCCCTGCAGCCAAAGGAAGGCAGTGAGAGTTTATGTGTTTCAAAGAAAATTGAGATGCTGGCAGACAACATCAATGTCTGTGTGTGTGTCTTTCAAAATTCAGTTGTCACCCAGTGCAGTTGTAGTATGAATCATATCCTGAAGAGTTACATAAGGTTTGGGCTATGAGTAAAAGTGGGGGTTTATTTTCCCCAAGGGAAAATTTGAATCTAGTGAAAAAAAAAAAAAATTATAATAAAAATAAATAATAAAATAAGAGAATGTTAAAATAAAATATCATTTGCGATAATATTATATAATATATAATGTATTACATATCATATATAATATATATTACATATTATATGTAATGTATTATATATTATATATTATGTATTATATATTATATATTATATATCATAATATGTATTATGTATTATGTATTATGTATTATGTATTATATATTATACATTATATATTATATATTATGTATTATATATTATATATATAGTATACTATACATTATATTATATATTAGTATATACATTGTACTATTATATGTATTATAAATATATGCTGTCCATTACAAATATATATTTCTAATAGATATATTACATATTATATTATATAATGTTATATATATTATATTATATTATATTATATTATATTATATTATATTATATTATATTATATTTATTATATTTATTATATTATATTATAATGTTATATATTATATTATATTGTATCATATCATATTATATTTATTATATTTATTATATTATATTTATTATATTATATTATATTATATTTATTATATTATATTTATTATATTATATTTATTATATTTATTATATTATATTTATTATATTATATTTTTATGAATTGTAACAATAACGGAAAATCTGGAAGCCCCAGAATTAGGAGCCTATTCATCCAAATTCAGTATATTGTATTTATAAATGGATAAATATCAATGTACAGAGGGCCAGTGCAGAGAACAGCTTTTGTGGCCTGAATTTAGCAACCACTTCACTCTGATGATAAATAAGAAAGGTCCCCTTGGTTATGTAAAAAGAAGGGGAAGCATCTCAGTGAATAATCCCCAGGGATTACAGGGTCCCAGTGAGGGTCCAGTATTAGCCACAGCCAATGGCTGCACATCTGGAACGGGGAGCCCAGAGGCAGCTGGGGGTGGCACTCATTAAAAATAGATCTGCTGGGGAGCTAAGATGATTATTGGTGGTGATTTGCAGGATTAGACACGGGCAGCAGTCTGTCAGGCTATCTCTTCACTTGAGCACACAAAACCTCCTCCAGGGCTGGTGCAAACAGGGGCTCCTGGCTGGGGAAGGGAAAATTTGGGAGGGGAGAAGGAGAATTTGGGAGGGGAGAGGGAGGACACCTCCCCTCTGTGAGCTCACCCCCAGACCTGCTGAGATTTGTGGGGTTGATTACCAGGATCTCCCTGGCTGCTGCTCTGGAGCCTTTGCAGCTGGATTTATAGCCAGTGTATGAAAATTGCAGGGGAGCAGGTGCTGCAGGAAGGTAGAAAGATCACAGAGAAAGGTTTCATAAAATCAAGCTTGCTCTCCTTAAAGTGGCTGGCCTTGTCAAGCTGGCACTGTGCAAGTTCCCATGTGAAAGCAATCCTGGTGTTTAGCCTCAAAAAGTGCATATTTTCCCTGTCCCTGAACGGAAATCTATTCTTTCCCCCCAGTATTTGCTAAGTGCTTTCTTACAAAACAGAACAATCCTGAAAATAAGAATAAAGAGGAATTAGTAACAAAGAAAGCAAGGGTTTCCCAGTCAGATTTTTGCACACTGTTATTTCTGTGGGGACTTCAGTTGGTTAACATAACAATCTATTCCTTGGTTAAAAAAAAAAAAAAAAAAAAAAAAAAAAAACCTCACATCTGTATAAACTGGTTTTACACCATTAGAAAAATGAAAACTATCTCTCTAAACCAACTTTTCCTGCAGGTACACACTGAGAGTTTGAGTGACCAATCAATGCAGAATAACAATTTGTTACTGACCAATAAAGTGATTGGCAAGAAAGCTCCTGACCAGTCGGAGTCCCACACCAGGTCTGTAAAACTGGATAAAAGGCATTTTGTGAATAAAGAATGGGCTTTCTCCACCATGAAGAAAATGGAGTCTGGGTGATTTATTCCCATAAATAGGGAGTTACAGGTGTATTTCTTTGAAGGGAATCTGGATACATGGGATGGACCTCAGTGGTGGATGCAGTTCAGGGTTGTATTTTAGAATAAACAAGTCAGAGGACTGTAGTCCCCACAGAAATAACAGTGTGCAAAAATCTGATTGGGAAACATTTGCTTTCCTTGTTAATAATTTCTCTTTATTCTTATTTTCAGAATTGTTCTGCTTTGCAAGAAAACACTTAGCAAATATTGTGGGGGAAGAACAGATTTCTGTTCAGGGACAGGAAAAATAGGCACTTTTTGAGGCTAAACAAGCAGTTTGGATAACCAGAGGTATATGATCCTGACAACCCATTTCCCTTCATTTGCTGAGACGATGATAGAACAAACAATTTAAAATAATAAACACATTATAAGCATTACAACCTGTGCCGCCTGCCAAGGGGGGAAAGTCTCATCCATCAAAGAAATGATTACAGGTAGTTTGCCCAGATCCTGCTAATTCCAATATGCACCACAATGTCCTCCTAACTCCTGGTTTATGTGTTTGTTGATGGTGAAGGAATATTCTGTTGAACCATCTGAGCCCTGGGCTTTCAGCTGGCCATTAAGTTAACTGCTGAGAAATTAGAGCTGGACCTCAGAAATGCAGATTCATGGGGGTTATTTGGTAATTCTTTAATCAACTGCTCCTGCTGAATTGCCACATGAATTTTGTTTTACCTGGGGCTGTGTCATCCATAGTTACTGTTCAGATTAACCTGTCAGGTCAAGTAAATGTACTTTCCTAATTAGATTCTTAATGTTTCCATCTGTGGACAAAATATTCCAAGATCCTTTCCCACCTTGGTTCAGAAACTCTCTCCTGAGAGGAGAACTGCTGAAAAAAGCCAAGCCATCCCCAGAAGCCAATTCCCCCATGCAGATGTGGGTGGATTCAGTGGGGATTCACATCTTGGAGCAGAGATAATAAAAGAGAAGCCCATAAACCCAGTTATTGAAGCCCTGACAGGCAGCAGCCAGCGTGTGCTTTGGAGACAATCTCACTCAGTGCTTCCCCTGTAAATAATCACAAGATACAATGGATCTGTGGGAATTAAGTTCTTAGGAGGTGGTGATGTCATGTCCACAGATTCAGGGCACTATTCACTTGCTTTTGGGAAACATTTGATAGTTACATAATATTCCTCAATCCATGTTCTGGATCAGCTTTGTTCCATTACTTTAATAACTTCTGGCCCCAGCTTCACAAGTTTGTTTTTTTTTTAATGCGCCACCATATTTAAAAATAAAAACATAAAGAAAAAAATGCCAAAAAAAGAAGAAAAAAAGCAAAGAAAAAAAACCAACAACTTCTAATTCATGGTTGTTGCTCACATGGATATAAATAATAGGGGTTGTTTAACTCAGGGCAGCTTATTTCTTATCTGAGGAAATATTAATGCCCTCCCTGTTATCTAATTCAGTATAATGTAAGGGGATTTAGTGGAGATTAAGAGAGAAAGTGGGAGAAGGATTTATATTCTTTAGGGGCATGCTGGTGCTCCCAGGAGTTTTGGCATCACTTCCATTAGAAGAGGTGATTGCTCTCCCAGGAGTTAAAATAATTGGAAGGAGAGGCGAGGAATGAAAAGTCCTGAGGACAAAAAGAAGCAATTTCTCAAGTTCCAGACTCCCTGCCCTGCTGCTGGAGGGAAACATCTTTGTTCTCAGACCTGGAGGAAAGGCCAGCACCCCAGCAGCAGTTAATTTTTAACAGCTCTGCTCTTCTGCAGAGATTCACTCCCTCGGGGTGCTCCAGGCTGGCCAGACAGTGACAGAGCACAGTTCTATAATTTAATGTTATCAAATCTCTCCAGTTATGTGAGCAGCTCCTCAGGGAGAGGCTGGAACACCTCCAGGTGATGGATCCAGCACTCCCTCAGTCAATGCATTGAGCTTTACAGATATCTATTGGTTTTATACACGAATAAAACCAATTTTATGGTTTGCGTAGCGGTGGGGAGCTATATCAGAAGTCTCTTCTGTTTGCCCTGAATTATTTGATGTGATTGAATCCCCAAATTTGCCACATCAAGGATTTGATGTGATTGAATCCCCAAATTTACCATTTAGACAATGCACTGTAGCAGAGTGCCTCTTTCTAGTGCCAACATGAAATACTTGAAAAACTCCTCATTTGCTCCTCAGCCTTGGAGCCCAAAGCCTCACCTTCTTTCCTCAAGGTCACATATTTCCACAAGAATTTTGGAGAAGAGAGGTGAATCTATTCATCACAAACTTATTCTTGATAGGTACTTCCTAAGCAGGGAAAGGTTTATGCAAAGTCAACCACTTTTTTGAGGTTTTATGAGATTCCAGCTGATGCCAACAACAGATCCAAGTAAATTTTGTGGGAGCCTGGTTGTGCTAAGCAGCCAACAGTGAGAGAAGTTTTATTCAGCATCTCAGCTCGTGTGTAAAATGCAAGGTTGACTTTTTCCCTCTGGAGGTGACATTGGTAGATATGCACAATTATACCTTGATGAGGATGAAAATGGGATCCTGCCAGGGCAGTGTGAAGGCTCCAGACTATTTATGACATCTGATCTTACAGTTCTGCTGAATGTAATTGCTCCTTTTGGTGCTAACTGAGCAAAGGCAGCTCAGAAACTCAATACTTCCAGGCTGTGTAGTGAAACAAATACCACCTTTCCACACAAAGGAGGCTTGAAGGGCAGGAACAAGATTAAAATGTGGATTTGAACTAAGGAAAGTTGCATGGACATTTGCTGTTTGAAGCAGGTTGGAGGTAATTCCATCCAGATCATTGGGTTTTACAGCCTGCTCATTTTTATTGCTCCTTATTCCAAGCAAAAGGAGTAATCCTCTGGGAAGGGAAAGAGAAAAAAAAAAATCCTGGGTATCATAATACAGCTGTAACCATGCTGTCCAGTCATTTGCATCCACAAATGGAAAGTCTTTGTGAAAGTGAAGGTTGTAGCCACTCTCTGGGCAGCTTAATCCAGCCAGTGATCCCATAATCCAAGTTCCATTTACTGGCTTCCCCTCCTGACTGCTTTGGAGTCAGCATGATTTCTTCCAAATGCTAATGCAAACCAGGGAGCACTTACTCAGGCAAGCAAATGGAAATAAAATCCATATTTGCAGCCATTATTACAGCTCTGGTCTGACTTTGGCTTTATGTCACAGCATTTTGTGGAGCTCAGCTTCCAGCCTTTGTTCTTTTCTGACCTGGAATACTGGAGCAGTTTGAGATGACCAAAAGAATTTTTGTTCAGGAAATCAAAGAAATAGCTTCTTGTGGATTCTCAAATATGGACAAACTTGTTCTGTTTGGGTTTTCTTTCAAGAAATATGAAAATTACATGCCAGATTTCTGAACTTCTTCTGTTCATCACCTCATGTGTGCAACCTTTTTGTTTGAGCTCCCCTCATGGAGCAATTTTCACTTAGTTTTCTCTTGGTTTGTTTTCCACCTGTTCTGGGGTGATTTATGATTAATTTTCAACTTTCTCTGAAATAAACAGAGATAGTTAATAATGGAATAGATTAATTAAAATGAAATAATTAATCAGGATTCCCTCAAATGTGAAATGGGACCCCTAAATCAGGCCCCCATGTCAGCAGCTGTCCTCACCACTTCAGCCCTTCCTCACTCCATTCCGTGTGGAGACGCTGAGTTTAATTGTGTTATTCCTGGCAAAGAAGGAGAAAAAAAGCAGAAGAAAACTAGTTCTACCAATCCTATTTGTGAATTATAACTGTACACTCTAATCTAATCATGTTTCTCTTTCCCCAGATGCGGAGAATTTTTAAGAGTGCCTCATTACCGACCACTAATTAAATCTGCTGCGAAAGAAATGTGGGGTGAAATGCTGCCAGCCTGGAGCTGCTGGCAAAGCTCCCACTGACTTCAGTGGCACTCAAGTGTTGCTTTTTGGGTTTTGGTCTAATCAGAAGATGATCATTGTAATTATATATTTTCTGGTAACATCTGGGATCTCCAATTAAATCTCCGGCCTCATGGCACTGGGCAAGTAAAGAGGTTTATTTGGGTTTTAGGTCATTCATCATGGGGAAAATCCTGACAAGTGCCTGCCCAGAACCAAAGGATTTTATTTTTTTTTTCCCCTGGGGGCCCACAGCCCCCTTTGAAGCCAGAGTGTTTCCAGAGTGTGTGTTTGGGTCTGGGAGGATTATCAGCCCCAAACAAGAAGGACTCAGGGGTTGGTGTAGGGGCCAGACATCCTGGGGAAGGCTGGCTGGAGTTCCATGTGAGATGTGGCACCAGAACAACACCCAGAACACAGGAGAGAAGGGTTGGGCTCTGCCTCGAGGGGGCTGAGCTGCCCCAGGCTCTGCTGTGAGCCAGAGATGTGAAAATCCAGAATATCAGGGTCCTTGGATCAGTGATATTCACAGCTGGGGCCTGGCTTGATGGTGACTTTCCTAATTCCCCCCTAAAACTGATTTAAATTCCTCACTGGTTTGTTTTTCCCTTCCCCGTGGCACTCCTTGATCTATGTAGTTCAATTAAAAGGCAGCATGAGGGCAGTGTCTACAAGAATTTGTTTATTTCCACATTTTGCCTCCAACAGAAGTTCTCTAAATGCTCTGCTTCTACAGCAACATATTTTCCACTTCTTTTTATTTCCCTCTCCTCTAAGCTGCTAAAACCTTGCTTTAAAGCTGCAGTGTGAGTTAACAAGTGAGTGCCCAAATCCCTGCCTGTTGCTATAAACTGAATTTCCCATTTGTGAGCACTCACCTGATGAGTCAGGCTAACAGAAAGAGGCTCAGATTTGGTTTCCTGAATTCCCTCTTTGCTCACAGGAGCACTGCAATGAAAGGAGACTTTTCTGGCTGTTTTACCTTGTCTCTCAGCAGTGCTTTTGATCTAGATCTCTTCCTGTTTAATCTGTAAGGTTAATAGTGGATGAAAAAAGACAGAATTAGGTCTCTGTAATGGCACCACAGTGTGTTTGATTCCTTGGGGATGCTGCAAATCAGACACCTCCCACCAGCAGGTGTCTGAGAATTAGTAAATAAATCCTTTACTTTGTACAAGCTTTCTGAAGATTTTTCAGTGATTTTTTCTGAAAATGCTTTAATATCATGAAGTGCTTGTTTACCTTTCAAAGCAAAACTCTCCTTGCCCTCAGTTTGCTCACCCAGATGTTTCACAACTCACTCCATGGACAGGTGCACTCAGTCAGCAAACACTCTCCATCCTCTTCCTCCTGTTAAAAATCATTTCATGCATGAACACCACACTGTCTTAGCTGAAAAAGCTCCTTGCTTCAACTGGGACAGCTGAATTCTTTAAAAATGTCCAAAACACCCTTAAAAGTCTCAGCAAAGGCATCTCCCAGTGTAATTCTAGCGTGGATCTGAGCCCCAGCCCTGCTCCAGTTTGCAGTGCCATGCTGTGCTTTCAGATCCTCCAGCTCTGGATGTTTCTATTGTGACATTTTCTGCACCATAAAAACGCTCACAGTTTCAAGTTAAATCAACAGTTGTGGCAGAATGGGTACCAGAATTGCAGTCAGATCCTCAATTGCCTTTAAAAGAAGGGAAAATGCTGTGTGACATTTGAGGATGACACTAACAGCGTCACTAAAATAAATTAAATGAATGTTATCTCTTTTTCTGAGTGGCTTTTAGAGTCTTTATAATGCTTTTTGGATTGTTACTGCAGACTAGCATTAACAAAGTACCAAACATCTATTTCCATGTAATTCATCTTCTGCAATATTTGATAGTCCTGGAGTAATGGAGGAGCCATTCTTAACTGGAAATGGAAGAAATGGAGCATCAGAAGAGATTGGATGCTATCAAATAAGAAAGCAAACAAGTCCCTGAAATTAGAAAATGTGAGTTTTTTCAGCTTTCAAACAGAACTGATAGTGCCATGTGGGGTTACAGGAGGTTTACCCACGGCTGTTAAGCTGCAAAGAGCTTGTGTAAATAGATTTAATTTCCAGACAAAATCAGACCTCACTCAAAATGAGCACTTCTCTCTATATTCATCCTCAAACAGCAAATTTATTCAGAAAGTTTGAACCCTGACTTCTAAGACTCCACAACTCTGAGATTTACACTTGCATGAGGCAAGCCCTGAGTTTGAATTTAAGGCAAGGCTCTGAGTTTAAAGCAGGAATCTCAGAGCAGCTGGGATTCAGGGAGCCTGAGGTTTGTTCTGAACTTTGTGTGACTACCTGGGGTACTCTGAAAAAAGAGAAAACTCTGTGTTTTGACTTGTGAGGGGGATTAAAAGCTTGAGGTGACATAAATCACAGATAAGTGTTCTGAGGAGGAGTTTGGCTCTCCAGATGTGCTGTTCTCAGTTTGCAGGGGCAGATAAAGAATTTCAGTGCCCACCTTTGACTGGAAGGTTCACAAGCCCTTGCCCTGGGCCATTTTTCAGACCATGACACCATGAAGATGTCCCAGGGATGGTTCAGGCCAGGTTTGTGCCTGTCTGGATGTTTCTTTCATTGTTCAACAGCAACACAACCAGGAGCCAGGGTGCCAAGATCCTGTCCCAAACTGCATTGGTTGCTTTCACCCCATATTATCTTATAAAACAACACTTTTCAGCTTTTGGTGAGGCCTCAGAAGACCCTGAATGAGGCCCCAGTGAAGGAGCAATTCCCCCCAAAGCAAAGGAGTCCCCCAGAGGAGCCTGTTTGTGGAATCACTGCATTGCAATTAGCTCTGCACAATCCTTCTGTGAGGAATTACAGGACCTTACTTGCAGCATCTGTCAAAATAATTGCACCTCTCAGTGATTTTTATCCCTCCATTCCTTGTTTTAAATATGTTCATTAATTAAGTGGCTCAGCTCATTTCAAAGTGGCCCTGAACTGAAATGAGCAGCACATCTTCCTCATTATCCTGGGAGCAAACTGAAACCCTCTCTGTCAGCTCCTGGAACCCTCTCTGATCCTCTGCTTGTTCTGATTATGAGACAACACTGTAAAGGGAGAGGATGTTATTTTGGAGCTGTAGGTGACAGGTGACACCAGAGGGCTGACATTGCATAGGTTGTCCCAAATTGCAAGGCAATGGGTATTCTATTTATCATCTATTAGAGGTGGGGCAGATATCTTCTGTTCAATGGGCAGTTTTCTTTTTCTCTTCCACAACCAATCCTTCCTCCAGGAGATCTCTTCTGTTCACGGCCAGTGAGTGTCACTGCATTTAAAAAATAACAAATAAAATAAAATAAAAATAAAATAAATAATAAATAAGATAAAATGGCTGATAAAATTCCATCAACCCATTGGGAGATGCTCCGCCCAGGGGGAGGAGCCAAGCATTCCTACCTGCATCCAATCTGAGGTTTGGGACACCAGAACAGCCTTTCCCACTGCATTCCCAGAGGAGCAGCTGCCTTTTCCACTGGATCTTCAGGGGGAAACTCCCCCCTTGTGCAGGATCCCTGCTCCAGCAGAACCACAGCTGGCACTGCAGGAGGGCTGAGCCCCCGTGGGATGGGGCTGTGCCACCACCCTGACACACAGGGGCAGCTCCTGCTCTGACTCTGGCAGGGTTCTTTTGTATTACTGAATTGTTATTTTTATTTTCTTCCCTAATAAAGAACTGTTATTCCTGCTCCCATATCTTTGCCTGAGAGCCTCTTAATTTCAAATTTATAACAATTTCTTGGGAGGAGGTTTACATTTTCCATTTCAGGGGAGGCTCCTGCCTTCCTCAGCACACACCTGTCTGTTCAAACCAGGACACAGGTATATGCAGAAATAGGTGTGGTTTTCCTTCTGGAGACAGAAGGATGGCACAGGGAGAGTCGGGGAGCCTGGCTGTGCTGCTTTGGGCTGGCACAGAGCTCATCTCCTTCCTGTGGCACCAGGCTGTGTTTTGGGCTTGTGCTGGAAGCTGCTGAGAATTCAGGGAGGTTTTGGTTCAGCCAAAGGCCTCACCTGTTCCTCATGGCACCTTGGCAGGGACAGAGCTGAGCAAGGGGTTAATTATCCCCTTGTTGTAGGGGAGGATGAGGATGGTAGGGTGCACAGCTCTGGTTCCAGGTGTGGGTACACATGACAGAACCTGAAAATGTCACTTTGTGTCACTTTATGTCACTCTTTTCATCCTGTGCTGCTCCTCCAGCATCTCTGCTGAAAGCACTCCCAGGGAAATACAGATGAGCCAGATTGGAATCATCTGCAAAGGAGCAGGAGCTGAGGGGTGTTTTAATGCAGTGGCTCTAATTGCTCCCCATTTCCTGCCAGGGAAACGTGTAACTAATTAAGTCTATGACATTAATTTAACTCAAACAATAAAATGTGCTCGTGTCATCAGAATTATTTACTAAACACACATTTTCCTGGAGGGAGAAGGGGAGAGTTTGTAAACAAAATGTTAAAATATGTTAAAAAACAAAATGTTGTGTTGATCGCCTTTCTGAATCCAAGGTGAAACTGCTGTCCACACAATGAGGGCATTAATTAATATTTATTTTATAATTTCTATTAATTTTACATTTTTAATTTATCATGAAATTATTTCTTATTACTATATTAAGTGTAATTATAATATTATTTATAATTAATATAGGAAATAATACCTGTTTTAAGGTTAAAACTCAGCCTCTGTACCTGATTTCTGTCTGCCTTCCCAGCAGAATCTGTTGTGTCTAATTGGAGATTATCCCAAGTATCCCAACACAGCCCAAATCTGACAGTTCAGCTGAGCACTGGAGTAATGACTTAAATAATGCACCTTGGAAAAGTTAATCCTTAAAAATCCGTTAGACATATCTTGTTTTCCAGGTCAAAGCAGAGCTAAATTTGACCTTTCAGAAGAATTCAGGAATTTTGGGATGGGGGACAAAGGGAGGACCGAGCAGTTGCTCTGTGGCTCATCTCAATGGTGCAAAACAAACTTGCTCATTCTGTGGAAGTGCAACAAAAAATTGGATTTTGTTCCACTCCTCCCAGATCTTGTCCCAGCAGATGACAGCCAGGCACAGAAATAAAATAAAGCACCATATCAAAGAGATATTAAATCCTGCTGCCAACAATTGGCTTCATTTTTCTAGATATTGATTGCTGTCAAGGTCCTGTCTTGGCAAGGCTGCAGAGTCCTGCTTTATGATACCTCACAGAAACAGGGGATCTTCAAATCCTTGCTCTGGGAACATTTGTATTCTGCCACTTAAATTCTCCCACAAGTTCTGATGTTTTATTCCTTAGATCAAGAGGCACCAGCTTTTCTGGGAGAAGGGGGGAGAGGCTGATGGGAGCATCCTGCAGGTCAGGCATTGTCACTCAGGGGCTCACAGAGAGCTCTGGCTGTGCCCCCTCTGTGCCAGGAGCACTGCAGCACAGCACAGACACTCCCAACACACCAGAACCCTCAAAAAAATCTTCATTTTCCCTTTTTCATTTCAACAGCACCCTTGGAGAGCCACACAACTTGAACCCCAATCACTTTGAATTGTTGTACACTGTAAATGCCATATCAATGCTGTGAGTGTAAAAGCCATCCCATCCTCTCCAGGCTGGAGTAATTTCTGCCTAACCATTTCCCCCAGAAGGCTCAAAAAATGGATTTTCTCCAAGGAGGTGAAAGAAGTTGGCAGCAAACCACTCAGGCCAGTGGTTGGAGCAGTTTTGGGGTTTGTCTGAAGCAGTCACAGCTCAGCAACAAAATTCCTGCATTCCCCTCTCCTTTCTCCCAGGGTTTCCTTACCAAATGAGGGGATCTATCAAATACTGAAGCCCCATTCACAGTTTCCATATTTCTGCTCATTTTTCCCCATCTATTTCCCACATGGGGACCCAGCCAGCCCAGCGTGCAGCAATGCCTTTGATCTGTGCACCAGAAAATCTGTATCAAGTCAGCTGCACATTTCTAAGCAGATTAAATTTGCCCTTGTGGCTCATCTGAAGCCTGACAGATCTCTCCTTTGTGTGCTTTGAGGTCCAAGATCCCAAACCGGCAAAACCCTACAGCCCATCTGGAAGTTTAAACATACGAGGCCTCCTTCAATGGGAATTATTTAAATGCTTAAAACCCCGTGCTGCCAAAACCCTCTGCTTTTCTACCCTGACTAGAGACCTTCACCTGAACATTACTGAAGTGTTCTGGGCTTGTAATTTAGGGTTTGTTTGGAAGATGGTTTTGGAGACGTGAAAAAAGCCCACAATCTTCATGTGGAGAATGGCAGCCATTTTTGTTTGGGGTGTGATGTAGGGCCTAAGGCAGGACATTAGTTTGAAAGAGAAGTCAATAGTTTTGGAGGAAACAGTAAGAAATTGTGTGGCCGAGTGTCCCCTCTTTGGCTCCATGAGTTTAGAGGCTCATTTGCTCTTTCTCAGCCCACATTTAAAGGAAGGTGTGCTCCCAAGAACCCGAGTTGTGGCAAAGTGCAAGGACCTGAGGGGAAAATTTACCAAGGCTTGACATGATGTGGGACCTGTGCTTGCAGAAAAAGCAGGCTGCTTTTCCCAGCAGGAACTGGGGAAGGTCCATTTGGGGGTCTGAAATCTACCCCAGGCTGCAGGGAGCAGTTTTACCACAAAACCAACTCTGAGAGAAGCAAAAACTCTGAACCAACTCCAGGCTCATCTCCCTTCCCTAAGTAAAACCAGAAATTCAGTGCTCTCACTTCTTCTCAACTGCCAAACAAAGCTGAAAGGTTGTCATGCCTGGGGAAATTGATATATTAGCACTTTTTAATACAAATGCCCTTTTTTGGTGGCTATTGAGCCCAATATATCCTGGGAACTATTTTTGAGTGCTATGCACAGTGGAAATAGCCCTCTGAGCTCAGGAGCCAAACCCAGAAGGAACAAACCTCCCAAGTATTCTTCTGGATACTGCCCATCCTCCCTCATCTATGGAAATATTCCCATTTTGGTGCAAATCATTTATCTGGTAAATTGCAAATGTCAAGGTGAAATGTAATGAAAGGAGTGGGAACAAGAGGAAACTGCCCAGTTTTCTTCTCCTTTTGCACCACTCTGCAGCCTTTTGGAAATGTGAAATTATTTTCCAAAATATGCTTCTTTGGAATAAACTGCATGTTATTTATGGTTCCTGACAAGATTCTAAGCTACTGATACCCTTGATTTGTGTGTTTAATTTGGGTTTTTTGCAAGAAAAACAGAGAGCAATTGCTTGTGTGAACCTGAAATCTATTGCAAACATCCCAATTCTTGACCAAGAAAGTTCAGGGAAATATTTTATCTGAAAAATTAATTGCTCCTTTTAATCTTTTCAATCTGCTAGGTAAAAAAAAAATAAAATAAAAAAACAATTAAATGGAAAATAACAGACCACTTTTTGATTCAAATAGGACTGAAAGAAATCTAAACTGATGGGGGAAGAATCCTGGCTGGTGCTTTCTGTGGGTTCTGCAGCTTGGAAAAGCTGCGGGAGAGAATGTCAAGGGGACATGTCTGATTTAGCTCCTGGGGCTGAGGGGATAAAGGATCTCCCTGCTCACACAAAGTAAGGAATGAGCAGGGATTTTAGATCCTTTTGTTGATCCTGATTAAGCCATTTTGGCTGCTCCTGGAAGTGACTGGGTGGGACAGCCCAGTGGGTAACGCTGACACAGAGCCTTCAACATCCAGCCCAGCCTGATGCTCCCAAAACAGGGGCAACAACATCCTCATCCTCCTCATCATCATCCTCATCCTCCTCCTTCTCCTCATCCTCCTCCTCCTTCTCCTCATCCTCCTTCTACTCCTCATCCTCCTCCTTCTCCTCCTCATCCTCATCTTCCTCATCCTCATCATCATCCTCATCCTCCTCTTTCTCCTCATCCTCATCCTCCTCATTGTCATACGCCTCATCCTCCTCATCGTCATCCTCCTCCTAATCTTTCTCATCCTCCTTGTTCTCATCCTCATAATCCTCCTCCTCCTCATCCTCATTATCATCCTCAATCTCCTCCTTCTTCTCATCCTCCTTCTCCTTCTCCTCATCCTTCTCATCGTCATCCTTCTCATCCTTCTCCTCCTCATCTTCCTCATCCTCCTTGTTCTCATCCTCTTCCTCCTCTTGCCCTTCATCCTCCTCCTTCTCATCATCCTTCTCCTCCTCCTCCTCCCCTCCTGCATCTGCACTGCCTCATTTCTCCCCAGCCCAGGGCTCAGTGGCACCTGAAGTTCTGAGGAATCAGATTTGTGTTTGCTGCCATCCAGACCACCCTGGGTACTTCATCTCCAGCCCATAAAAGTTGCAGCCTGTGCTGCTGAAATCCTCCCACCATGGCTGCAGCACATGGCTGGGGAGGAGGAGAGGCAGCTTGCCATGTTTTTCCCATCCTTGCTCATAAATAGCCTTTGCTTTGATGTTTCAGATGGCCTTAGCATCCATCAACAGTTGCAGCCCTCAGCAGCTCATTCAGTGAGCTGATGTTTGTAAATAAAGTGGAGATTTTAATCCCCGGGAGCAAAAGGTCAATTGGAAAGGGGGGATGATTCATCCGTGGGTCTGTCTCCTCTGTCACACAACTGCGCTGTAAAAGTCACAAACTGGTTTTGTGCAAATCAGAAAAAAAAATTGATTTAATTAGATAGTGAAATATCAAGGCAGCAATGGCCAGGAGTAATTTCTGTCAATTTGAGTTCTCTTTTCAGTAAAGCATCTCTTGTAAACCACTCCCATGGCCTCTGTTCAGGAAGCCTTTAACTCTGTGGGAGCAGATTCATTCCCAAACATCCCAGCCCTCTCTGCTCTCACTGACGCCATGTGGGAGCTCCCTCCTGCCCTGACATCCCACTCCTCCTCCTCACTGATCCCCTGCCAGGGGTGGAGGTCACTGCAGGGGCCCTGCAGGGAGAGGTGCTCCCAGCAGCTGCCTTTCCTTGCCCTGAACCACAAGCTCTCTGCTGACAGCTTTTTAGCTTTTATGATCTCTGGAATTCATCATTTTCAGCACAAAAAAACTCCCCAACATCTGTGCAAGGAAATGTCCTTGGTAGCTCAGCATCCCAGGGCTGTGTACACATAACCACAGCAAGCAACACAGAACTGTCCTCCAGCTCTGGTGACAGGAAAGGGAAATCTCCCATAAATTACAGTTGTGCTTTTAAAAGTTTGTCAGCAAACAGCCACGAATCCCCTTTGTTCTCCACAAGGGCCTGTTTGTGCAAGATGCAAGCTGGGGGCAGGCCTTGGGCAGTGCAGGGTGACCTGTTCAGGGTTTTCCATGAATGCCACAGCTGTGGGGCAAGCTGGCATCTCCCTGGAGACAAATATTGTGGGGAAAAGGGAAAGGGCAAACTTTGCTGGACCAGATTGCTTGAGAAGGAAGGCTGGAGTTAGCAAGATGCTGGGTGTGAGGGGAGCAGTGAGTTTGGTGTTTTGCTGGCAGGCTCAGACAGTTTGGATTGTTTGTGAGGCTGGTGAAGGAGCCCTGGGGTCCCTGTGAGCTGCTCCATCTGTCCCCCATGTTTTATACCAGTGATGTCCCCTCTAACTCTGAAAAGAGTGTCCCAGATCCAGAGCAGCTGCTGATGCAGCAGGAACACAGCACTGCCCTGCTCTTTCTCCCTTTTTATCCCCCCAAACCATTTCAGCGCTGGTTGAGGAGCAGCTCAGAGCTCTCCCCATCCCACAGACTCTTGCCAAGGTGGTTTAGGAGCAGGGACAGGAGGGACCCACAGCACCTGCCTGCATGGATGTGCCACCACATCCCTGTGGTTGCAGAAAATGCTCCAGCTCTGGCTGCAGAGCCCATCACAAAAACACCATTATTGTGAGCAGTGGATATTTCATTACTGTGGCAAAAGAGATTGTGGCCATTTAAAGGAGCAGGATAGAGTCTGTAATATAATTAGATGATCCTGAAAAAGCAATAGTGGAATTCAATCACTGGGCAATCCACATGCACTTCCTGAAGGTAATCCATCCCAGTGTCAAAGGAAGCCCATTGTTCTCATCCCCCAGGGTCTCCTGCTCCCACAATGTACAAAGGGCTTCCTTGTCAGGACCAACAAATCTCCTTCCCCAGCTTAGCCAGAGATAAGAAAACAATGTCTGGACCAGCCAGACAATTTGTCTATCTTTAGGCACTTTGCTTTTCTCTTTCTAAGTTTCACTGTTTCCCTGTTTGGGCCACTGCTGATAATGCTTTCCCTGGGGTAGGGCTCTGCCTGATTTACACAATGCAAAACTGAAAATCACTGCAGGTCATCTTGCATTTGGAACAAGATACTGGAAATACATTCACATCCCAAACTGGCTCACACACAATGGGAAAAAAAACGTTATTCAAAATATGAACCAGCTCCCAAGCTCCTCCTTTGGTGGCCTTAATTTAGAATTAGACTTTTTATTGTCCCTTGCCACCTGTGTACTGTGAGATTTGATTTGTAAACACTGGCTCAGAAATTCAGCATTCATTCATTAATTCTACCAAGAATGTTCTGTTTTGTAACCAGAAAATTGAATTACTTGCTACTTAATTTTAGTACTTTCCACCTTTTGTCTAGGAAATTGAATTATTCTGGTTAGTTTTCTTTCTCCAGTGTCTAATGACTCCCACATACACACCACCCTTCTGTGTTAATATATATTCAGTGTCCTTCCAGCAGGTAAAATTCCATCTAAAGCATCCTTGTCTGAGCTTGTTGAGCTTAATAAGAGCTACAGTGGTGAAAGTGAAGCCAGAATTGAGTCAGTGCCTCTCTTTTGGGGGAGCCCTGGGGGGTTCAACCAACCTGGGGGATATTGGAAACAAGGCAACCCCCGTTGCAGGGAGAAAATTATGCATCTGACTATCTATTAGAAGGCTAATTAATTACTTTATATATCTATTATATTACATTATTCTATAATTATATTACATTATTCTATATTATTATATATTAAATATATATTACATTATTCTATAATTATATTACATTCTATATTATTATACAGAATAGATATTATGTAAATTATTCTATAATTATATTACATTATTTTCCTATATTATTCAAGATATATTACATTATTCTATACATAATATTACATTATTATTATATAGAACATATAAATTCTATATATATTCTATATTACATTATTATTCTGTTATATTACATATTTCCTATATATATTATATTATATATATTATTATAATATAAAATATATTATATATATTATACATGTATATTATTCTATATTATGTTACATTATTATTCTACATTATATCACATATATTCTACATATTATTATATATTATAATACTATATACTATATAGTATTATATATTATAATATATAATATTATCTATTATGATTTTATATTATTCTATATTATATTATAATACATCTAAATGGAATCTGCCAAGCATTCAACTCAACCGTACAACATCTTGTGACTGTCCCAACAGTCCCAACACCTGGATTCAATTGGTCAGTGAATCAAAACACCCACACCAGAATCTAATTATCAATTATCTAATTCCCTTCAGGTAAGCATTTCCTTCAGGTAAAATCCTCTACAGTGCATTCCACTTTGGCACAGCACAGGCACAGAAAATGAGATCAGAATTGTTTTGATCGTTCTCTGAGCTTCAGAGAATGTGAATCTCTGAATGTCCTTGGGAAGCGTGAGAAATGTGGTGACAGGGGGACCTAAAATCCAAGTTTGTGCCTCCATGGAGCTGCCATTAGCTAATGGCTCTCGATTGCAGCCAGCGCAGGTTTATAAAGACAAAAACTTTCCCTGAGAGCCCCATCCCCGGCAGCAGCAGGAGCCCAGCAGGGACCCCGCGGTCAGAGCAGATGAAGGGCATTTCCCCAAGGCTTCCCTTGGCAGTCTGTGCCTGCTAATCTTTAGAAAATTACACTAACAAGCTCCAGGCACGGCTGCGGGAGCCCTGCGCAGCAGCCCCTGGAATCACGCACAGCCCATTAATGGATCAGGCCCTTAATGAACTGGAAAATCTCTCCTCAGCAGAGGCCAGGGGATGCTTGGAGGCTCCCGGCCCTCCTGAGCTGCTGTGGAGGCAGGCAGGGAGCTCTGACAGCAGAAATGCTGATCTGGGGCTGCTCCAGGCTGGGGAGCAGCCCAGCACCTCACAGGGCTGTGGGATCTGAGAACCAAGGGATGCTCAGCAGCTCCTGAAAAACCCTGAGCTCACAAACCCCAAAGGGCACCTCAAGGAAAGCTGCTGCTGTTGTGCTGTGTGCGTGTCCGGTGGATTTTCAGGAAATTCCCTTTTTGCTTCTCTTTCAAACCAACAGGCAGATCCAGGAGGTGCAGCAGGCCAAAATACAATTGCTGGAGAGGCAGATTATCCAAAATGAATGAAATCTTGCTACAACCCACATTAAAAAACAAAAAAATGCTTTTCTTTTTTCTCCTATCAGTCATAAAATCCAGTTATTTCCTGAGCAATGCTGCAATTTGCCTGATGCTTATGAGATATATTGCCTGCTTTCTACTCTGTTTCCTACTGGGCAGTCTGCAAGGTTCTCTAATCTCTAAAAGAAATAAGCATCTGTTTCCTTCATGCCCCATGCCTGATTTAAGGTAATTATACTCCTAGTATACTTAGGTATTTTATACTTAGGTATTATATTATATTATTTTATACTTAGGTAGTATATTATATTATTTTATACATGAAAAATCCTAGGAAAAATAAGAACAACTAATTTTTTTTTTCCTCAAAAGATATTTTAACTTGTAATCCAAGAGGAATGAACTTTTTAAAAGAAGGTGTCTGCAAATTTTTGTCCTCTCTCTGGGTAAATTTGGTGCATTTCTAATTGCTCCATATCTCTAATGTGTCTTTGCAGAAATTCCTTTGCACCCAAGGAACTTCTCCTTTCAAAGATCTCCCAGCTGGCACATCCTGCTCCTCCTGATACATCAGCAGTCTGAGCATCCCAGGAGCCATGAAAATAAAAATAAGAAAGCTGATTTTTCTCCAAGAGAGAGGAGAAAGAATTACCAAAAAAAATAAAATAAAAAACCCCAATCCAAACCATCATTATGCTTGCTCTTTGGAGTTTAGTATTGGATTTTTGAATGCCTTGGGGTCAGCTCCTCCTAAACAAAAGGCATTTGGTGTCTCCACTGCCCTGAGATGGAGTCTCAGTTCTATTTCCAAAATCAAAGGTTGGGCTTTGCTTCATCTCTATCAGAAGACACTTAAAATGCTCAAACAAAGCAACTTTCCCATTCAGAAGAAAACAACCAGACATGCTCCTTAAGGATTTCTGTTTTCCAGAGCTCCTTGACCCCCTGGCCTCACTTCTCAGGTTTTAATAAAAAATGTTTTGACAAGCATTTTTCATATTTCTGATTCTGACATGGGGAAAGGGCAACCATTACCTTAAATGTGGCTCTGAATTAAAGACCTTGCAGAATCAGCATCTTATAAATGCAGCCTTTGAACAACTGGAATGTTTCCTTCCATAAAATCCTCAATGAAAACCGAGTCTTGAAGGCAATATTTGCCCCCCTGCAGAGTGTGAAACCCACAGATTTCAGCACAGATGCTGCAGTCCCTGGGCTATGAGAATGAAGAGCAATTTCACTCGAAATGGGAACAGGGTTTCATCCCAAAACACAATGGTCCCACAGCAGCTCTTCCCAGCTGAGGGGCAAAGCTGCCATTAAGGGGTGAAATTCAAAGCAGTAGGGACAAACCTTGAAAAAAATTAATTAGGAACAGTTTCAGGTTCTTCTCTGCCTGTTGTCAGTTTGCTGACTTTACACCTCCCACATTCCTGCTTTAGAGGGTCGGGGTATTGCTTTGAAACATAAACCCAAACAGCAAGGGCAGAATAGAAGAAGAAGAAAAAGAATAAAAAGAAAGAATAAGAATAAGAAGAAAAAGAAGAAGAAATAAGAAATAATTAGAATAAAGAATAATAATAAGAAATAATAATAAAAAGTAAAAATAACAATTAATAATAATAATAAGAAATACTAATAATAATAAGAAGAAAGAAGAATAAGAAGAATAAAGAAGAATCATCCCAAAATATTCCCCTTGTGCAGAAAGGGAGGCCAAGCACACACAGATTGATGCAGAGCCCTCTGGTGAGGGTTGGTTTTTTTCAAACCCAGAATTTCACTGGTCCTTTTAAGCCCTTATTGCCTGTCTGGGCTGGGATGGGCTGGGGCTGTGTCACATTTCAGAGTGCCCTGACCCAGAGGAGCCCTCAGAGCTGTAATCAGAGCCCTGCTCATCCCCGCTCTTGGAAACACTCCGTGCTGTCAGCACTGCTCTGCTCCCACCATCACCACATTCCCAGCCTTTCCAGGAGCCCAGCGAGGGTCAGGATCCTGGGGAAGCAGGATAATTGCAATTCCAAGTGCTAGTAGCTCTGCTTTGGGGTGGGGACCGGGGCTGTGCTCATTTTTTACAGCAGCTGGAGCCACAAAGGCTCTGCAATGAGCCCTGCCCAGAGCTGCACTGATCCTTGTGGTGCCAGCAGCTAAAACCTCCTCAGGGGCACATTTTGGGGTGCACCTTGGCAGTGCCCCCATTAAACCTCAGGGCTGGCTCAAACACCAAACCCTGCTGGCATCCGAAGCGCTCAAGTTGTTTTTTTCCCTTGCCTCATTCCAGACCTCATCATGTAAAACCCTCTGTCCTTTTTTTGCTTCTTTCCATAAATAGGATTTCCATCCCCTCTGAGGGATAGCTGTGGATTCCAGGCTTTGCCCTGGGTGGGGCAGGGATGCAGCAGGATGGGGACACACAGGGGCTGCCCCAGCCCCTCTCTGCTCCATGGCCAGGCTCCAGCTGGCTCCAGGGGCACTGGATCCATTCCCTGGTGGAAAAGGGTCACAATCCAGGCTGGCATTTGTCAGAGCAGAGCAGCAGCAGTGCTCAGACATTACTCACATCCCCAGATATGCGGGGCTAAGGCCAAGATTCCTCCTGGAGGCTCCTGGGGCCCTTTCCAGGTCCCTGTGGCTTTGCCAGTAACCCCTCGGCTTCTGGGGTGAGAAGTGCCCTGAGACCACTTTGCATGGTGGCCCCAAAGCTCTGGTGTGGAAGGAGCTCGTTTGCAAAGCCCTCTATCAGAAATATGTCAGGGAAAGCAGGAGTTATTCCTACATTTGTTCTGCACAGAGTGTGGGAACACAAACCGCTGCAGAGTGAGGGGAAGGAGGGACAGAGTGAGGAAGGATGGACAGAACGAGAGGAAGGAGGGACAGGCTGAAATGCCCCTGCCTGACTGGTGGGCACAACTCCAGCCTTTCAGTTCAGAATTCTCATCCTGTTCACATTCCACTGCCTGCAGAATTTTTATTTCCTTCCTCTGAAAATGTGCAGACTGATGAAATGCATTGACTGTCGCAGACATCTTTTATGAAAAATCCTTTCCTTAGGATTTTTCCTCCTGAGAAGCTGGGAGGCCTCAGGAACAAAATGTAAACATTGATTATCTGCTGCTGTGGAATGCAACAGGTGCATCTGGGATTGGTCTCATGTGGTTGTTTCTAATTAATAGCCAATCACAGTCAGCTGGCTCAGACAGAGAGCCGAGCCACAAACCCTTGTTATCATTCCTTCCTATTCTATTCTTAGCCAGCCTTCTGATGAAATCCTTTCTTCTATTCTTTTAGTATAGTTTTCATGTAATATATATCATAAAGTAATAAATCAGCCTTCTGAAACATGGAGTCACATCCTTGTCTCTTCCCTCATCCAAGAACCCCTGTGAACACTGTCACACATTAACATTTGAGTTTGCAGTATACCTGTCAACAATACATTTATGAATAATCAGCCTTTCCTCCTAAAGTATCTATTTTTAGGTGATCACTTTATAAACAGTGCTGCTTTAAAAGAACTTCTCCCCTTTTTGGGGACCAGCCATGAATTTTTCCTGCACTGAGCATGAACAGTTATTCCTGCCATGGGTTATTCCTGCCCTGAACATGTTTTTCCACATTTCCAGGAGCTGCTGTGTTGAATGAGTGGCTGCTCCAGTAGATGCATTGTGCCTAATGGCTTTGCTTATGCATTCCTGAGGCTTTGCATTGGTCCCAGCAGCAGCCTGGAAGTTCTGGCTGTGACTCTCACTCAAGGGCTGATGGAGCAATTATTCACGTGAGGGAGTTGCTTTATTCTCAGTTATTATCTCTTCTGATCTCCCAGCAAACAATTACTTGCAAAGAAAGCAGAATCAGGCCGTGTTACACACAATTATAAATCTAAATTGGCGTGGAGGGAGGAGAGCAGCATGTTTTCTTCCCCAGAGAGAGAGGAAAGTGTAGGAGCTGGGCTGCTGTGCCAGGTCATGTGTGACCTGTGTGTAAGTTATGGAATTTCTGACCTAAATTCCAGTGTTTTCTCCTGGATATAATGCTGCCTTCCTATAGCACAGGCTGCTGGTTTATTCATCTTCATTCTCCCTTCATTTAAGCTCCCTTCCATTCATTTAAATCATGTTTAAAATCTGTTTTCCTTGATACTTTGAGTGAAGTGTTGCTCTGTAGTAATTCACTGTATACAAGCTGTATATAAGCTGATTGTTGAGAGGTCTAAATCTGCCAGTTTAGGTGTGAAAAACTTCCTCTGTGGGAATTCCAGACTAAATCTTCAAAGAAAATCTCTCTTTGAGGCAGCTCTGCTAAAAATCCTAAGAAATTAGTTGGGAAGAACCTGCTCCAGCCCAGCTTTGCAGCTTCAGTTTTCAACACTGACACAGGGCTGACTGTGGAGAATGAAGGGTTTTCTGCTCAAGGAATTGTTGTGAAGCGTTTGAAAGAAGGAATGAGTTTCTTTGAATTTCTAAAAGCAGGACTGGTAACTGTCCAATTAATAACTCTACAGAGGGTGCTAATTGTTACTCACCAAATTAAAATTAAAAGTTGCTTTGATTTGCCTGGGATTTACGGCTGGCAACAAGCTCCCAAAGGAAAGAGCCTGAGGAATGGGAAAGAGAGGGAAGTGGATAGGATTTCTCCAAAGGGGAAGTGGGATTTCATCCCCTGAGACAAAGACAGGCCTCCCATGAGAGGACCCAGGGATGAGGAGACACCACTCACATTTGCACAGCTCCGTTCCAGGGGAGAGGCTGGAACAGCTCAGCTGTAAATGCCAAAACTCCTCAGTCACAGCCTGAAACGGCTGCACAGCAAAGGAAATCTGCCCTGCTGCAAACAGCATGTCCAGGGCTCCTCTGGCACAAGTGTTGAGTTAATTGAGACAAAGTTGGTAATAACTGCCAGCTCTGCAGACACAGAGCCTCAGATGAAAGCGGTCCTGCCCCATTTGTCTCCATTACCTTGTCATGAGAAGGATTTTCCCTCCACACAGCAAAATCTGGGTGTGGGGCTCAGTGCTTCAGAAACCTCCAGCAGATTCATTGCTCCAATGGTGGGGTTTGGCATTCTGGAATCCTCCTAAAAAGGACCTTTCTGGATGTGGGGCTCAGTGTCCCCAAAACCTCCAGCAGATTCATTGCTCCAGTGCTGGGGTTTGGCATTCTGGAATCCTCCTCGCAAGGACCCTTGTGGGAGCTGTGGGAGGGGTCACTCAGCCATCAGCCAAATCAGCCTTGGCACTTTGTCCCTGGAGGATTTGATGGAATAAGAAAGGCTCTGAGTCCTCTACTCCAGGCACTGAATCCCCAGCACATGGAATTCAGTCTGCATCACCCCTTTGAATTAAATCTGAAGGGAAAAAAAAACACCCAGAGGAAGAGTATGGAATATTATATCTTTCACCCTGGGTGGAAGAGATGAAGTTCAGAGCACCCAAAGGTGTGGGTGGACAATAAAGGAGCTGCTGGTATTTAACCACACAAGAAGCTATGATTAAATTAATCCACCATTCTCCTTTTTGCAGCTCTTTGGGGGAATTAGATCAAGAAAGTAACAAAGGAATGCCACAGTCTGCCAATAATGTAATTAAAGAACCAAGCCTCATCTGAGCTTTCTCTTGCCAAAGAGCTTGCTGGATGTAAGTTGGGAAAAAAACCTCAAATTCAGGACTTTAAAGGGAAGACAGAGAGAAATTGTGAAAAAGTATTTGAATACCCAGCTATTCACTTTCACACTCACAGAATACAGAAAACATGGATGATGAAATAATGCATGTACTTCAGGAAAACAAGGCAGAAAAAAGTGATTTCTTAGTGCTGGTTACACTCAAGAACAGGTTGATGATAAAAGAGAGGTGAAGGGGACCTGGAATTTGTGCCAAATCAAATGTTTATCCCATCCTATGGAGACGTGCTAAAACCCAGCCCATGGGACCAGTGCACTGCTTTCAGGTTGTTCTTCTACTCTTAATAATTAAATACAAGTCACAGAGGCCTGAGGTTGGCAGGATCCAGGCTGGACTGGACGTACAAACTGCTGGTTCTGTAGGAATAATTTACATTGGAACATGTCCAGCATTGCTGGGCACTGCAAAACTCAGATAAATGAACCCTGAAGAAGCAAAAAAAACCCCCCAAATTGCCAAGTGGTGCAAAACATGAGTGTGAATCTGAGCTCAAACTCTGCAAAACGTGAGTGTGAATCTGAGCTCAATCTCTGCAAAACATGGGTGTGAATCTGAGCTCAAACTGCAAAACATGGGTGTGAATCTGAGCTCAAACTCTGCAAAACATGGGTGTGAATCTGAGCTCAAACTCTGCAAAACATGGGTGTGAATCTGAGCTCAAACTGTGCAAAACATGAGTGTAAATCTGAGCTCAAACTCTGCAAAACATGAGTGTGAATCTGAGCTCAAACTCTGCAGACCATGAGTGCGAATCTGAGCTCAAACTCTGCAAAACATGAATGTGAATCTGAGCTCAAACTCTTCAAAACGAGTGTGAATCTGAGCTCAAACTGTGCAAAACATGAGTGTAAAACAGCTCAAACTGTGCAAAACATGAGTGTGAATCTGAGCTCAAACTGTGCAAAACATGAGTGTGAATCTGAGCTCAAACTGTGCAAAACTTGACGGTAAATCTGAGCTCAAACTCTGGCAAGCCCTGGAGCTGCCCTGCAGGTGTTAAGCAGCCACTATTAGGAAGACCTATAACATACCAAGCAGAGAGATTTGATAATTAGTTTGGGATTGGATTTTGGGAATAAATTCTTCCCTGTGAGGGTGGGCAGGCCCTGGCACAGGGTGCCCAGAGGAGCTGAGGCTGCCCCTGGATCCCTGGAATGTCCAAGGCCAGGCTGGATGGGGCTTGGAGAAACCTGGGATGGTGGAAGGTGTCCCTGGACATGGCTGAATTGAGTTTTAAGGTCTTTTTCAACCCAAACCAGTCTTGGATTCTGTGATACTCCTCCATTACTTTTTGAGGAACAGGCTAGAAAGGCATAACCACGTAAGAAACATGCTGTAGATTTAATTTTATGGACATGTAAACAAATATAACTACGCAGATATATAAAAATATTTATCTTCATATAACATAAACATGACACTATATAGCACAGTTATACAGTACATAAAGTTTAGCACCAAAACTGCAATAAACATTTTCCAGCATGTAAAATTCACAAGGGGAACAGCAAAGGCAGCTGGGCCCTGCCAGGCTGGGGTGCTCCCATAAGAGCCAGAGGTTTGATTGTCCTCTGCAGTCCCAGGTCTGAGATTCAGCCTGGTGTGAGTGCTGCTCTTCATCTCTGCCTGCTGCTAACAGCATGTTCAGGGATCTTTAGCTCTGTGCTCTGCTAACAACCTCCAGATTGGTTTGCCGCTCGAGCAGGGGCTCCAGATGCTGCAGAAATCAAACCATGACTTGGTAACAGAGACATCCCCATGGCCTTGTGGGCTGCCATGAGCTCATCCTGCTCTGCTCTGTCGTGCCCAAGTGATTTAGACACAGCAGGGAGTGCCAAGCCCTGGGAAAGGCTGCAGGGTCACTTTTGTATGAGGACTGGGAACAATTTGTGGGAACCCCCAGAGCACAGCTCAGCTCTTTTAGGGCTGGGGGTTCTGAGTGTAACTCTGTTACCCCCAGGAATTCAGCCTGGCTGAAGGCAGAGCATGGTCAAGGCTGAGGATTTGCTGTGGATCTGTGGGAAATGAATTTGTAGAAAATTCTCAAAGTCTGACAGAAGGCTCACATAGTCTGCGTCTGCATGCAAACCTTGAGATAAGAAATGCTCCCAACTCTGGGTCAGAAAAAAGCTTAGACCAACATGGATCCACAGCCAAATTCCCTAGTCTTTAATTTTAGGGTAAATCTCTGAGATTTCTCTGAGGTTTCCAGTCTGGACCTCATCTCCTCTCAGTGTGAGAGCTCCACTGCACATCCTCCCCTCCCAAAAATGAACCAATTCCCACTGGCCTGACAGGGAGAGCATCCTGCTGTCCCCTCCTGGGGGACACCAGCAGCTCACAGAAGCTTTTTGGAGACAAAAGGCTGTGGGACA
This sequence comes from Ammospiza nelsoni, assembly GCF_027579445.1. Taxonomy (NCBI): domain Eukaryota; kingdom Metazoa; phylum Chordata; class Aves; order Passeriformes; family Passerellidae; genus Ammospiza; species Ammospiza nelsoni. Next base: position 18,924,134 of record NC_080645.1, read on the forward strand.
GCCGTGCCCTGGAGGGAGCTGGCACAGGGAGGGACAGCAAGAGCAGCTGGGGCTGTCCCGCCCAGAGGAATTGTTTGGGATTGTCCCCAAAGAGGAGCCTCTCCCCCACACTGAGAGCCATTCTGCCTCCTAATTAATGGGATCGTGCAGTTGGAGGCTTCCTGGGAGTTTTGTCAGTGGGATGCAGCACTCAGCAAGTCCTTCCCTAATAACATTCATCTGCTTCACTCAGACCTCATCTCCAGCAAAGCTGGCTAGAAGTGGAGGCTTTATATTCTTCTTTACAGGCCTTCCCACATGGTCAGGGGCCACTTCACACTGACCTCTGCCAGGCTCTGCGAGGGCTTGGGGCCAGATGCTTAAAGGGAATCACCTGGCTGTGTTCTGAATTGCTTTTGATCTTTTATTTCACTCTATAAATTCCCAGAGGAGCTCGCTGGGAGCAAACATCTGGCACAGCTTTTCCTGCTCAGGGAAGGAATGAACCCAATATTGAAACCCCAGGTTTGGGGTGTTTCTGGCCATAAATAAGGGAAGGAATGAACCCAATATTGAAACCCCAGGTTTGGGGTATTTCTGGCCATAAATAAGGGAAGGAATGAACCCAATATTGAAACCCCAGGTTTGGGGTCTTCATTAGACCTAGCAATAAACAAAGGAAGGAATGAACCCAATATTAAAACCCAGGTTTGGGGTCTTCTTGTAGAGCTGGTCACAAATAAGGGAAGGAATGAACCCAACATTGAAACCCCAGGTTTGGGGTCTTCATGTGCAGCTAGCAATAAATAAGGGAAGGAATGAATCCAATATTGAAACCTCAAGTTTGGGATCTTCTTGTAGAGCTGGCAATAAATAAGGGAAGGAGTGAACCCAATATTGAAACCCCAGGTTTGGTGTCTTCCTGTAGAGCTGGCCATAAATAAGGGAAGGAATGAGCCCAATATTGAAACCCCGAGTTTTGGGGTCTTCATGGAGAGCTGGCCATAAAAAAGCTCATGGGTGAGGGGGTGAATCATCTGAATCCAGGGTCACCCCTCCAGAGATGCTGCTGTTCCTCTCTTTGTTGATTTTTTTCAGACTCCTTTTCCTGCTAATCCATGCAGGGAGCAATCCCAATTGCTAGATTAGCAAGGAAAAAAGTAACAATTGTAATATTGCTGCTTTAGGATACCTCACACAAAGCAGAGCACGGAGGGGTGACCACACAGGTGGTCCATCCTTGATGGGGAGCCCAGCATCCCTGGGGCTCTCCCTGCTTCTCATGGGGCAGGTTCAGCTGAGAGAATCTGAACCAGGGCTGTGGTTTCTTTAGGTTCAAATTCTCAATTTCACATATTCATATTCGCAACAGAACCACTCTGAATTTACTGGGTTTTTTCTACGAGTGAATGGAAGTGAGGCAGAGCCTCCAGTTGTGAGGCAGCCAGACTAGCAAGGGTGAGATAATCTAAATTAGCTCATATGTTATTATTAGCTTATATATATATATATTATATATATTATTATTATTATATCTATAATATTATATTATATTATATTATATTATATATAATATATATTATATATTATATATTATATAATATATATAATATAATATAATATAATATAATATAATATAATATAATATAGTATAGTATAATATAATATAATATAATATAATATAATATAATATAATATAATATAATATAATATAATATAATATAATATAATATATTATATTATATTATATTATATTATATTATATTATATTATATATAATGGTTTATATAATATATTATATATTTGTATAATCATTATATCTATAATTACATATACATATTATAATAATAAAATATCTATTATATTATATATTATAAATATAATATATAATGTATTATATTTATTATATAATATGTATTATCTCTAATAATACATATAATAATAATTATTATTAGCTCATATATAGTCCCTCCCCCCCTATATTTTTTAGGGGGGACACAAAGCAGCTGTAACCTTCCCATTGGGTTAGGTAATATAAAAAATCTCTAATAACCCCCAGAAAACCACTGCCCTCTGCTGCTGGCAGCAGAACTTGTGCAGAGCTGGCAAGGAAACAGCCCCTGGAAAAGGAATTCTGGCATGAAGGTGCTGGGATAATATCCAGCTGAAATGAGTCACCTGGTGCTGCTGCAGTGCTGTGCTCTCAGGAAACTCTCACTTTGATATGATCTCTCTTTAAAAGTCAGATCTTTCCTCTGGGAACAGGCAAGTCTTGACTTAGGCTGACCTACCTTGCTTTTGGCTAGAAAAAGATCTTTTCCCTTGGCTGCCCCATGACTTTCACTCACAACCTCCCTGAGAACATTTTTAAAAACCATTATTTAGGTCATCCCAATCAGGCAGCATGAATCCCAGTTCCAAAAATGGTTTTATTGGCCTAATCTGATAAAATGCCCATCCTTTCATACAGGTACATCTTTTTGCAATTACTTTTTTCTTTGTTGTGATAATTCCTCTTAAATCACCATCCATCATCAAATACCTGGCATTTGAATTCCACAACTCAGAATAGTGCTTACCAGAAAATTTTAGATTTCTAATTATTGCCAGTGGTTGTGTTTGTTAGGATTTGTGCCTGATGCCTAGAATTTCTTCACAAGCTGCTCAGAATGCTTTACACTAAAAGTGGAGACATAAACCTGCCAGTGTAAAACAAGAAAGTCTTCAGAAAGTCAAGGCTGTTCTTTTTTGTCTAAGTGGACCATTCAAAACTGAACTTGGTAGGGCAGGAACTGCTCTGTAGTGGATGAAAAATGCCTCCAGAATTGAGTGGACTGAGTCTCTCGTGTTTTAGGTTTCACTGAACTCCAGTTGGGAGGATAATATGGATATGAATGGGATAAATGATGTCCCTGAGTTGTCCTGTGACAACACTGCCCTGCCAAGAAGATGAATATCCAGAAAAGGGGAAGAAAATATTCTTTTTTTATTCTTATTTCTTTTTTCAGTATTGCCAGGGAAGTTTTCCTTAACCTTGTAAATAAATATACAATATATCCCTTGCCCAGCTTCCAACAGAGACTGGAGACAGAACCATTGGAGGAGTGGAGATGGGTGGCAAGAAGAATTCATCAAAGAGTTGTATGCAGGATGAGTTACAGTTCTAAAAGTGTTGTAACATCAACTCTCATTTTGATGTGAAGACCATGACCAGCTGTTGAATTTTGGTCCTGCAGAATTCTCACTTCTTCAGTGCACAATCCACCGACTGCAAAGCACAGACCCTGTTTTTTCCCAGATAAATGTCAAAGCTGTGTATCTGCAAAAATAAAGGCCAGTAAATGGTGTCTGAAGCAGCTATTAATCTTTGGAATTAGTTGCTCCAAGTGCAGATTGCAAGTATATGAAACAACAAAAAATGGAATTAAATTAGGGAGATTTATCGTGAGCAGTTGTTGCACAGTGGTTTGGGTTTCAGCAAGAGCACAGAGCAGAGAAAGATCAGCACAAAGACATAAATAAAGTAGGAATACTCCAAGGAAAGATCTTGTTTACTCTGTGCAAGCAGCCATGTCATTTGTCACCTCAGAGCACAGGAGCAGGACATGGGTGGGAGCTCCTGGATGGGCTGGATCAAGGTGCAGATATTAATATTGAAACAGAGTTTGTGAAAGGAATTGAAGACTCCTGTGGGGTCAGACAAAGCTCTCTGAGCAGTAAAAAATCAAATCAGAGGTGGGAGAGGTGGCAGGGTTGTGATTTGTTCCTCTCTGGATGTACTGAAGCTGTCAGAGCCTTTCAGTAATTGCAGCTTTCAGATGGTGTTGGATGGGATCTGGGTGGAGGTGACAGAGACCTGCAGATGCTGAGCTCTGCCAGCATCCCAAGGTGACACTTCTGTCCTGAGGGAGTCACCTCTCCATGGGCTGGCTGTGAGCTGCCCACAGCTACCACGGGGTGAAGAGAGAAACCTGGGGAAAATGGCCTGTTTGAAGGAAAACAGGGATAAATTCTGTTTTAAATGCCTGACTGCAACTCTGGGGGAGAGGAGAGCTGGAGAAATGGGGCACAGCAGGTGACAGGGACCTGAAGCAGTGACAGGACCTGGAGCAGTGACAGGGACATGGAGCAGTGACAGGGACCTGGAGCAGGTGACAGGGTTCTGGAGCAGTGACAGGGGCCTGGAGCAGGGACAGGGACCTGGAGCAGTGACAGGGGCCTGGAGCAGGTGACAGGGACCTGGAGCAGGTGACAGGGACATGGAACAGGTGACAAGGACCTGGAGCAGGTGACAGGGTTCTGGAGCAGGTGACAGGGACATGGAACAGGTGACAAGGACCTGGAGCAGGTGACAGAGTTCTGGAGCAGGTGACAGGGGCCTGGAGCAGTGACAGGGTTCTGGAGCAGTGACAGGGACCTGGAGCAGGTGACAGGGACCTGGAGCACTGACAGGGGCCTGGAGAAGTGACAGGGGCCTGGAGCAGTGACAGGGACATGGAGCAGTGACAGGGGCCTGGAGCAGTGACAGGGACATGGAGCAGTGACAGGGACATGGAGCAGTGACAGGGGCCTAGAGTAGGTGACAGAGACCTGGAACAGTGACAGGGACATGGAGCAGGTGACAGGGGCCTGGAGCAGGTGACAGAGACCTGGAGCAGTGACAGGGACCTGGAACAGTGACAGGGACATGGAGCAGTGACAGGGGCCTGGAGCAGTGACAGGGATCTGGAACAGTGACAGGGACATGGAGCAGTGACAGGGACATGGAGCAGTGACAGGGGCCTGGAGGCCTTTCTCCCCATAAGATAATCCCTAGATTTACTTCCCAGCAAAATTCCCTGGCATCAACTGAGCAGATTTTGTTACAAAGAACCTTTTAATAGAGAGATACAGAGAGAACTGCCCAAAGCACAATTACTGCTAGAAAAACTATAGGAACCTTAACTCCAAATAAATCAAATATATTCCCTTAACTACTGAGCTTTTTAAGGCACACCTTGCTCTTTTTCCAGGTTCCCATCATCATATTCTGGCAAGCTTCAAGATGAAATCCTTTGGTTTCCACCAGTGAGCAGCTATTGACACTTGGGCATGGATCAAAGTGAATTTCCACAGCTTTCAGATATAAAGAGTAATTGGAAGATTTTTTTTTTTTTGTGTATCCAGAGGGTATAACACTCCTCTGCAGAGCCATTTTAGAGTGGATATAAAATAAATCCAGCAAGGCTCCTCTCTGCTCAGCTGGGGTAAAGTGAAGGCAAACAGGGCTTAGTGTCTGTGTCTTGACAACTTTTGTGGTTCTGTTCCTTCATTCAAGTGGAAGGTGGACAAGCTGCTGGAGGAGAAATTCAGGGGGAATTATAAAATAAACAGCCCCACATTTCACTCAGTGAGCCCTGAGCAGCACACCTGATGTCTCTAAAGTGACATACACGCAGATAAACACATCTATACTAACCAACGTGTATGAATGCCTCGTTCTTACAGCTCTCCTGTGCACCTGCTCTGTGTCCATCCCAGGCAGGATGCTGGGCACTTTCAGCTCACTCCACCGGCCCATTCCCACCCTCCAGGCCTGGATGTCCTTGAGATGTCCAAAACCCCACGTCCACTCCTTCCGTGCCTCCCATTGTCAGGCCCAGCCTGACTCATGTCCCCTTCCTTGCTTTCTCTGTGTGCTCATGTAATTTCCACCTTCCTTCCCTATTCCACACCCCAATTTATTCCACACCCCAATTTATTTTTTCCTAATAAGTCTTTCTCCTCCTAAATAATTTTCAGCAAACCAACGTCACCTTGATTTAATGAAAGCCCCTGGATGTTTATCATGTTGTTAGATCGTTTCCTTCCAGATGAAGTTGTCACTTTGTCAAGGCGTGATGCAAACCCCCAGCAGGAAGCACACAAAGGGAGAGCCCACCAGGCTCTGGGGAAGTTTGGGTGAACTGTTTGCAAAAAAAATCAGCCGAGCCCACCCCTCCGAGACTTTCATTTCCCCCTGCGGCAGCTGTCATCTGATCCCACGCCTCGCCTCTCAATGGGGCTTTCGGAGGATGCCAGATGTTGGGAACAAAGGTCTAAAAATAATCTTTCCAAGTAATCTTCCCGTCCATCACTCAAGGGGAGAGTGAGCTTTGTGCGAACATGTGAGCCGAGAACCTGATCTAACTTCAACAAGTTCAACAGCAGCTCCCGGCTCCTGCCTCTGGGCTCCTTTTTGTGCTTGCTTTTTTTTTTTTTTTTTCTTTTCTTTCCTTTTTTTTTTTTTTAATTCCTTCCCCTTTGCCTTCCCAGAAGCTGCGCAGGGAAAAGCTTGGAGCGCTCTTTCCCTCCCTCCTCTCCTCCTTCCCTCCTTGCAAACCCCGACATCTCCGAGGCTCCTTTTTCCATCTCTCCCTGGAAATAAAAAATAAAAAATGAGTTCCAGGCTGCTTCCAGAGATACAAAAAACTCTTTTCTGTAAGAAGCTCCTGGCTGCAGCGCTGTGTGTGCTGGTGGTGCTGCCGGAGCCGGGCAGTGCCAGGAGCCTGTGGAAACGCGCTCTGCTGAAAATGACGGAGAAATACGATGTGAGTGGGGCTGGGGGGCTCGGGGGATGCTGGCCGAGGAAAGGGGGAGTTATCCTGGCAGGGTTTGGGATAAAGGAGTGTTGGATCGGCGGGCTGGCTCGGTATCGCAGCCATCCGTGAAGTTTCCCCAGGCTGCGCGGGACTTTTGCCACCTAGCTGCTGCAGGGGGAAGCTGGGGGAGCTTTGGGATGGCATCGGCACCGATTTCCCTGGAAAATCCCCGGGACGGCGGGGAAAGGGACCGGGGAGAAGGGGGATGCAAACCCTGAGCTCCGGGGAGAGGTATAGTGCGGGGAAAATAATGGGATTTATTGCTTGGAGCAGCTCCTGTGCTGCCTTTTGGGGTAACTTTGGGTAAATGTGGGATGGGGGCATTGCCCACGGCTCTGTAAATCCCTGGAGCACAGAGCGCTCAGCCCCATAGTGCCAGAGCAGCGTGCCCATCACACTATAAAGGGTGGTGATGCCAGAAATCCATCCCTGTGGCAAGCAGAGCTGCTGCCCACGCCCTGGCACACCCTGGGTGCCACCATCTGTGCCTGCCCCTGGCAGCCTGCAGGCTCCACAGGGCACTGGGCACAGGCACAACCCCCAAACCCCCTCTGGAGAGAGATGCCCAAAGCACACGTACTGCTGGAAAACCTTTGGGAACCTTCACTCTGGAGTGCTGGAGTTGGAACTGGGACAGCAGCGAGTGCAGGGAGTGATGCTGGGGCTTGCCTTGGTGTGTCTGGGCCAAAGAATTGTCACAGAAGAAATGGGAATTGAAAAAAAAAAAAAAAAAAAAAGGAAAATAATTTGATAGCTTGAGTTTTGGGACTTGCTGCTTTAAAAAAGAAAAAAAAGTTATACATTTGAAATTTTTACTTGAGGCTTTCAAGTTCCCTTAGAAACCAGCACTGCCCCTTGAACTGCTTGGGTGCAAACACTTTATTTTCTTATGCTCAGGTCTGACTGCATCCTCCAGCCACTGCATGTGTATAAACAGCACCTCAGTGTCACAGGCAGACCCCTCCATGTTTTCTGCAAGTTTTAATTCCAAAAGGATGTTTTTCTGCCCATGACTTTTAGGGTGATGTTTGTGCATGGCAACATTTGGTTTGTGCAATTGCTGACTCAGAATTGTGACACACATCCCTTGCCCCTAATGAGAAAACTGAAATTCTGTCTCCTGGAAATTTTTTAGGAAACATTGTGCTGATGTTTGAAAGGCACCTCAGGATTTTGTAAAAAATCTTCATTATAGCCTCTCTTGGGCTAGGGTGTCCTCTGGTTTGCACTTTAATTAGAAAATGGTGACATAAAGAGCTGAATTTCCTGCAAAATCGCTGGAAAATGCATTTATCTGGATGTTCTTCTGCCATATTTCAAAGTGAAGCTCAAATTGAATAGGAACCATGAGGTGAATGACCCAGAGAGATAGGACAGGAGCAGAAGAGGAATTTACATGTTGATTTTCAGATAAGGAGCCAGCTCCCCTGGGGATATATCCTCCTCTTTCAACCTGCACTTCTTCAAAGGGCTGTTTTTGCTGGCAGCCCCAAATCCAGGTGCTACTGATCTGGCAAGCTCAGCTAGAAATTGCTCATATTGACAGAAACATTGATCCAGGGAAAACAGAAACTGCTTTTCTTTCTCCTCCTCCAAGCCTTGTCAAGGGGGAAAGCGTCTACTCTGCATCCTCTCCTGCAGCAGGAGGCAGTTCTGGCAGCCCCTCTGCTTTCTCACAGGGATGTTTTCTGTCCTACCAAATGCTGTGTGTTCCCTGTGGTTGGAAAAATCAGAGTCTGGGGGCAGAGCAGCTGATTTGTGAGTCATTGGATAGAGGGGTGACAGATGGAGGGTGATCATGGACGTGCAGCCATGTGGGACATGGGCCACAGGAGCTGTGGGACCTGTCCCACCCCTGTGGGACCCCAAAGGACACAGCTCTGTGTGGTCTGAGCCAGAAAATCCGAGGCTGCAGCAGGAGGAGTGTGTCCAGAAAAATGCTGGGTGCAGAATGGCAGGCAGGAGTGAGGATGAGGAGCTGGCTGGGGTTTCATTCACCCTGGGTGAGGAAGGCTGTTGGCTGGCAAGGAGAGGTGAAATGGGGCTGGAGAAGGGAGAAAGAGGGATTGCAGTAAGGAGAAAAAACTGGCAGCCACATTGGGATGCAGGAGCTGGGCTTTAAAACAAATCCATGTGTTTTACAGAGGGACATTTGTCAAGTGTAGTGATTTGCAGCTGGTGTTCTGCAGCCCCCACGCTCCAGGGACTGTTCCCAAGGGGCAGAGGGAGGGAGATACCTGGGAGTGGGCTCAGTTCATCATAAAACACCCATCATGTCCGTTGGGAAAAACTGGGCCAGTCTGGATTTCATTCCACTGACAACTACAGCAAGTGTTGGAGAAAAATCCCAGCCTTCTTCTAAAGTCTTCCAGAAATGAAGAATTCCTCACAGCTGCTGTAATGCTCTTCCAGCAATTTATTTACCCTGCAGCAGCCAGCTGTCATAAATCAGCCCTGGGGTACCCTCCTTGTGTTCTGGCCCCCAAATCCTCAGAGTAACCTGTGAGCAGAGCAGCCTCAGCTCCCCTTTGGAGCCTGCACACACACACAAACCTTTTTCTGCATTTCCTGCTTTCCAGCCTTTTCCTTATTATTGTGCATCTTTTGGAGCTCACCCCAGTTCTGCAGGGTTCTTCCAGCTGCACAGAGCAGATCCAAAATGACAAATCCTGAGCTGACAACAGGAGAAAATTATTCCTGTAATATTATATTCCTGTCATATTATATTCCCATATTATTACTTTGGTCTTGTCCTTCAGATTAAGCTGCTTTCAGGCTGGTGTTTGCCACTTTGATCATCACTGATGGGTGATTTTCCAGGTCTTTAATGGAAATATTGGAGGATTCAAAATTCCCTTTGACTGTGGTTTTTTATTTTTTCATTTTCTTTTTGTTTTATGGCCAGTGTTTGGGAACACCTGCCAGGGCCAGAGCTGGTGGTGGGAGGCTGAAATAAACCTCATGTGCCACCTCGAGGGGCTCCATGCAGAATGTGAATTAGCAGAGCTGTGCTTTAACACAAGCTCAGGGACCAGTTCCAGACACAAATAACAGAACAGAGCTGGGATTTTTGGGAGGCAGACTGCATCCCTATTGAAATTATGGCTGAGACTGAGTGATTCCATCCAGGTTCTTCCTCATCTTTGTTGACTTCCAGGGCTCCTCAGCTGAACTCTGCACTTTCCCCCTTTGTTTCTATCTCTAAGGCAGATATTGTCATTAAAATATTTAATAAGTCTCCCTGGGAAACAGAAATTTACCTCCTGCACTGAAAAATGGTTTTAAAGAAATTTTCATTGTCATCACAATATGCAGAATTAATAAATCAGAGCCAAACTGTGAATGCTGGGAGAGCTTTTAAAAACCTTATAACCCAGACCTGGAGATGTCCTTAACCAGGTTACTTTGGGGAATGAGGGAATCCTGTTTACACATAAACAAGGACGTTTATTAAACAAAATAAGTAAAAAATTCTTATTTTGAATGCAATGAGATGTGAGCAATAGGTGACCAGAGAAAAATGGGCAGGGAGGTCATGAGGTACAAAGTTATTTGGCCACAACTGTTATATTGTTCCCCAACGGAAATTTCATTCATAGAGCCAGCTGTTCATTGCAATTTTGGCTTCTTGGGTTCTGAATCATCTGTGAAGCAACTGCAGTAATTGTTTGGTGGTTTTTTTCATGTGTCCATTATTTGCCAGTATTATTTTGGTCCCATTTCCGTCTGCAGATGACCTTTCAAATAGAATGGTAAACTGTGACCTTCCAGGATGAGCACTCCCTCCAGCATGGAGACCTGTTCTGTGTTTGGAACTGCACAGATTTATTGCTCAGTGCTCCCTTATATACCAAAATTATGCTTGGTATGAAAATTTTATCTGTTTAAAATCCACCAACCCAAAAAAAAAAAAATAAACCAAGGAAAGTGTATTTTCACTATCTTCCATTTTAAAACATGTTTCAAATTTGGAGTGTTTGCAGCTTTTGAGGAATGGACTAATATGAGAGCTTGCACCTTCAGCATCATCAAAATTGGGTTTTCCAAATCTTTTTAGTGGTTTAAACAGCCTATCACTTAATGGGAAAACAATGTCACAGAAGGGTTTTAGAGGAAAAAGCAGAAGAAATTTGTTTCTTGATATTGGGAATGGGGCAGGAGACTGTTAATAGTGAAAACATCAGCAGTTCTCTGTCTGTCTGATGCTCCATCTCCTGCAATGGCCTCTCCTTGGCCAGCTTTTGGGATAATCCGCGTGGGAAAAGGCTCTTGTCAAAGGACAGATGCACCAAAGGAGTCATTGGGTTACAGAAATAAGGATGGAGCAGGATGCAGAGAGGGATGCTAATCTCACCTCAAATTCTCCATGGTCTGCTGGTGAAATTTCCTAGAAACCCCTGGGGGATTGTTGCACCATGTTTATTCTTGGAATAACAACCCCAGTTTCTCATCGCTGATTTTGTAACACACCAGTGATTTGGCCGAGTGTATCTTTACATTTTTGTGTATTTTTGACTTTACTGCTCTTCAGGCCATGGCAGTGCTCACTTCAAACCCCTGGCTGATCTCTTTTAAAAATGCAAATCCAGAATTTTGATTTTATGAGAGCTTATGAATGGTTATTAATAAATCTGAGACCTGAGTGCCCTGAGCACTTTCTGCAGCCCAGGGGTGAGGGAGTGGTTGAGCCACAGGTGAGAAAGGAGTGGGCTGGGGTGATTCACCTCTGCTGCAGGGATTTGGCTTCTTGCTACAGCAGCCCCAGTGTGAAAAATATCTGAATGGTGCCTCATAAATGTTCCTGGGCCTGTTAATGCACTTTACACTTCTCTTATCCTGTCAGTGAGCAGTGAGCAGCCCAGCTTCTTTCTGCTGCAAATGGGCTCATTTTCTTCGGGACAAAGCTGGCATTACTCACAGATCTCACCAGAATGTCCCGTGGTTTAGAAATGGTCTCTGATTTCACAGCCCAGAGCTCCACCATGGATAAACTTGAAAGGCTCCGGTAGGATGTTCCGTAACTCACCTTACAGCGAACCTGACTTGCTTTTCTTCTCTTTGCAAAGGATTATGAGTACCCTCTTCATTCTCACAGCTCCCAGCAGCAGCAGAAGAGCGACCGGTGCCCGCCGCCGCCGCAGAGCCTGCCGGAGCGCGCCTGCGAGGTGCCCAGCTGCCGCTCCGACGCCGAGTGCCAGCGCCACAAGCGCTGCTGCTACAACGGCTGCATCTACGCCTGCCTCGAGTCCGTGCAGCCCCCGCCAGGTGCAGGGAGCCCCGGGGGGGCTGGCAGAGAGGGGAGCTTGTGGGGATGGGGGTGGTGGTGGGGATGGTCTTCAGGTGTGCTGGGTGCAGCACGGGAGGTTGAAGCGCGTGTTGTGTTCCGCACTTGGGGTTTCTGCGGGTTTGAGGAGTGAAAAGGTGTCCAAGGGAAGCTGGCGTGGGAAAATTTCCACTTGGGTGGGTTGTAGAAGTCACTCAAGGCCACTTGTTTTCCTGGGATGCCATTTCCCGTGCCCCATCCCGGGAAGTGTCCAAGGCAAGCTGGTGTGTCAAAATTTCTGCTTGGGTGAATTGCAGAAGTCACTCAAGGGCAATTCTTTTCCTGGGATGGCATTGTCCATGCTCCCTGCCTGGAAGTGTCCAAGGCAAGCTAGTGTGGGAAAATTTCTACTTGGGTGAATTGTAAAAGTCTCTCAAGGCCACTTGTTTTCCTGGGATGGCATTTTCCATGCTCCATCCCTGAAAGTGTCCAAGGCAAGCTGGTGTGGTAAAATTTCTCCTTGGTCCAATTGTAGAAGTCACTCAGGGGCAATTCTTTCCAAGGATGGCATTTTCCATGCTCCATGCCTGGAAGTGTCCAAGGCAAGCTGGTGTGTCAAAATTTCTACTTGGGTGAATTGCAGAAGTCACTCAAGGGCAATTCTTTTCCCGGGATGGCATTTTCCATGCTCCATGCCTGGAAGTGGGGATGCCACACCAAGGCAACCTGGTGTGGCAATATTTCTGCTTGGATGAATTGCAGAAGTCACTCAAGGCCAGTTCTTTTCCCAGGATGGCATTTTCCATGCTCCACTGCCCGGAAGTGTCCAAGGCAAACTGGTGTGGCAAAATTTCCACTTGAGTGAATTGTAGAAGTCACTCAAGGCCAGTTCTTTTCCAAGGACAGGCAAATGGTGTGGCAAAATTTCTACTTGGGTGAATTGTAAAAGTCTCTCAAGGCCACTTGTTTTCCTGGGATGCCATTTTTCATGCTCCATCCCTGGAAGTTTCCAAGGCAAGCTGGTGTGTCAAAATTTCTACTTGGGTGAATTGCAGAAGTCACTCAAGGGCAATTCTTTTCCTGGGATGGCATTTTCCATGCTCCATCCCTGAAAGTGTCCAAGGCAAGCTGGTGTGATAAAATTTCTTCTTGGGTGAATTGTAGAAGTCACTCAAGGCCAGTTCTTTTCCAAGGACAAGCAAATGGTGTGGCAAAATTTCTACTTGGTCAAATATAAGTCCAAATCAGATTAATCCATCAGGCAGCCTCCACACAGGCCCTTAGAGGAAATCCATGACTTTTCCATAACTCTGTGCCCTGTGTCTTCTACATCTTGACACTGTGGTCTCTTGTTTCTGTCTCTGCAGTCCTGGACTGGCTGGTTCAGCCCAAGCCCCGCTGGCTGGGAGGCAATGGGTGGCTTTTGGATGGCCCAGAGGAAGTCTTACAAGGTACAGGACATTTCTTTGTCTTTGCAATATCCATAATCCCACAAAGGCCCTGGAGAATGAATGAATCCCTCATACACAGAGCTTGCCTGGGATGTTGGGCTGCTGGTATTTGTCTGGAGTTTCCACAGGAATAACTCTGTGTGGTGCTGGGAGCTGCTTTCTGCTGCAGTAAATACTTTTTATGGATATGGATTATGCAGCAGAGCACTAGAAATGCTGCAGGGTGCTGGGCTTGTACCCATTCCTCAAATAATGAGAGATATATCTTCCTTTTAGAAAAAGGCTTTGTCATCATACACATAATTTTCTGCCAGCTTCCTGATAGAGTGTGGGTGGACTTGGAATGGGAGATCCTTTAATCCAGAGTGGCCTCCTCACCCAGATGCCTTGGGCTGGGGCTGTGGCTCTTGGATCTGAAGGTGACTTGGACAGGAGCCCTGGCAAACTGCTGCAGAGCTGTGCCAACTGGGGCATCTAAATTTGGAGACTGACAATGAGATTGAGCTTCTCAGGTTCATTCCATAGGAAAAGGGCTTTAATTAATTTTTTAAATACCTAAAATTGAAATAAGAAGGGAGTGGGGAGGTGGGAAGAGAAGTTTTCTTCTGTGAGGCATTCCTAGATTTATGGACACCTGAAGTTTTTGGGTTTTTCATGGAAAAATTAACCCAGCTTTTGATCAGCTTTAGTCAGATCCAGGTAGTGCCAATAAATTCCCCTCTTTGGTCTTACACAGATGGTTTTAGACTCACTAAGCCTCAACTCTCATCTATTATGGAAACTCCAAGTTCTTGAAGAGAAAATTCTGCCTCCAGCTCATTGGAGCTGCACAGCTAGAAACAAGATAAAATAGGTTCCTCCTCATCCATCCTTGTCATGCTTATATTATTTGTTCTTATCTGAACACCTTCATCTCAGCTTGAGGGAGTAATTAGGGAAGCAAGAACCATCAGTCATGGCTTGAGAATTAAAGCAGAGGTACTTGAAATTAAAAGTCAGAGGGAGGAGTGGCCCTGCAGAGTCTGTACATGTAATGGCCACAGACACTGCCCAGGTCCTGCTTTGATTTCCCATTCTGAGCTGCACTTGCTGCCTGTCCCAGGTCAGAGTGGTGAAACCTCTGTTTGGGACAGGGGTGGCACTGCCTGACCCCACAGTGAGTCACTGCTGAGGTTTGGATTCAGCAGCAGGCCTGTGGGTGTGGAGCAGAGAGCACAGCAGCACAATGCCAGCTTCCTGCTCATGTTCCCAACTCCTCACCCAGCCCAGAGCTGGTGGGACACACTTATCCCTGCCTGGGGAGAGCAGACCCATGGGGGGATCATCCTGCATGGTGGGCACTGCTGATGCCTCTCTGGGCTACCTAAAAACAGAGGTCAGACAAAATTAAGAGGATAAAAAGCAGTTTGTTTATATTTGTTGAAGGGCCTTCAGGTACATTTAGGGCAGACAAAGCCCCCCAGGGGCTACAGCCAAAAATGGACAGTGGGTCAACTTTTGTAAGTTTGGTCCATTTGCATACTGGGGGTTAATTGTTCAATTCCAGCTTCAGGTAATGAAGTAATTTACCCCAGTTTGCTCCCCCCAGCTCACTTTTGTTTCCATCTCTGGGGCCTGAGGCAGTGAGGTGTCCTTGACTGCCAGGCCTGGAGAGGAATTGTTGTGTCTGCCCAAAATGGGAAAGCAGCAGCTCACACTGTGTGTGGAGTTCAGAGTTATACATTTGGTGCCTAAAGAGGCTGGCCTGGAACAGAGTTAAAGGAATAAAGTAGGGATTTATTAAAAGGCCTTCAAAGGATAACCTTGGGCAGGCAGCACAAGAGCCTGGCCATGGCTACACCCAAGATGGACATGTCATGAGTTTTCACAATTTTATAAGTTTGGTCCATTAGCACATTGGGGTTAATTGTCCAATTACAGCTTCAGTCCCATCCTCCCAGTTTGCTCTCCTCAATTCTCTGTTGTTTGCACTTTCTGGGCCTGAAGTTGCAATGGTGTCCTTGGGCTGGAGAAGGATTGTTTTGTCTGACTGAGCTGTGAGGAGAACTTGCTAACACTGTATATGAAGCTCAGAGTCACACACCAATGAAGTACAGAATCTGAAAGATACAAAAGCTAAAACTTAAGGCACCACATCAAAGAATTGCAGGATTACAAATACATGAAACACATACAAACTAAAACCCTGCAGCATCACTGGTGGGTGGTGCCCACCCCAGAGCTGGCACACAGACTGTGGGGAGGGTTTGTGCAGGGAATGGGGCTGAGCTGTGCCAGGAGGGGGCAGCCCCCATGGCAAGGAGCCTGAGGTGGGGTGGTGGCCGTGTTGGGGTCCCTGTGGGTGCCACAGCATGACAGGTTTCTCTTGCAGCTGAGGCCTGCAGCACCACGGAGGACGGGGACGAGCCCCTGCACTGCCCCACGGGCTACGAGTGCCACATCATCAACCCGGGCAACACGGCCGAGGGCATCCCCAACAGGGGCCAGTGCATCAAGCTCCGGGGAAACCCAGGTGGGTCAGGCCAGGAAACCTCCCCCTGTGGGATGAGGCCATTTCTCACTCACGGATGGGGCAGCTGAAATGCGTTTTAAAAACCTTTATTCCATTTTCGGTCTAAGGTGAAGGGTGAGACAATACAGATCGTATAATGCACGCCATCACAATGAGAAGCTAACTTCTGATTGTGCTAATTTCTTAATTACAATACATTTTAAGCATTTCTTGGCCTATCAGCTGTAGCCACACTATGCTGCAGATGCCTTAAAGCCAATAATCTAAAATTACCCCTCATGGCTCCCACTACAATGCATCTTTCACAGTTCTGTTTCTGCAAAGTATCCAGTCTGATCTGCAAGGCCACCTTTTGAAACTTGTTTCTAGCTCCATTTCTCTCTCAGCAATGCCTGTTCTATTCCATTTCTAAGTCAGCATTTCTTGTCTCAAGGTTTGCATACAGATGCACAATGTGTGAGCTTTCTGTCAGGCTTTGAGAATTCTCTACAAATCCATTTCCCACATTTTCCCCTCTCTCTTGAATGGAAAAAACTTCTCGTACATGCTGATGTTTGCAGGGCAGAAGCAGAAAGGAAGGGACCAGGACACTCGTGCCAGTGTCCTCTTGGGCTGTGTCTGCCTGTGCTGTTACTACACAGCACAAAAATTAGAAATATTTATTAGTTACTGCATGCTTCAATGAGGAATCTGAGTTTTAAATTCCAGATTTATCTTCTGACTTTGCTTTCTGCATACAAAACTTTGTTGCCTTCATTCTGTTGATGGATTTGCCCAAAAAAGAATTTCACACATGCCAAAATATTTTCCAGGAAAGCTCATAGCATGTGAATGGTAGGATATGTACATTGGCACTGGGCTAAAATCACCTAAGTGCTGAGACATGAGACATCAGTTTTGCCATTTGGTCACTGTAAAAAACAGGAGAAGCATCAAACCAGGTCTCTCAGCTGCTTCCAAAACAGATTAAGAGTTTTTCCATCATCTCTTTTATAACCTTTTCTTTAATAACATCCACAGTAACCAGTGTAATGCAGAACTGTGGGGATCTTAGACATGAAGTATTTCTAAGGGCTTAAATAATTATATAAATGGCAAACAGAACAACCTCCTGGAACTTGAATTATGTAAAATGCTAAAAGATGGTCTGAAAAGTTACCCAAATTTTATTTCATTTGGGAAAGCCTCTGAATCCTTGACTTGTAGCTATTGAAAAGGTTATAAAATGCTAGTGGCAATTCCCACTCTTATGGCAAATGAGTTGTGTCCACAGAGCTCAGTAATCTCAGCAGTTTATAAGAGGTTTATAGCAACCCAAATTACTTCAGCCACAGAGGACTTTTATGTCCCTCATTGTGAGGCTATTATTTCCCTATCTCTAATTTCTCTGTGCTGTACACAGCAGGTCAGAGTTTAACACAAAAAATGGAGGCTGACTGGGTATGTTCTCACCATGAACCTTCTTTTCCAGATGGACACAACCTGAGGCACAAGTATTACAAGGAATATATTGGTAAGCTGCTGGCATGAAGTGGTTGTTGTTGTTGTTGTTGTTGTTATTTAAAGCTTTATCATTCTTGCAATGCTTACAAGGAATTTGCTCCTTATGAAATGAAGGTTTGTACATAGAAAAAAAATATATTCTTTATCTTCAACTCTCTATGCCTTGGTCAGATGTTATTTTAAGATCTACGATGTCCTGAGTGCGGACTCTTGAGAACCAGAATTTTCAGCTGTGACAGAATGAGTTAAACTACCAGGGGAACCACCCAGTCCAATAATCTTTTTTTTTATTATTTTTAAGCATATTTTTGGAGATTTGCTCTTGGCCAAGGACTCCTCTGTGTCGAAGCTGAACACAGAACTCTGTCAAAAGCAGGGTCTTGGGCTGTGGTAAGAGATAAGGGATGGTGGAGCCCAGTGAATTCCCCCAGAGGTTTCAGGTCCCTCTCACAAATCTGGGGCTCAGAGAAAGCAGGAGCATGTCCCATATCTTTCCTCACAGTTCCAAAGCTCCTGGTTCCTCCCTCTTGGATCTGGATCTGATTGGAAGTGACATTCAGGTATAACTAGACAGCAGCTTTGACATAAGATTTCCAAACAGCCCAATTTGGCCACTTTGGCTGATAAAACCAGGAGAGGATTTCTTTTCCTTTCTTCCAGCGTGGGCTAGCCCAGCTATCTGTTAAATAATGATAAAATAAACCTGCACTGCTGAGGGAACCTCGAGAAACCATTTTCCACTGCCCAACCCAAAACCTGACTTTGCTGATGTTTGTTTTACAGGGAGCAATTCCAACAATTTGGTTGGCTATGTGAAAAACCAGCAGAAGCATTTGGGCTAATTGAAGGTGTGCCTGGGTAAGTGCCCTGTGAATAAAAGGAAAGCTGGGTGGAAATAGCTGGTGCTTGGAATGCAATCATTCACAGAAACATTGTCTGAGGGTGGTATTTCCTCTGAGCAAAATGCTGGAGTAAGGACAGCACCTTAAACCCTGTGCAAGTGCATGAAACACTCTCATTCCATCAGACACACCTGATTTCTTTGCAGAACTTTTGCCTTGTGGGCATCTAGAGGATGAAAAATAATTGGTGTTCCTTAAGACTTTAAACTTTGTGTTTAGGGGCTTCTTCTAGCACAGGTGTAACTGGGCCTGCCAGACAAATTTAAAAGCTGTTTATTCTGTTTATTCTGACTGCAGAAAGGGTCAGTCTTGCAAATCATTCAGCACATGGGGGGGTTTTGTGGGATAATTTTCTGTGTGTGAACACTTGTGCTGAGCAGTGGCACCCACTGATGTGAGCAAAGGCACAGTGATCTGTCAGAGCCAACAGCAAAAGCTCTGTCTGTTTTATCAGCCTTGCATCAAGCAAGAATGAAAATATTTATTACACCAAAAGTTATGTCCCAAAATGGTTTTCTCTACACTTTCAGCTTCACTTTAAGATTAACTTGGGTTTAGCTGGGAGTTGTGAAAACAAAGCAGTTCAGTGTTGTACCTACGTCAGGCTGGCTGTTAAGATTGCTCAGCTACTTAAGGACAAGTTCTGTGCAAACATCCTAGGAAGGATAAATATTTTAATTCCTCTTCCTCTTTTTTTTTCTCTTTTGTTGTTTGGTTTTCACCCAGCTGGACCACTCTGTCAAGGAATGCTTTACCCAGCAGCTTTCTGGTCCCAGATCTCCACATCTCCAGCACCCCCTGATCCCTGCCCATCACTGACAGAAAAATTCATTATCCAAGGAAAAGTCCAGGTTTTAACCCCACCAGGAAGGGGAGAAATGTGATCCCCTGAAGGAAACCACACTGCTTATCAGCTGCCCTTCTACAAATGAAATGCAAACAGCTCCAAGGGATCCCTGTAAGCCACAGTGCCATGATCAGACTGCTGACACAGAGCCAGCCCTTTGTGTGCTTGTTGTGTGACCAATTCAGATTTCAGGCCTGTGAACACAACCATGTGACGTCAGAATTCTACCTAAATATCATCTCTAAGTTGCTTTAAAATAGATGAGACTAAAGAGGTTCTCTGGATCAAATCCAGTGCCTGCCTGCCTGGAACAACCCCTTTAAAGAAGCCTTTTCATCAGCTTAAAATTCAAAGAAATCTGCAAAGAAACCTTCTTCCTTTCCTATTTACATCCAGATAAAAACCAGGTTTGACACCCACTCTAAATGGCTAAACCTGAAGTTTTAAAAATTTGAGGAAGTTTAGGCTAGGAGCAAAAGCAGCTTTATAAATGCTTTTAGGTTACTTTCCTCTTCTCAGTCTGGTGAGCTGCAGATTGAGAGTTAATAATGGAACAGATTCCTTCCTACAATATCCAGGCTGACACACAAATGCATGCCAGGTTTTGTAATGTGCTGCTTTTAGCCAGCACAGTTAATACTCACAAAATCTGGGGGTTTGTACCTGCAAAACCTCAGCTAGAGGCCTGAAGTCTGGATAATTGGTTAAATGTGTTAGCAAATCAAACCCAGGATAAATTTGTGTGCTGAAAAGGATTGTCTGGCAGATGGGCCACTGCTCCTCAGGAGTCCTGTACCTTTTGTGTTGATTTCCCTAAATCCTTAAAGTCTGGATATTTGTATTTGGGCCTCACAGCTTCTTTTAGCTGTTTACCATTATACAATGGAAAACACATTTTCTGTTAAGGTTTTTCCTTTCCTTGGCAGTCCTGAAGGGACAGTTGCATTTATTGTGACAAACCAACCAGAATTGTCTGGCAGAAAAGCCACATTTGCTCCATGGTTTAGTCCATGTCCCCATCTGCCTGAATGAAATTAACATTTTCATTTGCACAGTAGTAGCACTGCATATAAATACCCAATTCACAAATGCAAGCCCCTGCTTCCACTCACAAAATACAGGATTGTTTTTTTCCACTCACTAAATAGTTTAAGCCAAATCCAAGACACCTATAAAACTCTTGATGCTTTGCACATGACATTTGCAGCTGGAGAGAGGGAAGGTGCCAAAGTGCTCTTCTGTTTCCTATTCTAAACACACTCCTGAGAGCAAAGAGCAGCTGAAGGGCTCCACATTTTCCTAAATATCTCCATTTGTTGTACTCACTCTTTTTCAAAGTGCAAGATATTAAATGCAGCACCATGTTTGGACAGAGCTGTTTCTAGAATTTTATCCTATACAGCTTCCTGCAGTGAGATCTTAATTCCTGCTTGGACACAGGGGCCACAGAACCAGAGAATTTTGGAATGGTTTTGGAAGGGACTTTGAAGCTCATCACCTTCCACTAGACCAGGCTGTCCAGGCTCCAATCCATATTTTATAGTTCCAATCTGTGTTCAGACCAGAAACTTGTCACTTATCCTACTGCAGCCTCGCTCCTCAGTGCTGCTCAGTGAAATGCATTGATTTTGTTCAGCATTACTTCCTGCAGATAAAAAAAATCAAATTCTGATTAAATGAGCAAAGCCCTCCTATGATCACTGCTGGCGCCAAAGGGTAAATGCCAAAATGTTCAATTTTAAACTAAAAACTTCCTAAAACCTTGTGAGGAGCTAGTTGAAAAACTGGTGGTGTGCATTCACAAATTTGAAAGATTAAAACTTCAAATCTCAGCCTAATCTCTCAAAGCAGCCCAAAAGATGCTTGATTTGAGTGGACACATTCACTTCAGTGTCTGTTTTCTTTGTAGCTGCAGAAGCACATACCTGACCACCTGGGTGGGACAGTACAGGTATGTTCTGCTTGCAAAAGAAATTAAATTAAAAAAAAAAAAAAGAAGAAAATTAATAATTTGATGACGAATTTCTGTTTACTGGGTGTTTCACAGCCATCACCCTTCTATAGTGGTGCTATAATGCTCAGGGGGATTTTTCCAGGTTAATTCAAATTATTAATTGTCAAACTCAGAAACAAAAGCCACAGAAGGGACTTGACCAGTTTTCAGCAGTGAGACACTGGAATGTGAAACTCAGACACTGAAATGAAAACACAGAGCAGGTGAGCTGTCCTCAGCTGCTCTGCTCTCCAGAAACAGATGCTCCATCAGCAGCCTGGTGCAGCACAGTAGGAAATGCCTGGTGTAGGATGTTTTTAACCTTTTCATGACCACTCTGCAGCGTGTTTGGTGCTATGATAACCTTCCTGTGTGCCACTGAGTGCTGCACTGCCCACAGCTCCCACATCCCCGAGGATCTGGGCAGCCCCAGGAGCCCCTCCCTGGTTTGTGCTGCTCAGGTTCTGCTTTGGTGCTCAATAAAAAGTGACCAGTCTATTTTTCAACCCTGCTGAGTTTCTGTTGTGTCTGCCTGATGTACTTGCAGCTTTGGATTAGGGGGGAAAAAATGGAGAAAACTTCTTAATTTTAGTTGTTGGGAGAACATAACACAAGCTTAGGGAGACAAAAGTCATTTTGTCCACTGGGAGGGAGGTGATAGACCCCAAAACACATCCACCACTTCTGTCAGCTTTCAGAGGGGTCCCTGTTTTGGGTCAGACCTTCAGTTTTGGCATTTTCACTGCCCTCAGAGGAGCAGGTGGACAGTGGCACCCCAGCAGAAGTGACCCTTGCACTGGGGCAGTGCTGGGGCTGCCAGCTCAGGCGCTTTGGGCTGCACCAGCACTGCCCAGGCAGCTTGGCAGGAGCCTCAGAGGGTGGAGGAACCAAGCACGGTGAAGGTCAGAGCTGGGCTGTGCCCACTGCAGGACAGAGCTGGCACAGGACAGGGGTTGGGCTGTTCCCAGCCTCCAACACCCTCCTGCCCCACCCAGGATCCTGCTCTACCTGCTCCTCAGCAGGGACAGGAGTGCTCCTGCTCTGCCCTGGCAGCACAGCAGGGACAGGAGCTGCCTGCAGGGACAGCAGGGACAGGAGCTGCCTGCAGCTGAGCCACGGGGGGACAGCAGCAGGGCTGGCACTTGGGAAAGGCTGGGGGGTTCAGGTGAGCCCAGGCAGCTCCAGGTGGCAGGGGAGCTCCTCACTGTGCCAGGGAAGGTGTCCTTGGGATCTCTTGGACCTCTTTTGGTCTTTGGGATACTTGGACCTCTCATGGTCCTTGGGATCATTGGACCTATCATGGTCCTTGGGATCATTGGGATCATTTGGACCACTCTTGGTCCTTAGAATCACTTGGACCTCTCGTGGTCCTCAGGATCCTTGGGATCTCTTGGACCTCTCATGGTCTTTGGGATCCTTGGGATCACTTGGACCTCTTGTGGTCCTTGAGCTTACTTGGGATCACTTGGACCTCTTGTGGTCTTTGGGATCACTTGGATCTCTCATGGTCTTTAGGATCTTTGGGATCACTTGGGTCTCTCATGGTCTTTGGGATCACTCAGACCTCTCGTGGTCCTTAGGATCATTGGACCTCTCATGGTCCCTAGGATCCTTGAGATCACTTGGACCTCTCGTGGTCCTTGGGATCACTTGGACCTCCCCGTCTGGATGAGGAAGTCACAAAGGGCGTGTACATAACTCCTGTCTTCTGCTGGGAATTGTGACAGCAACCACGAACCTCAGCTTTCAGGAGAATGATTTGTTTGGTGAACACCACAATATCATGGTTTCATTTCAGCTCGTTTCCACGCCAATGCAAGCAAAAATGGTTTCTGCTGCTGTAGCTTGGCAGTGATCTTTGAGGAAAAAGCACAGCATGACCTGAGGCAGTGTCTGGAGTGACACTGAAGTGCTGCCAGGGCATCCCAGGAACCAACAACGGGATCAACAGAAGGAACAACAAAATAGATCTTCAAAGAGTCTACTACCACCAGAATAATATAAAATAAATTCTGATGTACCACTCTGTGGTATTGGAGTGTCTTGGTCACCCTCAGGAACTTTTCATTAATTTGCTGAGCAGTGAAGAAGCCTCTGAGGTTTGGACAACCCATAAAAGAGTTTTTGGAGGCTGGAGGTTTCTCTTTGCCCATGGCACAGCAAGGGTTGGCTCATACAGGGGTTGTTTTCTTCTCCCACCTCACCCTGGCTGCTCAGGCTGGATTTCCCTCTGGAGGTGGGGTTGGGTGAGCATTCATTGTCTCTCTATGGCAAAAGGATTTACTGCATCATCTAGGATCCTTTAAGAGTAAATTAAAAAAAAAAAAAAAAAAAAAAAAAAAAAAAAAAAAAACGAAACCAAAACCAAACAAAAACAAAACAAAAATAATCAACCAAAAACACCAAACCCAAAAGAAACGAAGAAAACCACCAACACAAACAAACAAAAAAAATGTCAAAAAATCCCCCCAACTTTTCCTGGTGAGTCTGCAGAGATAAATCCTATTTCTTCCCATACTTTCTCCTTGCTATTTTTCCATGCAGACAAAATAGCAAGAACAACAAGAGAGGCTGTGTAAACCAAAAAGGATTTTTAAAGAGTTTCCCAGACAGAGCTGTGGATGGTGGGGATTGTTCCACTCATCCTGAGTCCCCCACCAGGTGAGACTCCCAGTTTAAGCAATGGAAACTGTGCAAAAAGAAACCAAAAGTTTTATTTAAATTCCCTCTTCCTTGCCCATTACACACCTGGGGACAGACCTATGGTTTTGGGATTATTATGGATTTTGGATTTTACTCAACCTTCATGGGACAAGATGTTTTTTTGCTTTAAAAACCAGGAGCAGCAGAAGTTCTGCCCAGGAAAATCCCAACCCAGAAGTGAAGTGTTTGGATTTTTGATTTTTGGGTGGCAGCAAACTCCATTCTACCCATGCAGAAGAGATTTTTTCCCTCAAGGTGGCACAAGAGGAACAAAAGTGCAACAAGTCCTGGTTCTGGCAGGGGAGCAGGTGAAGGAGCAGTGAGTTTTGAGCTCACAGCATCATAATTTTGGGCTCAGGGAGTCTCAGAGAATGGCTCCTTTGCTCTGTGTGTTTTCATAACAGATATCTTCTACTTAAAAGACAAAAAAAAAAAAAAAGGTTTTCCAAATAATCTCCTTAGAACTGGAGCTTTATTATCAAATTAAATAGGAAATACTGTAAGGGCACTGCAGTTGGGCTGTGATATGTTTTTGGAGTGTGCAAATGATAGAGTGAAGAAATACAACTTGTATTAGTTTTGTTTTCTTAACATTATAGTCCTGATTCAGTCTATTCCCAGCATATTCTGAGCCATGGGATAGCAAAATACATTAATTTTGCATTCGATTTCCTAACATGCAGAAATCAACAGCAGCAAGGAAATAAAACTTGAGTCCGTTCAGCAATTTCTCAGAGTGAGTGGCAAACAGCAACATTATTTTCCTGCATTTATCCCATCTCATCAAATACAATTTCCCATAACAGAACTGAGGGAACACAAAGATGAGAGAGAAGGACGTGGGTCCTGAGCCCAAACCAGGCTGTTCCTTCCCAGTTTGCTGGATAATAAAACAGCCTGCTCTGATTGTTATGGTGCATTATTATTATTATTATTATTATTCTCATCAACATGTTTTTCTCCTTTTCTGTGTCCTTTTGGTCTTGAAATTTCTGCCAGTCCCACTCAGGCCATTGTTGCCCCTCCCTAACCCAGGGTGTGGCCATGGTGCAGATTTTGGATTTTGCTCTTGCAGCTCCATGTGTCCCTACAAGCAGCAGAGTTGTGCCAAGGGGATGATGCTAAATAAGGAAAGGACCAGCCTGTTGTTTAATTAGCCATGGTGGCTAATGAGGCCCACACTGGGCACAGCACAGCCCCAGGATGCTCCTCCTGGGCAGCAGCTTCAGGGATTATGGGTGAGGATTTGGGGTGAGAAAAGCAAAACTAAAAGGAAATTTTCTTCCTACCTGCCTAGAAAGGGGGAAGGTATTTCCCACCACTTTTCTGGCAGGAACACAAGGATTTGGAGTGATGTTAAGATTGCGGAGACCACAAACAGGCTGAGGTGGGCAGGGGGAGGGATTCCCTGGCAGGCAGTGCTGCCGTGCCCTGTCAGGAGCTGCCAGAGCCAGCTGGACGTGCTCCAGCTCCTGGGAAGAGCTGCACAAGGAGGGGGAAACCAGTTCAAGAGCACAAACGAGCTCAGAGAGGTTTCACCTCCTGATTCCCGTATGATAACGTCCAAATCTCTCTGTATCTGCTCCAAGCCCTGGATAAGCACCTCACCTAAGCCCTGGGCAGGGCCTGGATGTGAGATTCCCGAAAATCGGAGCCCAGCATCACTGCTGGCTCCTTTCCCACGGGAAGGAGCGCTGTTGGGTGATGCAGGAGCTCCCTCCCTCTGCCTGACGCATCCCGCTCGGATGCTTACGAAAGAATTGCTCAATTCCCGGCAGCCGGGAAGCCCCAGCTGGGTTTTACAAGGTCCCCGCTCCTTGCAGGGTTTCCCAATCGCTGTGTTTGCCTCCCAGGCTGGGAAGAAGCCCCTCCTTCCCTCCACAGCACCTCGGTGGGTGCTCTCTGTAGCTGTGTGGGGTATTCCAGGGGCTCCCCAGTTTTTCCTGGATCTGGGGGACGCAAACAGGACACAGATGCTCTGTGAAAAGCAGCATTTTGGTGAGGGGTTTTGGCACCACAGGCTGTCACAGAGGTCCAGGGGCTTGGCCTCATCGTGGTCCAGAGCAAAATAAATGTGCAGTTTTCTGGACATTGCTCTTGGAGGAAACTCTTCTCCTGCAGAAAAGTGCACATGTGTTTTTCTCTGGATGGGAATGACTTTTATTCCCTCGGTGCAGATTTTACTGTCAAGGAGGATCTGATTCTCTCAGGTTACACCTCAGGGACAGTTTAAGGGTAAGTGGATCCTGCAGTCACGGTGCCTGGGGGAGGATGTCGGTCTCCTGGGGCAAACCAGAGTGTGATGCTCCCTGACAGGCAGCCATAAATCTTTGGGAATGATGCAACCAGTGCACTTTATCAATCCTAGAATCACAGAACCAGAGGATGGGGAGCTGGAAGGGACCCACAGGGATTACTGAAGTCCAGTTCTGGACATCGAAGTCCAACCTCCACAGTCCACTGAAGTGTTTGGCTTCACCACGAAAGCACAAATGAAACACTGTGGGTTTGATAAATGATCGTTACAGATCCCCACATCACACCTCCATGATGTAAACACTTCTAAATCCCAGCGTTGTGCTGACTGGAGCATTTCCTAAGGAGAACCATCCCAGTCTGGAAGTTTACAAACAGGCTCGGCCGCGCATATAACCTATCCCTGGCCAAACACCTTCCCTGTCTCCCCGCCGACGCTCCTCCCGCAGCAATCCTTCTGAGGGCGGAGGAATAACCCCAACCTGCTCTTCAGGTGCCCACGGAGGTGTGCCTGGTGTCGCAGCCCGGTGTCACACACAGCCAGCCTTCCCGGCCGGCTTTTATGGGCGCAGCTCGCAGGGCGCGCACCTCCCTGCGGCTCCGGCGGCCCGGGGAAGGAAGGCGTGACTTGGCCGCAGCTCCAGGTGCCTCTGTCTCCCTGCAGGTAACCCCGAGCTGCCGGGGAGACCGAGCCAGCCCTGCTGCTGCTCCCACCCCGCTGATCCCGGCGGTCCCGTCCCGCTGGTGCCGCTGGTCCCGGTGGTGCCGCCCCGCGGGTCGTCCCGGAGAAGATGGGCCAAGGGAGCATCACCAAATTCTTCCAGAAAAAGTCGCTCCTCCGCTTCGTGCAGAAATATCAGCCCCTGGGAAGCGGCGAGCCGGAGGAGGAGGTGAGGATTGCCTCTCGCCCGGACCTGCTGGGGTAGTTTGTGTGTTTGGGGTTCGCTCTGTGCGCTTTGCCGGGTTTGTCCCGCTGTGGCCGCGCTGTCCCCGCTCCGTGCGAGGCTCCCGCAGCACGGGGATGAGGTGGGCGCTGTTTGCCAGGGTCAGAGCCATGGGGAGCCTTGTTTCTATGCAGGAATCCAAGAGCTGAGGCCCGAATCCTGCCCAGCAGCTTTGTTCCCTGCTCTGAGGAGCTTCCAAACTAAGGAAGAGCGTGGGAGAGCCCTGGAGTGCCATGGGAGGCAGGGGAAATGGAGAGCAGGGCTCCCCTGTCACCAGAGTACCCTGCCACCAGTGCTGGTCACTGGCTGAGGGACTGTGACGCTCAGGATGTGACCCTGGGGCTGTGACCCTGGGGCTGTGACCCTCGGGATGTGACCCTCAGGTGTGACCCTGTGGCTGTGACTCTGTGGCTGTGACCCTGGGGATGTTTCCCTGGGGCTATGACGCTCAGGAGGTGACCCTTGGGATGTGACCCTCAGGCTCTGACCCTTGGGCTGTTCCTGCACCCCTCTGTGCTGTTCCTGCAGTCAGGGCTGGTAGCCAGTGGCCAAGGAGAGTTTTGGCTCAGACCTGCAGAATCCACTGGGAAATATTGCTTTCCTACCCTGAAAAATGCTGCATTACTGTGCCCTCCCTGTCCTCAGCACAGATGGAGTGGCCAGTGGGGGTTTGGGTGACATATTTGATGTTCTTCTTGGTTTTTCACCACAAAATCTTCCAGTCTGGGATGATCTGACTATTTGCTCAGCACAAGGCTCCCATGGCTCAAGCCCCAGTTTTCCTGGCACGTGGCAGATGGGTTGGGTGCTGTGCCACGTGAACCCCATTTGTGTAATCCCTTCAGCTTAGCCCTGACTGCCATCCCAATGAATTCTAACCACACACTTGGAGAGATTCATGAGCTTTTCCTGAGTGACTGAAGCCTTTCCCAGCTATCATTTCAGCTAATCCCCTTTCTGAGTCTCACCTGTCCAGTGTGGGGTGAGTCAGTGCCACAGGGAGAAGAAAATGAGACACTGAACTCTCACCCTGTGCAGTGCTTGGGGTGATGCTGGTGTGCACTGCTCAGCCAGAGCTCAAAACCCCAGGAAAAGAAGATCTTGATGAGGTTACAGAAAGTCCTGTGCCCTGGCTTGGTGGGCAGCTGAAATTTCTGATTGCACGTAGGCAGGAGGCCACTGGCAATTAGGCTGCCTTGTTCTTAGGCTGCACCATTTATGCTGTGCCAAAATAAATAGTGCCATGTATTTACTTCCAAAGCTAAACCCCTCTTGAATTTTAGCTCTGGTCCTTGCAGAGAGTGGTGTGTGTGTAACAGAGGAGGGAGGTGAGGAGAGCTTTGGCATGGGGTAGGAGGTAGACAGCAGTGTAAAATGAAAATAAGAACAAACTTATTCCCAGAGTATGATTAAGGCTGGTAAATGACTCCTTTTCCTCCTACTTGATGGCATTTTGCTGCTTCGCTTGAAAATAGTTGCAGAGCACTTTCAATCTTATGTGATAAATATAAATATAAATATAAATATAAATATAAATATAAATATATAAAGTGTATATAATATATATTAAATATATATACTACATATATAATATATAGTATATAGTATATAGTATATAATATATAATATATAATATATAATATATAATATATAATATATAATATATAATATATAATATATAATATATAATATATAATATATAATATATAATATATAAATGTAAAATATAAATATAAATATTCTGGTCAAAGCACTGTGCTGGGCCATACAGGTGTGATTGCAGGTGATCTGTTGGGACTCCAGGCAGGAGAAATGCCCAATACTCCAAATGGTGACGAAATGCCTTCCCCAACATTTCCTGTGAAGGAAAGCCCCAGAGCTGTCACTGTGGGGTGATGACCAGCTCACCTGTGGCCATGGTGTCACCTGGAGATGGCAGAGCACACACCCAGCCCTGTCCAGGCTCCGCTGGCCATGGTTTAACCCTTTCCTGCAGTGCCCCATTCAGAACCAGGGAATTCAGTCCCCAATGCAGGAGAATTCTTGTGGGGCTGATTTCCACTTTAGGAGAACTGTTTCCTGCAGAAATCTGAAGAACACGCAAAGATTGTTTTCTTCTGAGCATCCCAGAGTGTGTGAAAGTGGGAGGAAAGCCTGTGCACTGCTTCTTTACATCCCCTTTCCCTCTGCCCACGCACCAGGGGCACCTCAGTGGGCACAGCCCAGGGCAGGACTCTCAAGGGGCTGCAGCTGGGTGCTTCAAATCAGCTTTACTGCAAAACCTTTTGCACAATCAAAGGCACTGTTTTGAGGCTTGGATCTGCAAGCAGGGGACCAGGTCTTTGTTTCGTGTAAAAAATTGGAATTCTGTTGAGAGATGTGCAACAGGGAAGTGGGAAATTGTGTGGGAGGTGCAGAAATGGTGGTGGTGGTGATGGGAGCTTGGAGAGGGACGCCCAGCAAGGCAGCTCCTCACCTGCAGGGTGGATTCTGCATTCTGTCTGCACCCCTGGAACATGGCTCTTTTTGCCTGCCATGTCCACCCAAAAACAGAAACGTAAAAGGCTTTGGAGAGAATGGTTTGATTAATTTATTGGGTTTTTGGCAGGATAAAGTTTAATATTTGGAAGGGCTTCATGTAATCTAAATAACCCAGCCCTCTCTGGATTGCAGTCCATTAGCTGCTCCAAAGTAACCCAAGACAGGGAAAAGAATATGCAAAGCCTCAGCCTCGGCAGAGGTGGGGGAAAATCCCGAGCACTGATATTTTGGGCTGCTTGCCAGAGTACACAAAAAGGGCTGTGTGCTCTGCAGAAAGCCCCATGCTCTCTTTCTTCCACATGGGCTGCTCAGTGGCACAATTGATGGATTGTTTTGGGATGAGGGATGCTCAGGTACCTCCAAGGTGGCTCCCAGCCACACCAGCTGCTCCTTACAGCCCCCAGTATCTCCTGATCTTGCAAAGCAATGGATAAACTGATAATTCCCCTTTTGTTATATATTATATTTGTTATATTTGTCTTCCTACCCTGCTGAGTGGAGTCTGTGCTCTTGTGCAGAGAGGATAAAGGTTATAAATGTAAATGGATATTGTGGATAAGCCACATCTGCTTTGCAGTGTAAATACAGAGCCAGGAGAGGTTTGTTTGGGAAGGGATTTGCACAGGACACTGCCTGGCACCCCACATCCATGGGCTGGGATGGGATTGGGGCACAGAGGCAGCACATGCAGAGGATGAGGAGGGAGATGGGGCCCCTCTGATGCATTTCAGGGCTGTTCTGGTGGGAAAAGCTGTGCCATGCTCATGAGGGAGAAACCCTTTATTGAGAGAACTCACCCCAGTGAAGCTGTTCCTGTCACAGCAGCCCCCGGAGCAGGGAGCTGAGAAACCACAGAGGGCTCAGACACATCCAGGGCCTTTGGCATTTATTTCCTCCACACCTTTTTGAAGGTAAATATTGCTGATAGAGCCGGGCCCTGCTTCCCTTGGGGAGTGCAGGCATGTTATCTTCATGTCCAGGTCCCTTCCTGCCCTCCAGCTGCTTTTATTAAAATTTAAACTCCTCCAGGGCAGAGCTGTACCTTGATACCTGTGTGTGTCACCTGCAGCACAGAGCAGCCACATTAATCAGGCTGGCAGTGAATTCCAGGATGTGTTTATCCATGGCAGCCTTGTGTTTTCTTCCCACCAAACCCTTCCATCTCCATAAGTGGCTTTTTGGGATTTCAGTGTCAGGATGTCAACAAAGTTACAGGGAACTGATGGATTTGTACAAGCAGCACACCCAAACAGGGATATAAGTCAAATAAATCCCCCAAAGAGGGATATAAATCCAATAATTCACGAGTTTTAAAAATGGAATGGATATTTTTGTCCCTTCTCAAGAGGTCTGTTAAGGAGATGTGGAAATAAGGGTGATGTCCAGTGCTAGGATGGCTCAAAAAGGGGAGCAGTGCTGCAGCTTCTCTGGGCAAAATGGGGTCACCAGCTTGAGGAAAATGTCACAAAATGGCCATAAAAAGGGGCTACAACAGATGGATATGGCTAAAGCCTGGTCCAGGAGCAGGGCTTAGTGACACTCTGAGCCCTCCAGAAACCCCAAAACTGAATCCAACTCCATGAGAAAACAGCCAAGGACATTTTCTGCATTTGTTATTTTCTCCATTTATGATTTTCTGCATTTATGGTTTTCTGCATTTATATCTTTCTGCATTTATCATTTTCTGCATTTATCTCAGGTTTTAGATTGCAAAGCCCTGCATGTTCCTAGAAAGTTCCTGAATATTCAAGTCCCCAAATGCCCCTGCAGGAGGATGAGCCAGACCTGAGTGCATCCCACAGCAAACATCCCAGGGTGCTGGTTGCTGGTGCCCAGTGCCTGCCACAAGCTCTGGGGGTTCCTTTTTTAATGAACACGTTAAATTCATTAAACACATTTTTAATGAACACATTTCTGTGCTTTGTGGATGAAGGGAAAAGGGAATGGAGATCCTCTCCCTTGGGAAGGGGGAGATTTCTCCCTTTCTGTACTCAGCCCGATCACAATGCCTTCATCATGGGCCTGGCAGAGGTTTTGGGGATGCTGCTGCTGTGGGAAGTGCATTTTAGAGAAGGAAATGGAGGGAATTAAAAGGGAGAGGTTGGGATGCTGAGGGTTTGGGCTGCCTGGATGGGGCAGGAAGGGTTTACCCTGCTCGGAGGAGCTGCAGAGGCAAAACAGCCCTGGACACAGGAGGGCAGGTTTTGCTTCTCCTGGTTCACATTTCTAGCTCACATTTTCAGTTCATTTATTGTGTTTTCACGAGGGGAAAAATGTTTTCCTTGCTCTGAGCACTGAGTCTGGGCTGTGAGACACTGGCAGGGGACAGAGCTGCTCTGGACAGGATACTCAAACAGAACAAACCTTTCCTGATCAGCACAAACCTCTCCTGATCAGCACCATGAGCTTCCCTTTGTGGCTCCCCAGCTCCTCACAGCCTCTCTCCCCCCACAAGAACCTGCCCCTGACTTTAAGCCTCACAGAATTAGATAATTCTAATTCTAATACCAGAATTAGAGCTGGTGTTAAAGCTCTGAGGTTTGGGAAGTGTTGTAGTGACCGAAGGAGCCCAGCTGGCAAGGGGGGGGGGAGGGAATGGGATGAAGGGAAAAACAAGGAGGTGCTGGAAAGCTTTAATTAACACTGCTCTCACCTGACGAGTGCTTTGCTGTGTTTGCTCAGCCCCAGCAGGAGTGTGAGCTGAAAATCATCCAGCAGGAGCAGGAGGTGGCAGTGCTGCCCCCGAAGGACGCCTGTAAATGCCACAAGGAGGACTTGGCAAGAGCCCTCAACGTAAGGATTTGCCCTTGGGAATGTGGGATCTGCTGTGGGAAGGGCATGAGCTGCAAAATCAGCCTTTAATTGCCTTGCAAACTCCTGGAGTGCCCAATTCCTCTGCCTTTTTGTGGGATGGATCCTGTGAGGGTCCCCACCATCAGGGAAAGCTTTAGTGCTTGGCTATGTTTTGGGTTCTGACCTCAGTATTTTTTAAATCCAGGCAGAATAGATTTTATCCCTGCTCATTTTGTTCCCTAAAAGTTTTGTCAGGATGTATTTATTTTTATTTTCTCTTTAAATACACAGTGCAGTCAGAAAACCTTTCTTTCTTTTACTATTTTACATTTCTACTTCATAGTCTATGGTACAATTTCTGGTACAATTTCTCCCTTTTGGGAATATACTTTTTTTTTAATTAACTTGTGCTTACTTAATGGGTTTCTGTGATGGTTGATGGTAAAATTTTATAGTTTAACAAAAATATATATTTAAACAGAAAAACAACAGAAGGATTTATTTTCTTCATGTGGGACTGAGCCATGAAGATCTTGCCTAGTCTGCTAATAGGGCTTTAATACAAATTTGACATAATAAGTTTTCTATAATATGAAATGTTTGGGTTGTGTTTTTTCCCCTCTAGGTTGATTTACAGACTGGACTCTCTGAGTTTTCCGTGCTCCAGCGCCGGTCAAAACACGGCTGGAATGAATTTTCAGTAGAGAACACAGAGCCAATATGGAAGAAATATCTGGACCAGGTGAGGATTTTCTGCACAGATCCTCATTTCTTGGCAGAAACAAAACCTGGCTGGGTTTTGCTGAGCGTGTGCCTGCATTGAAATATTCAGGGTTTCTACTTCCAGAGGCTGAGCCTTGGAACAGGCTGTGCCCTGGGCACAGGAACTGCTCCTTCCCCTGGGAAAAGCCACTGTGAGGCTCCTCTGCAGCTCCCTGAGGGTGCAGATAACATCTGCAGACAGAAATGGTCCTTTTTATCCCCACACAGCCCACAAATCAAGCTGTAGATCAGATTGCTGGAGCATATTTATTCTCTTTAAGGCAAGTGAGAAATTCGTGAAAGGTTTGAGGAAAACCAGTAGCTGGAAGATGCTCTGGTTTTGGAAGATGCTCTGATTTTGGCTGTCCTTCTAGGAAAGGGGCAGCTGTGGAGCTCAGGGGAGTTTTAGGATTGATGCCTTGTGAAGGCTGACCCAGAACAGAGACTAGATGGAGATAAAGAATAAAGTAGAGATTTATTCAGAAACCTCAATTGATCCACCTTGGGCAGCACAAGAGCCCAGCCAGGGCTGCATCCAAGGTGAACCAAAATGGCCCCAAAATGAACCCAGGATGAACCAAAATGGCCCCAAAATGAACCCAAAATGAACCAAAATGGTCCCAAAATGAACCCAAGATGAACCAAAATGGCCCCAAAATGAACCCAGGATGAACCAAAATGGTCCCAAAATGAGCCCAAGATGAACCAAAATGGTCCCAAAATGAACCCAAGATGAACCAAAATGGCCCCAAAATGAGCCCAAGATGAACCAAAATGGTCCCAAAATGAACCCAAGATGAACCAAAATGGCCCCAAAATGAACCCAAGATGACCCAAAATGGCCCCAAAATGCTCGAGCGCTCCCGGGGTCTCTCCCTGGGATCAGCTCTGCTCCATTTGCACCTTGCAGTTCATTGTCCCATTGCAGCTTTAGCCCCTGCAGTCCCACCCTGCTTGTTTTTCTCTCTCCAGCCCACGGTGTTTGTGCTCTGGGGCTGAGATTTGGATCATTTGTCCTTGGTGCCCAGCTGGAGCAGGAATTGTTTTGTGTCCCTGCTCTGTGCACAGAGCTCAGCATCCCCTGATGTGAGCCCAGACCCACACACTAAAGCAGCACAGAGAGTGAAAAATAGAAAAGCCAAAACCTGAGGTGTCAGGGTCTCTGCCAGTGACACACCAGTGACAGGGACATTGAGAAATGGTGCCATGGGCTGTGACACCCACAAATTCACACCAACTGCCCCAAAAGCCAGGCAGAAAGTGATATTTGTCATCTTGTCTTTCCCCAGCTGAGTTATCCTTGAATTTTGCTTTTATTATCTATTTCTCATCAGTATTTAATACATCTTTCACCTCTCTTTGAGATCTTTTAACCAGACAAGGGCCTTTTGTTTGTTTTTATTTTTCATTTCTAACCAGTGATTTGACTGATCTTGCTTAGCTGAATCACAAGGATTTGAGTTGCTTTGAAATACTTCATTTTTATTTCATAGTTCATCCCTTTTTTTCTATATGATTGATATTCTTAAGCTTTTGGTAAGGATCACTAAATCTCTCCAAGGATTCTTTTATTCCTGATAAAAAGTGAGATGGTGGGTTTTTTTTCTGCTCAGCCTTAAGAACCAGTTTCTCCTACAGGGACACCAAAGGGATTTGTTAGTACATCTCTGATCCTCCTGCAACCTTTTGGTGCCTCTGCTCCTGCACCATTCACACCCAGCAGCCCCTTGCTGTTGCTTCTTCCAGTTGCTATTTTTGTAAACATCCCCTTTGCCTCGTTTTTCTAAAGAGAAATGGAGGGACTTTCACCTTTGGATCCATCCAAGAATAAATTTAAACCCTGGCTTTCCTGCTCAGCATCACCACACATCTGTTGCATGAAGCAAGCAGATTTATCTTCATCCATTTAATTCCTTTCCATCAATTCCCACATCAGTTAAGCAGAGCTGTAATTTTCTCAGGTAGCAAAAGGGGCCTCAAAATCTCTGCTTAGAAGTGAAACAAGTGAGCACCTGACTCCGACAGCCCTCGGTCCAGTGAGGATTTGAGCAGATTAATTAAAGAAAAAATGAAAAAGAAGAAGAAAGAGGATTTCTGGTTTCAGATTCTAAAAGGACAGTAAAGGTTTTGTTTGTTCTTATTGTGCATCTAAGAAGCTTTTGGAATCAGCTCTGTGTCTGCAAAGGGGAGCAGTGCCTGTGCAAAAAGAGGAGAAGTGGGGGGATTCAGGTGTTTTGGTGTGAACTTCACAGAATTCACAGAATTATCAGGTTGGAAGAGACCTTCAAGAGCAACCCAGCCCCAACCCTTCAATTCAACCCTGGCACCCAGTGCCACATCCAGACTTTGTTAAACACACCCAGGGATGGGGACTCCACCACCTCCCTGGGCAGCCATTCCAGAACTTTATCACTCTTTCTGTGAGAAACTTTTCCCTAATATCTACCCTATATTTCCCTTGGTGCAGTTTGAGACTGCAGCAGAGTTTTTCCTGCTGGTCCCCGAGGCCACCAAATCCCTGTGGGGCAGGAACTGCAGAACCTGACCATGATGTAAGGAGGGTCCTGCAGCAGAACCACGCAGGGACCCTTCCTGAAGGACACTTCCTGAGGAACCCTTCCTGAGGGACCCTTCCTGAGGGACCCTTCCTGAAGGACACTTCCTGAAGGACACTTTCTGAGGAACCCTTCCTGTGGGACCCTTCCTGAGGGACCCTTCCTGAAGGACACTTCCTGAGGAACCCTTCCTGCTGGGACCCTTCCTGAGGGACCCTTCCTGAGGGACCCTTCCTGAGGGATCCTTCCTGAGGGACTGAGGAACCCTTCCTGCTGTGCCCTCCTTGCTGGGCCTTTCCTGAGGAACCCTTCTCATGGGACCCTTCCTGAGGGATCCTTCCTGCTGGAACCTTTCCTGCTGGGCCCTTCCTGTGGGATCCTTCCTTTGGGATCCTTCCTGTGGGGCCCATCCTGAGGGATCCTTCGTTTGGGATCTTTCCTTTGGGGCCCTTCCTGAGGGATCTTTCCTGAGGAACCCTTCCTGAGGAAACCTTCCTGCTGGGTCTGCAGCCATCCCACTTTCAGCACCTCTCCTTCCATATTTCCCTTGTGTTCTCAGTTCAAAAACCCCCTCATCCTCCTGCTGCTGGCCTCAGCTCTGGTGAGCGTCATCACAAAGGAGTATGAGGACGCTGCGAGCATCACCATGGTGAGTGTCACCTGTCCCCCATCACCACAGTGGGTGTCACCTGTCCCCCATCATCACAGTGGGTGTCACCTGTCCTTTATCCCCGTAGTGGTGGCCCCATCACCCATATGACACCTGTCCTTTGTCCCTGTGATGGTGGTCCCTGTCCTTGTCCCCACAGTGGGTGGCCCCTGTCCTTGTCCCCATGGCGGGTGTCACCTGTCCCCCATCCCCACACTGGATGTCACCTGTCCCCATGGTGGCAGCCCCTGTTCTTTGTCCCCACGGTGGTGGTCCCTGTCCTTTGTCCCCATGGTCCCTGTGCCCACACCTGTCACCTCTCTGTTCGCAGGCCGTGCTCATCGTGGTCACCGTGGCCTTCATCCAGGTGGGTTGTGCAGAGCTCTGCAGTGGCCATGGCCAGCAGCACAGGGCCCTCTGCTGTAACTTGGCTCTCCTCTCCCTCTCCTTCCCAAGGAATATCGCTCAGAAAAGTCCCTGGAGGAGCTCAACAAGCTGGTGCCCCCTGAGTGCAACTGGTGAGCCAGGGAGGGGGCTGAGAGGGCAGCACCAAAGGGAGAAGAGAATTATTCCAGGCTGTGGAATAATAGTGAGGAGCTGGTCTCTGGAGGGGTGGCACTGTGAATGGGTGCAGCTCTAGGTTGGG
Organism: Ammospiza nelsoni; assembly: GCF_027579445.1. Lineage (NCBI taxonomy): Eukaryota > Metazoa > Chordata > Aves > Passeriformes > Passerellidae > Ammospiza > Ammospiza nelsoni. The sequence continues at coordinate 18,961,053 of NC_080645.1, forward strand.
GATGAAATAATCAGTATTGATCAGAAATTATTAGAATTTTTGTTTTACTATTAGGAAAAAAATAGAAATAAGGAGTAGGCACCCTGTGGAATTAATAAATGCTAAGACAGGACAGTCCCAGAAAAATCTGCTCCACATCCCTGCAGCATCCTCTCTCCCCAGACAGGAAAAACCTCACCTGTGTGTGTATTATTTTCTTTAGGGTAGTTTTTCCTTAGAAGATCTGGGCACAAAGCAACACCTGAGTGCAGTGCAGGTGGGATGGGGTTCTTGTCCTGCCTGGTGCTGCACACACGTGTCAGGCACAGGCACAGCCAGGTCACAGCCCATGGAGCAGCTGCAGGGTGCATCAGACACCGCTTTCCCCACTTTGATGTTTGTTATCAGTGCTGGAAATCACAAGAAACGTTTTCCTTATTTATGTCTTTACAAATCAGTTTTGTCACAGCTAACAGGAATAAGTTGTGAGGCTCAGGGAAGCCTTGCCCTGCCAGAGAGGTGTGGGGTTTTCCTGTGGTCCAAAGTTCACCCTGGAGCTTACAAACCCCACTGTTGGTTCTTTATTTATTTATGATATGACACCAGAAGCATCCAGCTGCCTGGAAAGCTCCACTTTGAATGCAGCAGTGGAATGCCAGGAGTAATTCTAGCTTTAAAACGCCTCTTTTTTAGGTTCAAGAGTCTGAAATTCATTATTTAAAGCATGTAAGCACAACTTCTCATTGCTCCTCTAGTGTATAAATAATGTTTATAGTTTATAAAGTCACTCCTGAAATGTAACTCATCCATAACCTGCCCATCTATTTACGAATTAAAACCAAGCCCAAGCTGAACATAATCCTCTGCTCATTGCTATGAAGATTTTCTGTTCTTATGTACATTGGAAGCTCTTTGGGGCAAGGCTTTCTTGCCAGCCACATTCCCAAGCTTGCAGAAGGAATAAAACCCTCACAGCCTGCTTCCCTTTCTTCTTTTTGTTCCTTTTGCCTCATGTAGCCTAAGGGAAGGAAAACTGCAGCACCTTCTAGCACGAGAGCTGGTGCCTGGAGATATCATCTACCTGTCTGTGGGTGACAGGGTTCCTGCAGACCTCAGGCTCATCGAGGTAAATTCAGCTGGAAACCAGCCTGGCTGGCAAAGCCTTGTCTTAACAGTGCCAGAAATTCATCTTTTGAATTAGGTTACAGATCTGCTGGTGGATGAATCCAGTTTTACTGGGGAAGCTGAGCCTTGCAACAAGACTGAGGGTGTGCTGCTGGAGGCTGGGGACATCACCACGCTGAGCAACGTGGTTTTCATGGGGACCCTGGTGCGATACGGGAAGGGGAAAGTGAGTCCTGACATCACTGATTTTTTCCTTTCCTGGGCATTAATTAGAGATTATTTTAGTGTGGGCATGGAGAAACAGGAAAAGGTGAATGGCAGAGGTGAGGGTGGATGTTGGGAAGGAATTCTTCCTTGTGAAGGTGGGGATGCCCTGGCACAGAGAAGCTGTGGCTGCCCCTGGATCCCTGGCAGTGTCCAAAGCCAGGCTGGATGGGCCTTGGAGCAGCCTGGGACAGTGGAAGGTGTCCCTGCCCATGGCAGGGGCTGGAACAAGAAGCTTAAGGTCCCTTCCATGCCAAACCCATCTGGGATTCTCTAGGTTTTTCCACCTCCATCTCTCTTCTTCCCTTTTTTCAGGGCGTGGTTATTGGCACGGGTGAGAATTCGCAGTTTGGCGAGGTGTTCAAGATGATGCAGGCTGAGGAGGTAACACAGTCCTTGGCTGGGGAAATTCTGGATGTCCTGGGTGAAAGTTTGTGAGCAGGAGCAGTCCCAGGAGCCAGTGCACTGGGTTCAGTTCTGCTCCTGCCACACAATGCCCGTGTGAGTGAGGGACACCAAAGTGACAGAGAAGGACAGGACAGGCTCTGCCCTTGGAGGGTTGAGGGTAGGAAAAGCACAAGGGACCATGGATTGAAACCAGCACTGTTGGGTCACTTGTTCTGAGCTAACCATCTTCTCCCCATCCCACAAAACACCCAAAGAAGAACCAGTCATCTCTAATTTTTCCAGACTCCCAAGACACCTCTGCAGAAGAGCATGGACAGGCTGGGGAAGCAGCTGACCCTGTTCTCCTTTGGGATAATTGGTGAGTGGGATGCAGGGCTCACACTTGCATGGCTGGCTGTGGGATCCCTCTGTGCTCTCCCAAAAGCCCTGGTGGGTCTGGCTTACCTGGACTTTGGGGCTTCCAGCAGGGACAGCACTGAAGGAGAGATTTGGGTGCCTCATTGGGTTTTAGTTCCACAACATCAGCTAAAACAGGTTAGGGAATTTTTAAATTCTTTTTTTAATCAAATCCTTTATACCTCCAGGTTTGATAATGCTCATTGGCTGGCTGCAAGGGAAGCATCTCCTCAGCATGTTCACCATTGGAGTCAGGTGAGGACTGGAGAGCCCTTCTCTCTTTCATTTCTAATGAAACATCCCAAAAAATTCCCTGTTCAAAACAATTAACTTTTCACATAAGAGAACTTGAGTAAAACCTTTCATAAATACGTATTTCTCATGCACTGGCAAAATTATTGTGAGGTTTAAACAGAGTGGAGAAAAACAGAACCAAGCTTGAGGGTTTATTTAATTTTGTAAACTGTTATCTCAAAAATCTTCACTGGCATCTCTGCCTCATCCTGCTGTGGGTGCCCTTTCCTATCTGTGCTGTGAATTTAGTGGGAGTGTACCAACAGCAAATATTACTCTTTGCTGTTCCCACTGGATTTACATCTAAAGAAAGGAATGCACACCTCATACAAAACACATGCATAAAGAGGCATGCACAGCTTCTTAATCAAACACAATAAAAATGTGTTTTCAGCAGTGCCCATAAAACCTGTTAACTTGGCGTTGTCATGGTTCTAAAATCATTTCTTAAATAAAAAATGTTCTATGGAAAGAAAAAAAAAAATCCTGGGTGAGGGAACGACAGAGAAGCCAAACTGATTCAGTGCAAGGAAAGTGGTAAATTCTGAGTTTTGGAGGGCAGATAATGGTTTTATAAGCTCTCCTGGATTGCATTTGCACATGCCTAGAAGCATTCAGAGCTTCCCAAGGAATATCTAATGTCCAGTATACAGACTGGGCTGGATTTTTCCAGCATATCAGGTGTTGCAGGTTTTGATGATGGGGACATTTGGGGAGCTGGTTTTGTCCCCCACATTGTGGGTAAGAGAGGAGGTGAGGGGCTGTGGTCAGAAGCCAGTGGTTAATATGTGAGCCCTGATGCCAAGGAATATTCAATTGCCATCCACAGAAAGTTAAATAAATGAAATTAAATCCAGTCTCTACATCCCTGCTTAGCCAGAAATTACTTCTCTTTGTCAATGTAAAGAAGAAAAATAACTGCTCTGTCAAAATCATCCAGGAAAAGCTCAAAGGGCTGGATAAACATCCTGCTTTTGTATTTACAGTGTGCCAGGGTTATCCCCTTAGGAAAACTCAGCCCTGGGGATGTCCCTTTGGCACCTTTGGGTCAGTACTGTGGTTTGGGCCCTGTGTTGAGGCTGTTGTGTCTCTGCTGTCCCCAGCCTGGCCGTGGCTGCCATCCCTGAGGGGCTGCCCATCGTGGTCACTGTCACCCTGGTGCTGGGAGTGCTGCGCATGGCCAAGAAAAAGGTGATTGTGAAGAAGCTGCCCATAGTAGAGACCTTAGGTAAGGCTGCAGAGGGGCCACACGGCCTGGTCACCTGCCAGGCTCCCAAATCTGAGCTGGGCAGCCACAGGCTGATCCAGAAAAATAAATTTGGAATAGGGTTACTGGGACAGAGCAACCCACTCAGAATTAAATGCATTTTCTGCCCTGTGTTTCCCTTAGTTTGGTGGTGTGAGCATGGTTGGAATGGTGCAATCCAGCCCATGGGGAGCAGGCACACATTGGGTTATAAAATCTTTGTTTCTCCTTCCTCTCCATGAGTGGGATCCTCCTGCAGATCCATCCTGCCCACTTCTTCAGTGTCTAGCTAAAGAAACCTCCCCAGCCCTTCCTGACAGCAGAAATAAAGCCATTTTTCCTTCTGCAGGCTGGGTGGAAATCTCCTTGATATCCAAAAAGTCACGGAGAGGGGGACAGAGGGGACTTGAGGAGGTCCCAGCACATCCTCGCAGCTGCAGGGCACAACACACCAGGATGGAATTGTTCTTCCAGCTCCCCTTATCTTTAATTTGTCCCTCACTCCCAGGTGACTGTACCCCAGGCTTTGCTGCTCTGCCCTGCTCAGGGTGGCAGGGATATGGAGGAGGAGACACAGAGTCTCTTTAGCACCACTCATTAAAGGCACAATAAACACCAAGGCTGGGCCGTGCAGTTCCCAAAATCTGCTGCACAGCCACGTCCTGCAGCTAAAACCTGTCCTCTTAGGAAACACTGCAATTGTTTGAACTGCCCTTGTTTGTTCTCCAGTTAAGGAATCTTATCACCCTGATTTTATTGTCTCTGCCCTGACCCAGGACATCTGAAAGGGCTTTTCCCTCCTGAGGGAATTTGTTCTGCTAGGGCTGCGCCCACAGAGGCAGAACTGCAGGTGCAGAGAAAGCACAGCCAAAACTGTCTGGGAAACTTCTGAAAAGGAGAAAAACAATCCTTTTTTAATTATCACTCACTGAAAATGAGGTATTGGAGGTCACAGCTTTGCTTTCTGCTAATCCTTCCAAAGCGTGATTCATTTAATTTCAGCCCAATCTGCTTTATTTTCTCTCCAGGTTTTTACCTGGAGGTCACTGTGCTCATGGGGTTTGTGCCTGAGCACTGTGATCACCTCCAGAGCCAGGGATGATATTCACACTCAGGAGGGAGCTGGAGCCTGATGCTTATTTTGTATTAATTTCCTCCCTTCTTGGGAGTAGAAACTATCTGGACAGTGGTGCCTCTGCTAATTCACCCTCTTGTGGTATTTTGTAAATGGGCTCTAGAAAAATGTGCTTTGCTGGATCAGGATTGGCACAAAGCAGAGTAAAGGGGCAGATTCTGTTCTTGGCTGTGGATCTTTGAGTACTTTTTGTGACAGTCTTTAACCGATCACCTCTCACAGTCCCTTGGTGAGGCAGGGAAAGGCTGCAATTCCTGATTTAGAGAAGCAAGGCTTAATTGGGTGGGAATTGAGTCTATCTTTTTGGAATAGAGCAGCTCTTCTGTTCTGTGATATTGCAACTCAGAAACATTGACCAAGACAATGTGACCCTCTTCAGGTGTCCCCTACCACATCTCACACCCCAGTGATGCTCACAATGCCCCAGTGTGCACTCAGATCCTTCCTTTCCCTGTTAGGGTAAAGGATCTTTCAATCTTTTCTCCCTTTCACCGGTGCACTTCAAACACCACGAGTGAAAGTTGTTCTCCCCCCTCTCCATCTCCCTGCTGGGCTGCATTACTGCCCAGTTGTGACTGGATCCATCCCTGCCCCAGGTTGCTGCAATGTCATCTGCTCGGACAAGACGGGCACTCTGACCGCCAACGAGATGACGGTGACGCGGCTCGTGACCTCGGACGGCTGCCAGGCCGAGGTAGGGATGGGGCTGAGGGGCTGACCCAGCCTCTCCTGCTGGAATCCAGCAGCACCCAACCTGCCTTTGGTTCACTCAGACACAAAGCAGGGAGGCTGGCCAGCCCCAAACCCAGCAGTTCCTGTCATATTCTGTACAGAGAAGGGATTTGTCCAGCCCTGGGGACAAGCAGAGGTGGGGCTGAGGGGACAGAACTGCTCAGGTCCCACTGAGATGTTCATTGGAGAAAAGGAGACTCAGAGGTGACCTTATCGCTCTCTACAACTCCTGAATGGTGACTGTGGTCAGGTGGGGTTGGTCTCTTTCTCCAGGCAGCAAATGTCAGAACAAGAGGACACAGCCTCAAGCTGCAACAGGGGAAATGCAGGTTGGATATTAGGGAAAAGTTTTTCACAGAAAAGAGTGATAAAATATTAGAATGGCTGGCCTGAGGAGGTGGTGGAATTGGAGTTTTTGTGAACACATCCCTGGGTGTGTTTAACAAAGCCTGGATGTGGCACTGGGTGCCAGGGTTCAGTTGAGCTGTTGGGGCTGGGCTGGACTCGATGATCTTGAAGGTCTCTTCCAACCTGGTCATTCTGTGAATTCTGTGATTGGCATAACTGTTCCCTGCAGTTACTGTAAATTCTGAAACCTGCCACTGACCTGTGGATGTGACAGTCTGATCAGAGAGAGAAAGCCAGATAAACCTTCCCAGGAATTGTTCTGGTTTTGAGAAGGTTGAGAAAAGAATTAAGACAATCTTGCAGCTGGTGTGCTGAGCAGTTGTTTTCTCATAAGATGTTTACCAAAAGGTGTCTTCTTAATTAGCCAGTGGTGTGATTGGGTGTTGATTAAATGACCAACCAGGTCGACCTCTATTGTGTATAAAATAATAAGTTTTCAATAAAACTCAATTTAACTTCCTGAAGATACCTGGACTCTCTGTGTCACCTCACTCCTGTTCCTGACCTGTGACACTGACCCTTGCTGCTCCATCTCCTGCAGGAATATTTATTATAACAGCAGCTTCTTTCTCTGCTTGGATCATTCCTCTCTGTGCAAAATGAGGGAAAATGCAAAATGTGAGGCAGAGGACAGACAGTCAAGAGAGCAGGGCTTGAACAACCCAGTGATGCCAAAGGTCTGCATCTCTCCCTTGAGCTGCAGGAAACTTCTGGAATCTATAGCAAGCAAGTTCCCTATAGGACAAATTCACTCCTTTTGTCCCTAAAAAGCCATTTTAATGTGATATTGTCACTGTCTGCAGCCTTTCCTTTAAGCCTTGCTTTGAGAGAGAAAGAAGAACCCCTGCTCTCCTTCAAAATGAGAATTTTCTTGAGTGCAGCCCCCTGCACACATCTGCAGCCCAGTCCTGCCTGGCAAAGGGGAGATTTCCCACCTCTCTCTCCCTCCCTCCCTCAGGTCAGCGGGGTGGGCTACAATGGAGATGGAAATGTTTATCTTCTGCCATCCAAGGAGATCCTTAAAGAATTTTCCAACATCTCCATCGGGAAGCTCGTGGAGGTAAGTATAAATTATGAACCAGCTTATCCTAGTCACATTCAGTTTTCAGTTGCACAAATAACTTTGGATGATTACTGGGGGAAAAAAAAAACAAACCTACTTTTGTAATTCTAAAATGGACTGGCTTGCTAAAACATTCTCATGGAAAGACTGAGTGTGATGTAATTCCTGAAGTTAGGAGTGAAAGGCAATGATCATAAGGCATGCAGGGAGAGACCAGAGCCATCAGCTTCAGGAGTCAATGATATTCTGAATAAAAATACAATTCTGGCAAAGGAGAAACCAATAGATTTTACCCTGTTCAGGTTTTTAATGTGCACAGTTTCTAGACATTAGCCAGCTACACAGTCAGTTTATAAATTTATTGTGATGTTCTCTGGGTTTTGTGTCAGCTTTACATAAAATTTTGAACATTCAGCTGCAGGCTAAAGTGGAATGTTTGGGTGGTGAAATGATTCAAGCTGGAATCTCAAATGGAGACTAGGTCCTGTTTTATTCATACTGCACATTAGAAACAATAGAAGGAGAGACTGAGCCTTCATTTTCATGATCTGTGAGCTCATTAGATGTATCTTATGTTTTCTTGATGTTAATTTATCCAAAGTATAATATTTTACCAAAATACTGGTGTATTATATGCATTAAGTGGCTTTAGAAAACACAAGAACTGATCTCAAGTGATGCTGCTGAGTTTTTCCCAAAACTTTTGGGATGTGGCTCCTTTCATTCCCCAACCTTCCATCTTCCAACCTTCATTCCTCTTCTTCCATTTCATTTAAAGACATTAAAAAGCTGTGACTTCAGTAATGACAAAAATATCCCATGCAAACCTGTCCCTTTCTCCAGGCTGGCTGTGTAGTCAATAATGCTGTTATCAGGAAAAACACTGTGATAGGACAGCCCACAGAAGGAGCTCTCATTGCCCTGGCAATGAAGGTAAGACCCTTAGAGTTTAAAATTTTCCAGCAATTCAAATAAATAAATAATAAAAGCTGGATTTGTGAGGTCTGGCAGCAGAGTGAGACTGCTGTTTATTCCCCAGGCTGGTTTTGGTCCTCTCTTGTCCCCTCTGCCACAGATGTTTCCTCTCCCAGCCATCCTTTAGTCATGGACAAACACTTTGCTTGAGCTCCTGTGCTGACAGCAATCATTGCCTGGCTTGGTTAATCCTGCACTTAGGCTGGGTAATGCATTTCTTTTGGGCTTAGATGGGAAAACCTTTTTAATATTTCCTGCACGTGCCAATGAAGAGTCCAGGAGGAAGAGAAGAGTTAAAATGGGCAGGAACAGGCCAGGCCAGATTGCATGGCAGAGGGTCACCCTCATTTTGGGGCATCTGCTGGTTTGTACTTTTTCCTTGTCACGATTATGTAAAACAAGATGTTTTTATGCATATTGCACTCACACTCCTGGGCAGAGCTGTGAAACACCCCAAGGTGTCACCTCATTGGTGTCACCTCATCAGTGTCACCCAGGCTGTGGCTTCAGCCCCCAGGTCCCTGATGAAAGGATGCCCCTGCAAACATCTGATCTTACCTCCTGCTTTTAAAGTTCATAACTCTAGCAGTGAAATCATGATTTTTCAATTTTTTTTCTTTTTAAACAATGGCATTTCCCTTCCCCAGATGCTGAGTTAAAACCTTCCTCCTGCTCTGGAATTCAAGCCAAGCAATAACAGAATATGAGGGAGGGTGTCTCTCCTATTTTTCTTTTTAATGTTTTGGTTTGGTGGGAGCTGGGGACAGGGGTGATCAAAAGCAGCTTCCAGTGTCTCCCACTTCACCTGGCACAGGAATGTATTGATTTGGACTGAAAGGTTTTGTTGTGAATTGCATTTTGAGTGTAATTCATCAGGAAATAATTCAAAATCACATCCATGACTGACCATTCTGTTATTTGCTATTTCCTTCTTTCAAGTAGAGGTGCTGGGAAATAACCCAGAAAATAAACCCAGAAATCTGCTCAGCCATAGATTTAGGGAATGGATTTGAAACTCCTTTGACCCAAAGCCTCACAAAAAGGCAGGGCAGCTCCCTAATTCTTAAAAAAATTATCAGGAATCAAGCTTCAAACTCCAGTTTAATTTATCCCGTATCAGCCACACCTAAAGGGAAAAAATAGTTTGAAATATGAATTTTGCTCTCCTTGTGTTTTCTCTTGAGCTCTGTGGTATCTGACAGCCTGGAAGGACACAGTCAACAGTCAATCCTTGTGATATGGAAAATATATCCAGGTTTTGGCAATGCCCAGCCTCACAGAGCTCTTTTTGTTTTACCTTGCTTCAGATGGAATTAGCTGACATAAAGGACATTTATGTAAGAAAGAAGGAAATTCCATTCAGCTCCGAGCAGAAATGGATGGCTGTGAAATGCACACTGAAAAATCAGGTAAAGCAAACAGAGGCAGGGGCTGGTTTTGTGTTTCTAATTGTACACCTCAACAATGGGCATGAAATGGTATCTCCTCAGCAAATAATGTTTTCAGGAGTTAACTATGTCTGGAGAAAACAGAACAAACCTCAAAATTCCCAGCTTGGGGGGATTTTTAGCCTGTAAAACTGAGTTTGAATGGGAGGGGGGAATACTTTTCATACAGTGGTTCAAGCAGGAAAACAAAAGCTTTTCAGAGATAAGTGACAGGGAGAGAAAGGTCTGGTGTGTGGGAGGAAAGGTTGGCCCTTTGTCCCTTACTGGGTTAAGGAGCTCATTTTGGCTGATATGCTCTGGTTTGAAAACTCACCAACCTTTTCATCTCCATGCTGTCTGTGAGGGCTGAACATGAAAAATGGCCAGAGCAAAAATATCCCATCCTATCCATAATATATGCTCCTGGGCATCTCTTGGAACAGGTAAAATAGGAAACAGGATCTTTTCTACCTAAAGACTTATTCAAAATGTGCTCCTTTTTTTGGATAAAGTGTATTTTCTCCTTGCTTTCAAGGATCAGGAAGATATTTACTTTATGAAAGGAGCATTTGAGGAAGTTATCCAGCACTGTACTCTGTACAACAGTGGTGGCATCTCTCTGTCACTCACACCCCAGCAAAAAGCCCTGTACCAGCAGGAGGAGAAGAGAATGGGCTCCTCAGGACTTAGAGGTCAGTCCTTACTGCTCCTATCTGGCTTTAAACTTTTCTGCTCTGTTGTGGTTAGGATGGGCAGAGGCTCAGTCCACACAAAATCACAGAAGGGTTTGGGTTGAAGGGACTTAAAAGTTCATCTCATCCCACTCCTGCCATGGCAGGGACACCTTCCACTGTCCCAGGTGCTCCCAGCCCTGTCCAGCCTGGCCTGAGACATTCTGGATCCAGGGGCAGCCACAGCTGCTCTGGGAACCCTGTGCCAGGGTCCCCTCACCCTCTCAGGGAAGAATTTATTCCTAATCTCCAATCTAAATCTCATATTTCACCTTAAAGCCCTCAGTTCTTAGCATCGCTTTCATGGTCTCTTCCCAACTCTTGTCAGAGTGCCAAGGGCCATGCCTTAGGTCTGCTAGCTGATCTGGTTTTTTGTGCTGGGTTTAAATTAGTGAGTTTGAAAGGAGCTGAAAACAAGCACTGGAAATTGAGTGTTTCTCTTCCATGGAGAGCTGTGATTGTCTGGGACACGCTCTGGGTGCTGCATTGCAGAGCTTTGTGCTGGGCTCAATGTAAGCACTGCTCTGCCAATTTTGATTTTGAAGGAGGCAGCAACAAAAATCCACTTTGGAAGGAGTTCCACACATGGATTTGGGAGCTGAGATTTCTGTTTGAAGCTTGGTTCAATCCTTTGCTGGGCCCAAATCTCTGGATCTCCTGATCCCAGGTGCCTGTCAGGGCACAGCCCACAGGAACTTTATCCATGTGTCACCTCCTTCATCACCAGAACATCCCCTCAGAAACACCTCAGACTTCCACACAGTGACACAGACACCATTCCCAGCTCGTAAGGAGATGAGGACAAGCCTTGACAGCTGGATTTGGAGGATGGTGGAGTTAATGCACAGATTCTCCCACCCTGTGTCCTGTGGTTAGGAGCTCCTGTGCAGCGCTTGATTTACAATATCCAAATTATCTGCCCTCGTGGCAATGGCAAATTACTGCTCTGAGGGGAAGTGATTAACTCAGGCAGCTGCTGCAGCTTTTGATTCCATCATCAAAGCAAGGCTGACATGGACCCCTGGCAAAATATCCTTGAGTGATTTAAGAATGATTGAGTGATAACGGGTGTGCACCAGGAACAGAGACAAAATGTTCAGAGCCTGGATGTTTACATGGTGGGAGTTTCACTGGTTTAACTGAATTTACATTTCACATTTTTAGGTTTTAAAAAAAGTGTAAGTTTTTGCAGGAATGCTATTGTCTAACTTAGGAGTTTAACGGTGTCTGGTTTAACATAACACTGCCCAGATTTAATCCATCTGCATTTAGGCAAGACGTGGTAGACAGCTTAAAATTAGTAAGAAAGAAATCCTAAGAGAAACATGTCAAACAGAAATGCTCTCATTCAGAGAAACTATTATTTAATGGACTGAATTTTTGTGTCTATACAAGATCTGATTGTAATGACTAAAGATTTTTAATGACTTTTGCTGCTGGGAAACAGGCAATTTAATATATTCTCTAAATATTCCTTTTAAAGCACAGAAATGCATCATTAACAATTTACTCTTGTCCTCTTTTTCCCCCTTCTGTTCCTAGTACTTGCTTTGGCTTCAGGTCCAGAACTTGGCAAACTAACATTTCTAGGTCTGGTGGGAATAATAGATCCCCCAAGGGCTGGGGTGAGAGAAGCTGTGCAAATCCTGTTTGAGTCTGGTGTGTCAGTGAAGATGATCACTGGAGATGCCCTGGAAACAGCTGTGGCTATAGGTACCAAACTTTGCTGCTCTCCTGGGGGTCTGTGGTATGTCTGTCACATCAGTCAAGTGTTTTATCCCTTAATAATCACCTTTATCATTGTGTCTGTGTGCTCAGTAGAGGCTTTAAAGGTCACTGAATTTTTGCCTTTCCATTGAAACAAATTTTAAATGGAGTATAGAGCAGCTACAAACTCTGGTCCAAATTCCAGTAAATTAATTCCACTATTTTAGCACCAGAAATGGCAAAATGTCAGTGTAAGCCTCTTAAAAGACACATATAGCATTGCTAGGATTATAGAATCCACTAATATTTAGAGTGTATCTTTTTTCTTTGCAGGACAGAACATTGGTCTCTGCAATGGGAAGCTGAAAGCCATGTCTGGGGAAGAGCTGGACCAGCTGGCAGAGGCAGAGCTCTCCTCCACTGTCCAAAATGTAATGGCTTTGATTACATAAAAAAAAAGTTTATTTCCAATAGCTTCCATCTAATACGAGATTATATTTTGCCTTTGTTGTTTTTCAGGTTTCCATTTTCTTCAGAACAAGCCCAAAGCACAAACTAAAAATAATAAAGGTACTAAGAGCCTGTGAAATTCATTGTACACCTCACAAAAACAAGGGGGAGGGAGCCTCAGTTCTCTGGATGATCTGATCTTCCCCAGCAGCCTCAGCTCAAACTGAAGGACTGTAAAACCCCAGCTAGAGCACTGGCACTATTTCTCTGAAGGTGTTAGCTGTGGAATTGGACTTGATGATCCTCGCGGGTCCTTTCCACCTCAGGATATTCTGCGATTTTATGATTTTTCTTGCGAGTCTTGGGGCCTGGGCATACAAAAAAAACATAGTGAGGTTTTTTACAACATCAGAATAATGATTTCTGAGGGTTTTACTGCCCCCTTCTAACTTCTGATATTCTGATATGATTTTATAATTTTCCTTGCAAGTCTGGGCCCTGGGCATACAAAAAAAACTAGTGAGGTATTAGCAACTACAACATCAGGAGAATGATTTCTGAGGGTTTTACTCCCATCCTCTAACTTCTGCTGGAGTCGTGAGATTCCCTGTACTCCTGAAAAACCTAATTTTTGCTCTGAGCTTTGTGCTCTGTGTGCTGCCGAGTCCGTTTTACCCTCAGAGTCCAACAGATCTTTCAATACAAAAGGAGCAAAGCAAACAGTCCAGGCTCTGAAATTGCCAGCATGGCTTGTTCCTGTCCTGGTTGGAGAGCCTGTGAGCTGTCCCTTCCCACAGGCCTTGCAGAGGGCTGGTGCTGTGGTGTCCATGACAGGGGACGGGGTCAACGACGCCGTGGCCCTGAAATCGGCCGATATCGGGATCGCCATGGGACGGGCGGGCACAGACGTCAGCAAAGAGGCTGCCAACATGATCCTCGTGGATGATGACTTCTCAAAAGTCATGTAGGTTTGGAGATCTTCTTACTCTGCAGCTCTTTTCTGGCTGGCTGCCTCAGCAGGCCTGCTTGTTGTGTAAGGAGGGCTGGGGATGGAAGTGGAGAGCGCCAGGGTGGATCTGACTCGCCTTTATTGCACACATGGCAATGACTTTCCTTCCAAGTGGTGCTGACCAAGCCATCTTGCACCTGAAAGCCCTGGCTCCTCTAACTGGGGATCTGAGAGCCACTAAAAGTCTGGGTAGATCAGAGCTTTTTTGCTCATAATTTGGGCTCAGTGATCCTGGAAGTGTTTTCCAACCTTTATGATTCTGTAGCTAACTGGGGATCTGAGAGCACTCAAAAGTCTGGGTAGATCAGAGCTCTTTTTGCTCATAATTTGAACTCAGTGATCCTGGAGGTGTTTTCCAACCTTTATGATTCTGTAGCTAACTGGGGATCTGAAAGCACTCAAAAGCCTGGGTAGATCAGAGCTTTTTTGCCCATAATTTGAACTCAGTGATTCTGGAGGTGTTTTCCAACCTTTATGATTCTGTAGCTAACTGGGGATCTGAAAGCACTCAAAAGCCTGGGTAGATCAGAGCTTTTTTGCCCATAATTTGAACTCAGTGATTCTGGAGGTGTTTTCCAACCTTTATGATTCTGTAGCTAACTGGGGATCTGAAAGCACTCAAAAGCCTGGGTAGATCAGAGCTTTTTTGGTCATAATTTGGGCTCAGTGATCCTAGAGGTGTTTTCCAACCTCTACCTCACACTCTGCCTCATCCAGGAAGCTCAGAGGAAAAACGTAATTTGCAATGCTCTGTTGGTTCATAAGAACAGAGTAGGCAGGGTGAGTATATAAATAGGTCCCAGGCCTGCTTTATGAACCATAACCTGGCCATGTGACCCAGGCTTTCAGATCTATGTGTTGATAAAGGAATTGTAAGTGAGAAGCTGCATTGACAGCCTCCTGCTGAGCTGGGCTCTGAACTTCCTCTGCAATAAGGGCTACAAAAGACAGTTGTGTTTTGAGTGTCACAGGGAGCTCAGTGTAAACAGTGTGAGTGCTCTTGACTTAATAAAATCCCCTCTCCCTTCCAGGAATGCAATAGAAGAGGGAAAGGGAATATTTTACAACATAAAGAATTTTGTCCGGTTCCAGTTGAGCACGTAAGTTCCTGTTCGCTTCAGCTCCTGTGAAAGCACCTTCAGGGTGAGGCCCTGCACAATAATGTTCTGTGCTTGCAGGAGTATTTCAGCTTTGAGCCTAATTACCCTGTCAACAGTGCTCAACCTACCCAACCCACTCAATGCCATGCAGATCTTATGGATCAACATCATCATGGACGGGCCGCCAGCACAGAGGTATGGAAGAGTCCAATGAGCAAAATAATCATGGGTTTAATATGTCAGAATTTGGCCTAGGAGCACAAACTGTTGTGATTCCTCATCAATCACCATCAGTGGTTCAATAAGCTGCACTTTTGCTCCCTCCTGGTCTTTCAAAAAGCACTTCACATTTACTTGAGGTTTTCTGCATTTTCCAGGTTTATGGTGGAATCACTTAACTATTCCCTTTATTGACTAGCAATGGCCTGTTATCCTGAAAATACCACCAGGGAATAGTGGGGATATGCCCCAAAATCACAAGACTTAGGAACCTCATCCAACTGCTAATTACAACTACAGCTAAATACAATTACAGCTTCCACATTATGCTCAGTCTCACTCTGGGGTGGTCTGATGATTTAATGTTATTTTAGCAGCTCAATATGCAGAAAAGACCTTTGGTATCAGTGACATGGACAAATTTGGGCCTTATGTCACCTTGCTTGAATATTCACACTGTGTCTCAAGAATTGCACCCACCAGCTCCATCCTGGTTTCTCAGGATGAACATTTTGGGACCCTGCATTAATTAACACATCCCTCTGCTTCTCTTGGAGGCAGCTTGGGGGTTGAACCTGTTGACAGGGACACCATCAAGCAGCCCCCCAGGTGCATCACAGACACCATCCTCAGCAAGTCCCTGATCCTGAAAATCTTCATGTCAGCAATCATCATCATCAGCGGAACCCTCTTTGTCTTCTGGAAGGAGGTGAGGGAAATCTGCACTCGGATCTTGTTTCCATCAGGGTGGGTGGAGCACAAAGTGAGGGCAGTTTCTGAAGGACATGAGAAGGACTTTCTGGAGTCCATCCCGTGGAGAACCATCACTGTGGGCAGAGGGCTGAGAGAGCAGGGTCAGCTCCCAGTTCTGCTCCTGCCTCCCTCTGTTACCTCTAATTTGGTCCTTCCAATCCAGAACGGGAAAATTATTACTTAATCAATACTTTAAGGGACTTTTCACCTCCAGCTTTCCATTTTCCCAGCAGAAAATGCCGAGTACAATACATTGCTGTTGGTACTTTAAGTTTCAGTAATTGAATTTAGGATGTTCTTTACTCAAAGTCACATCAGTTTAAGAATTTAAAGTATGGTTGATAAGATCATAAACTTTAAAATTAGCAGAGAGAACTGAATGCTACCTCCAATAGCTAGAACTACATTTACTCTTTTGTTTTACTACCCTTTGATTTGACTGGGCTTATTAGAGGGAACATTTAATTCTTCTATTGAATTGGAATATTTTTGTAAGGTTAAACTAACCCCTGATTTTTTTTGTGCTTCCAGAATCCAAAGGGGGGGATAACTCCTCGAACCACAACAATGACTTTCACCTGTTTTGTGTTTTTTGACCTCTTCAACGCCCTGACATGTCGCTCTCAGGTGAGATGGCTCTGTCAGCAGTAATTTCTTGTCTCAAATCACAAACATAAACATTAGAATACCAGCATTTTGCATAGTAAGGGATTTTTTAATGTTATTTAAAGCAGTATGATTTTTATCAACTTTTTATACAGATAAATTATCCATCACAAGTGCAACTACACTTTCAATTACATAGCTCTAAGTTAATATTTATGTAACTTAAAAAGAAATGGAAATGAAATGTAAAGAAACAGGGTGTCATTTAGCTCCAACAGAGATTGGGAAAAGCTACTTTTAAAATATTTTTTTCCTTTTTTAGACAAAGTTGATATTTGAAATCGGCTTTTTCCGAAACCGCATGTTCTTGTATTCCGTGCTTGGCTCATTTTTGGGACAGCTGGCAGTTATCTACATCCCTCCACTGCAAAAGATCTTCCAGACAGAGAATTTAGGAGTCGTAGGTAAGTTGCAGAATAAATAATGGTTTGGTTTTTGGGGTTTTTTTTGCCTTAAAGTGTCTTTAGAAAGCAGATGCCATTCCCGGTTAGCTGCCAGCTCCCAACACATCACTGGTAGGGGAGATCAACCAACAGCTCCAACCTCTGTGTATTTACAAAGAGCTGTACCCAAATAGCAGTAGTAGTTCATATTATCCCAGCTTAGATTCTGAATATTGATTTACTGCACATAAATGCACGTAAATTGAGACATGCCAAGATTTTCCAGCTCTGTATGATGATATTTCTCAGATCATTATGCAGACACTCCCTTTGTAAAGAGCTGGGTTCAGTTTCCCAGCAGAAATGCAACACGGATTTTCATTTCAATCAGCAAATTGCACCCTACCTCACCGTGTTCCATCTACACTGTGCTGTGTCATAAGCAGGGGGCAGGGATCCCAAATGATTCCTGTTTCCACCCTCCAAGGGGACCGTCCCAGCTGTGGGTGGCCCTTGTGTGCTGCAGTGCTGTCCCTAACTCAGCTGGCAAGGGCACAGGAGGGCACACAGGGGCTCACCAGCCCAATTCCAGCTGCAGGGAAGCCCTGGGCTCGGATTCCTGCCCAGCTGAGCTCACCTCCACTCCCTCCTCTCCCAGACCTGCTGTTCCTCACCGGCCTGGCTTCCTCAGTGTTCGTGGTGTCCGAGCTCATCAAACTCTGTGAAAAGCGCTGCTGCCCCCCAAAGCACACCAGGGGATGTCACAACTGACTGAGACTGCTCTGAAATGCACCTGGAACACGGCTGTGACAATCCCAATCCACCACTGCTGCCCCCCAAAGCACACCAGGGGATGTCACAACTGAGACTGCTCTGAAATGCACCTGGAACACGGCTGTGACAATCCCAATCCATGGCTTTGTGACCCACACATCCTTCCTGAAGGTACTCAAGTGCAGCTGTACCAACAGTCCTTACACCAGAGACTCTTCCACCCCCTGCACGTGAGCTGTCTGCAGAAACCTCCAGAGTGGCTCCTTTTTTAAACCAAGAGCAGGTATATTTTTATAACACTGATGTCTACTCCAGAAGGCTGAGCTAGTCCCAGACAAAAGAAGAGTTTCACACTTGTACAGAAAATCTATTGTGCATAAACTGAAATTTTATTTATTTAAATCAAAATCATTTTTATTAATAAAATCTACATTTTAAAATGTTACCGACAAGTGTCTGAGTGAGACTCGTGATTTAGACACATCCTTTAATGTTTCACTAGAAGAGTGGAAAAGACCTGCCTTGAAGCATTTCTTTTCCTTCAATCTGTAGTGTCTGTGGGTTCCCAGATTTCCAGCCTTGACTCAGCAAGGAAACTGTGGAGCAGGGAGCTGAAGTGCCAACCCCCAGCTGTCAGGTTTTGTACCTGTGTGCCTGACAGGAGAAGAAGGGAAGGCTGATCAGAGCCAGTGCTCAGCAGAGGATGGATTTAATGGGAAAGGGACTCACTTCCAAAGAGCCTGAGAATAAAGATGAGTCAGGAACAGAGCAGGGATGTTGGGCTGTGCAGCTGGGCCAAAACTGCACAGAAGGGACTGAGCTGTTCAGATCACAGCTAAGCCCACTGCTGACAAAAGCTTTCTAGACATTTTTAGGTGCATGAACATGAAGCCCAGATTTCTTAATGATTAAGTTCAGGTTAAAATAAATATTGAGTCTTTCCCAAGCTCGTCTTTTACATTTAAAGAACAATTTGGAATAATCCCATCAGCTGGTTGGATCAGTGGTGTCCTAGTAAACAATGTTTCACTGAGACATTTGCTAAAGTGCCAGTGTCAGTTTTCTTGCCCCAGTTTAACACCCTCAAAGTGAAGAGGAAGAGTCTCAGACACAAACTTGTCAAAAAACTACAATTTCAGAGGTCACAATGCTATGCTGTCACAAGAGTTCAAACAGGATTATATTTTGGGTTCATAATCTAGAAAGAAACAGCTTTACTGATATTAAAAATCAAAGAAAACCCGCCCACTGAAATATTTTTTGTGGAGAGCAGCTTTGTACAATTCAGGTTTTTTATACCCTTGCAGATGGTTTTAGTTCTCAAAAACAAGCTTCTGCCTTGTAATGGAAGGAGAATAAAGTCTAGCTGATTATTTTATGTTTAACTGCAGAAATTCAACTGTCTCATCCTGTGTGCCATCTACATGGGAGTGTTTAATGGGCTTAGTCACTGTTAAGTGAAAAAAACCTCTGAGACTCATGGTGGGAGTTTGAGAATGTTCAAACAAAAGCTGCTACTACCACACTTACAGCATCATGTACTTACTACTCCTTACATTGTAAAATTTAATATTATTTATATATATAGAGAAGAAAACTATACAAAAGTATCAGTGCAGTTGTTCTGATGCTTATTTTTTTCTGTGTGTTACAAACTTGGGAGATTATCTGGTTTCCCTAAGCAAGTACAGCATAAAAGGACATTCTCCCAGGCCTTTCACAGCACTCTCTGTACTGCAACAAACAGCATGGAAATGCCCCAAGCATTAGTTCAGGTACTCCACAAAACACACAGCTGAGCCCTAGGGTACCTGGCTGGAGTGATTTGTTCATGCTCTCCTTTCAAAACTAAATTCAAAACTAAATTGTAATTTTTACAAATGAGATCTATGTTAAGGCACAAGTGCAGATTTCAGAATATTCAAATCTGGCTCCCTATGAAAAACAAGAGGTGGGGGAAAATCTCATACAAGAAAACACCAAGGGAAAGAATTTTAAGGAAGGCCACATGAGCAGAAATTATAGAATAATGTTTTTCTCTAAGCTGCAAAGAAGACAAATTCATGCCAGCACAAAGGGGATTGGACACAGTCCTTTTCCTCAGGAGGAGAAAAACTGACAGTCAGAGACACTGATAACCAAACACTTGTTGCTGAGTTAGACATTGCAGCCCCTGCTAAAAATCAGGGTTAGTTTTGACAAGTCAATTACACATAAAATTAGCAAGGTCAAACTAATAATTACTGAGAGATGGGAACTAATTCAAGTAGAAAAAGTCCTGAGTATAAGAGATCTGACAAAACCGGTGGTGAGTGGTGAAGAGTCACAAAACAGAGCACAAACCCCAACAACTGCATTTCACATTGTGGGGATCCTTTTCTATAATAATGATTCATTATGTGAAAATAAAGTGTACAGCAATCTTCTTTAAACATTTTACAGACATAACCCTGATTTTTATTTCTTTCACAAGATATCTGCAGATTCCATTCTCAATTAACTGTGGCTCCTTCTTACTCAACCTTTTTTACAGCCTTTTACTCCAGTCTCATGAGGCTACTGAAGAATTTACCTTCTCTAGGGAATTCTGCTGGAGGTATTTTTAGGATAAATATGATGATTCTGGTCTAAGTTTACAAAGCAACAGACAAGTTTCTGCAGAAACAGATGAAGAGAGCTGCACTAGGGCTAGTGTAGTACTATAAAACTTGTGTGACATCCTACAGCTCACATGGAATCAGCTGCTGAAAATCTGACTTAGAAAGCTTGAAATTTAATGCTTTAACTGAAGCAATGCAGATTTATAGCACCCTTCATATGGCATCATGTGGGCTATTCTATGTTCAACAGTGTAAGACATTGTTCCAGTCTGTAAGCTTTGCTGACTAATTTCATTGCATGCGAATAAATATGTGCAGTTGAGGTATAAGAGCTTTAATCAGTGCCTGGAACAGGTTTTATAAATATACAGCTATGTACATGTCAATTCTCCAGGACAGAAAGCCACACTGTCAATAACTTCTGCTGCTTTTAATTCAGTGTGCAGACATGATCTATGGGGAATGAAAGCAGATTCATATTCAGCTGGAGCTCAGCTATGCCTAATGATTTTGTCCCCAGGTAATTTTTCTGTCCTCCCCACACAAAACCCTGCAGGCAGATTAGTGCTTTACACCTAAATATTACACAAGTACAAGGCTTAAGCTTTGTCCCAGACAGTTAGGTACATTCAAGGAGAAAAAAAAAGGAATATCTTGTCCAAGGAACATCACCAGCACTTGAAGAAAACAAAAGTGAAGTTTTTACATGTTACTGTGGCTTCTTCAGTTCTCATCATCATCACCTTCTTCCTCTTCCATGGGCTCCCGCAGCCCCTCGCTCTGACGGCTTTTCCCAGCCATTTCCAGCAAGGCCTGAGCCTGAGGATCCACATCCAGGATACTCTTCTTACCTTTCTTCTTCAAAACAAGAAAAAATACAGTCAATTTAAAGGCTCAGTATCAGGCTACAGGGAAGGGATGTGGTCTGCAAGCTTGGCACAATGGAGAAAATGTGTTTCCAATTTCAAATTTCACAAATACATCAAATGATTTTTACTGCTTCAGTTACATAAAGCAGCCATAAACTTTTCCCAAGATGACAGTGAGATATTTCAAGTTTATTCAGGTTACAAGCCATCCAGGACATCCTGGTTAACCCCACCTCAGTCTGAAATGCTGATGTGAGGTTTTTAAAGAGATCCAGTTACAATTCAACATTTTCTGTAAACAGTTTGCTCTGCTTCTACTTAGAGGTACATGTCCGGTGAAGTCAAGTAGATTAATTTAGTTTGAAAAGAAGTAAAAATTAAAAAGAAAAAATTTTAAAACCCCACCAAACTGTACAGACCAGACAGTTTATTAAGAGAATAAATTGCAGGGATCAAGGAGACTGGAGAGAGGGCTCCTACTCATTCCCAAAAACAAACCATGTGCAGAAAGACTGGCATAAATCTATTCACAGAAGTTCATGGTAAAGCAACAGTAAAGTTACTGATAAAGAAAGCTTTTGAGTTTCTTCTTGAACTACAGATTAGACTTTACTTGAGAGTTTCCAGTGCTTTTAGAAACTCTAGGTTTTAATGAGCCCGTCCAAGGAGGTTCCTCCCACAGACCATTCCTCAATATCAAAAAGGCCCTTTGAAATTCAAAGCACTGCTATTCTGACTCTATCACCTCATGACTCCTGATATTCTTTCTTGTGGCAACCTCAGTAATTCCCCTACAGTTCTGCTATTTGGTGCTACAAAACACATGGCACCACAGGGCCAGGTAAAGAAAATATTCACTACAATGGAGAGACAGTGTTTAAACAGAAAACTGAACCCATGAGCTTTGCATTCACACCCTCTGTTCCAACCAGGACACAATTTCACAGGTTCAATTCAAAATTTCACCTACCCCTGCACTCTCAGGGGCATCTCCCACTGCCCAAACTTCCATGGCATCCAGTGTAAAATCCTCTTTGGCTGACAGCTGGGGGCTGTTGTAGGTGGTGCAGCGAGGTTTGGCTTTGCTGTGCCCCTTCCCATAGTCACTGTCTATCCAGAGCCCAAAGTAGCCATGCTGCCCACCCATACCCTGTGGAGAAATCAGCACATTAAACACATCCTGCACAGGGAAAACAGATGGGAAAGTCAGGAAACCTGAGAGTAAGCTGCTGTGGTCACTATTTATGCCACATTTCTGTGGGAAGGTCAAAAAAGGGGATACCTACAACAATTATTCTTGAATGCAACTAAAAATTTACCTGAGTGATACTGCCCTACCTCTGTGCTTCACAGAATACAAATATCTGTCACTTGTGCCAGAAATTAAACTCCTGGCTTTTGTTTATTGACTATTACCAGTTCCATTTCAAACAGAGTAGCAGTGCTTGGGTTTGCTGCCTCCTTTCCATTTAGGAAAGTATCTAGAGAAACCAAATAATCAAATAATAGAATAATATAATTTGATGTTGTTCACTTCTTCTAGAGCAAATTAATTCCAGCCTGCTGCAATTCCCAAAGTTATAGGCACATAATGCTCCAGAACTGTAAAGTATTTCCAGGACAGGTGGTGTGTTGTAGCTCTGCAGAAACTCCTCTGCATCTGGAGAGCTCATTTGTGAATCTGAGCAGGAGCAGCTCCTGCCACTGTCATCACACAGCAGCAGCAGCTACTTGCAATGTCTGCACTCTCATCCTGCTGGGATTTCTCCTCCATAATTCCAAAAGCAGTTGCTGTGGCAGGGAGAGCAGCCAGTGGAAGAATCCTCAGTTACACAGATTACTGTTTTGTGCTGCTTCAGGCAAGCAAACTTCCTCAGAGAATAACAAGTGAAATAAATCTGCTCTCAGAAAGGAAAAAAACCACAAAACACTTCCAAACACCACCACAAATCCAATTTCCAAATCATCATTTCTGAATACTTACAAGTCCATTTGGCATAGTCTGTTGGCCATGGTTTAAATACATGTAGTGGTCATTGTAGCCTGTGTATGTGTACACAGCCAGAGTGGGGAAAACAGAAAACAGAAAGCATCTGTTGTCACCTGCAAACAGAGAAGCACCTCAGGTCAGACAAGAGGTCAAGAAATAACAAATAAATTAGAAAAAATCATTTAAGCTGAATAATTCAAAGACAGCAGCTGCCATCTCAGAAAGCCAGTAGATTCCCCATCAAGATTTATATATTTTTTATTCTCAGTGAACTCTGTGCAGTCACAAAAATCAATGCAATTGCAGGCTGTGATCAAGGCCAGTCAGAGGCACCACTAGGACATTATGTCACTGTGTCACCTACCCCAGACTGCATTATATCACCTAACACTGGCCAGCTGGCAGATCTGTACAAACTGAATGCAGACATCCCCAGTTCTGACTACACTGATAGATAAATCAGTCCAGTCAATGATTTAAAGCAATTTTCACCATGCCCAGCTCAGGATTCAGAGGCACCTGTGGTGTGTTTGCCCTGTAGGCTTTTTATGTTTCCTTATCAGGAAAAAATACAAGGAAATGGATGTGTAATCAGTGTAAAATAATATTATACCAACTGTCTGAAGTGGTAATTTTCAAATACTCATTTAAGACATGAATTAAGTTTCTAATGTAGCCAGAATGAGGATTCCCAGCAATACCAAATACCCATAGCCCATGATTTTTTCTTCACAAATCCATCACAAACATTCTTTCCAAAGAGTTCTTCAAAAACCCCCTCCTCTCCCTCAAAGTTTTAAGGGAACAAGTTTAGCTCGCCCAAAGAATCCTCTGGCTGCTGGATTTTACAAGAGGAACAAAGACAGTGCACAAATGACAAGAGGAGGCTCAGGTGTTCCTGATGGAGGACTGCCATCCTGTGGTCAAATTATTTAGACACTAATTCATCATCTGTGCTCTACTTCATTCATTTTCATTTAATTTTCAACCTAAGCAGCTACAGGGCTTGATAGATTTCCCTGAAAACTTGTTCTGTGGTCAGTAAGTCCTACAATTTCAAAAGCCTTATCAAATAAAAGAACTATAAATATTAATCAGCAACATGCTTGACTGCCATGCTAAGAATAACTCTGCATGTATTTTATATTCCTTGAAAATTAGTGTTATTTTGGAAGTGTAAGGAACACTCTGTGTCATTAAAGAGACAGTATCCATCAAGGGAACAGGATTCTTGTGCCTGTACAAAAACCAGGGAATTCACCAGAGATACTAAAGAAAGAAAAGTTGAGTTTTACCTTGAAACTGTGGCTTCACCTCCCAGGAGTGAGATGCAAACCCACCAAAGATGAAACCATCCAAGTCCCTTACGATCACTATGCAAGGACCTTTGTTCACTATGTGGGCACAGAGCTGGGAGAAGCTTTCCCCGTGGAGCCTGGAGGAAAATAAAAGCTGCCACTTGTGCTGCATCTCTGCAGGCAGGTGGGAGTTGATGTAGATGATGGCTGGGATGTCAAAGAGACTGACAACTCCTCTTCCTTTGATGCCTTTGCAGTGAGGAACCAGGTTGAGGATGTCGTTGGTTTGGTCTGGGAGGGAATGCAGCACGTGGAGGCCTTGCCTGATGACAACACTGAGGAAAACTGAGATCTGGGGGACTCTGTACACCCAGTCCTCAATGACACTCTGGTCAAAACTTGTCTCCAGCAGCTGAGAACCCACGGGTTTTGTCCCATCTGAAGAGTAAGACACACAGGGAGAGGAGTAAGTCTCCCTGTCTGGAAAATAATCAGGTGATTTTTAAGTGTAAACAGAATAGTCCATTACTGTAATGGACAGAAAACCATATATGAAAGGAGCCACGAACAGTAAAGTGTCAACTACAATTAACAAATGCAACCATAAAACTGAGAAACCTCTGCCTGTGACATTCTTTGGTTGGGCTGTCATGATTTAGAAACACAAACTTCAAGCTACAACTCAGGAAGTGTTTTTTACAAGACAGCAAGATCTGTTATTACAACAGTGCAAAGACAGACATGCTTTATAAAAGGACATAGCCAAAAATACATGATAAATTTTATTTAAATAAATATTATTTAGATACCCACTCCTATCACCTACAAGTCAGCTATTTGTGAAATACACATGTTCCATGACAAACTAGGACTTCAATCAAATCTCACCTGAATTTAGAGGAGAAAGATGGTAAGGTTAAATAAATAAAATTGCAATGTCATTTTCTAAGCACTAGGTTTGAAATTTTGGTCTGACCCTTAAAATTCAAAGATGTGACCTGAAGAGAGAAATTCTCATGAGATCACTGATTAAACAAGCTCTGAGATAAGCTGAATCAGGGCTGCTTACCTGGAAGTTTCAATTCTGAGAGCAGCTCAGAAGCCAAAGCTTTGACTCCACTTGAAGAATCCCTTGTATTCTCCAAACTCCAACCCTTCAGCTCCTTCCTGTAGCTCAGTACATGGACTACAGATGTGATCAGATCCTCTGTGAACTTAAAAAGATTAAAACATCACCATTTTGGTATTTAAGTGAAATTTCCAAGAGCTTCAAAGGACTGTCTGAAGATAAAGTCAAGCAGTAGTGATGCTGTAATCCCAAAGGCAGAAACATCTCTTGCCATGACAAGTCAGGAACTACAGAAATGCTATTTCAGTGCCATAGGCCTCGAAAAGGATCCTTTTTCAAGTTGTTTCATACATGTTACTTCACAAAGCACCTCCATAAAATAGAGAATGAAAGAGGGAGGGGAAGGTCAAGTTTAGCAGTGTAGGAGCTGCTAGTGAATTACTGTTCTGTGATATCTCCAAAGTTACATAGTTGATCCTGCAACTAAAGCTCTAGAAAGCGTTTTACAAAGGTCCCAGAAGCACCAGCCACACCACAGCCCTTGCTGGCTCTTAAGCACAGCCCTGCTCTCTCACTGTCCCCCCAACACCCATTTAACTGCTTGTTTACCTCTTGGATTTGTTTGCCCTTCAGAGGCCCTCCCGTCTTGGCGATCATTCTCATTATGATGCTAATCTTCTCATCTGCATTCCCTTTTAGGAGGTTGGACATAAAAATTACAAACTGCTCCTTGGCAATCTGTTCACCGAGCCCGGCTGATTTGCCAGGCAGGTCAATGCTTTTCATCCCATTGTACAACCGAGCAGTCATTGCCTCTGGCAGGGGCTCCCGGGTGTGTGCCTGCAGTGACAGACACAGCAAAGAGCACGTTTCACAAATGAGGAATACCTGGTGTGTTCCAGTTAATCTGTGCTGACATACAGTACGTAGCATCAGTAATAAAATTTTGTCAAAGCAGTGCTTTGTCAAGAGAAAAACTAAAAATCTCTATTTTTATAGTGATTTTTTTAGTGATTTAGGTTGATACTGTTTTCTAGAAACACCATGGGCCTCAGAAAAGTCAGCACTGTCAAGTCTTAATAGGATATCAACAAAGAGTTTCTAGGTGATAACTCTGGTGCAAAGGTTTACAGCTCTGCCAGTAAAACATTCAAAATTGTGTTTTAATTCTGCTTTTGATAGTGCAGCTCACTTAAAAGCAAAGTGGAGTGTTTTCCATATCTCAGTTTTGGCCTCAGCGGTGTTTAACCCCACATACACGTGTAAAAACATTCCTGGAAAATTTCTCCCTGCCTAGCAACTAATTGAAGCACAGATCACCTGATTTTTAAAAAGCATCCCTGGTGTTAAAGAGAGTCAAAATCAGCACTTATTCATTTGCATTGCATGTTTGGCCCTTTGAATTGAAATCTAGCTGGAATATATCATCACTCATCACAGCTCTGTGGGAAAGATCTGACTCTGGATTCAAAGTGTTCAAGATAATTACAGAGTTTAAAAATAAATCACCTCGAGTACATGCACAGAGGAGGGGGTGATTACCCAGTGTCCTCACTGTGCACAGAGGTGTGCTGAGGACCTGGCTTGACTCTTCCACACTGGGTGCAGCTCAGTGGGGACTGTGCTGAAATCAGTGGAGTCCCATCATGCCTGAAAGCCCAACTGCAGCTCCACTCAGGGGAGCTGCTATTGCTGATTCTGGCTCAATACCACTCCTGGGCAGCCACCTGGGCTGCTGCTGTTTGCTGTTAATGGCTGTTGCTGGGCATGAGAGCTCCAACACCCTGAGCTGTGTGCTGCTGGCACTGACGTCAGCGCCACAGCTCCCATTGATTCCAGCAGCAGAAACAGAAACAGCAGCCACAGCATCACATCAGAGTGCTCCACAGCAAGGGAGGGATGCTCACAGGGGGTACAGCTGCCTCTGAGAGGCTTTCTGAAAATCCTCTATGAGCCTCGAGTGGGAAGGCAGCAGGGAACACAACTAAAGCATTACACTCACGGTTTTTTACTTCACACTGCTGATTTACCTGCCTACTCCCTACCCAATCCCACCACTTCACTAAGCTGTTTCATTTTGCTTCTAGCTATTCCACAGAGTGGGCCTGGGGTGTGAAAAAGGGAGGTGTGTAAAAAAGGAATCCTTAATAACCATCTAACTCACACCTCTGACAGCTTAGAACCCTTGTTTTAAGAAGGATTCGTGAAATTATCAAGAGGTTCCTGCTCCACCTGCTTCCCAAGCTATGCAGTGCAGCCTGTCCTGGTGCAGATGCTTGGCACCAGTGGTACCAGTTGTTGTTGGATCAAATCTGTCACATCTTAGTCCAGGCATGAGCACTGTCACCTACAAGGCACAAATGCCATTGTCATTCTCCCTGCACCTACAGGAAACCTTCCAAAAGACTTTAATTTAAGATGGCAAACAAAAGGCAGGAAGGAAAAAGGCAAATGTTCATCAAATATCACGCTGATCTGGGGCAAAGCTAGAAAGAGAACTTCTGCCAGGTCCCAAACAAGGACGTTCAGATATCTCAAAAAATGACCTGAAAGACTTATTAATCTGAGTAAAAGCGAATACTCAAAATATAGACCCGCAGTCTGCTTTTACCTTTGATTTTTGGCACCAAGGACAGTGGATAAACTAGTGCTGAAAAACCAGGCAGCAGGAACATAATTTCCAAACTTGGTGCTCCAAAAATTGGTGGCAGCTCAGAGCCAGCCAGGCTGCAGGAAGGCTGAGGCTGGTCTGTATGCACAGGCTTTGCTGAACACCTTAAAATAACCTGCTGCTTTCAGTGAGCTTTAATTGGGTTCCATTATCTGTGTAATATACATCAAACTGCACTTTACCACCACATTCATTTGGCCACTTAGTTCCTGACTAGCTGAAGTTATTAAGGCTCCCAATGACTCATTTTTCTCTTTTCTTGATTAGAAAATGAATGCAAAGTTAATCAGAAGCATAATGCGTGTTAATTAGCTAAAACAGGGAGCCACAGCTTAATCAAGTCAAATTGAATTCTCTCCTTTTAGTACAAGTGAAGAGATTAGAGACAGTGATATGTTAAGGGAGACAGGCATAACCAAATAAAAATTGACTTTGTGACAGCTCCTCAAGACAATCTGTAAATGATCCCACACTACAGACTCCAGGGGTAAAAATATTCTTCCCATTTTTCAGGTCTCTGTGAAAATATTTCCATGCACCCTAACTTACTTCTGAATTAGGAAACCTGCAAATGGACCTAAAAGTGCAATTTAAGAGATAAATGCAAACCTGAAAGTCACTACTCTGGTTAAACTGCAAGAAAAAGTTAAATATCCATCCTGCCCCAAAATATGAAAAATTGAGATGAACAATCCTTAAAAATTACCACATCTTTATAGTTTATTTCTGGAATTCTGTTCAATGCACTACATCCCAGATATATGATGAATAACAGACTGTCTTACCTGTAGTGCTGCCAGAGTCACAGTTTTCTTTGCAGCTTTGGCATTTTTTGCTCCAGATGAGCCACTGGATCCTGATAAGGTATCAAAGAGTCCATCAATGTCAGACTGCTCCTCTGGAAGAAATCTGGAAAGGTGATTCTGATAGGCATTGCTTTCAGCATTCCCCATCTTTTCAACCTGAAGCAAAGAGAAAAAAAATCAAAAGAAACATTAAACACAGAAAGGTATCACAAGGGCCATGAAAGACACATCAAACAGACTGACATACCAGTGCAAGCTTTAACAAGAAGAGCAAATTGGCAGCCTTACAGGAAATTATTAAAACTACTGTTTAGTCTCTGTGTTCACCAAGGCTTATGAACCTGGAGAAGACCTGTGAACAGTAACTGTGCTTTAAAGGCTGACAGTCTGACAGCTCTTGGCTAAAACCACCCTGGCCAACCTCAGTCAAGTCTCTCTCAAATGGAAAAACCAATATGATCTAATGGTAAAATTAGTTTACACAAAAGTGACCGTGAGTTTGACAGCTGGATTACATCCCTAACATGAAGGGAAAAGCCTGATAATGGATTTGTTATGACAGATTATGCTGCACCTTTCTGGTGCATTAATGGACTGAACCTAAGTTTGCCAATATAATGTGGTACTAAAACACCATCACTGCAAAGTCTCTGAAAATCACTTAAAGAGTGGGTTTTTTCATGGACACACTATAAAAAGAACGTGAAACAAAGGAACAAAAACATTTAGGAACACAATTCAAGACCCATTAAAAACACACAGATTTTTATGAAACCAATAAATCAATCATTGGGAGTTGGTACCCACAGAATTAAAGCTGGCGCTGGGGGGTTTGTTTGGGGTTTCTTTGTTTGTTTTATACTTTTAGTGGTACAACTATTTCTCTCAATGTCCCAGGAATCACCTGCACTACAGATTGATTTTTAGTGTTGTCTGGCCACGTGCTTTGCCCTTCTCCTTGGAGCAGCACAGCACAGACCTAACAGTGCCCGAAACCCCAAACTCCACCATGACCACAGTGACGGCCACCACTGCCAACAGCCTTCCCGCCTAGCTGGGGAAGTCACAAGACTGGGGTGGCAATATGAAAAATACCAGATATGGAACAAAAACATCATTTTGCAGGGTTTTTTTCTGTAAATTCCATATCCTTCCTGACATTTCTCTTTTGTAGACAAGCCCATCACACAGTCCTTTCTGAAGGACACACTGCTGAGCCCAATGCAATATTTCTGTTGTTAATTTTGTTTACCGTACACAAGAGACCGGGCTGTGGCTGCTTCACCTTCAGGCCTACAGCCTTGTTTGCCTGAGGAAGACGCCGATCGTGGGGTAAACACCGAGGGCTGAATGGAAACAACTATAACCTAAAAAACAGACCGTGGACATGTCGTTAATTTAAGCAGCGAAAAGGGGGCTTTGAAGGGTTTATTCCCGGTGTGCCCACCTTGGCTCAGCACTGCCCACCCTCCGCAGCCGGTGGCAGCAGCTCCCGCCCCATCCCGGTGACGAGGCTGGGGCTGGGTCGAGTCCACCACCCGCCCCTCGCTTACCGGCAGGGCCCCGGGCTGTGACACCGGCCCGGCCCTCGATAGCCCCCGATGGGCCCCGCGCTGTGACACCGGCCCGGCCCTCGACAGCCCCCGATGGGCCCCGCGCCGTGACACCGGCCCGGGCCCGGCCGGCGCCATCCGGCACCTCCGCCCGCACGGCCGGGGCGGAGCGCGGGGCCGGCCCTCGGCCACGGGGAGGGACGGGCGGAGCGAGGTAGGCCGGGAAGGGATGGAGGAAGGCAGAGAAGGGGTGGAGGAAGTGAAGGAAGGCAGGGAAAGGATGGAGGAAGGCGGGGAAGGCGAGGAGCAGCGGTGTTGCCCCCGCGATCCGGAGGGGACAGGCGGGCGGTGAGGAGGCAGCCTGAGAGCTCCGTACGGAGCGAGAGCCACCCCGCCTCCATCAGGGCTTCCTCAGCCTTGAGGGGACTTGTCTCTAAGGGAACGCTTTTCCCTGAGGAAACCGTCATTTTTGAGTGGACATTTCCCTCTTTTTTGAGGGAACCCTCCGCCCTGAGAGAAGTCTCCATTTTGAGGGGGCTCCTCCACCCTGAGGGGACCCTTTTCCCTGGAGAGACTCTCCCTTAGGAAACCGCCCTCCCTGAGGTGACCCTGCTTTTCCAGGAACCATTTTCCCTGAGGAGACCCTGCTTTTTCAGGAACCCTTTTCTCTGAGGGGACCCTGCTTTTCCATGAAAACCTCTTCCCTGAGGGGACCCTGCTTTTTAAGGAACCCTTTTCTCTGAGGAGACCTTGCTTTTCCAGGAACCCTCCTCCCTGAGGGGACCCTTCTTCCTGAGGCACCCCTTTTCCCTCAGCCTCCCTGGCCCTAAAAAGTGTTTCAAAAAGAGTAAAAATTCAGAGCTGTAGCTGGCACACAGCAACCATCCTTCACAGCTCCTGTCAGGGCTGAGGTGCCAGGTGCCCTGTGCTGAAGCATTTTAAAAACCATCCCAGCAATTATCCTGGAAAGGTGTGTGGGTGAAGGTGTTGCTGGCCCTGATCTGTGCTGGAAACAGCTCATGGCTTTGGGAAGGGAAAAGCTGGGTGTGCCTGTGTGTAGTAAATACACTGTGTGTAGTAAATACACTGTGTAGTAAATACACACACCGGTCACTTTCAGGGTAAACACTCCAGCTCTGGTCACTTTCAATGGCAGTGGGGAGTGGAGGAAAAGCACAACAATTTGTCAATGAATAGGTTCAGTTTCTGTCTCCTGACTGGCAAAATCAGGCTGGTGTGAAGCTGAGAGGTAAAAAGGCTGTACACGGGCTAAGGGACAAATGCAAGGTGACAGGGACTGGCCATGCCTTCAGTCAGACATGTGAAGGCTTGGGAGAAAAAATTATAACCTCAGTGGTTGCAAAACTCTGGTCCCACAACCCACTTTTTTTTCAGGTTGGCAACTTTTCATCCCATTTGCATTATTCTCCTCGTTCTTTCAGCTACAGGGTTTGGTTTCTGCAGCACACCAAGGCCACAGAGCAGTGACACCATTTTGGTCCATGCTTTGTCTGACTCTGGTTGATTTTCTTGCAATCTGAGCTCAGTGTAAAGCCTCCTTCTCCTTCCAGAGATGGGAAGTTCACACAAATCTGCAAATTCACACAAATCTGGTATTGTGAGTGTTCCTGCAATGAAGTACCATGGAACAGGTTAGCAGCTTTGGCATTTAACTTTTAATTATAGTCTGATCAGTGTGTTTTCAACAGAAAGCAGAAATGTACAAAATAAGATAATTTAGGGGGAAAAAATAGTTTCCCAGAGAAGTTATTAATGTCCCATCCCTGGAAGCTTTCAAGACCAGGTTGGATGGGGCTTGGAGCACCCTGAGCTAGTGAAAGGTGTTCCTGCCCGTGGCAGGGGTTGGAATGAAATGAGCTTTAAGGTTCTCTCCAATACAACCCAATCTGTGATTCTATCTGCACTAACCATGGCAGAGCTCCCACTGTTTTGCTCTTTTTCAGGAATGAATAAAAGTCTTGATTAACTTAAATCACACTTTTGAATTGTGGGGTGCTTTTTTTAACCTTCACAGGTGCAAAATTTCATAAAAACCTATTGAATAGTCTTCCTGTTGCCAGCTCAGGAACAGATTGACCAGAATTCCAGGGTGGATGCTGTTTCCGACTCTCTCTGATCGCCACTAGAGGCACAGGAGTTACCCAGCTCCTTCAGCAGGGTCAGCACATAGTAAAATAAAAATGAAATAATTAATGGCATGTTCGTAGGATGTGAATATAACCTGAGCTAGTGGAAGGTGTCCCTGTCCGTAGCAGAGTTGAGATGACCATTTTTACTCCAAACAGCTCGAAGCATTCCAGGATTCAATGACATTGCTCTGGAAACTGCTGGAGATGTCTTTGCCCACACGATGGCATCGCATGTTTAGGAAGTTCCCCACACTGCGAGTTTCAGCTCCGCTCCTCGGGGGTTTGAATTCCCCCTTTACACACTGTGTGTTAGAAGTAAAACCTGTGTAATAAATTAGTGTATCCCTTTCCTGTTAACTCTACGTGAGGACAAAAGTCTGTTCTTGGTGGAAATCCCTCCCTGGGCTACATGAGCAGGCTCTGGAAAAAGTCTGCTGTGTGTTTGGTTTCCATCAGTGTTAATGAACTTCTAGAAAGTGAAACATGCACAATGAGAAAAACAATGTTATTTCATTCAAGTTAACTTTTTCTTCTTTAATTTATTTTTAAAGGTTAGTCTTTCTGTGGATGTATTGCTTCACATGCAATTGGATTTTTTCATTTGTTTGTTTCGCTGGTTGTGTTTCATACTTTATCTCTTCCTGTAGGACTTTTTTTCAGTCTGGAGATACAAGACTTGAGATTCTTGTAAGACCTCGCACTGACAACCATCCAGCTAATTCTGAGTGGCCAGTATCATCTTCACAAAGAAATGATGATTTCAAGACCCTTTTTCTCCAGAATCAGTCAAAAGCTGCTGAAAGGTACTTGGCCTGGTTTAGTTCCGATTTATCCCTTTTTGTTCAAGCCTTGCCCGTTTGTGACTGAGCTGACTGCGAGCTGTGGGTTTGTCTGCTCTGCCCCTCAGCCTAACCCGAGCTTCGTGCTGCTCCTGGATGGAGTTTTGTCACTTCCCTGTGACATTAGGCTGTAAACTCCAGCCCTTAAAGCCACGAGCTACTCACACTAAATCGCACAGATTATGCTCCTGCTGGGGGAATTTCCAGGTCAGAGTCTAACCAGCCTTTCAACGCCTGTTCTTTGCCCTGTAAAAAGTCAAGCTGGAAACCTGGTGCGTGAGGGCAGCAATTCGCAGCTCTCCTTAAATGAGTCGTCACTTCCTCATGTGTATTTTCAGCTACTCAGCAGAGCTGGGGAAGTGTCTCGAGTGCTTTGTTTCTGCCAGTCAGAAAGTGAGAATACACTAAGATGCCTTTTAAGGACATTTTAGAATACACTGGTGTATAAAGAAGAGGAAAAACACACAAGAAGGTTCTATAAACAATTGTGGCCAATTTTGTGAACTGGTGTTAGACGTGTGTTTGATTGCAGAGTGAAAAAAACAAAACCACAAACCCCCAAACTATTTATTTAAAAGATGATATATTTTTGACTTTAATAAAATGGAGTAGGTTTGGTTTTATTAGTTTTCCAAGACCACAGAAAATTTAGATGACCTTAGTTCCAGGTAATCCTCATTTCAGTTCAAGTCTCAGTTCAGGTAAGTCTCTTTCAGTTAAATTATTTCAAGATAAGAAAATAGAATATAAATTATGAGCTAAGCAGCTCTGCATTTATATCAAGCACATGTGGTTTACCTCAGTTATCTTTAAGTTTCTTTAAAATAATTTTTTCTCCTCTCTTGAGTTGGAACAGAGAAATTTTGCAGCTCATTAGTCTTGTATACATATGTTAAGGTTGTTACTCTCTGGTGTCAGTGACTCAGAATCGTTCTGATTCACCTTTGATATGATTCATACCTCGAACTGAGCTCTCACTGAAGGCCAGCTGAGAAAGGGACCCTGCTGTGCCAAAGACTGTGCAGACAGACAGGATTTCTGCTCCAAAGAGCTTATAATGAGCTGTTCTCACACATGCAGTGAGCAGAGCTCCAGCCCTCTCAGCCACAGGCATCTGAGAACTCCAGAAATGGCATTATCACACCGGAGGCACTTTTCAGCAGGGTATTTTGGGGTATGTTCACCTGCTGGGAAAGAGAGATTGGGACTGTAGGTCCAAATAAGCTGTTCAGTTTGAAGCCTCTTGCAGCCTGGAGTGCAGATAAGCCCTGCTGTAAGTCACATGGAGGAAACACAGCTG
Source organism: Ammospiza nelsoni (assembly GCF_027579445.1). NCBI lineage: Eukaryota > Metazoa > Chordata > Aves > Passeriformes > Passerellidae > Ammospiza > Ammospiza nelsoni. The sequence continues at coordinate 18,995,442 of NC_080645.1, forward strand.
ATGCTTTTCACTTCCAGTTATTACTCAGCATTTCAGTTATATTATATTGCAGAACTTTACCCTTTGCAATAGAGGTCACATTTGAGTTAAAAGAGATAAATTATAAAAGACTCTTTCCATGTTTTAGGGTCTAGTGAACACAAAAATCATTTCACCTCTTTTAATGCCATTAGGCACAGTGTTTCCTGTTTTGATGGCACATGAAGTTTCACAAGGCATCTGCAGTCACAGTGAAATCCTGCAATAATATTTGATGAAACTAGTGGTAGACTCGGCCCTCTGATCATCTGTAGGGTGACCTCAGCAGAAAATCCTTTTGACTTTAAAAGGTATCCTCCAAACCTACCCCTCATGGCCTTTTATGTTTGTGTTGTTCAGCTCTGCCTGTAACTGGCTGCCGTAGGAGCTGTAACTTCACAGCTTCTCACCTGATTTGCCTTCGGGTTTTTGTAGGATTGCCATATAAGGGTAAAAGAAAGTCTGATTCTCACCCAAACAGAGTCCTTAGGTAGTCACAAAGGAAGTTCTGGGTTTTGCAAGTCTTTGTACTTCCCTTTACAAACCCCTCTGCCTGCTGGTAAGCAACTCTTCGATAAAAGGAGAAAGGGTGCAGTGAACAGATGAAATCTGATATTGGGGTTGGAACTAAGTGATCCTTAAGGTCACCTCCAAACCGTTCTCTGATTCTGTGATTAGAACATGCAGTATTTTAGAAAATGTACTTACAGGTGAGATAACATTCATATAAACCACAGCCAATTCAACAAGGCAAACTATCCTTAACAAGAGAACCTTTTCCACCAAATATGCAACCTCTGATGCTGAGAAATCCTACACAGCCCCTTTTGTTTATTTTCTGCTTAGCCCAGGCCCAGTTTGAATTAAATTCCAGATTACTTACTGCATTACCCAACTCTTTTGTTTTGTTTGCAAAGGTTTGTAATCTGTGTTTAGTGAAAAGCATAGATGAATACAACAAGCTTGTAACTCAGTAAAGGAATCAAATGGTAGAATTCTGAATATCAACTGTCTTTGGGTTTGCTTTTTTTTTTTGTTTGGTTAGTTTCATTTTGGGTTTTTTTTTTAATTTACAGGCTGCTTTCTATGAAGGAATTTTAGAATTTCTTGAGGGTATTTTCTCCAATGAGGAAGTCTTCCATAGCAAATGTATAACTTTAGCTGTTTCCATATATAGTACTGCAGGATGGAAACAGAAGGTCTCATTTCCTCAGAACACAGCTTAATTCCCTCTATTTCAAATGTAATGTGGGCAGCACTACACACAGTAACACTGTGGCCCAGACTTTCTGTTCTGTCTGTGAGCATGGATCACCTCACAGGGTGTTATCACAGTTGTGTCCTTGGGGTCAGACTGTTTGGTCTGCCGGCCCCAAACCCTGGAAGTGCCACCGCCAGCAGAAACAATGAGGTGCAAACACAGTGAAAAACATCAAACAATTTTAGAGCACTCTGTGGCTAACAAAAACATGTTTAAGTAGGAGATGGGAAAGTTCTGGTAACATTGCTGAACTCATTTTCACTCTTGTTCACCTCTTTAATGCATGCAGACTCTTTCTCCAAGCAGTGGGAGAAAACCCCTTGAAACATCCTAGATTTGTGAGGGAAGGCTTTCTCAGCAGGGCAGCTGTGTTTCTTGGCACTGTGCAGTATTGACACCCACCATGTAACAAGAAACCAGTGTTTTGTCCTCTGTTGTATGGAAAACCCTTAAGTTTTGAAAATAAGTGATGGAAACATGATCATGGCTTGTGATGTCAAGAGCCATTGAGGAAACAAATAAATTTCTTGCAGTTTCAGGGGTTTGTACAAGTGGCATTGCCCTGCTTTGTTATGAGCAGCTCCTTTTCCCACACAGCTTCTTCCCTTCCACCTGAGCTGGATTTGATCTATTCATTCTTTGTTCTTGTTCCTGTTGTTTGTGCAGCACAGTTTGTTTTCCACTGTAACTCATCTTTTTGACTGCTTCCCATATTTCTGTCCTGGTGTGGAATGTGGGTCTCAGAGTCCAAAGCCTTTGGTTACCTTTCACAAAGTGACCCAGAGCCCACCATGGGATGGTTATTGCCCAAAACAAAACCAGTGCACGTTGTGGGAGCACCCAGTTGTTGCTGACTGCTCAGTGTGGGGATCTCTGCTCCAAGAGTATCCTGGAAAAGGTGAGACACCAGATCAAAGTGTGGGAGAGGAAGCTGTTCCTGCCTCATGCCTCTCCCAGGGGTGTGTGTGTATATATATATAATATGTAGTGTGCAGTCATGTCCTTGTACATCTCACCTTTGCCAAATTGCTCCAATGAGTTCCAGATTGTTGGTGGTTTTTTTTTGTTTTTTTTTTTTTTTTTTTTCTCAAAACTTTGGGCTATAAAAGCCTGGTTCTGGAGCAGCTTCCTGTGTGATCCAGCTGGATGGAGTTTTGTCATTTGCCTGTGACATTAGGCTGTAAACTGCAGGGTAACCAGCTCTTAAAGCCACAAAATACTCACACTAAATTGCACAGATTATGCTCCTGCTGAGGGAATTTCCAGGTCAGAGGCCAACCACCCTTTCAATGCCTGTTCTTTGCACTGAGAGTGTAAAAATCAGGCTGGAAACCTGGTGATCCAGCAGCTGGATCCTGTATGATCCAGCTGTGCTCCCTGCTGGAGCCATGAGCTGTGGGAGGAAGTTGGGACAATAAACTGCTCCATCGCAGTGTTTATTCCATGTGTGGGTACTCCAGTACCTTCATTAAACACGTGTGGCACATGTGTCCCCCACAGATGCTCTCCAGAGCAGAACACTCTCTGTGGTTTCTGTTTTCAAGTTGTGCTTTATCACAGGAGATGGAAACCATCATTATCAACAAGCAGTCTGAAACTGCAAATCCAGCTCTTCTGCCCAGTACAAAGAGCTGTTAAAGGTCAGCCTGGCTTTTTACAGCTTGGGCCTAATTAGGCACTGCAAACAAGCAAGAGGATAACCTGTGCTTTTGTACTGAGGAAGGTACCAGTGAGATCAAGATAATAGCAGTGAGCTGGGACAGCTTTGAAGGGCTGCCTGTAAATCAGCTGCTGCTAGAGGTGACTCAGAGCCTGTGTCCCCAGACAGGGCTCAAGTTGCAGTTTAAAGCAGCGATTTCCAGCACTAAACAGAAAATGTGTCACAGGAGATCAGAGTCCAAGCCAAGCTCTGCCTTTAGGTAGGGCTCTGTGCTGGCAGCTGATGTGGGGAAGGGGAGATTCAAGGTGGTGGGAAAAGAAGGTGAAGTGATGAAATGCTTTGTGTAAATGGTTGGGATTGAAAAATGAAAAAAACTTTATTTTTTTTCCCAAGGTCTGTCCTTGTCTTGCTCTATGGCCTCAGGCAGGTTTGTTGTTCACTTGTACATCTTCACACAAATACTGAAAGAGTACATGGTGTAATGGCCCTGATTTTATTGCGGTGCTGTAGCAACATGCTTTCTAACAACACAGGGAGGAAAAGTAACAGCACTGTTTCTACAAGCACCCCTGTAGCCACCCTTTATTCCCATCCTGCAGAAACAATCTCCCTCCCTTAGGTACCTCCTCTCAGAGGCAATCCCAAGCTGTGAGGCTGCACAGAATAAAACTGGTTCCAGTGGCTTGGAATGCATCAAAAACCCCCTGACACTCAAAAACGGCCACAAATCTGGCAGAGTGTGAGGCCAGCACCAAAAGTGGGTGTCACACGATCCCTTCTGCCACTCAGGGAGAGCAGGCTGTTTCTATGGCTACTACTGCCTTTCTCTCAAATGCATGAACCACTGGTGCTGATGAGATCATATTGTATTATAGAAAAAAAATATTTCTTCACATACTGCTTTACACTGCAGCATTTGTTGAGCTAGTAAATACCTGACTTCCTATGATAAAGACATTTTCCACTTAACGTATTTTTATAAAAGGGTCGGATTTTCCTCGTCTCTGATTTGTAAATGCATCCATTTTGGCCTCGAAAATCCTTGTTCTGGTTTCCATGACAACAGCTCTGATTTTTGAGACTATTTCTTCCCCTTACTTCATCTTGGGTGGGGAAGAGTTGCTGTCCCCTTCCAGTAGCAGTGCAATGGGCAAACAAAATGGTTGTCTTGGAGGAGAATCTGCAAACTTGAAGCCAGAAACTTCAGCCAGTTTTTTGAAACACAAGTGAGAAATGGCACTGCTAACCTAGCACAGGTTTGAGTCAGATTTTTTGTACATAAAAAGTCAAGTGCATATGTAATTCCAGGAAATTTTAGTCATGTACCACCCAGTCATGTACTTAACAAACTGCTCTGGTATCCCTGAATAGCTCTGTGTTGGCACGCAGCAAAATAACCAGACAAAGAGGATCCAGCCAGTCTGTTCATATTGTCACTTTACAGATTAATTAGTACTGAATGCACTTTATTACTTGAAATACACTCTCACCAGCTCTATTTTTTCCCTCAAGACATCCCATTTTCAGTACTGAACTGCTAGGACTGTCTGTTTCACAGATCATTCATGGTAAGGCATATTCCTTCAATGTGGAACAGTGCATTTGAGACCATGGGTAGTAAAGGCACCATAAATAATCCACAGCTGCTCAGTGCATTTTGCACTTTTAACATTTTCAGGAAAAATGAAGATAGACAGCTGCTGGTACTCCATGGCTGAAGTGGTTTAGTAATTGCTCTTCTAAAATGATAAAAAGGCCTTTTTTGCAAACTCCTCAGAAAATCCCAGGAGAGGTCTTGGTTCCTTTTCCCTGCAGAGAAGAAGCACAATGTACCTGCATCCTTTTGGGTAATGAGTACCTTCAAATGTGCTGTCCACTCAAGTTTCAGATGAAACTTCTCTCTTTTACTTACTGCAGAGTTTTCCTAATGTATATGGGTAAAAGGCATCATTACCACAGTGTTTTAGGTATTATTGTATCATGGCATTATAATCTCACAGATGGCATTATAAGCCGCAGTGTTTAAGATAGCATTGTACTGTGGCATTATAATCTCATTTTAGCTAGCAGCAGCTTGATAAATCATCTACCCATTCCTGAAACAAGCATGGGATTGCTCCCAGTGTCTAATTGAAGTGCTGGAGATTCCAGCCCATCTTTTGAAGCAGAAACCCAAGAGCAGGTCAGGTATTCTCCATTAAGACAGAAGGCAGGAGTATTTAATTCAAGATGTTTTATCCACTCCATGTAACCTGTCTGTAATTCACATTAGAGGCTGCTCTGTGACTCTTCTGTCCCCACCTGTGCAGTCCCTGACACATCTCAGGGTAAAGTGAGATTATTGCTGAAAGCCAAGAGCTGTTAGGAGTGAATCAATACCAGGCACAACACAAAAGTGATTCAGTGATTGCCTTAAATAACCACGCACAGGTTTTGCCTTCTGTCATGACTAAAACATGCTGCCCATGCTGAGTCCCTTGGGGACAATGAAGTCACAGCAGCACCATTTCATCTGTGCAGCCAACCAGAGACAATATGGGCACCCTCCTTTGCTGTGCCCTACCGTGACATGCAAGGGATTAAAATGTGAGTCATCTGCTAAAAAAACACTGATCCTGAGGCACTAGGATGGCTCTTAAGAAAGGTTTTGCATTCTGTAAATATTAATTATGAGTGGTGAAGAAAACAGACACGATTGAAAACAATGAAACCTATGCAATTCCATCTGCATTTTTAACTTTTCAGATATCAATGTTTCCATCTAAATTGCTGTCACACTTAAAACGCTTCAGTGGTTTTATAACCCATTGAAAATTAATTTTTACATTTCTGGATTTTTTAATTTCTTTTGGTACAACTTCATGTGATACTGCCCTCCACAAAAGTGTTGTGTTGAAAGCCTAAATTTTGTTTGTAGTGCTGTCTGAATGGTTCTGCAAATAATTAATTGATTCCTGCTTTTCATATAGCCCAGAGCAAGTTTAGAGGAAATAAATGTAACATGAGTTAGTCATCCTTAAATAATGTCAAAGCAGGGAGCCCTACATTAGCAGCAGGCTGATAATAAGCTGTGCAGTGCTATCTCCAGTGAAGCCTTGCTTGTGACTTCAAATAAATTGATGAGCTGTCATTTATTTGTTTGTTTGCTTTCTCTCAGCGGGTGAATTTACAGTCTTCTTGCTGAAGTATCAATTATTCTTGTAGAATTGAGTAGTACTGTTTTAGGATTATGCATGTAGAGGCTAAGGTGGTTTGAGACATGATGCAAATAAATAAGATACCAACTCTGTTAAGACACCTGTGATAGGCTTTGATTTTTGGTTTGTTTTTTTTTTTTTTTGTACTAGAGATAAATATTATGTTACAGGAACAGCAAAGAATGGGATTAAAAAGAATCAGCAGACCTGATCTAACCATTTAATTCTTTATTTTTTGCAGGCTTCTGCTGCCGACCATCTGCAGCTGCTGTCGGTCAGGCATTGATCTGACCTCTGAGGGACAGAAATTCATTCTGTTCCCTGCCTGCTCATTCAAGGCTTTTTATCCTGGCATTTAAATTGGATTTTATTCAATTTTATTTAAATCCACTGTATCAACACTTAATGAACAGAAGCCCTCCCACTCTGCTCTGTGGCATCCCATTGTACAGCAGCTTTTTATTCTTGTGTGTGTGCTATGCATATTCATGTCCCTTAATCTTTCATGCTAATGTACATTTCCCTTTCCCTTTCTTTTTCTCTTCTTGATTATCATTAAATACCTGGATGATACTTAAATCAGTCAGAAAAGCCCTGAGAAATGCCACATACTGGAGAACAAATAGTTTATGTTTAAAAAGCCCTGAGCATGGGAATATCTGCTTTCCAGGCTGAGGGACTGTTCTGGCCAGGTCTGAAAAAAAAAAAAAAAGATATCTCTTGAGAGAAATAGATTTATGGTGCTGGTGGTGTTTTGATTTTGAACTTTGATATTGAAATTGGAGGTTCAGAAACGAATCCTGTCTTCTCTCTAGTTCATCTCTGCCCTGACATGATAATGGGTCACTTGGAACAATCAGCTGGCTTCATTAATTATTAATCCTAACACATGGCAAAAGCAATCTGGAGATTGGCTGGATGTGTGGGGGTCTGTTGATGGAAATGTAAAGGGGGCAATTATCAGTCTGAAAATAAATGAGGGTGGCAAGTGCCAAAGAGAAGGGGGAATCAGGAGGCTTAGATATAGTTGGAAGAATTAAAAGATATTTTATCTTACAGTCAGATTTATATCTTAAGTTACATTAAAGTGAAAATTCCTCCAGCAGGACATGTAGTTCACATGGGGATTGGGTTACTTGACTGAGCTGTGGTCTATGCAGATATGCATTTATAAATGTTCACAAGAATTGTGAGACTTGCTGAGTACATAGGAAAAGCAGTGAGCTGTTCACTTTTAGGAACTGATACCCAGTTGAGCAAGAATAGAACCCTTATCCATGCATTGTAGGAGCTTCCTGGGCATTTATGCTGAGGGGAGAAAACACAAGTCTTGAGACATGGAGTAAGAGCTGCTACATGACATGAATGCTGTTTGAAGGTGACTTTTTATCTGCACAGACCTAGGTGGTCTAATAAACAACAATACTCATTGCCACTGCAGGGAGGGAAATGTCTGCATGTGCCCCAAAGTGTGGTACAATGAGAGGGATTTTTCCTATGGCCTCTCCCTCTGCTTCAGAACAGGAGCTCATGTTCTTCTGGTTTCAAAGGGGCTCTCTGCACTTCCTTTCTGTCAGCAATACATTGGTGAGATTTGTGCACACTAACATCTTATTTTGATATCTTAAAGAGCCCTTCCTGGGAGAGTGGTGTGTTCCAAACCCCTGCCTGCCCTGTGATGCATTGCTGGGTCTGCTGCTCTCTGGATATTGTCTGGATTCAGCTCCCAGGTGAGCTCTCCCTCCCAACAGCCATGGTCCCCGTGGCAGTGGAGCCATCTGTGGCAGCTCCAGATACCTCTCCCCAGGTTTTCCCTGCATTATCCAGCTCCAGTGGCAGTGCAAGGCAAGGGTAGAGAGGTTAACAGCTCCCCCTCTCACCCCTAAATTGCTGAGGAGGGCTGGCAAACCACAAAGGGCTTTCTGCTGCTCAGGCTGTGCCATGGATTAATGGAGCCCCAGACTGTCTGATGGAGTTTTTCCCACAGAGCAAAATATTAACTAAGTCAATTGACTGCATTTTCATTTCTTGAGGGAGGTGCAGCCCACACATCCCATTGTGTGTGAGCACAGACAGTCTGCTGAAGCAATACTGTGTTATCTCACAGTGCTTTGTGCTGCATCTCCAGCCCTTGCCTCTGCTGTAAAAGGAAATGGAAATTCTTGCTCACAAGTCCTATGTGACAAAGAAATAAATTCTTGTAAAGTCAATGTCCCAAAGTTAGGAAATTACAGTATCTGCTGCAGCAAAATGCTGTGATAAACCCCCATCCATCTGGAATGTTTCCATAATCCACTACAGATTGCCAATTAATTGCATACTTAGTTCAATGTAATAAGGACAGATAATAGGCTGTATTAGTGTAAGTCCCTCAGGGGCAGTGGAAATACACCACAATATTCCTAAATAATGTATTTTTATTAAAGCAATGCCTGCAAGCTTCTGTCTGCTACCAGAAACCTTTTGTGTGGGGAGCTGTGCATGTAATGAAAGGCCACATTTACAGCACACACTCCTATTAAGTGAAGCACTTAATTGCTTACTTCAAGTACCAGTTCAAATAAACTGAACTCATCTATTTTCTAATTAAATGTGGGAAATTATAGTGTGGCTGGTTGGGACACAAGGTTTGTAAACCCTCTTCAAGAGCAGGAGGAAATGTAAACAGTGTCTTATGCTGGTAAGATTAAAATGAGGCTGAAATCACAGAAAGATCCTTTGAACAGTGGTGTCTGAAATATTTAAGATTTTGCACACATAAATAAATCACTCTTTTTTTTTTGCTAGCTTACAAAGAATCTTTTGTGGCCATTTTGGATTTAGACTAAAATTCCTATTAATTAAACCAATTACGTAATGAGAAATCATAGCTTTTAAATAAACACATGTAATTCATTTTATTTGGATGAATTGGGTTTTTCTGTGCTCCACTGAACATAATGCCCATGATGACCTTTTTCTGCTCACAGGAGATTGAATATTTTACAGCAGTGTTTCTGGGAAGCAACTTGGTAAACAGCAATTGTTCTCCAGAGGATAAAAAATGGGAAAATTGGTTTGGAAATCAAGTCAGATTGTCACAGGATTATTAAGGTCTAAGGAAATTATGTGTATTCATTTCATTTATTGCTACACTTAGTTAATCTTGCATATCTGTGACAACCACAAGAGAGCTGTGTACTTTTTCAGTTTTAATTTTCTGAACATTTTGTGTGTATGTGTTGTATAACTGCAATATTTTAGTACCCAAAGACCAACTGCTGGGTGTAGCTCTGTACCTCCATGTGAAATCACTGCTGTAGAACCAGGGATGGATACAGAATGTTCTCAGCAAAGTCTTGGATTGCTCTGGAACGCCTGGGAGGGCTCCCACTGCAATGCCTGTGACTTACCTGTCCCAAGAACCACCTGATGGTTTTCCTGTTGATTTTTAACACATTCTCCTGTGGATTTTTCAGAAATGAGAAAGCTGAGCGCGTTTAGAACAGTTTGCTGCTATCAAGGACCATTTTGTCTTTGCTGTTTCCTTCTCCTGAGGCTGTCACATCACTGATGAAGCAAAAATTCACTCATGAGCCACTGCTTGTAAGAAGAGACAGAATGAAGCTGAGCCTCCCTGCCTCCTCATGTATTATACATGTGAAAGTCATGATAATTTCATAGGATTTCACACTCTAAAATTAATGTCCCCATGACCCAGAGCCTGTGGATCTTCCTGGTAGCAGGCACCACATGAATTAATCACTCAGCTCCACTTTTGTGCTCAGTTTAGCCAATTCCCAGGAGTGCCAGGCACTGCATTTGCTGGTTCCAGCAGGGGATATGTTATTTATTACCCCTGGAAACATGGAGCACTCATGTCCACAGGGAGGGTCAGCTTCCATTTAGCCTCCCCCAAGCCCATGTGCAACAGACATTATTGTTTTAGAATAATTTAGCTTTGTTATGCTGCTAGGGAGAAATCACTTCAGTAGATTACAACTAGATGGATGTTTTCCTCTCTTAAATGCAAGGTTTGGGGTTTTTTTGCTGTTCTCAGATGGCTTTTATACTATCACACTAGAGAATCTCATTCCTGTAATCTAATCAAAGATGTTAATATGGAGAGCAGTGGTTACTAACCAAATAGAAATCTGCCACTGTCTCTTTTCAGTCCTGATAAGACTTTCCTTTTAGCTGAAAACCATCTGGGAAGCCTCTGCATCACGTGCAGGCACTTGCCTGCCTTGATAAAAGGTTGAAAAAATACTCATTAGAGCCATTTGATCTGGCTTGGAATTCAAGTGCCTATAGAAACTCCCTCCCACAGTGCAAGATAAAACTACTGGTACCATGTAACAGATCTCAGGAAGCTTCTTACACCTTCAAATAGGAGAGCAAGGCTTCCTGAATCTAAAATCTGAATTTTACAACAGAATTCCACCACAATTTCTCTGTGCTAGAGATAATTTGTTTCTAGTTAGTTTGTTTGTTTTTTTTTAATTAACAAAAACTCTTGTTTTGCTGCCCCAACTGAGCAATAATAAGAGCTGACAAACCTTTTGTGTGTGTGTGTGTGTGTGTGTGTGTGGAGATCTGTATTTAACAAACAGCACTCTTCTCCTCCCAGCCCTGCAAACCACTCTTGTAAATCTGAATCAAAACTCATTCAGGACATTTCATCTTAAGTGGTTTCATCTTACTGTAATTACCAAGTCATGTGAGGAGTAGCAAACAATTGTCTGCACAACAATGGAGATGAAATAAAGATAGCCTCTAATTAATTCCATCTAGGTTATAATTAATTTTGACTGAGTTGCTTAGGACAATATCCTTAAGTCTCACAGGCTGCTCTAAAAGGGGCTGATCACCAGCTGCTGCTCTTTGATTTTCAGAGCAGATGGGGCTATTTCCAGCTATTGCTTAAAAGGAAGTGATGAGGAGGAGGGTGGGGAGTGATTGATTGGCTTTGAGCAGGCCTTGGGGTGAGACTGCTGGAGGAAATGCTCTGTCTGAAAAGTACACTCTGATAAGGTCTTTTGAGGATCTTAGAGATGTTTTTGTTTAATTTATCTTTAGTTTTGCAAGCACCACTTTTTTCTTTATTAACAAAATGTATGATTAGTAATGGGGTGCCATGTCAGTAAATATTTCATTATATGCTATGTATTAAGTGGTGTATAAGCACATTAATTAATCATATTAATGAGCATATGAGGCTTTGGGTCACAGTGTTTATAAAGGTGATGAAGGGTACAAATATGAACGTTTCTAGTCCTTGCCGTTTTGTAGAAACAGAAGATGAAAAATATCAGTTTAGATTGTTACTCTATTTCTGTCTGTCAGGAGAGAATTGTTCCCTACCTCCTTATACAAGAGGCTTTGGTAAATAATGCATTAAAATTAATTTGGGAAATCCTGCTACTTCCTTTGTTTGCTGGCAAATGGCAAAATTCTCAGATGGATTTGTTGTTAGAAATTATTCATAATGTCTGGAATAAATAAGTCCTGGTTTGCTACTAGACTGTAGTCATTAGGAACAATGGATTTACTGGTGTGGCAGTTTCCTACACACCACAATATTTAGGGTTTTTGACTGGAGGCCATCTAAAACTACCTAATGCCTGGCATGGGCTCAGTTCTAAATGCAAAAGGTGAAAATAGAGGTTGGAAACCAACATTGTCTGACTATCTCTAGTGAAATGCTTGTGTAAGAAGACAGCAGATGTATGACAGCCTCAGAGCTAAAATTTTCAAAGCTGAGAATTTGCCTTTAGGGAGGGAAAAGTCAAAATTATTTTCACATTATGCATTTCAACAGGAATAAATAGGAAGGTTGGGGATTTAAATATTAAATAGTGGTGCATCAAATGTGTTGTCTAGGAATTTCATGTTCAGTCTGTATTTTCCTGTGCTAAATCTTCTTTCTGCTTGCTGTCATTTCGGTTTGCTGCACTTTCATTGTTGTAGCATACACACCATCCTACTAATTCCTAAAGGTCAGTGCCATGTGCTTTTCCAGGTGAAAACCCCACAGAAAGCAGGATTTAAAATCTTAATGAAGTTCCTGTTCATATGTGAGAAAAGAAATTAGATGAGCAATCTCTGTCTTATGGTGGGCTTTGAAGCTGGTACCAAATGCTTTCTCCAGTAACCATTTCACTGTGAATATGTGGCTCCAGTCCAAACCAGTTCTTGTTTCCTGTTTAGTCTGAGGGAGACAAGTCACAGCTCTGTTTTTGGGAAAGCACTGGTGGGGTGTGTGGAAACACTGCCTGTGTTTTCTGTTTGTGTTACCTTGAATGTGATGGCTGTTGAATCTTTCTTGTACTTTTTTTTTTATCCTTTCATTCTTTTGTTTGCCCTACAAGTAATTTTCTGAACCCAGTGAGTTCATTATTATGCTTTAATCTGCCTTTCCCATAGTAGAAGCCACACAGTTTCACCTGATAACCCTTGCATTGAGCCCAATAATCATGTTCCAATTGTAAATTCTCTTTTTTCGCCCTTTAACACAGGTGCCCATAAGCTCTTTGGTTTTCCCAAGTCTGTTTTATTAATTGTAGACTTGTCAAGGTACAGTTTGACATTGGCTATGTGCCTTCACTTGCTTAGTATCATTGCTGATTCCTCAGGGAAGAGGCATGGCCCATCTCCTCTAGAAAGCTGTTAAATCCAGATGAATCTATGTCTGTGTTTTGAAATAAATTAAGACTGCAAGTAAGTTGTTTTTTTTTCCCACTTCAGTTCTGTCTTTTTAACAAAATTGTGCTTCCCTTGCTTGCAGTTTTAGGCCCTGTAAAGCATTGCAGGGCAGCTTTCCTGCTCTCCTGCAATTCCAGCCTGCCTGGACAACAGGAACATTTTGTCTCCTGAGACACTAATGTGCTGAATCAGTGGAGCCATGGGTTTCAGCCTAATATTTGTCCCCATTAGAGTGGGCAACTAATTCAGCTTTTGGTCTAAAATGAGATCTTTTTAAATGACTGACACATTTGTTCCATTGCTTCAAAGGATTGTTCCATGCTGGCAAAATCTCCCATGGCAAAGTCCAAGAGAAAATTGAAGGAAGATCTGCAGTTTTCAGAGTTTTGCATTCTTGCTTCTGGCTTATTCAGGTATGTTGTTCAATTAGCCCTAATTCCTTTTTATCTATTCTTGGAGGAGAAATCCCTCTCAATGCACTAACAAATGGTCAGACATGCCCATGGCTGATTACTGAACAGACACAGGAGGCCTGTCCTTTCCAAGGTTTCCAAGATATTTCCTTTAGCAGAGAAAAAGAGGGGAAAAAAGAACCCACATGGAACCCTGAAATACCTCCCTGACAGTTCTCAGTGCTAATACAGTTTTTGCATCAGGTTGGAATATAAAACCTTGGTTTAAAGGGTTTTATGGAGATGTGTTAATGTTCTAAATATTATGTTGAGAAAGAAGAGCTGCATGTGCTTGTGCTTGTTCAAGGCAGGTGGGGATTCTCTGACTGAACCTTGTGAGGGTACAGCAGCTTTCCACAGCCACCCATCATCAGTATTGGTACCTAATTCTGCCTAAAGATTGTGATTTCTGTAGTGATTTTATTACTTTAATTCTTTATTCAGTAGTAATGCTGGATTGATGTATTCAGAAGGGTTTCTTCATCCAGTTTCACTTTTTTCCTGGTTTTGTCTTGCCCTCAGTTTTATCAAAGGAATTTGTTATACAGCAAAGTGCATTCCTTTCTAGACCTTGAACACAGCCAGTGGTGGAGCTTGGCCTCCAGAGCTGTAGCATTAAGTTGGTGTGGTGAGGGACCCACTGAATTTCACTTTTAAGCTGGTGTCCATCTCCAAGGCATGGATTCAGGTGTGGGAATGACTTGCTGTAGGACAATGATGAATTCCCTCTGTCACCCAGCTGCTGGTCCTGCATCTACCCCAGGAGCTCTCACAGAAACTCTGGGTTTGACCACAAGGCTTCTGAGGAGAATGGTAGTAACTAATAAGAAATAATAATATTATTAATAATAATAAAGCTTTTGTTTCTAGTCCTACCAGGATCGGTTTTAAGGGTTCAGGCCAGAATCCTCCAATGTAATAATCTTTGTGTGGCTAATTATGAGAAATGAATAACCTTCTGACTTCTTATTCTGGGGCAGTGTGGGGTGTTTAAGGGGAAACTGAGGCACACTGAAGTGACCAAGTTTGCTTGAAATGTAGCCAAGAGGAGCAGACCAGCAGAACTGAGCAGTAGCATGCAGTCTCTGAATATCTTGCTTAGCTCTTTTTTCACTCTTGTTTCTGGACACTTGATCAATAAGTTTAGCAAAACAATGGGCTTGCTTTCCTTAGTTCCCTCCCCATTCCCTTTGGAATAATCTACAGAGCTCAAGTGCTTTATGCACTGCAGTTTGCAAATGCACCAGGAAGTCTCATATCCTGTTCTCTGACTTTCTTCAACTTTCCTTTGAACTGTACCTCAGAAATAATTACAACACAAATAAGCTCTCTGTGTGTCTCTAGAAATGTTTCAGTACTAATGAGACAGTTTCAAAATTACTAATTATGGAAATGACTGCAGTTGATTCTTCTGTAGTGAAGATCTTGACCAGCTTGTAAGTTTTGAGTACTGATGAGAGATACAGAATGGATTTTTGTCTTTTCATTGTGAATATTTCTTCACAGTTTCCAGTTAGGCTTGAAAAGGAACTTAGCCTGATCTTGAAATGCAGAAAGGAGAAGTAGACAGCCCACACCCTGTTCATGCTTACTCTGCTCTTTGCAATCAGTGTTGGTTGGTTCCCTCTGGGACACAGCAGATGAGACCAGGGTGGTGTTTCAAGTTGCAGACCCTGAAACCAAAAGCCTTTTTATGGTGTGCCACTTCTGTCTCCTTTGTCCACTTGAAATAGGTTTTTCCAATATAAGAAGCTTACTTAACCCAGGGTTTAAGGCTATTTTTATCCAGTGTGAAATGTGCATGTAAAGAAAGCCTTTGGAGGTAGAGGACAGCACTGTTTCTTTTTCCTCAAGGTCTCCTTTATGCCCCAGAAAGATATAACTATTTTCTGGAAAACTTAGATGATATTCAGATGTCCTGCACGCTCATATTGCTTGGCTCAATCCTTTGAGGGGGTGAAGCAGCAGATAAATTTGCAAAATCCCACTGGTGCAGTAATTAAAATGAACTGTAATGTCATTGCTCTCTGCATGCTCCTGATTTCTACAGAGATTCTGGATCCCTATCCCTGAGATTTTACTGAATCCTATCAAATATATGTGGAAATTTCTCATTCCCTGCACTGTTTGCAACAATAAATAAGAGCCCTCCTGTGTTCACCTCACATTAGCTACTAAAATTGCCACTATTTCATTTTATATTCAAGTGGAGGATATTTTTAAAGCACAGCTCCTTAGCACAGCTTGGGGGTCAGCACATCCATCCCTTTGTGCTGTGCTCCCCAGCATGTCTGGAGGTGTTTATGTAGCTGCCAACTGGTGGGGTCAAGGTTCCAGAATATAAAATACTGCTGCAGAGATGACAGCTAGGATTCCACAGCCTTCCCCAGAGCAGCCATGGCACTGTCACAGCACAGTTTCACTCCACCTTAAATGCAAAAGCGTGTCTGTAACCATTGTGAGCTTTTAATCGCTCCAATTACCCTGCTTCCCCCATGCTGACAGCTGGCATGCACACCAGTCCTGGTTAAGGCTTGCAGGAGAGATGGATTTCTTTTTTTCAAAGCACCAAGCACAGCCCCAACAACACCCAGCAATTTGCTCAGCTGGCGTTTTCTGATTTTTCACAGAAGATGCTTAATGCAGAAACCATTATAATGTGCAAGATCACTGCCCTTGCAGAGGATGCAGCAACACAGAACAAACTGAATCCAGGGGGTCATTAAAATGAATGAAATCAATGATACCAGAGTTATCATTAAACAAGAGCTTGGTTTAAAAAGCTGTGCTGGTAGCTGGAGGTTTAGCAACACAGGCTGTTTGCCTTTTGAGTCAAAAGTGATTAAACCTTATGGTACCAGATTAAAAATGTAAATATATAGAAGAAAACATACTCTGCTGTCCATAGAAGCCCTATTGTCATGGAATATTCTGAATTGGAAGGGACCCACAAGGATCATGAGTCCAACCCTTAGGTACTCAGCTTTGTTCCTTTGCAGCCTCTCCTGAATGGCCACTCTGTGCTGACTTGTCCAGCAACATTATTATGGGGTTTTTTTGGCTAATGGAGGTGGACTATTTCCTCTTTATCTCATCATGAAAAGTCCTGCCGTGTTCACTGGGAGTGTTCCTGATAAAGACAAAACCTGAGTTTTCCCAGCAATCATAAGCTGCCTTTAACACCTAAATCCCACCAGCAAGTCCTGTTACTCTTACACGAACTGGGTACCAAAGGCTGAAGGAGGGTGTGGATTTCACCCTCTGGGAGGTCTCTCATCACTTGGCATGGGTCAAAGATGGAGTAACTTGCCAAAGACCAGAGCTGGGCATGTTTTTGTCTCAGCAGCAATGCCAGCTCATGCCACTCTCTAACTGACCATCCAGCATCCTGACTCTGGAACTGGTTAGGCTGAGCATTTGCTGTCTAAAGGAAAATGTGGGGTTGTTGGGTTTTTTGATTCCTTGGGGCTTTTTCCCCATATGTCCTGCTCCTTTCCTTCACTTAGCTTATCCAAAGTCTGACAGACACTTGTGGCACAGGGATGGAGATGGTTCTAGGTCATGCTTAGTAGTTGGTTCTTGTTACTGTGTTATACAAGATCTTACAAATACTGCAATGTCACCAAATTCCCAGGTGTTCTTCAGAAATGTGTCTAGAAAAACTCTCCAAAAAGCATTGAGTTGAGAGCCCTCACTTCAAACACCCTGTCAAAATTGGATGCAAAAACCCTATTTGAGAGGAAACAATTGAATTCATTTGCCAACCTGGCCCATTAACAGAAATTATTTATGCTGCAAAGGCAGCTGCACTGCAAAGTTCTCCAATGGTTTAATAGACAGCTGCTTCTGCTCTGTGCTGAGCTGGAGCTGTGGCTGCTGGTGCCTTCTCCAGTGATAGGCTGGCAAAAGTCTGGCTTCTTCAGCTCCTTTACAAATAACAGTGAAACAGGAGCCAGGAAATGTGGGCACAAATGTCCTGGAGGGAGCTGTCTCATGGCTGTGGTTTTACACCCACCTCCCACCTCTCCTGCTCACTGCTGTAGCAGTTTGTTTGGAAGCTGCAGAATAAAAGTTGCCATGGGATCTCTCTCTGTTGGTACCAGTGCAGAGCTGCATGCTTTCTTTTGTGTTTGACTCACAGCAACTGCCTGCAGGGCTCTGTGCTCATCCTCCATGGGTCCCTGCAGCTCCAGGACATCTTTGGAACTCCAGGAGTGCAATGGGTGTGGGCTCTCAGCTCATTGCAGAATAACCTTGGGGTGCTGTGGGAAGGGAAATTAAGTATTTTTCCCTCTCCATCCACAAATCAGTCCTGTTGTCCACAGTAACTTCAAATTCTTTGATTTAGGTGTGTGAAGGTCTAGATCCCAGGTTTGCTGTATCCTCAGTCTCTCCAGCCAGACCACTCCATGCCTTTGCCCAGCAACCCCTGTGTTGAAGTGAGGGGAGAACGACCATCCTATAATGCATCGAACTCCAATTTATTGATTGATCAGTCACTTTAAATAACAGTGTTAATTAACTTCGTGCATATTCCAAAATCCAGGTATATGATAGGCTAACAGAGAAAACTCTAACCACTCCTTTTGTTTTACAATACCGACAATTGTTTACACAAAACAAAACCAGTGTTCCCACTGTGATATGAACAGTTCCCAAAACTTCCATATCTGTTCCCAGGGTGCCATCTTTTCCCAGAGAGGGTGTTTCACTTGTTATGGGAAGACTGCCTGAGAACCTTATTGTTTATAGAGTGATGCCTGAGAGAGTCTAATTGTTTATAGAAGTCAGGCTGGGAACTGCTTTTGGAACTGCTTTGCAACTACCTTTTACTTTTCTCTCAATTGCATGGCTTCATGGCCTTTGTCTTTAAGCCATGCTTGAACTAAACTCCCGACACCCCTGTCCCTCTCCAAAGTCAGGAAGTGGCTGAGCCTTGGGAACAGCCTTTGAAACAAGAATTTGTATTCAAAAGACACATTTTAATTGTACAAAATTAAGAACTACCCATTAATTGTACTAATCCTTCCCCAAAGTTGATGTGGCACCTGCTGGGTGATGTTTCAGCAGGTGGAGGTGCCCAACAGCCCCAGAGAGGGCACAAACCCTGCCCACTTGTGTGTGCCTTCAGCTCTACCTTTGTTCAGACAGGCTTAGGATTGCTCTGGCAACCCCAGTCACAAACTGCAAAGGATTCATCCTAAAACCCCAAAAAGGCTTGTGCTTTAAGGGCTTTTCTCCCTTTCTCATTTTCTCCATCCCAGAAATCACTTCTGAGCAGATGGGCCTACAGCAGCTTTATCAGGGACCCTTTGTTCCCTGACTTCTGAGCCTGAGCTAACACAGCTGCTCTTGGAGTCAGGGGGAATATCAGGTGTTTGTTTTCCAGTGCCTCAGATCAGAAGGATCCTTGCAAGGAAAGCACCCAGTCTGGTGGCTGTGGTCAGCCCCAGAACATCCCAGTGGGGTGAGGTCTGTACCTGCTTGGAGAAACTCTGCCTTGCTGCAGCCAGAAAAGCCTTGGTGCATTTTCTGTGTGCCACAATTGCAGAGCCCTGGAGAAGAGCTCTGTTAAATCCCACAGGAGTGGTGTGGGAGATTCTCTCATCTCTTCCCTACACCCTGCTCTGACAGGTCACTAATTTAGGCAGAAGCAAGTACTAATTAGCTGTGTGCACACCTCCAGCTTCAGCTGAGATGAGCACTGAGAGCTTCCATGGATGAGAATTTATTTGGCTGCTTCTGGGATGATTTTGTCTCTCTGGCTGCTTGCTTGGTCTTGTCTTGGACATCTGTTTACAGTGATATAAATAGAACTTTATTTTTTCTGTCCTTGTCCTACTTATAATGTGCACACAAAGCTCTGTCCATCAAATGAACTTTGTGATGAACAGATTTGTGGAATTCCTTGGTGTGCCCACAATGAAGCAAAGTAGCTTGGGGGATCTCTCATTGTATTTTATTCTCTAGATGCTGAATGCGTTTCAGAACCATCTTCCTCTCCCAAACTGAAATGTGGAAAGCAATCCTGCTCCACCCACTGACCTTCATGTCCTTGCCTCAGGTGGAGCAGGAATTCCTACAGAGCTGATATTTTCTCTGCTTCTGAGGAAAAAATTCTTTATTTGCTCTGAGTCACATTGGATGTTATCTGTGGCTGTGTGGTTACACAATTTATGATCCTACTGCCTGCCTAGAATTTGCCACAGGATTATCAGAAAGCAGAAACTGGAGGACCTTTCTAGGTGTGAACACAAATTCCCCTGATTTATCTTGACTTGTTCTGACCATTTGCTGAAAGAAGTCTCTCTGAGTCTAGCCAAGATTTTACACCAAGGAATGTGATGTGTAAAACTTAGAGCAACACATTTGTACCTGAGAGGGAGATGAGCTTTGTGTCTGGGGGGAATTCCTGGATCCCAGCAGCTGAAATGGGAAACAGGGAAAATTGAACCAAAAAGACCTTTTCAGGTCTCTAAAGAACATGTCTGGGTGAGCTCCCACACAAATCTGGCTTTGATTGCCTCTTACTTGATATAATGAAGAGAGATCTTGGGGGATTTTTTAAATTTTATTTTTAAGAAGTAGCAGACGAACATGGCCAAAAGTGGATAGGAACAATCTGAGGAATTGCAAAATGCTAAAATAAACTAAAAGCATTGTGAGGGGTTATATTATTGCCTGAGTAAAGACAGAATGTGCAGTATTTAATGACAGCCTTACAGGATTGTGCTTGATGAATGCATTTGTTGAATAGTGAGGTTGGTTCAGCAGTGCCCTTGGTGCCCACTGTGGGAAGAATTCCTGTGTGCTTGGCTCCCAGGTGTGATCCCAGCAGCTGCAGCCTCTCCAGTGCCAGTTCTGACACTGAACAAATTGCAGTGCATCTGAAATGGCTGGAGCAGCACGAGGGCTCTCCCACAGAAATAGTTCACGAGTGATTACCCCCTCTCTGTCTCCAGCAGACAACACAGCAAATGTTTGCAGAGCACAGCAATCCAGCAATCATTTCAGCATCAATCCTATTGCTTCTGAATGGAAATGCACGAGAGAACTCTATGTGCAAACCCCAAAAATATTTCCTGGGCACAAAGCCAAAGCAGAGAGAATAATTTAACTGCATTGAAATGCTTCATGTTTGGGGGGAGGTTTTTTTTTTTGTGCCAACACGTGAAAACCAACATGTTCTCAAGGAAGGCAGAGGTTTTGTAGAAGCAGTGGTGGTAGAATATTTTTTCATTGAATTTTGACCCATTTTCTTAAGGCATACTGTTCAAATCTCAGGGGCACATGCAAATTAGGGGCAAAAGTCTAATTGGCACATGCATTTGCCATAACTGGAAGAACAGAATGGAAGTGATTGGGTGTTAGAGGTTTAATAACAGCCCAGGTCTGAACAGAAGGGGAGCGTGAGGGGGTGGGAGGTGGTTCCAGTTCCATGATTCCTGCCAATGTCAACCCTGGCATATATATAATTAGCCTCCTTGATTAACATCACAGAATAAAAATGTGAATAGGGGAGCTCTTCTACTCTGGCAGCCCCAGGCTGAGGAGCTGGAAGGTGCAGACAGAGAGGCTGAGGGTGGGCAGCAAAACCTTGTGGGTAGAACAGCTGGTAATGAACTTTTGCTCACTGGAGGCTTAGCATGGCTTCCCTTTTCCTTGTTGATGGCAAAGCTCCAGTCACAGCCTCCTTTCTACGGTTGTGATCTCTCTCAGAACCTTGTACAGTCCTGTCCATGGCTGCTCTGCTTTTCAGGGTGCTGGGCAGTCACAGAATTCACAGAATGACCAGGTTGGAAAAGACCCTAAAGCTCATGGAGTCCAACCCAGCCCCAACACCTCAAGTAAACCCTGGCACCCAGTGCCACATCCAGGCTTTGCTAAACAGTCATGGATTTGTGCTCCCTGAGCCCTTGTGTGCAGCACCACAGCCCTCCAGGAGCTGCTGAATGCCACAATTCACACAGACAAAGGAAGGAGCTTTTGCTGCCCTTTTTTTTCCTCTGCTCACAAGCAAATTAACCAAGGGAATCCATCCTTCCCCAGAATGTGGAAGTAGGAATAAGTAGCTGTAGAATCCCACAGGGCAGATGTCTGATAACAAATCCATGCAGAGCTCTCCCTCATGGAAAATAAAGGAATAGAAGAACTCATTATTACCCCTGCCCCATGCAGAAGCTTAGCAGCTCACAGGAGTGACAGCTCAGATTATTGGTGTATTTATAATAAAGTCTTTTAAGTCTGCCACGTGGATTTGTGAGTCAGCAAAGAGAGCAAATAGGTCTGCAAGGGACAGGCCAGCACAGAAGGGAAAACTGTCAGGGATTACTCAACCTTGAACATGCCCCAGTCTGCCTCCACTTCCTTTAGCAATAACTATTGTTCTGGGAATGAGAGGTTTATTTTTAATTTCTTTGAAAGCAAAGTGCAGGGAAGGCAGTGAGAAGTGCCAGGTGGTGATGGAGCAGGTCAGGCTGCCCCAGCTGGCACCACACAGAGGTGAGCTCTGCACAGAGGGGTTCCCCAAACCACCCTCCAGGCAAAGGCTGCTATGAACCCAGCTATGAACCTGCATCTGGAAATTCACTGTGCTCTACAGGTGCATGCTGCAGTAGGTTTGGGGGAACTGATTGCCTTTCTAATAGGTTTAGAGCTGGAGACACCAATTTAGGGCTCATGGGAAGGAGAGTCCTTAATCCTGTTCAATGTGGAGGCTCCTTGCAGGGCTGAGATCACAAAGAACCCAAAAATAAAATGCAAGAGTTGACCAGCTGCCAGTGTTTAAACATTTAATAGCTTTTATTATTTATCTAATACAGAAGATTTAATGCTATGTAATGTTTTTGCTTGAATCTTTAGAAAAAAATAAATCACACTGTTGTGACTGGCCAGAAAGCAGCAGCTGAATGCCATGGCATAAAGAAGAGATTTTAATGAAATGGATGCACAACTCATCCCAAAAGTTGGTTGGAATGGAACACTAATTCACATTAGGATCTTCCAAAGCCTTGCTAAACACAGCTCCTAATCACTCACTGATGGTCCCACTCTGCTTTTTATAGCAGTGGTAATCCAGGTAACCTGGACAAACTCCAACTTGGGTAATTATGTTCTCCTGACCTAAATTCTCCTTGGTGTTTCAGATGGATGCTATTCTTGGGCTGATATCCTTAACAAGCAGTTGCTGCTTTGTGCATTCTGTGTTTCACCTGAGTGAGCTGTCTCACTGGACACCCAGCCTGTCTGAGGGACATTCTAGGAGCTTTATAAATTTTAAAAGCCCTTTGTAGGAGTAAAGTGGGAGAGGATTTCGTGTATTTCATTTACAATTTACAGCATCTACTTAAAAATATTTTGGTTGATATATATCAGATGTAGTAATTAAATCAGATATTTTGGCATGCATACACTCCCTGGGATGTGGGCATTGGAGGCACTTTAACAGGCAGTCCTAGAAATTCAGCTTTTCTTGGCATTTATCACTGGCTTCAAAGAATGAATGCTCATAATTCTGCCAAACACTCAGTAATGAGGATTTCAGCTGAGCATTTCCAGCTTGTTCTTCCCAGCTCCAGCTGGTCAGCAGTACCTGAAGCAGATCAGTGGTTCCTGGAACCACGTGTCCTCCAGGAAGGCTCAGCACAGAGCACAGACTAAAGAGCACTTGCAGATAAACCCTCTGGAGTTTTTTTTTTTTTTTTTTGAAGGGGGAGAGGCAGGTGTTTGGGTTGTTTTGTTGGTTGAAAGCCTTTTTAATAGACTCAAATATGAGGCAGCAGCCTGAGGAAACTGTAAAGCAGATCTAGTGGATCACCCTGGGGACATCAGCTGAGTCAACATTAGCTAAATTTAGCAGACTTTCTTCCCCATCTTGATTTCAGTCTTCTCTGAGTGTGAAATACTTCTGTTCACTGCTGCCACTTATCTGGTTTGTGTTTTTATCAAAATCATTTTACTCATCCTCATCTTTTGCTTGGGCCTTATCTGCCCTCTTTCACCATTGTCACATTTTTCAGATGGTCTGAGCTCCTGGATGTTCCTGAGCAGGCTCCTTTCACCAGTCAGACAAGAACAGGAAAAAAGCAAAGTGAGACCAACATTTCAGGAAACAAAGAAGTGTGTGCAGGAGGGAAATTGGGGTCAAACCCCCAGATCTGAGGAGGGATGGGACAGGAAGTAGGAGGGTGGCTGGAAGGAAGAGCAAAGCTGCTGCTGCTGTTAAAGGATGTGTCAGCAGAGCATGGAAAAGCAGGAAGTGGAAAGGTGGAGTGTCAGTGGGTGAGGATGGAGGCACCAGTGGAAAGGACAAGGACTGGGAGCAGGAAATAGCACAAAGCCCCTGCTCAGAGGAAACAGACAAAATTCCAGAGTCCTCATCAGCCCAGCCATGCTGCATTCCCACTGACTCCTGCCAGGGTAACGCCTACAGGGAGCTCCACCATTCCCAGTGAAACCCCTTTGGTTTGCATCAGGGCACAGCCACAGAGCCATTGCATTTCCATTGTGCAGTAAAATCCACAAATTATGTATGTCTGACCATGTAAGTCCTGTTCTGTGCTTGGACACAGGCACAGTTGCTGTTTTAAGCAGTCAAGCAAATTGAGATGCACAGAATGAGCTAGATTATTTCCCAGTGCATTAAACATGGATGAACTTGACCTAAAATCTTTTAAAATTGCGTTAACTTCCCTCTGTTGCTAGCAAAAACGTGAGTTATAAATGCTGGAGCCGGCTGAGGCCACCAGTTCCTCGAAAAAAGGACATTATACATGTAAGACTCTTGGTGATAAGGACAAGAATAATTGCAGACTTCAGCTCAGGATGTTGAATAAAGCATTCCTGGGATTTCAGGGAGGACTTGGTGTTACTGTGCTGTGTTGCTGCAGCCACTCTGTGGGTACCTGAACCCAGAGCAGAGCCCACTGTGATACTTTCCAGAGATGTTACAAGAATTAAAAATGGGATTCCAACATCACTTTCAACTGGCTTCCCAAATGGTTTTATTAATGGTTTCAGGATGTGAGTAAATTAGGCAGATTAACTGGGGTTTTTATTTCCTTGTATTTCAATGGAAAGAAAAGTAGGAAACCCCCTTGCTAATGAACCTGCCATGAACTCAGTGCTTCTTAGCAAAATAATTTTTTGCTCCTTTTCACTCTTGTTTTTGGGCTACTTTCATGTTTTAGTCTTGGGAAGTTATTAGAGGTGGAACACCCCTGACCTCCCAGGATTCCTGTTGTGCTGAGCCCCTTTTTCTGTGTCAGCACAGAGTGGAAATGATTGGGGCAGCCTGGAATAGAAACAGCTTCTGAGAGGAGCTGGGAAAGAGGAGAGGCTCTGTCTCCAAGGGGAATGGAAACTGAAGTAACCAAAGCTTGGTCAAAAGGGCAGTGTTGCAGCCACTGTTGAGTGTGGGATAGGAGAACTTTTGTCCATCTGCATCACTGCTTTTAATCTGTGATTTTGCCATCACCCTCTCCTTCCACCTCTGCACCCTGAAATGGATGTGAAATACCACTCCTGTGTCAGGAAAAAGAGCTGAAGTGCTGAGGAGCTGAAATATCTGCAGATCCAAAACTTTTCCTTGGGGCCAGATCTACACAAGTCCAGATGAGTCCCACTTATTCCAAAAAGATCCAGTGAAAACTCAAATATGAATATGACCAGCTGGAGGCAAAGGCAATCTGGCTTTGGGTAATGCCCAGAGAAATCATCATTCAGAGAAACAAAATCTACACCTCCTTAAATCCATGTTTGAGACACAGTGAGCATATGAAAGAGAAAGGAGACAGCTCTAGTACACACTACAAAAAAAAAGAAAAATTCTTCCCCTATGCACAAAAGACTTTTTCACCGGAGGGATTTTTTCTCTCCCATTCATTGTTTTCCCACTGATAAAAACCTGGTTCATTTTTAGGGGTTTTGGCAGTCTAGCTCCAAAACTGAAATCTGAAATAAGACAATTTTTTTTTTTTTTTTTACATCTTCTGCTCAGAAGTCAGTAAAACCCACAGATGCTAGAGCTCACACAGAAGGTCCAGGTATTTATTTCCTGTGCAGTGCAAAAAGCAGTGAGCAGATCCATGCAGTGAGAGCCCTGTTGCACAGAGTTACCATAGAGACAGCACATTCACAGAGTGCTTTCCTTATTCCTACCAGTGGTGGAGAATTAGACACAACACCTTTCCTGCCCTTTTCCCTTTTGGTGCTCACAGACAAGGTGCTGAATTGCTGGTTCCATCCTTGTGTTGGGATCAATGAAAAGCCCCCTCTGTGCATTTTTCTCTGAGCTGCTGAAATGCAGACTCAGTGCCACCACCTCTGGGGTTTAGCAGAGTTCACACCTCAGCTCTCCCACTTTGTTCCTCAAACCAGGCTCACACAATTTCCTCTTTAGAAACAAAAAGGGGGCTAAAGAGCTCTGGGTGCTTCCTCTTGTAGCTCAGTGCAGTGGTTTCTTCCCCAGAAGCAGCTGACAGTCAGGATATTTCTCTGATGGGCACTTAAGCTATTTTTTCCCATTCTCATCAGTTCAGATGGCTCTTTGTAAGAGCAGTTTCAAACCCTAATTTCAAGTGGCTGAAAAATAATGAGATAAAATAGGTTCTTTGAGTTGTAAAAGCATTAGCTGAGCAGGCTTGGCTCAGTGTCAGAGAAGCACAAAGCACAAGGGACAGAATTAATACCCGAGAAAAGTTCCGTGAGCTCTGTAAAGAAGGTACAAGAAATCTGAATCACAGTTCTGCAGACATTGCTGTTCCTTTGCTGTATTCTCTGCACTTCTCTGAGCTCTAAAAAAGGCTTCTGATACTTATTAGCTCCTTCAATTTAAACAATGTTTTATGGAGTTCAGAGGTGGAAGCTTTGCAGATGAAACCCTTTGGTTTTTGGTTCCTTCTTTCTCTTTGGGGAAATTGAAGTGTCATGGTGACCAGGGTTAACAGATGCACCAAAAGGTCAGCAAGGCATGTCACATGTGAGCAATGAAAACTAAATCTGCCTCTGAAGGGCTTGACTGAAGCCTTTCCAAGATGGCAAGACTGAAGAGGAGCTCTGGAGAAGCAGGGAGGAACTCTTCTGAGAAGAAAACAAGTTTTTAAAATGCACAGAGAGGTCAGTGCAGTTGCAGGTGATGGAGGATTCATATCACAGGAGCCCTCAAAGGCCTGGCTGCAAAATCTGCTGAGTGAAGGCAAAACTCCATTCCAGACTGTATTCCTTTCCCCAGGATAGATTCTGTTAGGAGATAAAGGGACATAAGTGACATCGTGGTGCCACCTTCAATATCCCCTCCCTGACATTAACATCTACCTGAATCCATTTCCTGCTCTGTATTATTTTGCCACTAATTGCACAATAATTCTTCAATTACTGTGGGCTGCAGAACAGGGAAATCCATCTGTCAGTGCTCTGTGTCCTTACGACTGTTCCTGCCCTGAATTTGGGAGGGCTGCACTTTGCACCTCCTTTCCGTTCCCTTGGGGCATCCCCTGCCAGGCACTAAGGGATTAAATTGAAGCTCCAAGCCCTGCCCTGCCGAGCTCCCAGCAATTCCTGGGCTGGCAGAAGGCACAGATGAGCCACATATGAGGCAGCATCTGAATCAGGCTGTAATTTGTAGCCCAGGATGTTCAAGTTGTGAAACCAGAGCTGTCTGCCTACGTACACAAGGCCAGAAACTGGTGATGTAAAATTCCCTTTCTGCTCGGAGAAAAGCTTTGGATCCCAGGGGATTTCTTTAGGATGAAACTGGGAATTTGAATTAGATGATGCTCCTTTTTTTCCTCACCTGGGCAATCAGAGGGATTTGGACTGTGGGATAAAGAGCAGAGCATGATCCAGGGTCAGAAGGACTCAGCATCCAGCTGTGTTGATGAGTCAGGAGTGGTGTCTGGGATTTATTCCTTTTTAATATATATTTTTACCCTGTAACTTTATGATTCTGTTGACTTTTCAAATACAGTAATAAGCACTGTAACATCTTCAAAGTGCTTACAGATAGTATCTCACTTAATCTCCCAGGGAAGGAACATAAGAAAATAATCAGTAACAGATAAGAAAATGTTTTAATTTTGTAAAAGAACTTGAAGGTTATGACAAATTAAAGACCTGATGTTGAACTAAATCAAAGCAATGGAAATGAGCTGGAACTTGTGTCCATCCAAGGTTTCTGGTATCCACTCTGTGAGTTTGGGCTGGGTGTGGAGTCCCTTGTCTGGTGAAAGGGCAGAAGAAAGAAAGACAGAATTGCACAAAGAGCTGAGCTGATATCCCTGGGGGAAAGGGCTCAGGCTCCAGTGCCAGCAGGATGGTGGTGGCCCTGCAGGAGCAGAGAACTCCTCTCCCTCCAGCCCCTTGCAGTGGCCGTTTGAGCCCTTCCAGCAGGGCAGGGGCTCATGGCTCTCTTGGCAAGTGCCCGCATTGCCCTGGCCAGTGTCACTGTGCTGGGAATAAATGTCACATGAAGGAATAAATTACAGCTGGGAGTGCCCAAATCCCAGAGAACTGCCCAGTTTGCAAATTAACACAAAGATTCTGGCTTATTTTGTTACAGAGGAGGCCAGCTGGATGAAAATATTTCTTTTTGGATAGTAGTTGTAGAAGAATGGGAGGACTAGGGTCATAGAAAGCCAGAATCTTTGCAAGTGCCAAGTGCTGGTTTGAATGCACTCTTTTCTTTCAAGACCTTCAGCTGTTCCCTGCATGCTGGGAAACACTTTCTGAAGGGCCATTTTGAAGTAGCACAGCACAAAAAAAGCATTCCTCCTTCAGAGAGCACGGAATACTAATTTAGGGTTGGTAAGCTGTGAGGAAAAATGCTCCTCATGGTCCCCTTTCACAGGATGTTTTTCTCCTGTCCTTTTTGAATTTAATAATGTGTCAGATTAGGGTTAAAGTGCTCTGTTTCCTGTGCTCTGCTCTGACTTTGATGCTGTACAAGACCTCCCCAATTCTGCTTTTCTCTGGCACTGCTCAGACATGAGAAAGCTCCAAAGGCATTGTGTAAAGCTGCTGGTTGAGCAAAGGAGAGCAGTGAGGGGAGCATGTGAACAAGGCAGGCAGCAGATCCACCCCAGCACCCTGCCCTGCTCTGAGCACTGGCACCAGGTTGGCATCACTGGCTTTGGCTCTGCCTGGCCAGCACATCCCAGTTGGACACAGACTGGCTTGGAACCTTTTTGTCACCTGCTCTTGAATAGATTTTTAGTGAGTCCACTCTCTGATATTAAACATCTGTTTGGATGAAGGATGTCTCTGCTTTAGGTTACAGTCCTTAGATGCTGAGTGTTCAGAATTCTGCTCATCAGAATTCCTTTAGAACAAGATGGATTAAAAGAAAAAATAAAAAATAACAAATTTCCTACATGGCTCCTCAAGCTTTCCACATCTAAAGTTCCCTCTATCCTTGTGGCACAGGTCAGGGTCCTTTTGAAAGCCTCAGTACCACTGCACCTGAGTGGTGCCCATAAAAACCCCCTTGGTGCAGAGCTCAGTCCTGCCCTTCCCCACAGAAATTTCCCCATATTGCCCCAAACCCATACCCACATTGCCTTGCCAATACAGACCCCAGGAAAGTCTAGACTCAAATTGGAAATATTTCTGTGCCAGGCTGGGTTTTATCTTGTAATGATGGTTCACTAAATTATGCCCTTAATGACATCTATGAATCAGTTTAATCTTTCTAAAGAATTAATTATGAAGACATTCTTGATTTGTGGAGTTTAAGTAGGAAAGTGCATCTACAGGTGTCATCCAAAATGTAGGTTATAGGATTATATATTATCTTTGAGAGCCATGAAAACATGGAAATTAGTGTTCAGGTTTTCTCCCTACCACACACAGGACAATCCAAATGTGTGAAATGCCTTGGAAAGGCTTTAACAGTGCTGTGTCTGTGATTGGCCATAAACCATGTACTGATTCACTGTATAAAACACATCCACTGCATCCTGCACCTCCATAAATCTCCAGATATTTACAGGAACAGTTTCCTTTCCTTACCTATGATCAAACAGTGCTTTAGAGCAGGGCTGGCTGCTCCCTGCCCTGTCCAAACCTTTCACACAGACAATAAAACTGATGTACTGTGAGAAGCAGGGACTTAAATCCCTTCTTATGAGATACTGAAATGACTCTAAAGGGCTGTCATTGCCACACTTGGTGTGACCCAGAGCTGAAGGTATATTCAAAAATCAATCAAACTAAAGAAAGCTTTTGGAGGGAGATAGATGTGAACTGGTGTTTGGTTCTTGTGCTCTGCATTTTCCAGGTATGGGATAAATAAAAGGTTGAATGAGGAATGATCAATAAGAGAGTAAATTGCAGGTACCCAAGTAACTCACTAAATCCAAGGCTTTTGGTAACATAATTGTAACTCTGATGTTATAATCTTCTATCCTGCACAAGCAATGTCAGGAATGACACCCTGGTATTCATTATATTGATCTGAACTCATGCACCAAGCATTTCAGATCCTGTAGGTTTGTGGAGATGGATTGTACACTGAGATTAAAGAGAATGACCCTTAAAATCACTGGGCTCTTTGTAAACCTGCACTGCACACGTGGCTGGGGAAAAGTTACCTTACATTTTTCTTTTTCTCTTCTCTGGGGGAATCCATTTTCACACCTGGAAGTGTGTCAAGCCTGGAAATCAATCCTGGAAGTCAATCCTGGAAATGTTTCCCAGTTCTGGATGGTCTCATACTGGAACATGCAGCTTCTAATGTGCACCAAGACTTCTCTGATCTTATCAGAGAGCCTGAAATGGGACCAGAAGGTCTCGTTCTGAAATTCAGAGCCTCTCCCTGGCCTTTGGCATGACTCCCATGTTTATATTCATCACCATATGTAGTTATTACATGAATGATAAATTTATTTACATAGTTAATATCCACATATATAATCTGGAAGGAATCACAGAGAGCAGAATTGTATCATCCCAGTGTTTAAAGCTGCCTTTTGAAATTACATGATGTGCATGAAGATATCCTGAGCTGACAGCAAGGCTCAGCTGGTGTGTCAGGCTGTGGCCTTGGCCTTGTCCTGCTCCCAAGGACAATTACAGGGAGTCTGTGGTACATGGGGAGGAATTGTTTGGGTTAAGAACTTGCTTTTCTTGGTGAAAATCAGAGCCCTGCCCTGACTTAGCTGCAGCAATTGCAGCAGAAATTCCCTTAACCCAGCAGAGTGTGGGTTCAGTTCTGTTCTCTTCCATCTTGCATCTCTCAGTGTTACCTCAGTTCCTTTGGGATCTTTTGAAAAATACAGAAAAAAAACCTCATTCTCTCCTCCAGCCTTTATTTAGGTGTTTTTTTCTTCTTTTTCTCCTAATACCTTTTCAAACTCATTTTCTCTTTTCCTTCTCATTTCATCTAGGCTCTGTTTCATGTTGAATAAAGTACATCCCCTGTAACAGGCAATTTAATTTAAAAAGAGATAACACCTATTTCATTTTTCCTTTTTGTAGCAGTCTCCTTCAAGCAGGCAAAGGTTCTCTGCACTGTGTTCTGTAATTAACTTGTCTTTGAGTCAACCCATATGCTCAACTAATGCAAATTATTTTCTGGCTAAGATCATTTATTGCTTGAAAGAAAATTAATATTTTAATCAAAGTGACATTAAAAAGTAATTCAGCTGGTTTAGTGATTCTGAAAATTTGGTGAAAATAATAAAAAATTTCTAAAGGATGTCAATATTCAGGGAAGCTTTGATTGTGTCTGAATGGGGTTGTGGTTTGCATCCTGCAGTTTTATATAAGCCACATTATATTTCATCTTCCAAAATATTCCATACTGCAGTAGAAAGGATCTTGAGCTTTTCAAAATGTCTTGGAAAGGAATCTGGGGGAGAGATGGGAGAAGTGGCTTTTATCCAGCTCTGACTACTTACTCACTGGCTGGAAGGACACCAATGGCAGCCTCAGGAGGATTAGAGATCCCTTTCCAAACCAAGGATCATTTCAGTGTTTCGTGCTTGCACCAAGGTGGGTGTGGGAGCATCAGCTGCAGCAGTGGGGCACAAACCCTGCAGAGTGGCTTTGTCAGAGAAGGGGGAGGGAGAGTTGAGGACGCTCAGGGTGCTGGTGTGAGCCTGCTCCAGCCCCCATCCCACCTGGATGGCCTCTCCATCATTCTGAGAGAAGGAATGTCCTCTCCTTGAAGCCTCAGGCCAGAAATTCAAGCCACACCAAACCTGGTCCATATGTTCTCACAGAGAGTTCACATTTCAGAGATCAAGTGGGTTTGTTCCAAAAATGAATAC
This sequence comes from Ammospiza nelsoni, assembly GCF_027579445.1. Taxonomy (NCBI): domain Eukaryota; kingdom Metazoa; phylum Chordata; class Aves; order Passeriformes; family Passerellidae; genus Ammospiza; species Ammospiza nelsoni. Next base: position 19,026,980 of record NC_080645.1, read on the forward strand.
AGAGATTTGCTGTTGACTTCAGCCTGACCCAGGTTCCACTTGTAAACTGCCTTAAAATCTCCAGCACTTGGCTGCAGTTCATTTCTCTCACAAATCCCTGAGGTCATGATTCAACAAAACAATAAATCCAGCTTAAGGGCTCCTTGTGCCAGCTCAGAAAAGTCATGACACAGAATCACATCACACTGATCCAGAGCAAGCAAACCTGCCTATTTGAATGTATTAAACAGTAATGAGAAGTTTATGTTGGATCAGAAGTCTCTGTGCTGATGAGGCATCTCCTGTAGCTACTGCTCCAGCATTTTTCCTCTATCAGAAATGCTCTGTCCTCTTCTAGGCAGGAAAAGTGAGAGTGAATTCTGTGTCCTGCACTCAGCATTTCACCAGAAGCATGATCCCAATGGCTGAGCCACATCCAGTGGGTATTGCTGGCTCTGATTATTTCAGAGCTCTGCTATCAATTACCCCAGAACCAGGGCCTTGCCCCAGCAGCCTGGAAAAGGCTTGGAAAAAGCAGCAGTGCTTTCACAGAGAACATCAGGGCACCCATTTCTCCTGCTCCTTCCATCAGGGAAGTCAGCAAAGCTGCCAAGGGCAAATCACTGCAATGAATTCTTCCTGAAGCTCAGAGAGACTCAAGAGTCCAGTGAGATATCCCCAAAAGGGAGAGCAGCTGTGAAACATTCCAGCTGTGGTGGAGCAGGGAGCTTCACTCCCCAGGCCATCCCTGAAGGTTCCCTCAGCTGGCCCTGCCAAACACACCCTAGTAGTAAATCCCTGAAGTCAGGCCTGAAATAGTTTAAATTCTTTGTCCCAGCAAGGAGAAGCTCAGCAAATCCTGGAGATTCGTTTTTTGAAGTTCCAGACTGAGGATTCATTGTTAGAAGTTCCAGACTGAGCTGCTTTTGGGAAACAGGATTGATCCCTGATAGCAAATTTGCTTGTGTTTTCTGGATTTTCTTTTGTAGCCTGAAGCCACATTTGCCTTACCTATTTCAACATTTTTTTTTCTGTGAGTTGTGTTCTTGTGTCATGAATTTTCTTATCCATTTCCATCTGGGCACTTTGACTGACACAGGCACCAGGTGAACATTTCACACTAACTGGGATCATTCTTTGTTGGCCCCTGAACCATGCTGCTAAATCCTCTCCCAGCTAGAGAAATCACAACTAAGACATCTGAGGTCACATGCAGAACAGCCAGAACAATCCCAGAGTCTCTTCCAGAAAATGAGGAATTGCAATAAACAAGGGAGAGGCTTCCCAGAAAGTCATTTCACAGTGAGCTCAGTCCATCCTGAGCCCAGGGAGCTGCAGCAGTTTGTGCCAGCCATCCTGAGGGAGAGTGGGCAGGGAGCTTTGCACATCTGAGCAGGGAGCTTTGCACATCTGAAGGCTTTCAGTGACATTTTTAGGGCCAGAGTCCATTCTGAGCTCTGCTGTTTTTCACCTACAGATGTTTTGGCTTATAGCTGTTAAATATAATCTGTGCTGAAAGGGAAAAAATGGAGATGAATTCATTAGTGATAATGCTCATTGTTTTCTTGCACAGTTTGTGTGCAGAGCACACAGCTCAGTGCAGCCCCAAGGCTTTGCCCACTGGAGAGGAGCTTTCCCATGCCACAGCACTGACCCCCTGCAGCACACAGGGGGGTTTGTTCTGCTCAAGCCAAGGTCAGCAGGCAGATTATCCTAAAACCTTTCCAAAAGCAAACAGAATTAAATTGTGTCATGAAAGACAGTAGTTTAATTTCTTAGAGTCAATCAAAATAGCAGAACTCTTGGAGTGGATGGATTCCTGGTAATAAAGCAAAACCAGAGAGGCAGGGAAAAAAAGAGAGAATGACAGCTGAGCATGTAAAATAATCACAATAAATATTTAGGGAAGGGAAGGGAAGGGAAGGGAAGGGAAGGGAAGGGAAGGGAAGGGAAGGGAAGGGAAGGGAAGGGAAGGGAAGGGAAGGGAAGGGAAGGGAAGGGAAGGGAAGGGAAGGGAAGGGAAGGGAAGGGAAGGGGAAAGGGGATTACAGAAACATTGAGGTGGTCAAGATCTCATTGCAGTCTGCAGCTTCCTCCTAAGGGGAAGGGCAGACACTGATCTCTTCTCTCCAGGCCTGTGCCAGGGCAGGTTTAGGGTGCATATCAGGAAAGGCTCTTCCCCAGAGGGTGCTGGCACTGCCCAGGCTCCCCAGGGAATGGGAACATCCCCAAGGCTGCCAGAGCTCCAAGGAGAGGTTGGACAGCACTCCAGGGATGCACAGGGGGAATTTTGGGGGTGTCTGTGCAGGAGAGTTTAGACAGCACTCCAGGGATGCACAGGGGGAATTTTGGGGTGTCTGTGCAGGGCCAGGAGCTGCACTGGATGATCCTTGTGGGTCCCTTCCAAATCAGGATATTCTGTGAATCTCTGAAAATTGCACCCAAGCTAATTGTACTTCCTTTGGAACTCCTAGGATACCCATATTAACCCCAAATTTTGGGGTGTAGAATGAGTCTCTGTCTAATAGTGAAAACATTAACCAGGGATAAGTATTTTAGAAATCTCCATGGAGATATTGTCATGGCAAATCAACAATGCCTGGTGTGTGACACACTTTCATATTAATACCTCTAATTCATCCAAAATGCCCTTTTGCCATTATTGCAGCGTGCTAGAAAGAGCTGTCACGTGTTGGATGGGATTCTAATTGCAGAATACTCAGCTGTTGACAGACATGGCTTCCTGTTGGAAATAAATGTAAACCAGAATAGGAAAGCTGACCTGATCCAACTGAGGTCTTTTGGAGGTGAAAAATAGAACAATTACCGGATGCAGGTAGATAAAATTTTTCCCTATGGAACAAAAATTCTGTGGGATGTGGTGATTTTGCAGAGCTAAAACCTTTCCTGGGAATGCATCAATTCAGCTTAGCAGGGAAGAAAAAAAGATAAGTTGAATAGTTTACATTTTTTTATAATACTTGTTATTATTAATCTTTGAAGAATTAACAAGGAAAGAAATGTCAGTGGTAAGACAAAATTTCTTATACATAATCAAACAGTGTATAAAAATAAACACAAAATTGTTTGGTTGTGTAAAAAAATATTTGGCTTTGTTTTAAGCATCACAACTTTCTGTGGATTTTTATTTTTCCTCTAAGCAATTTTTTAATTGCTATTTTTTAAAGTTTTGGCTGTGTTTAAAGCTTTCATCTTCTGAAATATAGGCAAAATAAAATAGTCAATATAGAATATATAGTCAATATAGAGTATAAGGTCAATATAGAATAAATAGTCAATATAGAATATATAGTCAATGTAGAATAAGTAGTCAATATAAAATATATAGTCAATATAGAATATATATTCAATATAGAATGTATAGTCAATATAAAATATATAGTCAATATAGAATATATATTCAATATAGAATGTATAGGCAATATAGAATATATAGTCAATATAGAATATATAGTCAATATAGAATGTATAGGCAATATAGAATATATAGTCAATATAGAATATATAGTCAATATAGAATATATGTCCTGTTGTCCTTTTATCTTGTGGGTGCATGGGGCAGAGAGAGCAGAACTGATGAATAAACTGAAAACACTTCCAGTTCCTGTTTCCTGCTACTTTGGGCTGTAGGACAGTACATGAGACCTTGAGCATTTTTCTGTTTGTTGATTTTCCTGCCCCTAAAGGGCCATGAAAGGCTGAAGATTTCCTGGCTGCCCCAGATTGCTCATCTGATGGGGGCTGAGGTTTCTCCTGGGTGTAAAGAGGGAGAGGAGCAGCAGAGGCAGCTCTCAGGAGAGCCCTGGTTTCCAGGAGCTGGTGCTCAGAACACTCAGAGGCCAGAAATAATAAACACCTGCTGAGGGAAAATGTCAAAATGTTCCTTCCTGGCTTTTAAGAAAACAAATTCTGAGGGCTGGAGAGAACATGCCCAAAATCAACATGACAAATAAATTAACAGCTCAATTACCCAAGTGCCTTACATGAACAAGGACAGCTCTCCATGGCACAGAAGGAAATTAAAGCCCCTACCAGAGTGGGATTTTATGTTGCATTCAGACCCACCCAGGAGAGGAGAATATTGAGACCCCAAGAGGGGATTTTCTGTTAAACTGGAGCAGACAAAGCAGGTTCCTCTGCTCCTTACCCTGTCATTGCCTTTGAGAGGTGCAGGAGGGCAAACTGAGGAGCTGTAGCACAGGCTCCAGCCCTTGTTCAGGTCCTTTAGCAACCAAATTAAGTTGACAGCACCCTCAGACAGGTCAGAGCAGGTACAAGGACACTGCAGGGTCAGTGGGAATGGTGTGGAACAGAATAATGAAATTCAGGGGTCTCCAGATGAGCCTCAGTGATTGCCATAACCATAAATCACATAGCTCTGTCACTGCTGTGTCCTGCAGGAGAGAGACAGGCACTGGAATGATCAAACAGGGGTTTTCCACAGCAAAATTCTCTTGTTCTGCTTCCTTTGAAAAGGACTGTAGGTATAGCATTATTTCCACCTTTGCAGAAATATTTTATCTTAAAAAGAGTCCTATTAAATAGTCTCCAGCTGGGATTGGCTTACAGAGGGGCGTTATCTGAGCACTCCAGAGGGCTCTGAAAATAGAAGAGGAAAAATGCTTCAATGAGAGAAAATATATGTCTGCTCATAAAGGTTAATGTGAAATGTCCCAGTGTGCTGGAGACACAGAGAATTGTGGCTATTGAATTCATTTTCTCACTAAAAATATTCCAGTCAATTCCAAATAATCTCCTCTCCTCACTTGAGTTTCCAAAAGCCTTCTAAAGATTTTACCTTTGAAACCAACTTTCTTTTCATCTCCTGCTTTATCATCTTTGCTTTCGGGGTCAGTTTTTCTTTCTTAGTTTCTTTCTTTGCCAGGCTGCCTCACATGGAACCATTGCTGTGTCTTCCATTGAAAACACACATTGCTTGTGGAGGCATCTCCAAGTATGAACCAGCTCCTGAATGAGGAGTTCATTTTGAGGAACTGTGTTGAGAACTTTTATTTTCATGTGTTTTCAAGCTTGGGGATCCCTAACTGATCCCTGACCATGTCAGTGTCCAAAGAGATTATCACAAGCACCCAGAGAAATGTTTAATGCTAATTTAGAGGTTCTGATTGTGTCCTCTGAATTCAGCTGCCTCTCCCCACTGCTCCAAAGGGAATAAAAGCTGGGCAGGAAGGTGATCCAGCCTGTGCCATCATGTCCAGGTGTACAGGAACTCTGGATGTCCTTCCCTTTATCACTGGGCAGCCAGCAAATACAGAAAATACTGATTTCTTTAAAGGCTTCCTCAGGCAAAGCTTGATGACTGAAGAAAACAAAACCCATCATCACTCTGCATTCTTCAGTTAACCTCAAAAACCACTTCCTCATGTAGGATTCTGCTCCAGGAGCTGCATCAAAGAGGAGATTGCAGCTCCAGAGCAATCCCACCCATGGGGATGGCCCTTTGGCAGTCTGAGCCTGAAGTTAATCGACAACTGTCACACAGAAAAGAGGGTGAAAAATGCAACCACACTGCAGTGATGTGCTGCCAATGCCAGAGCAGCATACATCCCTTTGAGGGGTCATTTTTAGGGATCATTTCTTCCCTTTTAGGGATCATTCCTTCCCTTTTAGAGATGATTCCTTCCCTTTCAGGGACCATTTCTTCCCTTTTAGGGATCATTCCCCCCTGAGCTCACCATCTTGTACATCCTGGCCTGGTGCCCTTGCAAACACCATTTCCATTGAATGGATCCCCACATTCTGCACTCACTGCTTGCAAACCAGTTCAGCACCCCTGGCCTGTGCTCCAGATTAATCAGAGCTTGTTTTTAGCCAGAATATCAGGGGAGCTCCATGGCACTGCCATTAATCTTTGATTCTCTGGGCTTTTATTAATGATGGTGACACCAAATGCACCTTCTGGTGTGAGGGGAGCTGCAGGAAAGATAATGTTATTTCTGAATCAAATTATCCTTCCTCTTTATACTTAATTAAGAACACAATCTTGCTGGAGGCTGAAAAGCTTTGGCTTCAGTTTGCACAGACACATCATATTTGTCTGCCTGTCCAAATATTTTACCCTTACATTTTACAGCAATAGCGGGGCCTATAAAAATGATGGCAAAAAGCCTATTGATTTCATCTGAACAGGAGCCAGCAGAAGCTGATTTTACCTGGACAGTGTTCTCTAACAGATGTAGCTCAGTAATAATTCATGTTCTTGAATCCAACACAGAGCTATGAATGCACAATAAATAAAAAAATCACAGTTCTGAGTCTGTTACTTTCCTCTCTGTTTAATCAACAGGAACAGAGAGAAGGAGCAGATGACCTGTAATAAAAGATTTTAGCCATTTCTTCTGCACTTCTTTGCTGAAATGAAATAATCTTTCACTCTCCAGAGTGAGAGGGTAACCCAGCACCCTGTTACTATTTATGAGACATTTTCTTTGGTGATGCTTTCACCACACCACATTTGTAACTGCTGAAAAATAACCTGGAAAGCCTGGAGGAGTAAAAATGTTGTTGTTGTTCTGTAGGAAAGGAGAGAGTGAGGTACAATTTCGGAGCGTATCTCAGATGATGCCAGCAGAGGAGATGTGGCTGTAATTTCCTTGCATGAAATAATTTGCAGAGGCAATTAATTAGTGTGAGTGTGTAAGGAGACAGACGGGAGCTCTCCAGTTGTGTCGTGGAAAATACCAGAGGTCCCTGGGAGAATTTGGGTACTCCCAAATCCCTCAGGAGGAGAATTTTCAGGGTTTCATGTAGGTTTGCCCCAAATCCATCTCATGCCCCAATCAGCCTCACACATCAGGCTGCTGAATGGGAGCTCTCTGTCCCCTCAGTGTTGAGTGAACACAAACTGGGGTTGTTTTTTCCTCCTTTCCCTTGGAACAGAGGAGAAGGGCAGATCTGTCTGTGGGTTCAAATCCTGAATTTCAGTATTTGGTTTGTATGATTTTTCTGTCTATCATTTGTATTGGTCTGTCATGCTTAGAACATGAAAAGTGCTCTGTTTAATGAGAATGGACTCTCTTTCTATTCCAGCTCCCAAAGCCCTGATTCCATCTAGACCCCATTACCCTCACAAAGAACCTTTCAAAAGCAAAGAATTTCAAAAATCACTGCTATGAGTGGTTCAAGAATCTACTCAGTAAAGAAGTCCCAAAATGATCTGTCCTCATGGCAGATTTTTTGTTAGCTTGAATTTCTTGCTCCAGAAATGGGTCAATATTCACACACATACAAAAAGATCTTTTGTTTTCCCAAGTATGTGTGAATTTTGTGGAATTCTTTTAGGATACAGAAAAGCATATCTTTATTTTCAACATCTAACATGCCAGAACCAGTTGCTTTGAAAACATCCTCTCCTCTAACGTGGTTTTCATTAGGAGAATGCACTCCCAAACTGAAATCAGTGCCAGTTTTCAGAAAGCAATCCCGTGTGTTCTTGCCTTGACATCTGTTGGTATAAATAATGTAGTAAAATGAGAATTTGGAAGAATTATTTGTGTATATTTGAGAAGATTTGTAACTGGGTGGTGATTCTGACAACCTGCTGCTACAGGCAGAGCTGCACTCTGTTCAGATATTGAAGGCAGCAAAAAGGAACACTGTGATTATTGCTGGATCACTCTTGCAGCTCAGATTTACAAGTTGCAAGCAAATAAAAACAAGAAATGTCAGACTGGCATGGGAGTGTCACCAGGAGCAGCCTTGGGAGCAGTTAAGCCTGGAAAGGAAGTTTACAGTGAAAGCTGTTTTGTTGCTTGTTGGGATTTACATTTCCAATCAAAAATCAGGAGGATTTTGTCCTGTGGGGGATGTTTGCAAACTGGTGAAAGCAGAATGGGGACTTGCTCCTCTAAGCAGATTTTAAACTCACAAAAAATATCCTTGTGGATTGGAAAGCTGAGAGCTGTGCACTGATATTAGGGATATTTGCATTACCAGGGCAATATTTAATTGGCAGTTGCCCTAAGTGGACCTTTCTGAGCTTAGGTTGACATTTATTCATTATCATTTTGCACAGGATTTGCCATGCAGAGTAACCAGTGAGCACCTGCTGTGCTGCCCAGGGGATGGGTGAGTAACTCCCATTCTTTCTGCAGAGATCAACTTGCTGGGAGCACTTTAAAGCCTTGAATTGAAAAGTCAGAGAATTTAGCAAACATTTCACTGCTTTTCCGTCAGTTTTTGAGCACTGTGCCCTCCTGCCTTGTCCTGTTTGTGATGTCTGGAGCAGGAGTGCAGCAAGAACCCCTCACCAGCTCTACAGACCCTGGAGTGGCTGCTCTGCTTTGTGCCTCTGTTGAGTGAAGGATTTGTTATTTCTTGCTCAGACACTTTCAATTTCTATTCCTGTGCTGAGAGGGGCACTCAGTGATGTGCAGGCAGGTTCTGAGCTGTTTGTCTGGGCTGCCAGGAGGGCAGAGCTGATCAGTTCCATACCTTGTTTTAATCTGTCACAGCTCTTTCCCAGCCCATCTTGCAGATTCTTTTCTACATTTTGGTCCAACATGCACTAAAATCAAACATTGTTGGTTTCTTGCCTGGCTTACATTTAAGGGGATGAGCTTGTGCTGGTTTATTTTCATACAACATCAGTTCTAAAATACTTTTTCCACTGGAAGACTCCAGCTTTTCTGGCTGTGCTGAAAGTAGCATTTGGTATAAGCCATAAACCCTGCTGCAAACAACTTAATCTATTCAAAATGAGGCTGGAAAGGAAAAAGAGCACTACAGCAAACAAAGGCTTGTGTGTCCTTGTTTAAGGCTGGGAATCCCATGGCTCTGAGAGATGAGTTTTGCCCTTGGAGCCCTCTAACAATTTAAGACATTTTTATTCCAGCTGTTTGCCCAGCCTGGAGCAGAGCTGCCTCACCACTGAAAATGCATCTGAGCTCTGTGAAAATGCACTTTGAATCATCTCTTGTGTTATTGCACCTGAGACAGGGAAGATGCTTAAAGTTCATAAGGGAGCTGAGATCAAATTTAATCATCTGTGCACTGCAGACAATTGTATTTCCCATTTGCTAAATCCAATTGTTGGTGTTTCATTCAAGCATCTACTGAAGAGTGTTCTGGCTTTGCCTTGCAGTGAAAAGGTGAATCAGTCAATTGTTTTATTTCCTCCAGAGGTTAATCATCTTTCCTTATAAAATGTTTGTGTCTACTTTGATGTTTCAGTCAATGTGTCTTCAGCCTTTTGCCACTGGTTCTTGGTCTGTCCTGCAAGACACCAGTTCAGCCCCCAGTAAAATTCATCTTCTCTCTTCACCCCCAGCCCGGGTCCCACTTACAGCCTGGTGTCCCACCCCTGCAGGGTTTAATTGGGCAAAATTGTGAGTTGAATCTCCTCTACAGGTCAGTGATTCTCAGAATATTCCACCCCACTCACTGCAATTAAATCAGCAGCCAGGGCAAAAAGTGCTCAATTTATGCCTGACTCCTCTGTGCACCCTGTGATAATCCTCAGCTAAACTGATCATGAGATTGTGCTGCTTAAAGCCAGTGTTTATCTTTGCAAGCACTTAAGGCATTAAGTGTCAGTATGAGAGGAAAATGAAACGTTGGCAGAGAGTTTTTGGAAACAAACATCAACTGGAATATTAAGAGGCTTGATGCAAGGAGCAGATTTATGGTTTCATCTGACAGGTTTGAGTCTTAAATAAGGGAGATAAAGATAATAAATGTTGTAGCATATTTGATTTACAGCTCTGATGTGAGATAAGTTGGCTGCTCTGTGCAGATCACAAATGAGTTTCCCTATCAAATCACTCCATAGCTGTAACTACTTAAACAAATATAATATTCTCGCATTAAGTGAGAATCCAGAATTGGGATTGTCCAGAAACTTTGTTTTTTAGAAGGAAGATACGGCCAGATGCAAGATGCTTCCTGGAAAACATCTTAAAAGAAGAGGAAAGTGCTGATTTCTGACTTAAAAACTAGTTTTGTGATTGAGCCCAAAAAGTTTTTCATCAGCCCTGTCATTTCAACTGAATTAAAGGTGTTAGGGGAAAAAAAGGCAAATAATTCTCAAACAGAATATGGTATCTGGGGACAGCCAGCACATGGATATGGAAAACAGCTGCTGGTCTGGGTAGTGCAGGGAATTTTGACACATAGATTTGGGCACTGCAAATTAGACAAAGTCACTTTGCACCTAGAAAAGAGAACTGTGCTTCTCTTACTCTTACCAGGTGTTTCTAATAGCCCACAGAATAATTTGTGACCTTGTAATAAGAATCTGTTTTAGGACCAGGAGTTATGGTTCTTGCCTGAAAAAATACTGGGAATTTTTGCATAAAACTTTAAGGACTTTTGCAGGATTGTTGCTCTCAAGAATTGTAACAGCTTTTAGTTTTATCTTGGTTTGGAACTCAGCAAAATTGAAACACTGACATTTGAGGTTAAATACACTTCTGGTGCTCTTTGTTATGGTAGCACCCCCTTCAGTGCTACATTCAAGAAGAGAGCTGAAAATTCACACTTTGCCACAGCACACTTTAAATCTTGTCTGAGCCCCGTATTCTGTAGCCAGATTTCACTGAACTTTGCTCACATGGAACTGTTCTTGGCTCGCAGAAACCCAGCAGTCCCGGTGAGGAGCTCACACCTTTGCTCGGGGCTGATCTCACCACAGCTCCTTTGCTCTCAGTCTCACCCTGCTGAGGACACCCCTGAGAGCTCCTGCAGCCCTGATTTTGGCAAAACACTTCTTCCCACGAAAACAGACATCATCCTTCAGTGGGACGAGATTCAACTCTTATTATTTTTAGATCATGTCACCAATCTACTCATTGGAGCCTTGCCCTGGTGTAATAAAACCAAGTTGAAATTGCTGAAGGGCTCAGCTGCTGCCTCCAACAGCTGCCTGGCTGTAATTTGCCAATAGGATGTATTACATCCTGATTACAGCTTCTTTTGAGTGATAGGCCAAAATTACAAGGCCGAAATGTGGCTAATCATGATAAAGGAGATAAGTCTATTCATCTCATGCCTGCATTTAATATTTGCACAGCAGATGCTGTTTGTTCCCTTCAGCTTCATTTCCACAGAAATTTGCTCTCATTCTGAAGAAGTCGTGAGGTTAATGAAAAACTTTATTGGACATTTTGATGGTGGAGAGAGGGAGGAAGGTGGAATATCTTGGAAGGTTTCTCTTTGTTTCTCAGCCCAGATAAACTTACACAAATCAACCAGCCCTTGAAAGAAAAGCAAAGTGAGCAACTCCAGGCCAGAAACAATTTTTTCACTGAAAGGATTGTCAGGCATTGGAAGTGGTGGAGTCACCATGCTTGGAATTGTTCAATAAACAACTGGAGATGGCTCTCAGTGCTCTGGTTTAGGTGACATGGTATTGTTGGACCAAAGGTTGGACCTGATGATCTTGGAAGTCTTTTCCAACCTTAATGATTCTGTGATTCCAGTCTTCCTAAAACACTTGGGAACTCCTGATGAGCAGTGTTGCAGCAAAAATAGGCATTATTAATTCCTTCTTTGCCTCCACCACTGTGGGTGAAAATACAACCCACAGCAGAGTCCCTGATGCATCAGATCAGAGCAGCCACTCACAGACACTCAGCTCCCCTGGGGTCTCAGAACAGAGAAAAATTCCAATTTATTTTGTGTTCTTGTGATATGCCAAGCATGAGACCCCAAACACAGCACAGATAATTGATCTCAAGCTTTTGCTCTTCACATCCCAACCTTTCTGCTGCTCCATTTTTGCCAGTTGTTCTTTGCATTATTAACTGTAAGCCCAGAAGGAGAATGCCTGCAAACACTGTAGTGTAAATATTTTCCAGCCTAGTGGGTGCAGACCCCAGGGATGTGTTTTAGGCTGCAGACAGATTGTGAGTTAGGCCAGGCTTGTGCAGCCCCTGGACCAGCTGAGCTGCTCCCACCACCAGTGTAAGGGTTTGACACAACACCAGTGAAGTCACTCTCCTGTGGGAAATGAAAACCATTCCTACACTGAAATATAGTCAACATTCTAGAAACAAAGCTATTTAATGGCTAATTCAGCTTATTCTTCAGGAATGAGAAGTAAAGAGAAAATGAAACATTTCATTCTGGAAACACATTTTACCCCAAACTCTCCCAGGCATCCCCCTGGGATGTGCATCCATCAGCTTGGGCTGGGTGTGTTTCAGGACGTTCTTTGTGACCAAGAAAATCTCCTGTTTGACTGAGGCTTTGACAGGCAGGGGTTTGATTGACTTGGCTGTGGCAGTGCTGCCAGAGGGACAGGACAGGACAGGACTGCACAAACAGGAGCTCCCTGCTGGTTTGCAGCTCTGACCCAGTGAGGCCGGGGCACAGCAGCAGCAGTGTTCCCGTGCATCTCACCCCAGCTTTTCCCCACAGAGTGCTCCATAGCATCACCAGGGTGGTATCCCTACACAGCCTGCCCTGAAAGATGAAATTGAGGTTGGAAAAAACCCAGCCCCACATGTTCTCTGCTATTACACTCATTCATTATGATTTTCTTTTTTTTTTTCCCACAAGGATTTATCCTCATATTACAAATCAGTAATTCCTTCTCATTTTTCTCATGTGTTACCATGCAAACTTGATATTCCTGTGCTCAGCATCAGAGTCCATGTGCCTGTACACCACAGAAGTTATTCAAAGAGGGAATGTGGGATTTTCCATGCTCTAAGGACTGGATTAAAGATAGCAAAGCAACCAGAGCCAGGGTGATGACTCCTCTGCCTCCATCCCTGGACCCAGCTTGCCAAAGGCAACACAAGTGCTCAATTTGTCTTGCTGAGATTCCTTGGAAGGCTGAGAAAGCTAATTTGCCTCTGCTGAGCTCTTTCTTGAGCCCCCACCACAGCTGGTGCTGATGAACTTCTTGTGATGGTGCTGCCAGGCTTCACAACCAGGCAGAGATTTGTGCCACAGGGTGTCAAATTCGAGTTTATCGTGGTCACTGAACCAGCAAGGCAAAGCCTCAGAGCATCACAAGCTCTCTGCAAAGCCTCTTCCCATTAGTGATGCCTGTCCCTGCTGTCAGTCCTGTAAAAAACACCCATTTCCTTCTTTCAGGGCAAGGTTTAGGAAGTCCTGTCCAGAACTGTAATGCCCCATGTGACCCTGTGCAGGAAGCTGCAAAACTTGTCTGAAAGTGTTGTTCTTGTTCCCAAATCTATTCCTGACCTCTCTACATTTATTTTCCGTGGCTGTGAAATTCTCTTTGACCTAATTACAATTCCCACTTGGTGTTTTAGCACTGGAAATGGAGAAGCAGAGCTGCTGAACAAAAAAGTGTGTCAGGTGCACTGTGGTCACCTCTGCCTCTCGAGCAGAGAGGAGCAGACAAGGGCTGGGATCATTTTACATCTAAGCCAGTGTTTAATTCTCCTAATAGCCCCAAGATTGCAGCAGCTCAAAGCTTCCCACCAAGGATTAAGAAACCTCCTAAATATGGGTTTGTTGCAGGGATGGTAAAAAGAACAACAGAGTCTCTGAGAACTGTTCTTGAAAAACATTTATTCTGTCATGGATTTACAGCTCTGACTCCCAAGCCCCACAGCCTCTCCCAGCAGGTCATTCTGGGCACAGTTACCCTGGATGGAAAAACAAAAGCCATACAAAGGAGCCCCCCAAACAAACAGCTTGGTACCAAAGTGAGCCCAGGTTCTCTCTGTGCTGTTGGATATTTAACCCCAGCTGGGATGGAGCTGCCCTGCCCCATCCCTTGGGCCCAGCTGGAGGATGTTCCCTGCCAAAGGCCCCAAGGAACTGAAGATGTTGTGTTTAACTGCAGAATAACCAGGGGGGACGGGTAGGGAAGGATTCAGCAGCTGCTGTTTTTTTCAGACATCATTGAAAAAGAACATCTATGCATTTCAGTTTCACCTCCTGAGCCCCAGCATTAGCAAAGTCAGATACAAACCCAGAGACCAACGTACACAAAATAGTGACCAAGATCCAGACATTTCTAAGCCCCTCAGTTTACTGTGCTGTGACACCTCCAGAAAGCAACAAAACCCACTTTAGGATTGTGGTGGATCTTATTTTTAAGAGGGAGGGACAGAGATGCAGCACAGAGCATAGCAACTGTCAAGCAATGTTTAAGGCAAATTTATTCCCATTTATCGGGAGTCAAAGAAATGGTTTTGTTTGTTGGCTTTGTTGTTGAAGCTGTTAGATAACATCTCAGCTGGACATTTCTGCTTAGATGATTTAATCAGAGTTTGAGGGAAGTCATCTCAAGCTGATCTGAGCCTGGAACAGCAAATAATGTTATTCCCAAGAATATCAGTCAGAACAAATTTTTCAAAAACTAAAATAATTGATGTTCAGAACTCCCTCAAAACTTTCTTCCCTCAGAGACCAGGTTGAGCCCAAGTAAAACACACAGACATGAAGAAGGACACAGTGGCAAGCCTCTACAAACACAGGGCTGAGTAGGGCCAAAGCAGAGCCAAACCTAAATTCCACAGGTGTGAAACAGAGTTATGAGTAAAAAAAGGGGGAAAAAAGAAAAACAGAGCCCCAGAGAGGAATGTTTCATGACAGAGAATGGAAAATAAAAGTCCTCTGAATGCAAAAAAGGGAGTTCTTAGGTGCAGCCACAGAAAGCTGGGGAGTTCAGTTGCCTCATCTCTCAGGTGTGTTAGTTTGTTGTGCCTTTGCCCTCCCTTGGAGATGCAGGTGATGGTGCCAGGAGGTTCCTGCCTTTACTCAGTCTGTGCATCATAATTAGCCCCCCCTGCTTTCTTCAGCTCGTTCTTGATGTAATCCTCATCCAGCTCTTTGTGGTCACTGATCACAAATTCTTTGGCAAAGTTCTGTAAGAGATAAAGAAAAAGCCTGTTAACAAAGGGGGGTATTTTAAATTAGCTGATTGAAGGTGGGTTATCCAGCTTCCCTGGGTGTCTGAGCTGCATCCCCTGATCTCCTGTGGCTGGGATGATAAATAGCAAGCTGTGGATGAGACAGAGGGCTGGTGAAGGCAAAACCCAACAGTTAACCTGGAAAAATGTTATGTATTCCACAGCCACTGGCTGCAGGCCCAGTGCAGGGGTGCAGGGATGCACAGGCCAGGTTAGGTCAAGTTCCCTAAGCAGTATGAGAACTGAAACCCTCAAAATTACTGACCCCCTGACCACCAGTGACCCTCAGCATAATCTTGGCCAAGTCACTAATCCTCTCTGTGCCCTTTTTAGGGCCTCTTCTCCTAAAAAAAGAACAGCACAACACCAGAGTACACCCCAGTGTCACACCTGAGAAGGACTGAGCAGCACAGGGATGCTCCCAGGAGCAAACACAAGGCAGACATTGCCCCAGACAGGCTGTGCACAGGCTCTGCCCTGTGCTTTGTGTCCCCAGTGAGCTCCTGGATGGATGCACTTGTGCGTGCAGGGCACTTTCCTCCCTCTGGAGAGCTCTGCAGCTCCTGGAGCTGGGCAAGCCCCAGGCAGTGCTGGGATGAGAGGCTGGGACACAGAAAACCTTGCTGGGAGCAGAATGGGACCCAGGGTGCCTTTAGGGCTCCTGTCAGAGCAGTGGCAGCTCAGGGATTTTTTCCCTTGTTGGGGCCTGTCCTTCCTGCCTCCCAGCAGGGCTGGCATGGCATCCATGTGTGTGCACAGCCATTCAGCAAACAGCCTGTCTGCTGCTTGCTTTAGCATTTTCCTCCCCTTCCTAACCACAACTGAGATCACTGCTTGAGCCTCCCTTCCCCCACATGACAAACACAAGCATCCACTGCACTCCACCAAAAACATGAATAAATATCCCAACAGCTTTGCTGAGACATCTCAGGGAATCTGCAATGCCCCAATCCCTGGGCAGTGAGTTCCCCAAAAGGTGATGGAGAAGGAGGGAATGCTTTGGGAGGGCAGCAGGAATCTTGTGTGCGTCTCCCTGGCACTGGCACAGGGGGGCTCCTAATTGGTGTCAGCCTCTAAGCCATGGGAGAGCTCTTTATTGGCAGCATCCCAAGGGTCTGAGTTTGGGATCAGAGTCAGATAAAGGAGGGGATGGAGGAGGATGCAGCTTGAAAGAGCCTCAGCACCCCTTTCATGCGGTGGGAGAGATGGAAAGGAGAGGAAAGCAGCTCCCTCCTCCCCCCTCTGGGCTGGGGCTGATCCTGTTTCACACTCAGGAAATCCTCGGAGCTGCTCGGGAGCCTCGGCTGCTCTGCTGAGCCCGAGGGGCAGCTCCAGAGTGCTCAGCAATAACAGCCCTGCCTGCAGTGCCCGCCTTTCCTGGCCATGGGGACAGCACAGGCACTCACCCACGGCTTGGCAGAGTGCAGGGAAAATGGGAAAGACATTGCTTTGTAGAGAAAAACAAAAACCAAATCCTTTTCTTTTCTTTTCTTTTTTCTTTTTTTTTTTTTTTTTTATAAGACAGAAATAAAGATTTACCCCAAACCATCAGATTTAGTCATGCTCACGAGTGTCCTACTTCCAGGTCTCCAGGGTGACATCTCTGCAAAGCTCAGCCCTTGCTAAGACCCACCCCAGCATTTTCAGCTGTTTGATGCTCCTATGTGAGTTTTGAGCTGAGTCTTTTCAATTCCTTTTCTATGGCACCAGGTTTAACACATTTTCCTCACCTTGGGAGCAGATTATCCAACACTATATGATTTCAGGGTGAGTCTTTGCCCTGCTTTAGTGAGAAGTGAGGCAGGTCCATAAAACCATTTCTGAGAGGGATTCCATGAAAAGTGTATTTTATAAGTGTGGGGAGGGTTTTCTTCAATGCAAAAGTGTATTTTATAATGAAAAGTGTATTTTGTAAGAGTGGGGAGGGTTTTCTTCAATGCCCACTCTGCAGAATCCAGCTGATTCTGAAATTGAAACTACAAGTGCACTCATGCCCAAACAGAGGAGAATTCATCACATGTGCCACACAGTAAATATAATTACTCAATGCCTTCTCAAGCAGACACTTATCCAGATGACTCCTGGGTGATGATCTGTGGGCATCAGCCACCATTTCACCAAAACACCCTGCAATGAATGAACAGTATCCCCCTAGCAGTGGCCAGATGGGTTCTGCTCTCAGCCACTCTTAAATATCCTCTTAGCTGACTGGGCCACCTCTTGTGCCAGATTTGTACCCTCAGAGTGCAATCTGGGTCACTGCTATTAATAACTCTGCTTTATTCCATTCTCTCAGGGTGCTCCTTGGTTCCTCACACCAGCTCTGACCCACCATGGTGTCTCCTCAAGCCTGGCCCCAAGGAGGGAAGATGCTTTTGGTGAGTTTGGTGCCTGGAATTTGTGATTTTAACATCCTGCTTGACCCTCTCCAGCCACAGCCTCCCTCATCACTCTGAATTTACTGTCTGAGCTCTCTGAGCTTTTGTCCAGGCTGCAAATCCTAAGGCACAGTGCATAACTCTGATGCTTGGGCCCTTGATTTGCTGACATGTGTCTTCATCTTACATCCTCCACTTCCTTTTCCCTTCTCCTCCCCCCAACCCCAGGCTTTCCACAACCACAGCAAGCCCTGCCAGTGAATTCTAGCCTTTGTCTTCACCCCAGTCAGCAGCAGCCTCCAGATAACAAAAACAATGATGCCATTTATCTTTATCACTCTCACAACACAGCAGTGACCACAGGCTCTTTGCTTTGCCTCTCAAATCAGTGACCAGCACACAGAAATACTGAGGTTCACTCCTGGTTCTCCAGTGCTCCTCTCTGCCTCCAGCTCCTCTTTGTGCCTGAGGTCACAATTTTGAAATCCCACACCAGGCACAGACTGAGAGGGCTCCAACCATGCAGGAGCAGAGAAGGAGCCTGCACCCTCCATGGGAAACATGAAATTTGTGCAGAAAGCTCAATCCTTCTCTTCCAGCCAACTTAAAGGGGGAAAAAAGGGTGGAGTAGATTTTCTTCCTCTCTTCCAAGCCCTGAATGTTTAGCATATGGGCCATAAAATTTCCCTAAATTGCTCAAGGGAAAATCCATGTGATGCAGATATTGTACCAAACCAGGTCTGCAGAGGCCCTTACAAATCCCAGCTTGGGGAGCTTGAAGCCAGGAGTAAAATCCTTGTATAGTCCACAGACACTTCCCAGCAGCCACAGATGGTGCCAGGTAGCTGAGCAGCTTCTTGCCATTTTTTATTTATTTTATTTTTACTGGGGCTTCCAGCAGCTTCTGCTGATGTTCAGAACCCTCAGTTCTACTCTGCTTAATGTCACCACTCCCATGCACTGGTCACCTCAGCCTCAGTGCAGATGCAGAGCAGAGGAGGTGACATCTCCCAGGTTTCTTTTCCAGCAGGGTCTGAGTCCCAGCCCTACAGCAAACCTGCTCCTGCACTCAGCTGTCAGACTCCAAGCTCAGCAAAAACCCTCTCTTCAAATCCACTGCCTGCCAATTTTACATGGAGCAGTTCCAGACTGTGAGAGAAGCCAGTCCAAACCTCTGGCAAACACTTGTCTCAGCAATGGGAGCTGCATTTCAGCTGCTCTGCAAATTCTCCCTGCTGTGCTCCATCCCACTGCAAGAGTCACAAGTCTGTGTGTCAGACACAGGGAGATGAGAAGCTGCTGATTCTGATCCTCTTCTCTAGACTTGGAGTTCTTGTAAATCCATATCCATTGGGTATGGTCATTACAGTAAACCAGAACAGGAAAAAACAGCCCAAAAGGAGAATTTATTTTGCCTTCCCAGCAGGATCTCACTCACCCTCATGAGTAACTGTACATAGCTTTTCCCTGTGAGTTTGATTTCCTGCCTCTAACAAAGCTGTTAAACTTTCTACTTTAATTCAGCTATTTCATCTTCTGCTCAGGACTCTGTACTCGTATGAGAAAACCAAAGCACATTCAGAGAATTCTGTGGGATCCCAAAATCAGGGACAGGGACCCCATCAGTGGGGCTCCCTCATGGGACACATCATCAGTGCAGTGAGAAATCCAGAGGAGAAGGGAAAGGTGAGCAAAAAAAAAGAACTGGGTATGAGCTGCAAAACAGGAACCCAGTAGAGCTGTTGACATCATGAAAGCCAGATGAATTCCTCACCAAAAATAATGATGAATAAAATGCCTTGAATATTTGCTCACAGAAACAGAGCTGTTTTACCCTGAATATGAATTAGGGAAATAACAGAGCACATGATTTTGTGGGGGAAGGAGTGCTGATGAAAACAGAGTCAAAATCCATGGAAAAATCTGACAAACTGGCAAAGATTGGGCAGTTCCTTTGCTGGGAGAGTCCTGCAGGACATGAATTCAGCCCTGTCAGGAAAAAGACCCCAGTGCTGCCTAAGGAAGAGTTAAAATCTGGTAGGAAATGCAGTCATGAAGGGACAGAGTTCACAGAGAGGAAGGAGCACTCAGAGGGAAACCAAGTCCTGGCTCCATTTCTTTGGTGTTTGCATCAGAACCACCCCACTGCAGCACCAGGGGCCCCTCCCAGTGCCTGGGCTGGTCCTTGCTGTGGGTCTGGTGACCAAAGTGCAGCTGGCAGGGGACATCAGGGCTGTGGGTGGCTCTCTGAACACATCTGCCAGCTCACCCTGGGCACTAGGTGACACATGGCTGCTGCCAAAGCAGAAATCACTGCTCCATGAAGTTCCCAGTTGCTTAGATTGTTCTAGGGGCAGGTTTAGACTCTACCCCAGAAATTATCTCCCAAATATCTTAAGCAGCTGCCTGCAATGGGAAATTCTGTGCCATTCTTCCCCCATTAGACCTGGCCTTGGCATGGAGAGGAGCCCATGGGTAGGAGGTGGGATTGTGCATCTCCTGTCTCCATTTCACAGCAGTCTCACACAGCAGGACTTAGCTAGACCCATTTTTACAGATAAATACTTGTTCCCCATCCTGGCCTTACTTCTCATCTGCTCCCAGCTGAACCAGGCTGCAGGCTGGAGCCAACATTTCCTGCTGAGTTAAGGAGGAAAGGATGGAAAAATAAATGGCTGTGGGGGAAAAAAAATAGCTCCTGATAGTTCCTTGAATGGATTTGTCTACAATCCAAAAGAAATACAATAAACTCAAAACCCATTTTCCAGCAACAGTAAAGAGCTAATGAGCATGGGTCCAAGTAGGGCCAGAAGATCTGGCTCCCATCTAGCACAGATCAGAAGAACTACAGCTATTTGTAGCAAATGAGATCCATCCCTGTCATTTTACAGTTATTACAGCTAAAAATCAATTGTTCTTTCTTCCTGAGAGGTTTTCTGGCAACCTCCTGCACTCACTATCAGCACTCCAGAGCCACCTCCCCGTGGATTTCACAGCACCTGCTCCTCCTTCTAAGGGAGGAACACAAAATTTGCCAGGGCAGCCCAGTTCCTCCCTCTGCTCTGTAATAGTTCACAGCCCATAATCCCCTCCTCACCAGTTCATGTGCCTGTGTTTTCCTGATGGCAGGTGCTTCTGGGAGCCCAATAACCATCCCTGGTGGGATCCTCTTTATCCCAGGGCTGGCAGGACGTGCCTGAGCTGACTGGCTCTCCCTTGGTCTCACAAGAACAGCAACATTTATTGGTGTTTGCTGAGCCCTGAGCAGAGCTCAGCCCAGCTCATCAATACAGCACAGGACATAAAACAGGAATCCCCTCACACTTGGCTGTTAAATAAATACCCACAGGTGCTTTGGCAAGTAGTACAAGATTGTGAGAGCCCTTCAGGGTTTGTTGAGGGCTTCTCAGAGTGAAGAGCTGCTCTTCTGGAACCCCAAACTGTCCCTTGTGCAGATCAAAGCTGTACAAAATCCTCCTTGTGCCACCCTTCCACAGGGTGGCTGCACCTCTGGGCCCAACTGCACCTGCTTAGGGTTTGCAGACCAAAAACCTCCCACCTTAGGGCACTGCTTATTCTAAATGATGAACCAACACTGCCTCAGATTTGGAGTTTATCATTAAAGAAAAAAACAAGTGTATTTTTCTATGTACAACTCACATCTCAAATAATCTTCATAAAAAACAGAACACTTAGAATGTACCTGAAGGTCAAGGGAGCTGCTAAGAGTGAAATAGCTCTGGGATAAACTCCCTCCCTCCATTAAATTTCAGCTGGACTTTCTTGTCCTTGTTTATTCTGACAGATTACCTGCAAGGTCACAGGCATACAAAGAAGAAAGTGGTTCTGCTTTATCTCACTGCACTCAGAGGGATTCAGTTGCATATCAAGAACTATTCAAAATACTTGTCAAGATAATTTCTTCTGGACAGGAGTTCACCATTGCTGTGACATTCAGAAATGCTTTGCAAGCATTTATAGATAAGGCTGCTCAGTAAAAGTGTATCAAGCACCAGTTGTATTGTTTTTGTATTTTAGTACAGACTAATTGGAATATGAAAGCTTTTAAGTAACAGCCAAGAGTGGTTAATGCTCCACCAGATTATTAACTTGTACAGACTACTAATCAAAGATGAAACAAGTGAAATTGCAAATTATATGTAACAGACCTAGGGACAGAACTGAGCACAATACTCAGGAATGCTGTTCAACTCAACAGGAATACATTGTCTAAACAGATTTTAAAGAAAATTTTGGGCTTAGTGACTCATATGAGAGTCATTCATTAGTACTCTATAATTTCATCTTCAGCTACAATTACGCAGTTTCAGCTGCTTCCTATGAGCAGAAACTTGCTTTCATGTCTCTCAGGTGTCATTCTGGAAGTTTCTTTGGAGAACAGGCCCCTCTGAGTCGTTATTCTGAAACATTCAGCACCAGAGTTTATCCTCTGGAAGGACAGGAATGTATCATCTTCATTCTTCTTATCTAAATGCAATCTTCTGTATCATATAAACTACCAAAGAGTCGAGAGGGCTTCATTCTCACCCTTCCAGTGTCCTGTTGGGAGGTTTCTTTACACTGGCAAGAGCTCAGTTATTGAGGGAGATTAATTTAATCATCAGCCTGTTATCCAAGAGCATAAACAAAACCATTTCTCATGCTCTGGTGAGCTGGTTCTGTGTTTCAATGGAAGAGCTGATTTTGCTCTAAATACTCCTCCAGAAGAAACATTCCTAACATCAGCATCCTCTCCATCACAGCCAGGTCTCAGCTGTGCCTCCCAGAGTCCCTTCTCTCCTGGCTGTTGTTTGTTCTCACTTGGACTGAGCACATTTCTCTTTCCCCTGCTACGCCCAAGGCCAAACAAAGCCTGTTCACATCTAGTTAGCCATTAAGAGCTGTTAGTTAATTGGTGCCACGGGGACTTCAGACTTTGGGTGATTAGCTCCACAAATCCACCGTGCAAAGGCAAAAGGCCTCTGGAGAAGTTTAAACAAGGGTGTGGGTTTTCCTGTTTAATTTTACCTGCTGAACTGAATACTGCTGATGATCACTCAATAGTGAGTTATTTCCATAGCAAGGAAGGGGATGGGAGACATCTCAGCGGTGCCAAGGAGGGGAGTGCAGAAATTCCCTCCTCATGAAATAGCTGAGGCAGCCTTAAGCTCAAAAGATGCTTCTTTATGCCTGAGTGCTCAAAGGGCAGATGTTAAGCCTTCCTAGGAGGAAGACAGGCAATAGGAAACTGTCTTCTTTTTAAAGGATTAACTCCTAAGTTGGAGGATGAGCCAACCCTTCCCTCTCTCTGCCTCCTGCTGCTGTTGGTACAGAGAACAGCGACGGGAGCTGCTGGTTAGGAGCAAAAGGAAGAGCTTACCTGTACTACTTCCTTGACCAGAGTCTTGTCAGTCCCAGTTTTGGCTCTCTGCAGGCCACTGACATCCTCTCCAATCCAGGTGATGAGGGCAAACTTGACTCTCTTGCTCATGGCATCGCCGGTGGTGAATCGGACAAAGCCGAACAATCGCACATCGTCTGCAATGAGGCAAAAAAGGGACCAAAGGATTAAAATCAGCAACATCCCTGCCTTCCCTTCTCCAGGGTGAGCCTACTGTTCTCAAAAACCAAGGCAAGGCACTGATCCTGTGTTCAGTGCCAGCATTTGGGAATCAGGGGGCAGGACGGGGCTCTGCTCACATGCCCTGTGCTTGCAAGGTGTGCTTTGCCCGTGTGGGCTCTGCCCCTTCTGGGTTCTCTGAGTTACTGGGAGGAAAATGGCTGTGCTGGACACCCCACACCACAGTGGAAATGGCTAAAATATAGTCAGCAGGCAGGTCAAGAGCACAGTTACACATTGAGCCAAATTATTCATCTGCAGGTCTGTTGAAGAAGGGAAGACAGTGATATCCTGGTGTCTCTTTCTTACAGAACAGCAGGATTAGGGTCACACTTTATAACATTGCTAGAAACCATTACCATATCCTCATGTCTCTTTCTTACAGAATATCAGGCTTAGGGTCACACTTTATAACATTACCAGAAACTGGCCATTGTGCAAGTGTGAGCTTTCTCCCTCCTGCCATCCATTTCTGGCTCACTTGTAGTGTGAGTTTACAAGAAGGAGGGGAGAGGAAGGAGGAAAAGAAAAATCTGCAATGACTTGCCCAGGTGTGTTTTTCTATTCCTTCCAAATCCCTGGAGGGAAAAGCCCTGGACTTTAGAGCTGTGCTGATCCCTGTTTCACAGCTGGCTCGTGCTACATCACACCGGCCTGATTTAGCCTGGCCATATGTGTGACAACCTTGCAGACTCTTATCTCAGAGAGCTCCTTCCTCCATCTCCTGTGACTCATGGAGCAGTTGGAAGCTTCCTGATCAGGAGCAAGCACCATCCCCCTGCATCCCCAGGTCCAAGGGATGCTGGAACCTTCCACCAGGAGGGCAGAAAGCAGAGCAGATGGACACTTGTGCCATTGTGGGATATTCCTAATAATCAATATTTCAATCTTCATCTCTCAGAGGTCACTTAAGGCCTTTAAAGGAGGTGACTCAAAGCAGAAGAACAAACCTGCTGTTAGAGAAGACTCCTGGTAATCCTGGCACACTTGTTGTGGCCAGTTCAATGTGCCTTAGAGGGATTTGCTGGGCTGACTAATTGCCAGGTGAAAATGCAGGCTCCAGGTGTAGGAATGACTGCCAACATCCCCAGCAGACTCTGTGAGCAGCCAGGACAGCCCCAGGAGCTCTGGAGACAGGGGAGAAGCAGCTCTAAGTTGCTCATCCCCTGAAAATAAGCTGCTAGAAATCAATGCTAGAAAGAATTTGGATATTCTCTGCAAGCTAACAGATCTCAGAGCTTCTTTAGCACTTTGATTTGCCAAAGCGTGGACAAATACAAATTCTCCTTGATAAAAGCAAAGACTTTTTTAAGTCTGAAAAAAATACACCTCTGCTCTCCCTGTTTTATTCTCTTTGTTCTTTTTTATTTTTTTGTCACTGACTGAGTAATACTGGGCAAACTGGAAAATGGATGTAGGGGGGTGTGTGAGCCAGTACAATGTTCAAAACAAACTCCTCTGAAGATTTCAAAATAGAAACAAAAAGAAAGATCTTATTCAGAGGAAAAATCCAGATGGATCTTTGGAAGGAGAGAAAGAGTCGTGTATCAACAATGCAGGCAAACAAAACTTCTCTCTCAGCTGCCCTGCTGCTGGTGAGTGTAGGAAATGCACGTGGGGGCTGCTGGTTCTGACAGCAAATCCTCTTCCCAAGATTGATTAGAGCCATAAATGAAGCGACAGCCAGGAAATACCCAAGGTGAAGAGAGACAGTAAATCCCCTAATGTTACAATTAACAGCTCCAGGAGCCAGCCTTGCTTCCCCTGCTCTGACAGCAAAGGAGGCCACACTGCCCAGAGCTGTCCTGTGCCTCCTCTGGGAACGGTCCTGGCAGTCCCAGAGTGCTGGGAGCTCCTGCACTACAATGGTGTCACACCCTTCCCCACAGCCCTCTGTCCCCACCTTGGGTTTTCATCCCTGTCACAGAGGCTGAACACTGCAATGTGCCCCTTTGTGATAAAGATAGTGGAAAAAAGATAATGGATGTGAAAAACCAGTGCTTTTTCATAGCAGCACAGGGATGCCCCATGACTGGAAGGGGCTTGGAGCAATCTGGGACAATGGAAGGTGTCCCTGCTTATGACATGATCTTTAAGGCTCCATCCAGCACAAACCATTCTGGGATTCTGTGAATTTGTCAGTCAGAATAACTTCCCTTTGACATTATCCCACAGTTCACTGGCAGCAGCAGGATTTGCTTCTCAGCAGAACTCTCAGTGCTTGCCCATCCTGGCTGAAGAGAGCCAAATGCAGCAATTCCAGCTTTCATCCATGAGATCACCTGAGCATGAACAACCCTTTACTTCACCATGTCCTGTAAGTTTAATGAGCACCTGAGGTTGGACTGGGGCTCTGAGTCACTTTTGGGCAGATTTTCCTGGGGCTGCCTCACTTGTGGGGGCTTGAAGGGGTCACACCCAGCTGGGTCCTGTCTCCTCCTGTCTCCCCATGGAGTTTAAACCCCACTGGAGGCAGAGCAGGCTCTTCAGCACAAACAGGATATTTAGCACAAACGTGATGCCTTAGCTGCTGCACACAAAGCCAGAGGGAATGTGAATTGGAGCCCTGAGCAATTAACATGTCTCAGTTCCTAAAAGGGCATCAGGGACGGATGGAGAGGTTTTTAGCACTGGCTCAGCCTGGGTATAAGCCTCTCCAAGTGCAGGTCAAAATCCCCGAGCAGAAGTGGCTGAGTTTCACAATTAGTCTGAAGCGTGTTCAGAGTGATAAGGGGATCAAAACGCAAGTTCTTCCCTAGTCTCAGATTTCCTCTTTCACAGTTCATCAGTTCTGCCCTGCCACATCAGCTCCCCAGGAAGTCATCAATGCCATCAGTGCCAATTCCCTGAGAAATCTCAAGGCATTAACATCCAGCAGCCCCTGCTCACACAAAAGCACTCACGGTGGTTTTAGGAATTTGCTGGGAGTGAGGGGAGCAGAACAAATCAGAGAGAGACAGCACAGATTGCCCCTGAAGGAGGAAATCCTGCCCAGAGCTGTGCCACCCCTTCCCAGCCACTGAGATGTGAATTTCAGGGCAGAGAGAAGTGAATAACTGGTCTGGGGAGAACGGAAATAGCAGCTTTATTTGAGATCACACAGGATCCAAACAGCAGAAATTAACAATGTTTATTCAATTAATACCACGGCTCCCTTCACCATGGCTGGACAAACAATGAGCAGCACAATGAATGCCTTAACCAGCATCACTTGGTATTTCTCTCCAAACTCTTTATTTATCACTAAGACAGGCTTTTCCAAATATTCTGCTTAAGCTGCCCTTGGCTGTCAACAAACCTTGATGCCAAACTACAAAGATTTCCTTCATGGTATCCTTTCCTTTTTCTACATCCACTCAAGTGCTTTGGTTCAGCTGTGCTGAAAAATTCGCCCTTAGATTAAAATGCAGTGAGTCATCAGTAAAAGATAATAGCTGCAGGAAAGAAATTCACTGCCAAACCATCAGGGTTCTGAGGGCTCTGAGTGGCCAGGCCAGAGATCTGCCACAATAAAAACCCTGCTCCATGATAAAACCCCTGCTCCCAGCTTCACCTGCCTGCTGAACCAAGGTCACAGGCAGCCAGGCAGGTGATGGACTGACCTGCTTTTGTCTTCTGTCCAACATGAATTACCACAGCACATGACAGGTTCCATGAAGATTTAATTTGTTTGCTTCAATTGGATTAATATTAGATTAATTTGTCAATTTTCCACCTCTTCAGTCAGCCCTGTGGTCACGTGCTGCAAGTGCAGACAGAAACGTTCCTTCCCTCTTCCTACACTGTTTTTTCCTCTTAAACCCTGCACTGAGCCCCCAGCTCTCGTGCAGGGCTGCCTTGCTACACCCCAGAGTGTTCATTAAACCATGTCAGACGTGTCTGACCCCACCACAGGACTTTGCTGGGCACCAAACCTTCTCCAGGTGACTTGGGGTGGCCCATGTGAGTGCAGGGACACAAGTGCAGGGAAAGTGACCCCACAGTGGCTGCTCTGCTCCCGGGGGTGCTGCTACCCCAGTGACAGTCACAGCTCCTCTCCTGACCTGGGTGGGTGCTGAGGGCAGAGTGGGAGCAGAAGGGGGACCCAGCTCTTCCCTGAAGGAAGGAATGGTGCTGTTGGCTGGCCAGAAGGGCCAGGCAGGCCCCAAAACACAGGGCAGGCAAAAGGTACAAAGCTCTTCTTTCCCTGCTCCTGTGCCCGCCATGGGATGGCAAAGGCAGACCCACAGCCATGATATTTAATTAAACACCACAAAACCCAGAGCTACCATCAGTTACCACCACAAAACCAGAGTTACCATCAGTTACCATCACAAAACCAAAGAGTTACCAAGAGTTACCACAAAACCAAGAGCTACCATCAGTTACCATCACAAACCAAGTTACCATCAGTTACCATCACCAAACCAGTTACCAAGAGTTACCAAAAAAACAAGAGTTACCATCAGTTACCATCACAAAACCAAAGAGTTACCAAGAATTACCAAAAAAACCAAGAGCTACCATCAGTTACCAATACAAAACCAAAGAGTTACCAAGAGTTACCAAAAAAACCAAGAGTTACCATCACTGCAGGCCCTGACCCCATGAGTTACTCCCACAAAAATCAGTGAGACTATTCCCTGAATCCACCCCCTGTCCACAGCAGGGCCAGGCTAAGCCTGGGCTGCAGCTGGCAGCCAGGAGATCTCTGTGACCCTGCCAAGAGCACGTCCACACCGGCAGGGAGGGCACAGGGGCAGGGTGACAAACTCCATAAGCCACCCATGGCCCCAGGTCTTCCTTGAAATAGCCAGTAAGGGAAAGCAGGAGAGATGAACACTGAGGAGGAAAAACAAAAGCAGTAGGAGATTGATTTACAAGGCCCATTTTAGCAACTTAAGATGCAGCCAAATGCAGATAAGCACCTATCTCATTATATGTCCTCGTGTGTTTTTACAATCTTTTCTACAACCTCAGGTGCCAACGTTACCTTGGTGATCTCTCAACTCACAGCTCCTTCCTTTTTAATGTGCAGCCCAGGCTTTCTGGGACAATTGATCTAAACCCCAAAAAAATTGTATTTTTATTAGGAGCCAATTTTATTTCTGTTTTCTAATATTTTATGTCAACCCCAAATGATTTTATAGGGTATTTATTTTCTGTTCTTCTAAAGATTTTCTGTTCTTCCTGCTGCTGAATGCCCAGTGTGGTTTTGGGCTGATCTTTTCAGACACATGAATAACTATCCCATTTCATGCTGTCATTGCAATTATTTATCTGCACTGAGGCTTTCCAAATAAAAGGCTCATTATTTCTTTTGTCAGAGATGCATTGAAAACAGCTGTTCACATATGGCATGGGGGGAGGTGGGGGGAAATCCAGCCTTCTGACCACTCCATTTTTTTAATGGCAGAATACACGCTAAAAAAATTAAATTGAACCACAGACAGAGCCAATGTGATGCTCTGCTGCTTCATAATAGAGACACTGAGGCAATGTCCAGGGCAGTCAGGTACAACAGACACACACAAAAGTTCACAGGATGTCATTTCAGTTGTAACTCATTCTGTTCTTCTCAGCAATAGCATCACCAGCCCAGTTATAAGACTTTGAAATTAAAAACGTCCCAAAAAAATCCTAAGAGCTGTCACATCCTTCCATACAATAACCTTCAACTCTTATGTATTTCTGGCCTCAAATGCACCAGCTCAGCTGTTTTTGCTTTGTTTTTTTTTTTTTTTTCAAAGTGTCCTGATGGCACTAACCACCAAATTAATGCTTCCTCTGGAGCCAGGCCATCTGCAGAGCAAGAGATGGAACTGGGGAGTAAAATGGATCAGAAGCCTTGAATCAAGTCCTTGTTTAATGCAGAGGTAATCTGTGATGTTAAACCCAAACAGTCTCAGCCAGCAGACACAGGGGTGTCCACAGCAGGTGTTCAGTGGCCCTGACACAGTGAATGTCCTCAGCTCTGTGTCCTGACTCTGCGGGTCAGACCAGGGCCAGCACAGGCAGGACACTGGAAATTAGACAGGACACTGGCCCTTAGGCAGGACATTGGCCATTAGGCAGGGCTGCAGGAGGAAGAGCCCCCAGGAGCCACCTCCAAATCACCCAAGGATGTGCCAGTGGCCTGAACCAACCTCCTTGGCTTAAACCAACCTCCTTGGTCCAAACCAACCTCCTTGGCCCAAACCAACCTCCTTGGCCTGAACCAACCTCCTTGGCCCAAACCAACCTCCTTGGCCCAAACCAACCTCCTTGGTCCAAACCAACCTCCATGGCCTAAACCAGCCTCCTTGGCTTAAACCAACCTCCTTGGCCCAAACCAGCCTCCTTGGCCTAAACCAGCCTCCTTGGCCTAAACCAACCCCCATGACCTAAACCAGCATCCTTGGCCTAAACCAACCTCCATGACCTAAACCAGCATCCTTGGCCCAAACCAACCTCCTTGGCCCAAACCAACCTCCATGACCTAAACCAGCATCCTTGGCCCAAACCAACCTCCTTGGCCTGAACCAACCTCCATGACCTAAACCAGCCTCTGTGGCTTTGCTGTGGGATAGGCTGGAGGAGAGGTGTCACACACTGGAGCTGCCTTTGGGGGGCAGGGAAGATGGATGTCTGGCTCTAAGCAGGGTCTGCTGCCTCCCAGACAGTGTTGGAGTTGTCTGAGACAAACAGACCTTGACAGGGACACCACAACAGTGACTGACACACAGAAGTTCAGGGTCAGGCTGTATTTGCAGTATCACCCCAGGACCCTGAACAAGAGGGCGCTGAAGGAGCTCTTCTTTCCATGTGTCCTTCCTCTAGGAGTGGCAACTGCTGTCCCCAAATGGGGATGGGGAAATGTGATAATTTAATGATGCTGTTTGTACAACCTTGCTGTTCCTGCACGAAGCTTAGTGAAGATGGAAGGAAGAAAAGACCCCTGGGCCAGGATCTGTAGGACGCAGGTCTGATGTGGGAGGTGTATCTGAGAGCACAGCAGAGGACAGAACCCACAGCAGGGCCAGCAGCAGCTCCTGGCTCAGGGCATGGGCCTCCCTGCCCCAGCTCAGCACCTGTGGCACGTGTGCTCCCCCAGCAGCCCCAGAGCAGGGCTGGAGGTGTGCAGAGCTGGTTTGTGACACAGCCTCCCTCAGCTGCTACTTCCTCTAAAAGAAGCAATTTCAGTTTCTCTCCTTTCCCTTTGTCCCCAGCCACTCTGGTTCCCCAAGCAGGTTTGCAGAGGCAGTGATGGGCATGGAAAGGGTTATGGATAGGGGGGGAAAAAAGCAAAAGTAGGGGCTGTTACCAACAGCTCCCTGACGTCTGTCACTGTACAAGGCAGGACATGCACCACAGGCAAAGAGATTCCAAAGTGGCACAAAAGCCCCTCCAGGTCCCAGAGCCACAGGAGGCAGCACTCAGCGACCCCGCCCAGCAGGGGAGCAAGGGGTACCAAGGTGCTTTTCATGAGAATGGCTCTTAAAGAGAGCAGGAACACGATGTTTGCAGCTCAGAACAGCTGCTGCAGAAAGTGGAGCAGAGAGCTCTGACGGGGACTCTTTGCACTCTGAGATTTCAATCCCAGCTCCTGCTCTCACCTCTAACCACCAAGTGATGCTCAGCTTCTACCAGAGGCAGCTGCTGTACTTTGTGGCTTTCAGAGCAGCGTTTCTCACACAACAGGAATTCAAAACAAAGAAGTTTTTTCTGATACCAAGGTTTTTAAAATTTTTAATTGCATTTTTTGAAGCTGTTTGATAGCAGCTCCTCTCCTCTCCAATGAAACATAAAAGGAGATGGAAGAGACCAGGACGAAAGAGATGGAGCAACAAGAATAAATAACATTCAACAGCTTTTCCCATCCCTTGCTACTCTTTTTTACTGACTTTGTTTCAGTAGAAATATTCCAACCAACTCTACTTTCTTCCAGATGGGAAGGAAGTCTCCAACTTCACTGCTGGCCCAAGGTTTGATCCCTGACTGTGTCTAGCAGGCCAGGTGAACATTTGCTGCACAGATGGAGGCTCCAAAACTTGCATCTCTTCCTTCCCCAACTGCAGCACCGAAATTTTTGGGTGGAGGAAGATCTTTTTCAGCTCTCAGCCATGGACCAGGCACCTCAATTTGCCTTTTTTTTAAAGCCTCCAACAGCTGTGCTCCAGAGGTGCCTTTGAGGACAACTTCTTGGTCCTGGTGCGCCAGGGAACAGCCCTCAGCAGGTGCACAAGGGAAAGGGAAAGGTGGAACAGGGAGCAATGGAGCAGCTCTAAGGAATTTAACTCCCCATTAATGGCTAACAATACTCCACAAGTGCCCTATATTTAACTCTTTCCTTACTGAGCTTATTTCTAAAATACAGAAAATTTCCTTTTTTTCTGTCTTGGGGTCAGCTTGGTTTGAGCCCTGTTTATAAGCCCTGTTAAGAACACAGATGTGGCCACACTCCAGAGTGCAGTGTGTGCCTCCACCATTTGTCATCCTCATCCTCCCCAACCCAACCCCTCCCTGTGCTCTGCCAAAGCCCCTCTGCCTGCTCAGCCACCCCAGGAAAGGATTCTCTTTGCCACAGGATGGAGGAGAGGAAGTTCTTAAGTTCTTTTCTCTTCCAGAAAAAGCACTGAAAATCAGCTCAGACAAAAAGAAAGACAGGAACTGTATAAAGGCAAGGAGAGAAAATAAATGGGGAAGGTTCCCCTGCAAGCCTCAGGTGTCTGGAGACAGCAGAGATGCTCAGTTAAGTTGTTCAGGAGAGGAGACAGAGAACTCAGATCCTGAAGTCATTGACCTCCCAAGGGAACAATTAACCACTGCCACGAACTTGCACAGTGCTGAGCCCTGGGATTCCCTGGGTTCCAGGTAATTGCTCTTCCCTTCTGTTGCCCACTAAAAAGAGATGAGTGGGAAGGAGTTCCTGCAGTGCAGGATCAGCTCTTCTGACACCAACCACAACAGGACCTTTCCTAGTTCTGAGAATTTCCCTGCAGGTTCTCAGGAACAGCTGGAAGCAAGTGGCTGCATTAATCTCAGTGAGACCCCACTGCCAACATCGTAGCAGAGCAGCCTAAACCATCTTCATCTCATGGCTCCTTTCCAAGGACTAAAATACACTTTTCTCCTGTCAGATCAGAGCTGTCCTGCCCTCAGTTACTTTCCTAAGAGTTCTCCCCTTCCACTCAATAAAGCCCAGCCAAGCCCTGGGACTGCCAGCCCCACAGTGTCCCCATGAACTGCCCCACCTTGGGAGGGCAGAGACTGCTCAGCACAATTCCTCCACAGCTCAGACACAGAATTCTGAAAATGCAGGTGATTGACTGTACAGGAACTGGCTGAGTAAGTCTTTGTTATAATCCAGTATTAGTAAAAAATACTCCATATCTCACCTCACTTGGTGACATTGTTAACTAGCAGCCAAGATAGGAGGAAAACTGATAAAAACTGAGATAAAAATCAAACCCCCTCCTTTGTGAAACTCATCAAAAGTCACGATCAGAGGCAGTTAAACACTCCTGAATTTATCTTCATTTTCCCCAGGCTTTGTTCCTGCCCTGAACGTTCCACAGCCGGCAGCTCCACAATCCACTGCCACGTTTGAACCTGGAGCCGCAACAGTTGCGGTTGTGCAACGCCACATCTGCGATTGTTCGATTGTTTGCAGGGCTGGATTGTTGAGCCCAGCTTTGCAACGACCACCCTCCAGTCAGGTTTTGTGTCCCTAAAAAATCCCAGCGAGCCGTCCAACTGCAGTCACTTCAGTGTCTTTAAAAAGATTTTCAGAAGGATTTTATAAGTATTTCATTCCCAACGATCTGCACGACCGCATCTTTCTAGCCACAACCGAGTCGGGTTTTGCCCTGAAATTGCATTGCTAACAAGGCGGCCGTTGCTTATCAGGCGTTTTATCTGGTTTATAACCGGGGAGCAGCGAAAGATTGTGCAAAGAGGGGAGGAAGAGCCCAAAGGACGTGAAGTCTAAGGGTGAGACAAAGGAGCCGCTGGACTCTGGACTTGGGGGAGCTGCGCTGTGTGGGGCTGAAAGGCGATCCCGCAGGACAGGGCGGGCAGGGAAGCAGCAGCAGCGCTAATCCCGGTCCCCCCAAGTTTCCTCCCGTCCTTTCCCCTCTCAGCGGGCACCCCTTGGCAGAAAGGGGCCAAGGCACGGAGACGGAGCTTACCTGTGCACTTCCTTTTGAAGGTTTCATAGTCTACCCCTTGGTCTCCAGGGACGATCGTAGAGCCATTGTACTTAAACGTCACCCTTCGGGGAGGGAGAAGACAAGGGGAAAATACAGTTAAAAGTCACCTTTCCGGATGGGGGGAAGGAAAGGGGAACAACACGTTTAAAGTCACCCTTTGGAATGGGGGAAGGGAAGGCGAAGAATACATCGAACAGTCGCAGTCTTTAAGAAGGGAAAGGAGGAGATGGGGAAGAATAGGCGGTGAAAAACCCATCCTTTAGGAAGAGAGGAAGAGGAGAAAGGGGCGAGATCTGTAGAATTCACCCTTTGGGGAGCGGGGAGAGAGGACAGCGAACCCCAGCGCCCCACTGCCCGTCCGGGGGGATGCCGGGGGGCACCTACCAGTTCACCTCGGTGGCATCGTCCCTGACGAGGTTGTACGCCTCCCTGCACGCCTCCTTGTCGATTTTGGTGGCCATGGGGGCGAAGGGGAGGGGGGGCAGCGCGGAGCGGCGCGGAGCTGGGTGGGCCGCGGCCGCCGCTGCTGCCGCACCGCGCTCAGCGAGCCGAGCCGAGCCGAGCCGAGCCGAGCCGAGCCGAGCCGAGCCGAGCCGAGCCGAGCGTGGCCCCGCGCAGCGCGCCCGTCCCGCCCCCGCCGCCGCCGCCGCCAATGGCTCAGCGCGGCCTGGCCCGGCCCCTCCCGGCCCGCCGGGGGCACCGCGGTGATGCAATAGCCCGGGCACGGGGGCGCGGGGGCCGCGGGGCTCGGCCCGGCCCGGCACGGCACCCACCCGCCCCGGGGATGCTTTTCCCGGCTGTGGGGATGCTTTTCCCCGGCGCCGCCGTGCTGGCAGCCCCCCGATGCTGCGGCGGCCGCTGAGGGCCGGGAGGAGGAAGGAGGCAGAGCCCGGGATGGAGCGGCCGGCGGCGGCGCGGAGGGGCCGGGGAGCGGGCCGGGAGCACGGCAGGTAGCGCGGAGAGGAGGAGCAGGTGAGCGGGGATGGGGGCTCGGGGATGGGGATGGGGCTCCGGCTCAGGGCTGTGCGGAGCAGCGGGGGCTGAGCATCACCCGCATCCCGGCCCCAGCGCTCAGGGCGGCCCCGGCCTCGAACGGCGGCTCCGGGGTGACTTTGGGTGATGACAGCCGCTGCTCGGCCAGGTGTGTGTGTCCGTGTGTGTGTCCGTGTGTCCGTGTGTGTGTCTGTCCGTGTGTGCGTCCGTGTCTCTGTGCGAGCGGCTCGCCCCGTTGCAATGCAGCGATCTCCCCCTGCCGGGCTGCCGGCGCTGCCCAGGAGCGATCCCGCATCCCTGCGAGTCCCCGCGCTCCGGGAGATGCGGGCGAGAGCCTGAGGCTGCCTGTGAGGCCGAGCTGCGTTCCCACAGAAACAGAGACAGAGACAGGATTTGCAGACAGAATTCTTGCTGTGCAGAACCCGCGGGAATAAACAGCGCCGGGTGATGTCGTGCCCAAGGACTGGAGTTTTACTAACCAGCCCTTCGGCATTTTAGTGGGCTTCTACCCAAAACCCGTAGGATTGGATTTTCCATTCAATAAAAAACTGCATTCCTCGATCAAAAGTATCACATTTTGTTTCTTTTAAAGTTTGCAGGGGATGACCATTGCTTGTCTCACATCAGTGCTGTGCCTGTGAAGGCTGAGCAGCAGGAGCCCCATTACCACCCTGTCACTGAGTGCTGTCAGACGGGTGGGACAGAGCGAGCCCTGAGTGCCAGGGACCCTTTAGTGCCACCAGGGCTGCCCCAGCTCCTTCCAGCTGCATCCCCGGCCCTGCATGACGTGAGGCTTGGGGCCCTGCTGCAGTGCATCTCTGCCTCGATGAGGTCATAGGGAACAGGGAAATATTTCTGAAGTCAGTACAAGTGGAGGACGCTGAGTGAATCACACTTGGTATCTGCAGGCTGTAGGCTCTAGATGATAATATAATCACACATTAATACTTCTGGATTTATATTGATTTTCTTTGCTTTTAGGAACGCTTTCATTTTTTCTAAAGCCTTTATGCTGAGCATTATCTGCTCATTTATGTATTTTCGTAGTCTGTGTTTATCATCCATTGGCACTTGCTGCTGTTTATACCTGTAACACTGCTGCTTGTCCTTGTCCTTGTCCTTGTCCTTGTCCCTGCAATCCCTGACCCTCAGCTCCTGATGTTTCCTAGGGCAGAGGTGGGTGACTCCAATGTCATCCCCTTAGGAGGAGGGAATCTCATCCTTGTGCAGCTCTCTGTGACCCAGTGGCTGGAGAATTAATTCTCTTAATTAGGGACTTCATGCCTCACACTTTTCAAAGCCAGATCTAACATCAGAAATGCACATCTCCCTTGTGGGACCAAACTTCTTCTCTTTGCTTCTTTTCCTTGTCTTTCCTCACTTTTTAATGGATTTTTTTTTAATACATGGAGGGATAAGTATTGTGCACAGTTTCATCAGGCTGTAACTGGAGTGAGGAAATCACCTACTTTTTTGACTTTGGTGAGCTCTGATTTAATTTTTATATGGCAATTCTGAGACCTCCAGAACATGGGGCTTTTCATGCTGTGAGGGAGGTGTCACTGGCCTGGCAGAAATACCAGAAATGCCTCAGAAATACCTGTCCATGTCACAGGATTCCTTGGAGAGGAAACACCAGAGAAAGGGAGGATTTATGGACCTCCTCAAAAAAACATCTCCAGCAGGCATGGAGTTGAGTCTGGAGTGACCTTCAGCGGTCTAGAATGTACCATGAGGTTCAGGAACGGTCTCAGAACATTTGGAGGGAGCTGAGCAAACAGGATGGCTCTGCACAGCCATGGGCCCCCATGATCATTATCGTTATCTTAAATTACACCCCTGCAAGTGCCTTGTCCCTGTGTCTCTTTGCCATCTCCCCCACTTTTTGCTTCCTCTCCAATCTCTCTATGTGCCTGTCCCCAGTCCTGCTTCTCCATCCCTGACTTTTCTGTGCAGCAGCAGAGAAAGGAATGGAGAGAACAGAGAAAGGAATGGAGAGAACAATGCTCTCCTTCAGGAAGAGGCTGCCCTGAATTTTCAGGTTACAGTTGGCATTGGGGTTGTCAATTTTCAGATCACAGTTAGCATTGGGGTTGTCAGTTTTCAAGTCACAGTTAGTATTGAGGTTGTCAGTTTTCAAGTCACAATATTGGGGTTGTCAATTTTCAGGTCAATGTATAGGGGTTGTCAATTTTCAAGTCACAGTATTGGGCTGTCAATTTTCAGGTCACAGTTGGAATTGGGGTTGGCAGCAGAGTGGGATTTCACTCACACAGCCGAGGGTCTTTACCCAGGTCCTCATGGTCACACGAGGAGAGACCAAAGCTGGCAAAAACCACTTCAATCTCCAGCCTCAGTAATCAATAAATGAGTACAGGCCCATCATCCCCTCTGGTTCCTGGGGTGTCCTTGGGGCTGGCTGGGTGCTGCTGCCCCTGCACTGGAGGGTGGCAGAGGCTGGGGCAGGTGGAGGTGCTGGCACAGGCAGCCATGGCACAGTCCCCTGGTGTCACACATCACCCTGTGCAGCTGTGGCACACTCCCCTGGTGTCACACATCACCCTGTGCATCCATGGCACACTCCCCTGGTGTCACACATCACCCTGTGCAGCTGTGGCACACTCCCCTGGTGTCACACATCACCCTGTGCATCCATGGCACACTCCCCTGGTGTCACACATCACCCTGTGCAGCTGTGGCACACTCCCCTGGTGTCACACATCACCCTCTGCAGCCGTGGCACACCCCTGGTGTCACACATCACTCTCTGCTGGCACACAGCCCTGTCACCACCTGGGACACGTCTCCAAGCTGGGCTGTCCTTGGTGAGAGCAGATGGAGCCTGCACACACACAGCCTTCTGCTGTCCCTGTGATCATCTCTGGAGGGTACCCCGGTGCTGGGTGAGCAAAGGACTTTTCCCCTTGGACCACTGCCCTGAAACTGGACCCGGTGGCTCTGTGCAGTGTCTGCTTCTGAGTTGCCCCTTGAGGCAGGGAATTTTCAGCCTGCTGCTCACCACGGGGAGTTTCTTCATTTTGAGCCTCCTGGGCCGTAATGAATGAGGGAAAGTCCCACAGAGGCAGGGAAAGCCCCACTGGGGAGGTGAATTTCTGAGGTCAGGTAGTGTCATGCTGGGTAAGCAGGAGATGGTGATGGAGCTTCAGGCTGCACCTCCCACAGCCACTGCACAGTTTATCAACACTGTGCAAACAAAACACAAAAAAAAACAAATTCCCTGAAGCCAGTGCCTCTGGCACGGCCACCCGTGTCTGCCTTGCCTCAGGCCCTGCCAGCGCCATCCCTGACCCGGCAGGAACAGCCCCGAGCTCCCGGGTGTGTCCGAGCATCCCGGGGCAGGGAACAGCCCTGATCTTCCAGATGTGTCCGTACATACCGGGACAGGGAACAGCTCCCATCTCCTGGGATGTGTCCATGTATCCTGGAGCAGAAAAGAGCCCTGTTCTCCCAGATGTGTCCGAACATCCCGAGGAACGGAACAGCCCCGATCTCCCAGATGTGTCAGAGCATCCCGGGGCAGGGAACAGCCCTGATCTCCTGGGATGTGTCCGCGCATCCCAGGGCAGGGAACAGCCTGGAGCTCCCGGGAGTGTCCGAGCATCCTGGGGAACGGAACAGCCTCAATCTCTTGGGTGTGTCCGAGCATCTCGGAGCAAGGAACAGCCCCGATCTCCCGGGTGTGTCCGAGCATCCTGGAGCAGGAACAGCCCCGATCTCCGGGATGTGTCCGAGTATCTCGGAGCAAGGAACAGTCCCGATCTCCTGGGATGTGTCCGAGCATCCCGGGGCAGGAACAGCCCTGATCTCCGGGTGTGTCCGAGCATCCTGGAGCAGGAACAGCCCTGATCTCCGGGTGTGTCCGAGCAGGGAACAGTCCCGATCTCCTGGGATGTGTCCGAGCATCCCGGGGCAGGAACAGCCCTGATCTCCGGGTGTGTCCGAGCATCCCGGGGCAGGAACAGCCCTGATCTCCGGATGTGTCCGAGCAGGGAGCAGCCCCGATCTCCCGGGTGTGTCCGCGCATCCCCGCCCGTCTCTCGGTCTCTCCCGCGGGTATCCCCGCCCCTCCCGGCGCCTCCCCCGCCGTTCCCGGCCCCGCTCGCTCCCGCCCCCCCCGCTCCCGCCCCGCCGGCGTTTCCTGCCCGGGCCGCGGGCGAGGGGCGGCTGCAGCCCGCAGGAATTTGTCCCCGCTTTGTTTTCCCGGCTGTTTTCCGCCCGGATTTTGCCCCTCCGGCCGATGTAGCGGGGCCGGGGCGCTCCGGCCGGCCCCGGGCAGCGCTCCCGCATACCCAGCGCTGCGCCCGGGGCTGGGCTGAGCCCAACTTGTTGACACCACCGACCTTTGGCAACAGCAGCGAGGAGGGAAAATTGATGTTTTTCAAGCGGGGCATTTCCAGCGCGTTCCCTGCTCGGCTGAAGATGCGGGTGAGCGCCCAGGAGGGGCTGGCGAGCCGCTGAACATCTCCCTGCCCGCTCTTTGTTGCAGGAGCGCTGCGGATCGGGCGGTCATGGAGGGAACCCGGCAGAGCAGGATCTGCCGCCCGCACAAGATCAGCGAATCCTCCAAGGTTCGTACGGTTCGTGTCGCTTCGAAAAATCCTGCTGGGGGTGTCCTTTGGGGGGAATGTGAGGATTCAGAGGTTTAAAAAGAGGGATGGAAATGGTGGCTTACCTGCTCAAGTATTTTTGGTAGAAGTTGCTGCCTAGTGATTAAAGGGGGAAAAAAGGAAAAGCAGCAGCAAATGGGCATCTGCTCATCGTGACTCATAACTCAGAAACCCACATCATTGCAGCACAGTAGTTTCTCTATACTAAAAATCCTGTTATGAAATGCGGTGTGTTTGCTTTTTCAACCGATCCATCTCGTAAAATCCAAGCTCGTAAAATCCAAGCTTACAAAAGCAAAGCTGGGATTGCTCTTTAGGTCCAGTACAAGATGGGAGCCTCGATCCTGCAAACTGTACTTAGCCCAGTGAACAGAACCTGAGCTGCTTTCTTAACTTTGTGGGGTTCATTTTCTTTGTATCAAAGCTCTGTCTGCACAAATACATTGTTTTTATTTGTGAATTCACGGAAATCCATCTCAGGCAGCTCTTTATGCAGGTCATCAGGATGACTTATAAAATGTTAATAGCAGCTGTGATTATTATGTTCACTTTTTTTTTCGTGCCAGTGCAAGCTGCTTTTGTGCTGTAGTTACAGGAAATGCAGAACAGATACCTTGTAATACCAGGAAAAGAAGCTGGAAAAGAGAAACTTTTCAGTGCCTCCTTACCAAAGCTGAACGAGCCAGATCTCATTTTCTTTTGCACCATTGATGAGCAGCAGAGCTGCATTAACAATCTGCGAGAAATTAGATCTTTGAATCCAAGAGAAGCTGAAATTCTGCTCTAACACAATTGATGAAAGATAAATAGGACTAATTTTTAAATGCATCCCTCCCGATATAATCTTTCCCTGAGCCTGTCTGCCACTTAAATGGTTTAGTCTGAATGTAATGATAATTCATCACATTAAAAATTAATTAACTTGACAGCATTGTTTTATTTGCTTGCTTAGACAGCAGCTGTCACTATCTGTTAAACTTAGAATCACTGGATAATGTAAGGCTGCTCTCCAGAATATAAATAGCTTGAGGAAGATGCTCAAGTTCATCATGAAATTAGTCTTGGTTCTGCAATGTGCAGCTCTCAGCTCCATTCCTTGCTCCAAACAAATGAACTCAGCAAGTGGCTGAAATCCCGAGCTGTGAGTTCCTGTGTGCAGGGTGGGATGGGTTTTGGTTCCTGGAGCAGCAGCAGCAGTCCCACACGGCCACAGGGATTCCAGGCAGATCCGAGGGCAGGACTCAGGATTACGCTGCTGCCTCAGCATCCAGCTCAGCACAGAGGCATCTCTGGCAAATCTGATATTCTGCTGTAATCTTGTTATGCGTGATGGTGGAATTAGGGAATATTAGAGAGAAATGATCAGCCAGCTCCCAGGGATCAGAGGGAGGGTGGGTTTGGTTCAATCCAAGGGTTTTTGGTTCAATCCCATCCCCTGTCAGTCAGATTTGGGGGAGGGTGCTGCCAGTTGTTATTTCTTGTCTGTTCATCTGCCACCATCAACTACCCCTGATTACAGAAGTGTGGTTTACCCTTTGCCATATTTATTCTTCTCCCCCTCCTCTCCACCCCCTGGTTTCTGCTTAGGCTCCTGTACAATAACAGCTTTTCCCAACCTCAGGAAAACACAGATAAAAAGCTTTACAGTCCTTGAACACCTTTTTTTTTTTTTTTTCTATTCCTCAGTGGAGGCCACTTTGTTGTCTATGCCATAGATCCCTTTTTAAATTCAGAGGTGTGTTCACAAGTATAAGGCAAATTAAAGAGTTTTGATGCAGAAACCTTTTAATTATTGAAGCCTCTTCCCTTAGACTGGTTTAACTCTGCACACTTGAGTGTTCAGAGCCATTCCAACAGCAGGAGTTTTGGCAGCTTGGGCTCCATTGTTTAAAAGAGAACATAAGGAAATAAAGAGGATCTACTGGGATGTCACAGTAAGAGCAGCACATTTAGTTGTTAATTTGGGTCTCAAAAAGCCCTCAAAGCCCTCTTGGCTTTAAGAATCAAACATTTTCCACCCAGGTGGGTTGAGAGGGTCCCACTGTGGTTTAACCAACCCAGCAAAGCTTTTCCAGACTGCTGTGGCTGTGTGCTCTCTGCCTGGGCAGCCAGGAGAGCCACAGGGCATGGGGATTGCCAGGAGAAACAGCAGCTTGGTGGGGAAGGGAAGGGAAGGGATGGGATGGGAGAGTGTCTGGGAGGCTCAGGTCACCTTAAGTTTGTGCTCAGGTCACCTGTGGGACCTTGTCAGGTGCCACCCCTGGCAATGCAGCCGGGGGGTTTAGGACTGGGCACGATGCAGACAGCCAGGACTGCTCAGAGCTGCCCCTGTAGGACACAGGGATGTGCTTCCATCCCACCCCTTCTCACTGCTCACACAAGTCCTTACAGGCTCTGCCTGGTTTGGATTTGGTAATTAAAGTATTTGCTATTTGCATTTACCCTGGCTTTTATTAAGAGGCCTCACAAGGTACCTGACTGTGCCATCACACATTTAATTCCTCCAGAGGGTGGTCCTAAAATTTCACTTGGCATTCTGGGCTGAGCAGCAGAGTTCAGTTCATGCTCTGAGGTA
Organism: Ammospiza nelsoni; assembly: GCF_027579445.1. Classification (NCBI taxonomy): domain Eukaryota; kingdom Metazoa; phylum Chordata; class Aves; order Passeriformes; family Passerellidae; genus Ammospiza; species Ammospiza nelsoni. The sequence continues at coordinate 19,068,198 of NC_080645.1, forward strand.
ATTGAGGGGTACACTGAAGTACATTTGAGGGGTAACAAAATGTTTCCAGCTTGGTTCATCCTAAGGCTGGTGATGTGAATATGTAAGGAAAAAAGCAAATGCTGGTGGCCTCAAAAGCTCAGTGACACATCCAGAGCTGGTGGTCAGAATGTGAGGAGCAGAGGGATCCCAGAAGGGCACTTAATGGATGTGTCCTGAGGGCATTTTCCCTTTCCTTTAAAAGAAAAAATTCTGCTCCTATTCATTTATACAAAACCCACCTCAGCTTCTGGAAGCGAGGAGAAGCCTTGTGGGAATCAGCTCTCCACATGTGTGGCTTTGCACAGAAATAAACAGCTATTCCTTCTGAGTGCAGTGTGTGTGCCTGGAATAATGTGGGAAGAAAGAGAGGGATTTTACCCTAACAAGCTTAGAAATGCAGAGTTCTGGGAAGATTTAAGAGGGGGTAGCTGTCAAGCAAGCAGTAACCCAAACAATACATGGGCTGAATGAAAATTCAGAGTTACTGCTTCCCACTCTGAATGCTCTGTGAGCAGCTTGGCTGGGAGAACTCTGCAAGCAGTCATTTGGGGGACAAGGAAGAAAGGAAATGTCAGCAAGATGTCTCTGAGACAATGAGTGGAAGAGTTTCAGAAAATTGTGCCTGTATAACTCATCAGGGAGGAGGTTTCAATGCAGCACTGTGGGGGAAGGAAGAGTAAATTTTATAAAGAAAGGGGAGTAGGAAGCAGTAAAAGTCTCCATAGGCCTTTCAAAGTGAAGGTGAGGAGCTCAGGCTTGTGCTGTGTCACTTGTCAACTACTTCATGTCAGAATTTATTACAAATGTTAATGTGCAACACACAAAAGCTGTCTCTGACTCATGTGTGACTGCACTTAGTGGGAAAACACGTTCCACTCTGGAGCTGATCGTGGTGGAGGTGCCACCTGCCTGATGATGTTTGTGCTCCCCAGGTGTACAGGTGGGATGACCACTCCAGCCTGGTTCTGCAGAGCCTGAACGAGCAGAGGCACCGAGGCCTCTTCTGTGACATCGTGCTGGTGGTGGACGAGCAGAGAGTCCCGGCCCACAGGAACCTCCTGGCTGTGTGCAGCGACTACTTCAACTCCATGTTCACCATCGGCATGAGGGAGGCCCACCAGAAGGAGGTGGAGCTCTTTGGGGCCTCCTACATCGGCCTCAAGGCCGTGGTGGATTTCCTGTACGGCAGCGAGCTGTCCCTGGACGGAGGCAACATCGACTACGTGCTGGAGACGGCGCACCTGCTGCAGATCTGGAAGGTGGTGGACTTCTGCTGCGAGTACCTGGAGAACGAAGTCAGCGAGGAGAACTACCTGTACCTGCAGGAGCTGGCCTCCATCTACAACCTGAAACGCCTCGACTCCTACATCGACTCCTTCATCCTGCAGAACTTCGGCACTCTGTCCTTCACGCCGGACTTCCTGCAGAACATCTCCCTGCAGAAGCTGTGCCAGTACCTGGACAGCAGCGACGTGCAGCAGGAGTGCGAGCACGACCTGCTGCAGGCGGCCCTGCAGTGGCTCACGCAGTACCCGGAGCGGGAGAACGAGGCTTACCAAGTGCTGGACAACATCCACTTCCCCCTGATCCCCAAGAGCGACCTGCTGCACCGGGTGAAGCCCGCCGTGTGCTCGCTGCTGCCCAAGGAAGCCAACTGCGAGGGCTTCATCGAGGAGGCCGTCAGCTACCACAACAGCGTGGCGGCGCAGCCCGTGCTGCAGAGCAAGCGCACGGCGCTGCGCACCTGCGAGGAGCGCCTGCTCTTCGTGGGAGGGGAGGTGTCGGAGCGCTGCCTGGAGCTCTGCGATGACACCTGCTTCCTGGACACCAGGAAGGGACAGTGGGTGGCAGAGACGCCCCTGCCCGCCCGCAGGAGTCACCACTGCGTGGCCGTCCTGGGAGGATTCATCTTCATAGCCGGGGGCAGCTTCTCCCGGGACAACGGAGGGGATGCGGCCTCAAATCTCCTATATAGGTATGACCCCCGCTGTAACCAGTGGATAAAGGTGAGGCCTGAGCTGGATTATTTCTCTGTTCAAAGTCCTTGATGTTTAGTGTGTTTTGCTGGTGGAAGGGCAGGGCTTGTTGGAATAGCCAACGTGGCAGCACTTGCAAATGAAAAGTCAAGTTAGTTATGTTGAAGCAGCTGCTTGAGTCCTTTGTGGGAATGCTTAAATGACACAAAGAGCAATATTCACATATTCAGATATCTGATATTAAATATCAGATATTCAACACTCAGATATTCAATATTCAGATATTCAGATATCTTCATTTGGGATTTGGGGGGGGGTTGCAGGACAATGGAGGGGATGCAGTGTCAAATCTCCTATACAGGTATGACCCCCGCTGTAACCAGTGGATAAAGGTGAGGCTTGAGCTGGATTATTTCTCTTGGTGTTTAGAGTGTTCTCTCCTTTGCTGGTGGAAGGGCAGGGCTTGTTGGAATAGCCAACATGGCTATTCCAGAGGCATATGAAAAGTGGCTATTCCCACTTGCAAATGAAAAGTCAAGTTAGTTAAGTTGAAGCAGCTGCTTGACTATTTTGTGGGAATGCTTAAATTACAAAAAGAGCAATATTCGGATATTCAGCTATCTGATATTCAATATTCAGATATCTTCATTTGGTGTTTGGGGGGGATGCAGGACAACAGAGGGGATGCAGTGTCAAATCTCCTATACAGGTATGACCCCAGCTGTAACCAGTGGATAAAGATGAGGCTTGAGCTGGATTATTTTTCTTGGTGTTTAGAGTGTTCTCTCCTTTGCTGGTGGAAGGGCAGGGCTTGTGGGAATAGTCAACGTGGCAGCACTTGCAAATGAAAAGTCAAGTTAGTTATGTTGAAGCAGCTGCTTGAGTCCTTTGTGGGAATGCCTAAATTACACAAAGAGCAATATTCAGATATTCAGCTTTATTTGGGATTTGGGCATCTCCTCTGAGAAATTCAGCATCTGCCCATAATTCTTTAGATTACTTCTGGGAATAATTCTGGAATGGACTTAGAGGTGATTGCTTGGCTCATCTTCCTCAAGCAGTAGTACATATAAATCAGAAATGGGTGTGATGTAAAAAGGAAATGTCTCTGACAATTGTCAAGTGTCTCTGTGGTAAACGTCCCTTAGAACGAGCTCTTTGCTCCCAGTGCTGCCACAAAACCCTTCATGTGTGTGGGTTACTGTGTCAGCCTCTCCTTGTTCCCATATGGAGCAGTCATGGTTTCCATATGAACCAGTCATGATTCCTCTATGGATCACCCATCCTGATGGCTCACTTGTGGTTTTCAGTGATTCCAATACCTGTTTCTTGCAGAGTTTGGGAAGGAGTTCCTATAAACACAAATATTTATAGAGTAACCTGTCTCTTAGATGTCTCCTGTTCTCCCCTTGTTTGAAATGGATGCTACTGCAGAAAAACAGAAGTGCTTCATGAATATAATAGTCAAAACCAGAATCTCTCCTTACCAAATAAAAGGGAAGGAGCAACTTCCCCACTCTCAGATGTTAACAGTCCTTAAATCCCTTTCTTGCCCAACCCTGGAAGATGCCAGCAGCTCGTTTTTCTTTGCCAGGTTGCCTCCATGAGACAGCGACGAGTGGATTTCTACCTGGGAGCCATCACTGACATGCTGGTGGCTGTTGGTGGCAGGAATGAAAACGGGGCCCTGTCCTCAGTGGAGACCTACAGCCCTCAGAAGGACTCCTGGACCTACATAGCAGGACTGCCCAGGTAACTGAGCTGTCTGGAGGCTCCCCTGTGTTTGAAGGGGGGCAGCAAAGGGAGCTTGTGTGGTATTAGCTGATGAAAGGAGCCCTGGAAGGGAGGGAAGGGATTTAAAACCAATGTGGCATCAGCCATGCCCACCACGGCAGCAGCTGGAGCTGAGCAGGCAGTGCCTTGTGTCAGCAGGGTTTGAATTTTCATCCCAAGGTGCATCTGGAGGATGGGAGGGAGAGCTCTGATTTCATTTCACAATTCTTACAAAGCTTTTCCTGAGGCCTCTTGGAGTTGAATATTTTCAGAAACACTTTTCACATCTTGGTCAAAGGGATTTGTCATTTTTTGGCCTTACTTTGTCACCTTGGTGTAATGATTTTCCTTGTAGGGTGTTTGTGTTGGGCTGCTCAGGCTGGCTGTCACAGCTAAACACATTTATCTGTGTTGGAATTACAAAACCCTGGCAAATGTGAGCTCTCTCTCTCTATATCTGAGTTAAAACGTGGCTGTTCTCTTGTGAGAGGTTTAAGCCCTGCAGCTCTTGTTGTAGCAGACAGAACATTGCTGTGTCTTGAATCAATGTCAGAGCAATGACTTTGGAAGGACAGCAGGACAGCATTTCATTTGCTGTGATCAGATTTGGTGATGTTTCACATTTGAGGGGATCACAGGCTGTGTGGATGCTGTTTCCATCATGCCTGAAAGCTCAGCAGCAGTGCTGGCTTTCCTGGTGCCATCCCAGAGCAGGTTCCTGCAGTTTGTGTGAGAGTTCGGGGATTTTCCCTGCTCCCTGAGCTGCAGAGCTGCAGAGCCAGAGGCAGCCAGTGAAGGCACAGAACCCTGTTGCCCAGTTCTATTTTGGGCAGGTGCTGCAATGCAAGGCTGATCCAGGCTAGCAGCTGGGCTCGAGTGCTCTTCACAAGCAGGATGCTTTTTATTTCTGCTCACTTGGGCAGATCCAGCAGTTGGGGCTAAACACCACAGCCCTGCCTGGGAAGCTGTGTAGGAGAGTGTCTTCAGGTCTTAAATCCTTCTCTTAACTGGGGTCACCTGTGAGGTGTAGCCTGTGTGGATATTTTTACTCATAAATGATCCTGGGGAAGTTCACACAGTTGGCTTAATCCACCCAGACTCTTTAAAAAGCAGCAGTTTGTCTGCATATTCCAACTGCTGCCTGTGTGCTGGCTTTGGGAATTCTGCAGCTGCAGCATTTAAAGTGAACTTTGACTTGTGGGTGTTAATTTTTTATTAGGTTGCCTGGCTGGTCTGCTTGGATAGGCAAAAGTCCCCCCCTTTAGGGGACAGACCCCTTTTAGGATGAATTATTCCTGCACCCAAATAAATGATTCTGCATCTTCTGTCCCTGTTGCTCTGTCCTTGTGTCAGCTCAGCTGTGTGGTGACAGCTCCCCATTTTTCCATCCAGCTGCAGTTTTGCACATTAAAGTGTCTTTAGTTAGATTTTAGTGGACTCTTGGCTGCTTTGGATTTTTTTGTCTTTTCAGCCCTTTTTTTCCATTTAGTGCTGGGCAGTGAATTGTTTGAGTTTGAATTGTTTCTGCACAGAAGGAATAAGGCAAAAAGAACTTCGTGCAGGTTGCAAAAGGCCAGACTCAGAGGTGAGCTACAGGAACCTTTCTGACACACATCCACTGCTGGAGCTGGGTGCCCTGGCAGATTTGGGGCTGCTGAAAAGGCTCTGGGCAGCCCCTCCGTGAGGTACTTGAGGTGGAGCAAGTCCAGAGGAGGCACCAGGGTGATCAGAGGGATGGAACAGCTCTCCTAAGAGGGAAGGCTGAGGGAGTTGGGATTGTTCAGTCTGGAGAAGAGAAGCTTCAGGGTGACCTAACTGTGGCACTCCAGTGCCTGAAGGAGCCCACGGGAACGATGGAGAGAGATTCACAAGGGCCTGGAGGGGCAGGACAAGGGGGAATGGCTTCCCACGGGCAGAGGGCAGGCTTAGATCAGATATTAGAAAAAATTTCTTAGGTGTGAGATGGTGAGATCCTTCTCTGTTCGCCCAGAGAATCTGTGGCTGCCCCATCCCTGTGAGTGTGTGATTTACTGGCAGGGGAGGAAGGAAGAGAGAGCGTTCTGTGATCCATTCAAGACTGAAAGCATTCCAGCTACAGTTCCTGCTGCCTGCTCCACTCTTCCCTTCAACGCACTCCTCATCTGATCTCTGTGTTCCCCAAACAGATTTAAGTTCCTGTTTCACTCAGCATCTCCCCCAGCCCTCTTCCAGCAGCAAGACTTCTCATGTAGAGGAAACAGAAGCTCCAGTCCTCTGCTTCCTGACTGCCTGATCAGGCAATATATCCCAACCAAACCTGTTCTTTTCTTATATTTTTCTGTTTTCTTCCCTCTGAAGAGAACATGTGCAGGTGTTTTGGTCCTCCTGGGAGCATGACCACCAGCAGAAGATTTTTGGTGCCATTCCTGACTGCCCCAAGCCAGCAACTGCCTGGATTCTGTTCCCTGGAGTGACAGGCTGGTGCTGAGCTCATCCTGGGGCGTGGGCTCATGTTGTTCCACTCGAGCTCTGTGGGGTGGGACTCTCAGAGGTTGTTTGTTAAAGCTTCTATGCTGAACATCCAGAAAATGGGTTTGTTGTGTTGCTTCCCAAGGGTCAGAGCTTGCCACGTTGTTACTGTTAGGTCAGATTGACATACACACATGTGATTAGGGTCTAAGAAGAAAAAAGTTTTTTATTCTGTGTGTTCTCCTGCTTATATACTTTTTAACAAAGCATGGTCTTAAGTCATTAACTACATCACAAAAGCTTATTATATTCATTGGTGCAAAGCAATTAGCATCAATATAATTGGTAAAAGATTTACAGAAATGTAATAAGGCACATATACACATCTACTTATGCACGCAGTCTAGCTTACAAAAATTTTCATGTATCTTTTCTAATCTGTTTCTATGCTGATGGCCTTGTCTTCTTCTTTGCTATGGATACACTTGAAAATCATCAATTGTGAAAATCATCAACCCCGTGTCCATGCTGCTGTTCACAGTCTTGCTCCTCTAAGGAAGAGCTTTAATTCTTTATCTTCTCTCACCCCCCTCTCCTTCCCACCCTATATGGCCAAAACAACATGTTGTTTTCCCTAAGCACTCTCTTGGAAGGAGCTGAGCTGTTTTGACTGAACTTGGGCTGTCTTGCTGGAGAAGCAAGCAGCCTCTTGGGGAGATGCTTTGCAGGGAAAACCTCAGCCAAGTTGTCTAAAGGGTGGAGCCTGCTCCAAGGGAATTCAATTTGCCTGATGCTCATTGAGGTCCTTGCTTGTGGGATGCCTTTCCCTTTCTTCAGAGAGGTTCTATATTTTTTGCCCCTTTTCCCAGAAACTGGGGGCAGTTTCTGTCAGAGTTTCTAGCCTGGCAGGGAGCAGTGGTGCTGAGGAGTTGGCAGAGCAGGAGGTGGGGCAGTGATGATGACACTTGGATGACAGAGATAGCAGAATAGTTTGTTTCAAGAGCTGAAGCATCATTGAACAGCTTAAAACCTTGTTGAAGACTAAATTGTTAATTTTGTTAGTGATTGTAATTATTACTCTGTGTCTCCCTTATCTGCTTGGATTTCTGCATCGAACCCTACAAAAATCCTTCTCAGCTGTGTTTGTCTCTCAAATACAAAAAGGGGGAAGTGTGGTGGGGCTTGACAGCTGGCCTGCAAGCAAAGCTGAGTCAATAGAAGAAACAACAATTGATGATTTTCAAGTGTATTCATAGCAATGAAGACAAGGCTGTCAGCATAGAAACAGATTACAAAAGATACAGAATTTTTGTAAGCTAGACTGTGTGCATAAGTAGGTGTATACATGCCTTATTACAATAATATAATTGGCAAAAGTTTTACAGAAATGTTAATTGCTTTGCACCAATTAATATAATAAGTTATTGTGATGAAGTTAATGACTTAAGATCACACTTTGTTAGGAGTATATAAGCTGGAGAACATGCAGAATAAAAAACTTTTTCTTCTTAAACCCTGATCATGTGTGTATGTCACATCCAGCCTAACAGTAACAATTAGGGTCCTTGCTTGTGGGATGCCTTTCTATTACTGCGACCTGTGTGGGTCGCTGCTGGTGAGAGAGAGATGGTGAATCTTGTTTCTTGAATTAGAAGGCTTGATTTATTAATATATGATATTATACATTATAGTTATACTAAAAAGAATATAGAGAGAGGTTTGCAGAGCAGCTAGCTAAGCTAAGAAGAGATAGAAAAGAACTCACAACAAAGTTGTGGCTAAGGACTCAGTCCCCTGGCTTGAATTGATGATTGGCTCTTAATTATAAACATAGAAAATGAGTTAATTAAGGTGAATTTTATTGCATTCTACAGCAGCTGATAATAATTGTTTACCTTCTCTTCGGGGGCCTCTGGCCTCCCGAAGACACAGAAATCTGAAAGAAAGGATTTCTGTGAAGAAATGTCTGCGACACCTTTCCCTTTCTTCAGAGAGGTTTTATATTTTTCCCCTTTTCCCAGAAGCTGGGAGCAGTTTCTGTCAGAGTTTCTAGCCCGGCAGGAAGCAGTGGTGGCTGAGGAGCTGCAGGTGGGGCAGTGTGTTCTCATCCTGAGCACACCATGGAAAGGTCTGCTGCAGCCAGCAGTGAAATTAATGGAGTGGCCCTAGGTTAAAGCTTGGCAGAAGAACTGAAAGCTGCTGTGTGAGGAGCTGTGCTGGAACAGGTTGGGCAGTGATGCTATCTGCTCTGCCAGTTGGGTCATGAATGATCTCTCAGGGCTACGACAGGTGGACACCAAGATTCAGACCAAGCACAGCTCACCTGGACTTGGGTTGGAGTAGGGGATTCCCAAAGTTCTACTGAGTTATGTGCTCTTCTGTCCTGGGCAGTAAATGGTAGGTTTTCTGGCACTTGAATCGTGTTAATGGGTCAGGAACTAATTTTTCAGCACCGTATCTGGGTTAAGGCATTCAGAATTGGTGCCAGGCTCCAGCAGATGTTAAAATCAGATCTCTTTTCTTTAATGCCTCTGCTTTTTTTTCTGGCCACTCCTGCAGACAACACTGCCAAAATGCTCAATGCTCTCTGTTGGAGGATGTCTAGACCCACTCTATTGATGTGCCTGTTCTGTTGCCCATTTAGAAATGCCCCTCTCTCAATCACAGGCCTTGTAGAAAAGATTTGTATTGATTGGTTTCAATTTATGCATCTATTTCATGCAGCTCCTAGGAAAGTGATGCTATTTTGGATGAGCTTTCAGAAGTGAAAGTTTCAAAGTGAAACACCTCTGGTGCCTTTCAGTGGGTAATTGCCCTGTACTGGACAATAACAAATTGATGGTCGATTTGGTGCTTCACATCTGATGGTTTCTGTCAAAGCACTCTCTGGCTGTTGCTGTTTCCTAGACACAGACATTGACTGTGACAAAATAACATGAAATCAGTGTTTTTTCTGCAGCTGCCTGTGCTGGGCTGCATGCCTGTGCTTCAGACACGATGGCTGTTGCTTGCTTACCTGCACAGAGCTCCAGAGCAGGAGAATATTTAACCTACTTCTCCAAAAGCCAAGCAGGTTTTCATTAACTTAGGGTAATTTTTCCCCTGAATGGTGAATGCAGTGTGATTGCCATCAGCAGTGCAGGGCTCTGGGGTGCACTGCATGTCCTCACATTGTCCCCCTCCTGACTCCTCCAAACTCCCTGGTACAGCACAGCCTCCAGGCAGCTCGGCTTCATGTGGGTTTAAAGCCTGCTGCAGTTTGAAATGAACTGAGCTCAAGCTGTTCACCCCATCCCCAGAGTGAGCATTTTTAACCCATTCCTGTGGATGTAGAGAAACACAGGCTCTGACAAGCAGCCCAGGAGCCACTGGAGAGGGACAGCCCCTGTTTTGTCTGGGAGAGACCTCAGCCAAGGAGCAGCATCTCTGGGCACTTCACCTGCCTGGTGTTTCTGTCAGGGTGAAAGCCAGGGGTCCATGTGCTCAGGGTACATTGTGTCCACCAGAAGCACTGAGCTTGAATTAACTGCTTCCATCATGAGGCACACTGAGAGCTGTGGAAATTCTGAGTTGCCTTTTTGGATAAAGTCCATAACTGCACCAAAGCTCTCTCCTTTTTTCTCCCTATCTTTTCCCTGGGAGGCCAAGGAGGAGAACAGCAGTGAAGTCACCTCTGCAAGATCTCCAGCCCCTGTAGCTGAACAGACTGTCCTGGTCACTCAGCACTGTCAGCCCAAGCGTGTCAGGGGTTTTTCTGCTTCTTGTAGCAGGAACCTATTAAAATATCTGATTCAGACAGGGATCAGAGGTTTTGGTAGGCATCTAGGATAATAACCACCTTGTAGCTCATCTCAGAAGCCTTGTGCTTTCAGGGTAAATGTGGGGTTTCTTTCCTAGGCCATCTTCTCCCTTGGCACACAAGTGCTGGCACTCAGGTGCGTGGAAGATGTTCCGATAGCATTTGTGTGGCTCAGAGAAACCATTAGCCTGTGAAATAAAAACAGCTCAAGGTTCTCTCCACACGGAGCTCCAGCGTGTTCAGGCACAGTTCAAAGGCTGCAGCAATGCTAACAGAGCTCTGTCTGCCGTGGAGGCTGCGTGCTCTGCAGGGCCTGACTACAAAGGATGGTGGTAGAGGCTGGTGAGTGCAGCCTGATGAGAACATTGCTCTGTGCCCTGTGGGGATTGAATCCCTCAGAGTCCTTGTGAGAGCCAATTTGCTGTGCCTGGTGCTGCATCTTTTGACACCCTAACTCCCCCAAAAGAGGGGAAAAAGGACATATAGAAACGATGTGTTCAAAGCAGCTGATGCTGTTCATCACCTTGGCTGTGCACTTCTGAGAACTCAAAGGGTTTTGGTCAAGAAAAGCCTAGCATGAAGTTAAGAACAGTCTGGAGATTTAGGTTTGTAGTAGTTTTATTATAGATGATCAAAGAGGGCTCCTCTCTGCCCTGTGGATGCAGCATGCATGGTGCTGCTTCTACTACCATCTCATTTTCTCTCATGATCTGTGGTGGGCTGGGGGCTGCTGCCTTGTCCTGGGGTGACCAAGGAAGTTCCCAGCTGTAGGGCAGTGGTGGCAGAGCAGACAGATGGCTCATGGAAAGGACACTGCCTGTGTTGGGACTTCAGGTGAACCAGGCAGAGAGCACCCGTGGGTAAGAAATGTATCCAGTGATCCTGAAGCTGTGCAAGGGCAAGGCAGCAGCAGTTTTCCTCTTGGTTTCTCTTGGTTTATCCCTACTGCTAAGTCTGAGAGGTGTCATGATTATTTCCTCTTTCTGTCACAGAAACCCTTTCTGAGATGTGGATTTTTTTCCCTCTCTGGCCCTCTCAGGCTGATGCAAGCCAAGCACTGGAGCAGAAATACAGGAGTGAAGGTCATGCCAGCAGAGCAGGATGGGCTATTTCTGTTGTGTGACACACTCTAGAGGATGCATTGAGAAGTGATTGTCATGCCTTAGTGCTCTGTAGTGACCAGCTATGGAAAGGGTGATTTAAAAGTGGTTGTCAGGCTGTGCACTGTGCAGTGCAGGGTGAGGCCCTGGGAATGAGAGGAGTTACTGGGTAACTGTGGGATCTCAGCACCTCAGGACTGATGTGCAGAGAGACCGAGACCACCCTTGGGGGGCTCGGGAGTCCTGGAGTGTTGCCAGAAGTGTCTGGTGGCTGGGCTTTGATCCGACACAGGAGACGACACCTGTGTGAGGATGGGAGGATTTCACTGGGGTAAATGGTGAAGGGATAAGTTAATTAGAGTGTAAAACACAGGGTTTAGGATTTTGGTACAGGGGGGTCTAAAGAAGTAAGATGGAGGAATTGGGGCGTGTCCTGTCCTTCTTCTTCTTCTTCTTCTTGGCCTCCATCTTCTGTGGTGATGTTGGCACTTTGGGATTGGTTATTACTAGAAGTGCACTGATCAATAAGGGTGACAGGTATTGGAAGAAAAAGGTAAATATTGTACACGTAACTTCGAGTATAAAGATAGGTGACCGCCCTGGGGGCTCTCAGTGTGTCCATGGCTGACTTGCTGTGCAGACCTCTGTCGGGCCGAGAGAAAATCTTTTAGATAAACAACTAATAAACACTGAAGATCGAGAAAAAACCTGAAGCCTCTTCTCGTCCTTTGAAGCGTGGGCTGTCCCAAGGCCATCCCCGAGCCTTTCCAGGCCATAAATCAGCCGGAAGAAATCCGGCAGGTAACCGCCAGATCAGGGATTCTTCTGCCTTTAGTTACTGTTTATTTGCTTCTTTAGCACAGCCCTTCTGCATGCTGGTGTGTGTTGATAAAACCCTCAAGGACTGCTCCTGTTTGTGCCCCAGGTTCACCTACGGCCACGCCGGCACCGTGTACAAGGAGTTCGTGTACATCTCGGGAGGCCACGATTACCAGATCGGGCCCTACAGAAAGAACCTGCTGTGCTACGACTACCGCACGGACGTGTGGGAGGAGAAGAGGCCCATGATCACTGCCAGGGGCTGGCACAGCATGTGCACCCTGCAGGACAACATCTACTCCATCGGCGGCAGCGACGACAACATCGAGACCATGGCTCGGTTCGACATCCTCAGCGTGGAGTCCTACAGCCCGCAGTGCAACCAGTGGACCAGGGTGGCCCCTCTGCTGCAAGCCAACAGTGAATCGGGGGTGGCGGTTTGGGAAGGCAAGATTTACATCCTTGGAGGGTACAGCTGGGAGGAGGCTGTCTTCTCCAAGACAGTCCAGGTGTATGATAAGGAGAAAAATAAGTGGTGCAAAGGGACGGACTTGCCCAAAGCGATTGCCGGAGTGTCCGCGTGCGTCTGCGCCCTGAAACCCAAAACAGAGGACAAAAAGAAAAAGATAAAAACAAAAAAACATCAAGATCGAGGAAGATGACCACTCCTGGATAGCCACCCTTGGGTGGTGGGCTCCTTGTACTTAGACATTTCTATCTAACCTTTATTCTTTTTCTTTTTAAACAGGGTGGGGAGGGCATCTTCTGAAGCCTCAGAAAATGTACACTTGAATGTGGTTTTTGGATTAAACTCATGTTTAAGGTAAAAACAACAAAACCAAAAACTTCCCATCTTGCTATACGAAGGGTGATGTGGCCAGAGAGGTTCTGCTGCTCTCCTGAATGTTAAGGCTTAGGCTTCTCCTTCTGTGGTTCATGGCATTTCCACATACATCGTATTATATCGACGTTTTAAGGAGGTTTTTAAAAACAACTTTTCTACTTTTTTATATCACATTTTGCTAACTCGGTCTCTCGTTTGCCACATATTACGTTGTTGACTGTAGAAGCTGCAGCTCTGTGCTCGTGACCCCGCTGTTGGCATCAGGAGCTCCTGGTGTGATGATCTTTGGTGTCTGTGTGGCTTGGCCAGGACGTGGTGCAGCTGCTGGAGCAGCGCTGGCATTCCCAGCATTGTCAGGCAGTCAGCTGGAATCGGGACTATTGTCACAATCCCAGCTCCCCCAGAGCCCAGCTCGCCAGCCCTGCCATAAACGCCCTTTATTCAGTGGCTGCTGATCTGCTGAGTGCATTTCAAGGGCTTTGCTTTAAAGTTCAGCTGTTGATCATTGCTGTTATTTTCTCCTCAGTCCTCCTCTCCCATCTCCCTTTCCATGTATTTCAGATTTCTTCCATCTGGTGTATGTGCAGGTGATATCCTGCTACCCTCATTCTTTTGTCCTTTTTTCCAGGTGATATCCTGCTACCCTCATTCTTTTGTCCTTTTTTCCAGGTGATATCCTGCTACCCTCATTCTTTTGTCTTTCCCTCCCCAAACTACTTACCTCAATCATTGGAAAACACTAAGAAAACACTTTTGCACTTAATTTCATTTGAAACTCTGCTAAGAGTTTCTACTAAAGAAAACTACTTTAAGACCTACTACAAGCACATGTGTAAGGAAAGAGGTGACAATAAATTTCTGGAGTGCAAGGAGGTTATAGGTTGTTTCTTCAATGCTAAGAAAACTAGTTGGAATTAATTTTCTGAAACTCTTTGAGGGTTTTTTTTTTGTTTTTTTTTTTTTTTGTTTTTTTTTTTTTTTTTAATTTAAAAAATAGCCTCAGGAGTCAGGCTTTCATTTGCATTAATGGATTTATTTTAAAGCCTTTGTGTACTGCATGAGGTAATGGTTATTCTTTTTTAGCCTAAAAATAAATTTAAAACCAAAAAAACCCAAATTGAACATTTTGGTTATGACAAACTCATTGACAAGTTTTTGGGGTTATTTTTTTTAATATCTGAAATCCTTGCTATGTTGACTGACAACTACTTAACTTTTTGGGGACATTTTCATGTGTAAGTACAGAACAAAAATTTCAGAGACTTGCTTTTTTTCTGTTACTGGGTTGCTTGTTACTATATCCCCTCTTTTATTGTGTTTATGTATGACATTAATGTCTGGGAACAATAAATCCAGTTTAGAATATTCTATTCATCACAGTCTGATGTCTTGTGTATTGATTTCACTGAGCTTTTCCTTTTTGATTAATTGGAAAAAAATAATCCTATAATCATTTTTCAGTGGAATTCATAATGGTGGAAACATTTTAGCAGGAACATAAATTTAACAATATTAAGTAGAAATAGAACTTATTTAGATAATTCATTTTTTTTCCTACATTTTTCTGCTCCAGACAATCAGAAGAGACAAGGGGGAATGGCTCCCACTGCCAGAGGGCAGGGTTAGATGGGATATTGGGAAGGAATTCTCCCCTGTGAGGGTGGGGAGGTGCTGGATCCCTGGAAGTGTCCCAGGCCAGGTTGGACAAATTGGGCTTGGAGCACCCCGGGACAGTAGAAGGTGTCCCTGCCCATGGCAGGGGGTGACACAAGGTGAGTTTTGAGGTCCCTTCAAGCCAAACCATTCCTTTTCACATTTTTGCAGGTCTGACAAAAGATCCAATCCAGTTTGTAGGGTGGTTTCAAAGATATTTATTGTATTTAATGGAGTGTAGATAAACAATTTACAATTTCTTAATGTTAAACGTGAACAAAATAGAGCCTCAGTGCTCATCAAAAAGGGTTTGTTGGGGATAATACCAAAGCCAGAGGCTGTGAGTGAGGGTGGGACATGTCCTGTGTCACTAGAGGTCACTGGGGGATCCTACCTGTTGCTGCCAGAAGCATTTTCCCATTACTAAAGGAACAAGTGATCCCCATTTGCACCTCCAAACCATGGCAGGGAGCACTCCTAAAGGCAAGGTCTGGCCCATGCCCCTGGATTTGGGGTGTTTTCAGTCCAGATGTGGCTGATCACCCCTCAGTTTGGGATATTGTGGATCCAAGTGTGCCTGATCACCCTCGATTTGGGATATTGTGGGTCCAGATGTGGCTGATCACCCCTCAGTTTGGGATATTGTGGATCCAGATGTGGCTGATCACCCCTGGATTTGGGATGTTGTGGATCCAGACATGGCTGATCACCCCTGGATTTGGGATGTTGTGGATCCAGACATGGCTGATAACCCCTGGATTTGGGATGTTGTGAGTCCAGGTGTGGCTGATCACCCTGGATTTGGGATGTTGTGGATCCAGATGTGCCTGATCACCCTTGATTTGGGATGTTGTGGATCCAGATGTGGCTGATCACCCTCGATTTGGGATGTTGTGAGTCCAGGTGTGGCTGATCACCCTGGATTTGGGATGTTGTGGATCCAGATGTGGCTGATCACCCTGGATTTGGGATGTTGTGGATCCAGATGTGGCTGATCACCCTGGTTTTGGGATATTGTGGATCCAGATGTGGCTGATCACCCTGGATTTGGGATGTTGTGGATCCAGATGTGGCTGATCACCCTGGATTTGGGATGCTGTGGATCCAAGTGTGCCTGATCACCCTCGATTTGGGATATTGTGGGTCCAGGTGTGGCTGATCACCCTCGATTTGGGATGTTGTGGGTCCAGGTGTGGCTGATCACCCTCGATTTGGGATGTTGTGGATCCAGATGTGCCTGATGACCCCTGGATTTGGGATGCTGTGGATCCAGATGTGGCTGATCACCCCTCAGAAGTGTCAGCAGACATCACAGGGACCTTGGAGCTCACCCTCACTCCCCAGCACTGCTCAGCTTTGGGGAATTGGCGTGCTGGAATTCCTGAAAAATGAAAGAGAGAATTTGTGTGACACCAGTGGATTTCTGCTCTGGTTTTTGAGGTCTGAACATTCCTCTTGGTGAGGAATGAGGGTTGGCAGAGGAAAGGTGCATTCCCTTGCTTCAGCCTGGCTCCTGAACCTGCAGATCCCACTGCCTTCATCCCTAAGCTCTGTGAAGGGTTTCACTCTTGCCAGGAAGCACAGCTCTTTCTTCCTGCCCCAGGGAGAAATAACTACTGCTCTGCCTCATTTCTAAAAAGGCTTCCATTGCCAGATTCTGAGGAAAGCTCATTTTACCTGAAACAAAGCAGCTACCAGAACCCTCAGGTTTGCTCTTCCCACACATCCCTGCCTGCATGGTGGCACTGGCATGCCAAGGAGCTGCTGCTGGAACTCTGATGTTGGATAACAAATCCCTCGAGGTGCCCCGAGGAAAAATCCCAGCCTGGTGTGAGATGCAGTTGTTTTGAGGGCTTGAGAGAGAAGATGGCAATATTTTTGCTCTCAAGTTGATATTTTTAATTGATAAAAATGTGCTGGTGTCTTTGTGTGTAAGAATCTGACTGCTTTCAGGGGTTTCTTTCAAAAACTGCTGATTTTCTGGGCGCTGTTTAGGATTCTGGATTCTTGCGTGACAGCAAAAAAAGGGGTTGTGTGTCTAGGGAATGTAAAGAAATAATTTAACCTCCAGTGCTCTTTCTGAGAGCAATTTAACTTACAGAAAACAAGCCCAGATTTGAATTGTGATTCTTCCCTTGCTGGTATGTCTTAGCAAAGCTCTGACCAGTAAGACAAAAAAAAAAAAAAATCTGGCGTGACAGGCTTTAAATATTATTTTATTTCAGCTTTTGAGCTATTTCAGTTCTCATGAATGTAGTAATGAGAGAAGTGCTAATTATTCCTTCATGAACTTATGGCTCTGGGGTGTCTCAGGGATCAGGTCAGGGCAGATGGAGAGGTTCTGTCACCACTGTGAGAGTCAGAGCTCAGCTACTCACAGCTCAGCTACTCACAGCTTCCTCCTCCTTCCTGGTAACTCCACGCAGGAGGACACAGCACAGGCACGGGGTTGTTGGTGCTACACACAATTTTTAGTTCCTCCTGGAACCTGGAGTAGCTTTGGGAAAAAATATAACTTTGTTTTATGATGGGTTTGGTGACAGAACACGAGGGGAAGGTGAGATGGAGACTTGCTGGTTCTTTTGATGCTCCAGGACTGACAGAGATGATTGAATGAGAAGAGGGAACCTTGTATTTAAGATAAGGATGAATAAGTCACAATGAATTAGCCAGAAGTTCTGCATGGATAATTGAAACACTGAGTCAAGCATCCACATGATCTACTCAAGGCTTGTCCACACTTCAAATGTGTTTCTGCTTGACCTAGTCCATGCTTCAGCTTTTTACATCAGCAAATCTTTTTAGAAATGTCCAGAAAATTTAGGAATTCCCCCTTTTCAATGGAATTTGAAGTCAGGTTTGCATTAACCCATTTTTGGAATTAAATAGCTGCTGTTTGCCCATGTTACTTGTGTAAACTCTTCCACCTGCAGAACCATTCCTGCCCTTCTGCTCTCAGGTTCCCTTTGCCCACTCCCAGTGCCTGCTGCTGGCCTGGGACATTTAGGGCTCAGAAAGTTAAAAAAATATCACCAAGGTTGATAACTGTACAGACTCTGATGGTGACCTAGAGCTGGCTGGTTCTCTGCTGAAAACTTAAATATCCTGGTTTTAATCTGAGCCAACTGACCCTCCCTGAGATCCAGCCAGGGCTTGCAAATACTTCATGTAGGCAAAGCCCTTACTGGACCTAGAAACTGTTGGGATAAAGGTTCTGCATCTCTGGAGAAAAGGTCCTGGGAGCTCCTGAAGCTCTTGACACGAGGATGAAGCTCTACAAGGACAGCACCAAACCTCCTGAAGGGCTACAGCATTCCCTGTGTCTCTGAAAAGGGGGTGTGAGGGTCCTGAGGGCTTCAACTCCCCAAAAGTCACCTTCAGAAGCCGTGTGTACACATCTCCTGGCACTGTCACATGAGCACGGATCCCATGACCTTGTGAAGTCCCACGGAGTCCCCAGCACTTTGCATTTGCAGCAGGATAGGAGCAATTACAGCAGCACCTGGAGCCAGATACCCTGGGAGTGGTTTATCCAGCTCCTGGGCTGCTGGCAGACAATCCTTTATTTCCACAGCCAGGCACCTCGCTTGGTTTTGATAAATCCACATGCTGTCGGGAACATCGCTCCATGAATTTTAAGAATGTGCATATGCAGAAAGAAAAATACAACACTGGTTATTTTTTTTTAATTTGGAAAAGCAACTTGTTGATTTGGAGGGATAATTCACAGCCACTGGCATAAAGAATGTTGGAAAATACAACTGATTTGTGCAATGAAAGCAGTAATGAAATAACAGGCAAAAATTAATAGAATAGAACCGAGGTGGAAACTTTGAGGCAGGTAAGTTTCATAAAAAAAAAACTCCTTAGATTATTAGGGAATTTCATGGTAAAATGTTAACAGACTTTATAATTATGCTAAGATGGGATAAAATCGAACATGTTTAAAATGTTGCTGAATGAGACAGTGACATCCTTTCTTAGTTTTCACCCTCAGCTCTGGGTTTTAGCAGTTTTGGTATTTGAATTTCTGCTTTCCAGGCTGAGGACACTGTGCTCATTTGTATTTTGGAACAGTCAGTTTACTTAGGCAGCATTGTGGGCAGAAGGGAATTTTGCCTTCAACCAGACGAGCCACGTAAGGGTTTTCACTCCATTATTTACCTTGTAAATTAGACTCCCGAGGGGAGAGGGGCTTTCAGACGTTTGAAATGCTGTATGCAAAAAGCCTGAACATTTGTCTCCCTTTTTTGTTTCTCTCCTTTAATATTAACCAGCCATTTTCACTGCTGGTTCTCTGCCTCAGGACAGCACAGCAACACCGGGGAGAGACAAAAGCGAGGGAGCGGCAGCTGGGTGTGTCAGCTGGAAGGGTGAAGGCTGATAGAGAAAATCATTTACTGTCATTAGCACACGGGAAGTGTTGCTCTTCACAAAACAGGAGGGACGTGTCCTTGTCCTGGAGACGGGGAGGAATCTTCTCCCCACTTTCCCAAAGACACAGACTTCTTGTGTGCTCTTCCTTTTATTCTATTCAACTTTCTCACTGATATAAAGTTGTTCCATCACTTGCTCTGGATCCGGAGGCGAATTAGACTTTTGCAGGACTTGGTAGTTTGTTTCAGGGAAAAAAAATATGGAGTAAATTAGCGATTAATTTGATGGATTCTTGCCTGGGGGTTTCAGTATTGTTATGACTCAGTCCTCTCAAAATCATGAGATTGGCTTAGTCATTCCTATTTTTTTCCGAGATAAAGCCCTGAACCCTTTCCCACCCTGGTTATTTGGGACAGAGGTGGGACAGCTTCACTCTGGCATCACCTGGGCACACAGCCTTACCTGTCACCTACCAGAATGACAAATAAGGACATTTGTGCGTGTGCCCTTTTACAGATGAAAACTGGACATTAGGAGGAATTTTTTCACAGAAAGGGTGATTAAACATTGGAACGGGCTGTCCAGGGAGGTGGTGGAATCACCATCCCTGGAGGTGTCCAAGGAATTCCTGGATGTGGCACTCAGTGCTCTGGGCTGGCTGATCAGGTAGGGATTGGCCACAGGTTGGACTCAATGGATGGTCTTGGAAGGTTTTTTCCAATTTAATCAAGGAATCACAGAATTATTTGGGCTCAAAAGGATCTCTGGAGATCACCCAGCCCAACGACATTGCCGAGGTAGGGACGTGTGGAGCAGGAATGTGGCCAGGTGGGGTCGGAATGGCTCCCCTAGAAGAGACTCCACACCCTCCCTGGGCAGCTATTCCAGAGCTCAGCCACCCTTACACGGACAGAAATTCCTTCTCACACTGAGCTGAAACTTCTCGTGGTTTAGTTTATGGCCACCGCTGCTTGTCCTGTTGTTGAGCACCACAGAAAAAGGTCTGGCACTGGGCTGGCACAGGGTGCCCAGAGCAGCTGGGGCTGCCCTTGGATCCCTGGCAATGTCCCAGGCATGGAGCTGGCTGGGACAGTAGAAGGCGTCCCTGATCATGGCAGGGTGGAACTGGATGATCTTTAAGCTCCATCCATGATTCTTTCAGAACCCACCCTGGCGATATTTTACATGCATTAACCAGATCCCCTCTCAGCCTTCTCTCCCCTATGCTAAACCCTCTCCGCTCCCTCAGCCTCCCACAGGCGGGATGCCCGCCGGGCCGTTCCAGAGAAGCTCTCGGGGCTCCTCGCCCCCCTCAGGGAGGCGGAGTCGCCTCCCGCCCTTTTCCCTGGGCGCCCTCAGCTCCCGCCCCGTGCGCGCGCAGCGGGCGGGCGGGGACCGCGCATGCGCGGTGCGGCGCGCGCCCGCCCGCCCGGCCCGGCTGGTGCGTGCGAGGGAGAAGATGGCGGCGGCGGGGGCGGCGGCGTGAGGGGCCGGGACCGCCGAGCTCCCCGGGGACGCGGGGCGCCATGGCCCTGCACGGCGCGCAGGTACCGGCCGGGACCCCGGGCACCACTGCGGCACCGCGCCAGGACCCCGCCGGGCTCCCGGCGGCGGGCGGGCCGCGGGATGGGGGGGGAGCGTGGTGGCCGGGAGTAGGCCCAGGGTGATTGTGCACGTTCATTGAATGTGCTGAGGGCGGTGGGGCGGCCTCGCTGCCCGCGGGGACGGCGGATCCGGCGCTCCCGGGGCGGAATTCCCATCCCGGAGGGGTCCGGAGCGCGGGGGGTCGGCCCCACGCCGGTGTCGGTGTCCCCACGCCGGGGCCCGGGGCGGGGGGAGCCGGTGCTGAGCCCCCGGCCGAGCGTGCCTCGGACAGAGCCCATCGCTCCGGCCGCTCTTTTGAAATTTTTTTTGGACGGGGAGGAGAGGCAGAAACGATTCTATAACGAGAAGGGAATAAGGAGATTTGTAAACTAATCCTCCCCCCTCCCCCCCGCCCAAACACTCGCTAAAGCCCGGCGCATCGGGGTGCAAAGGGCTGAGTGTTGCAAGATCGCCGTGCCCGGGGATGCGTGTGCGGATTCCCCGGATCCCACTGGCTGAACCAGCCCCGGAGATTTGTGCACCGAGTGGAAAAAAAACTGCAGTCGTGGTGGTTTTGCGCTGGAAGTTTACAGCTCGGTTCCTGGGCTAATCCGGTGTGTGCTTAGAGCGAATGATTGAATGGGTTCGCTTCGCTGTTTCTTTCCCTTAAGGTTTTTCTCCCAAAGAGTTTGAAAGCAGGAGTGTCAGGAGAAGCGTGTGGAACTCTGGAGTGTTTTATTTGTAAGACTTAGAGCAGCTTTGTTGTTTAGAGAATAATAAAGTTTAGAAAAGTGTGGTAGCGTTAAAAGTAATTTTGTTAAGGATCTGTGTCTTCTGTCATAGAAAGCACGTTTCATACAAAGTCATTTTGGACAGGATGATGCTTTACTATAAGTTCTATAGATTTTGTCTTTTTTTCTTCTCAATGAACTTAAGTTACACATCAAATGAAGACGTGCACTAGTGGCACTGTTATTTCCATTTTTAAAGTTCGTAATTGGTGAAAACTATACCGACATTTCTTGTCCAGCTTGATTTATTTATGTCTGAGAGACAAACGTGAGAGCTTTTGTTAATGTGGGTGTTCCTAAGGCAGCTGCGGTGTCTGGAGTTTGTTTCAAATTTACGACTCATTTAAAAATTTTGTGTCCTTCAAGTTTTATTTCAAAGTGAAGGAAACTGACTCACTGACCTTTTTTTTTATTGTCCCACTGAATGATTTTTGGAATGCAGATACATCAGAAGGATTCAGCGTCCAGCTCAAGCCTTGTTTCACTGCCTGCTTTCTCCCCCCTCAGCCGTACATGTGGTCAGTTTAACGAGTTTGGTGTTTAAAATGCGACTTTTTAAATGATTTAGAGGAGTTAAGGATTTGGTTTGGTCTGTACATAATTGTGTTGGTGTACTTTAAAACAAAAAAATAAGTTATGCTGATGATTTAGTTTATGGTGAAGTGTTCCATTGCTGAAATTAAAACTGGGCTGTAAATTCATCTTTAGTAGCAATTTGAGCACAGACTACTTTAAATCATCCCCCTCTGTAGGTAAAGGTGGATTTTAGGTCTTGTGAAGTTGCTGCTGAAGTTGTAATATATTATTTGTATTAGATAGTTTGCATATAATGTGGAACATATATATTTTGGAAGCACATTTATAAAATATTGTTTAGCTAATGCTTTGTTCATGTTACTAAACACAACCTGTTTCTGGGTTTTTTTCAAATGTAACCAGTTTATTGAGATGCTGTGTGGGATTTATGTGAGCACATCTTCCAGAGCAGTGCTGAGATGCCGAATTAAAGTAACAATGTCTTGGAGCCTGTGGGATGAAATCCTGAAGATCAGCTCAGGGATGCAGTTTTACATGTGTAAGGTGTTTCCTTTTTGGTTTAGGATGATAGTGTTGCAGATCAGCAGAAAAAATAAGAAAGTTTTGATAAAAGTTGCCTGTTCTGAGTAGAAGATAAATAAGATTATTGAGTTATTATGTTCATGTCATGATGCAGAAGTAGACAGAAGTGTGTTCTTCTTCCATATCTCCAATTTGGCTGTACCATCACTGAGGCATTTTTTGTCACACAGGGGAAAAAACATCTTCAGGAAAATGCTGCTGCTCCTCCAGCCAAAACGCAGAGTCAGATTTCTGCCATGGGTGGATTCATGGAATAGTGGGCAGAAATATTTCATCAGTCAGTTTGCACATGGTGACAAATGACTCCTGAAACCCCATCATATCCATATTCCCATCGATTTTGGGTGCCAGCTCAGCCCAGCCAGCACAGAGGTGTTTGGTAGCGCAGTTCAGCTCTTGCTGCTGTTTGTACCTCTGTGTTCCATGTCACAATTTCATAACCATCTCGTGAGAGGTTTCAGGGTTGTGTGGGTCTGCTGGGTGTGTGCTGACTGCATTCACAATCTGTCCTCTTTCTGAGGTGAGCTACAAGTGAACCTGCTCTATTGCTCCATGACACTAAAGATGTTAAGCTGATCTAGTTAAACCCACTTGTCATCAAGGGCATCTAAAAATCTCTTAAAAAAAAAAATAAAGACAGCTTAAAAACTATTTCCCTGTTTGGAAAGACTAAAACTCTGTAGGAACTGTATAAACGGTTGTTTTAGCCACTTTTTCTATTGTTTTTCATAGAAAGAATTAATACAGAGGCATCATTTGTAAATCCTGTGAAAACAAGTTAGCAGAAGAAAGGATACCATAGCAGAATGAATCATTTATGCTTGTTTTGTTCTTCCTCCATTACTGTGGTGTCAGATGAACTCGGTGCCATTTTAAACGTACCACGTTGGCCCCAAACCCAGCTGAAGTGAAAACCAGGCAGGTTTGAGCTGAGAAAAAAAAGCTGAACAAGCTCCTAAGCTGCTCATCCTCACCCAGGTTGTGTCTGGCCTGGCAACCAGAAGAACTGGAACTCGAACATGGCATGCAACCTGACTCCTGCAACACTGCACTGCAAACTGCCTCTTTTATGGCCTGCTCCCTGCCAGGCTGCAGCTTGATGTTTCCTTAAGCCAGGACTCTTTCTAGAAGACAAGAAAAAAAAAAAAAAGGCAGCAGCCTGCAGGCATTTGTGCTGTGCTGCCTTTGCAGTGTCTTGCCTGATGTTTGTGGTGATTAGGAAATCGATGTCTCAAAAATAATGTCCAAAAAATGGTTGTTATGCAGCTGGATGAGTTTCTTGTGCATATATGTGTAATGTTGGAGTGTCCTCGTGGGCAGAAAGAAACGTTTGGGGATGGGGCAGTTGGATTCTGTCAGGGTTGTGAAATTCACTGAAGACGTGGGGGACACCCTGAACACAAAATAAAAGGTGGTGTGGGAAAGGGCTGCTGGGGGTGGGATTGGGGGGAGGTGTGTGAGTGCCCCATCTCGCTGCTGCTGCTCAGTTGTGTCTGTGTTTAAAGGGCTGAAGAAGCTGCATTTGTCTCTCCCCACTTCTTTTTCATTGCTCAGAAGGGTCTGGGCTCATCTTTTGCCCGTGGAGTGAGCAGTTGTTCCTTCTTGGGAATTCTGTGATCTTGGGAATTCAGGCTGCAGCTGGAGCTGGGAGCTTGGGTAGCCAGAAGGGATCATTTGCCTTTCTAAAATGTGAATGGTGAATCCACACTGAGTGAAGTGGGTGAATGTGGGCTGGTTGACTTAAAAAAAGGAAGTCTGGGAAAACTGACATAGAACTTAAATTTGGAACTATATGGCAGCATGCAAATAGGCTGAAACCCACAGGTTTTGTGAATCACTGCTATTTATTCTGTGCATTCTAGACTATAGCACTGATCTGGAGCCTTCTCAGAATGCATCCAGCCATTTACCTATTAATAAATCCAGTTTCTGTAGGCAGTTGCTCAGACGTACTGGTCTTTGCATTGGTGGAGCTGTTAAAATCCTTGGGAAGTGAAGTGGGGTTTTGTTTGTAGGTGAACTGAGCAGTCTCATTTCACACAACATGCTGTGTCCTACAAAACTGCCAGATCTGTTAGAATAGAACTTGCTGGCCTTGGGCCATTGGATTACAGTCATTTGTCACTCTAATGCCATTTCAGCAATGTAGATGTTCATTTCCAAAGAATTAAACGTGCTGGAACTGCGGTTTTGCTTTTTGATGGAAGTGTTTTATGTGTGATCATTAAACACACAACTGGGGATTAGGGAACAAAGGGTTGTGCTTTGTGGTGAAAAAGTGTGTGTGTGTACATGTGTGTGTTTGTATATTCAGACATTCCATAAGAGAATAGTCTGAGATTTTAAAATTGGGGTTCTGAACCCTGTTTTTGTTTGATGAAATTGTGCCATAGGTATTTAAGACTGTGTTTTAAGTATTTCCAATAATGGGGCTGTGTTGGTTATTTTTGAAACACTTTGAAGGATTCTGTTTTGTTAATGCTCATGTTAATATATTCATTAGTGCTTTAATAGAGTAAAGCTTTGAAGTACATTAGTCTTTTCATTTTGCATTTGACTCTCTAATACCTAATTTATTTCCAGATATTCCTGATATTTTAAATATGTTTAAGAACTTTTCCTCCTTTTTTGACAGCATACAATCTATTGATCTTCAGTGTGTGCTACAAGCTCTGTTTTTCTTCACCTGTAGTTAGGCAGGAGGAAGATTAAATCACAGTAACCCTAACAAAGTGTTTGTGCAGGGCTTCTTTGAATCATACACCTTGTGGGAAAAAATCTGTTCTTCAAATCAAGAAAAGCTTGTTGAGATTCTGTGGTAGCCACCAGTGTCAGTGCTGTAGGAAAGAAATGTGCAGGAGCACTTGGGGGAATTTGCTGTTGGTAGCATTGTGTGTGAATTCAGATCTTGGATGGGAGCTTTAAGGGAAGCACTCTGTGTTGTTTGCATTGGAGTTATGGTAGGAAAAAAAGGAATATAGATGGGCTGCCATCGAGGGTAATGGTAACAAACTGGAAAACCACTTAAGGGATCTGAAATTATTTTACTTTGTTAAAAAAGTAAATACCCCAAGTGGGGCTCAGCTTTGAGGTGGAAGAGAAAAACGCACGATCTGTAAAAGCTGTAAAGAAGAGGATGTCTCTAAAGGTTGTGTGAAAAGATGCATTTTAAAAAAACATGCAGGAAAGTAGGTTTTCTTCAAAGAACTCTGTGTATGAAAGACTTCTTATTTTGTTTGAACTCCACTGAGCAGACCAGCAGAAATAGCTGAGGTATTCCCCCAGTGCACTGGGCATGTTTTTTTATACAACATTAGAACCCTCTTTAGTGATTTACAGATTTCCTGCCTCATTTTTCCCCATGAATGTTGCAGGCTGGCAGTGGATTTGCCACTGTAACTCAAAATACAAAAGTGGTGTATCATTCATACAGAGTAGTGAAGGCTTCTGCTCTGAAAATGTTTTGTCTTGCTGGAGTGGGATGTCTTTGTAGGTACTGTAGCAACCTGTTAAAACAGGTAAAATACTGATAATGCCTTGAATTCTTGATGCAAGCTTTAGGCTGGATGGAGAGGGAAGTGGGAAAGGTTCAGTTAATTTGTTAATGGTAGAGGCAGGCAATTAGATTAGCTGTATTAAAACAATGGATTTGGACCATGTTACTTGGGGAGGGTATTCAGTTCCAAGGGAGGCTGGCACATAGTGTGGGGTGGCCGTGTCATTTTAAATGAGAGTAGATAGGGTAAAAAGGAGAGGGAAGTCAAGCAGAAAGGAAAAGAGTCATTGTCAGCACAGGTAACAGCTGAATTGCAAAAAGAATCAAGTTCACTGGAGCTCCAGTGTACTCAGTCTATCCATTAAATCTTAGGGGTTCTAATAATAGCTAGCTGACCAAAGAAAGTAAGAAATAGCACTCTGGTGTCCTTACAGCATGGAAAACCTCACTTTCTGTTCTGCTGCTGCCTTTGGGATACAAAACCAAAACCACAACTGTTAGAAAATGTCTGTGGAGCGCTGTGTTTAATTGATACAAAGTTGGAAAAAAGTCAGAGACAACTTACTGAGGTAATTTCCACTTGCTTAGGCAGTACTCACTTCTCAGTTAAGGCCTGTGACCATAGACCATTGCCCCTAACAAGAAGTTTGGGCTTCCACGTTTCATCACACAGAGTGAAAACTCTCTAACAGAACTTGAAACAACAAAAATGAAAAAGAGTTTATGCAGTTAGTGTGCTTTCAGAGCAGGCAAGAATGAGATACATAAAATTGTCATCGTGGCATTGCAAGCCACAGAAAATGTAAGTGCAGCAGAGTGAGAGGTGTGAAAGAGGAGCAGTCAGCTTTCAGAGCAGAAGAAATAAAGCTTTGAATTTGTTTCTGTCAACAGGCTCATGGTCTCAGTCTCTTGAACTTCACTGTAGTCCGGACATAGTGCTGAGTTGTGCTGGTCCCTGGGTTGTTGGGGTCAGTGAATTGTGCTGGTCCCTGGGTTGTGCTGGTCACTCTTGTTGCTCAGTGCAGGTGGCAGATGCTGCCGTGGTGTTCCAGGTGTTGCCACAGCTCTGAGTTTCCTGAATTTGAGAGAATAAATGCAGTGGATGTGTGTTACACTTGGCACTAATGATTGTCACATTAAGGCTGATATGATTTTCTGGTTTGATGTGATCACATCCTAGGAATAGAGATGTCCCAAGCTCTGATCAGTGCTGAGCCTGCAGTGCTGTGGGAGGGCAGCTGTGCTCATTTTCCCCCTGGCTTTGTGCTGCTGGCACTGGTGGGTGCCAGGGGCTCTGAGGGTCCCTCCCGCCCAGCTGTGATCCAGTGGGGCTGAGCTGTGCAGTCTGTGTGGCTTCATAATTGATCAAATTTCTCATGGATTTTTTATAGTTAGGAAAGAGATAAACTAAGAGCTGAGGTGGTTTTTAGCTGTTTGGTATGGAAACCAATTTTAAGCATGTGTGCTCTAAATTTATTTCTTTTGTGACAGCTTGAAATAAAAAACCACTTAAAATTAGTGAACAACTGCTTATTGGCAGGTCTGAGTGTCCAGCACATGCAGTGTGTTTGCTGAGTAGCCAGCAGTATTTGATAATGGAGACATCACTAATGTGAAATTTAAATCAGTTTATATGTTCTAGTTCAGTTTCTGTTTTCTGCCTTATTTGCAAAACAACCATTCTGAACAATTGTGTGAGTAATTCATTGCTTTACTGAATGTCATTATGATTTGCAAGATCTCTTAATTAGATTTGGGACCAAAGGAGGCAATGAACAGACCCATGAGAAACATGTTCTTCCAAAAACTGCCTGAATTGGTGTTGTTTGAAAGTGGAAAGTCTCACAGGTTCAGAGTGTGCAGAAGTGTGAGGGTTCTGGGTGTGATTTCATCATCATTTCTCAACCTTGTCTGCACTGTGGGCCTGATGACAATCGGGTGGCACTTCTGTGGGGTCTTCAGACCATGGATGGATGAAGGACAGGAGAGCAGGAGGTGCTGGAGCTGTGCTGAGAGCAGGGACACTGACACAGCTCTGCTGCCTCTGTCCCTGCTCTGAGCAGAGCCGCCTGTGCTCCCGCTGCCGTGGATGTTCCTGTTCTGAGCAGCCAGGGCAGTGGTGCCTCAGCTGCTGCTGCATGAGGGTACCCAGGGAGCTGGGGGTGTGTTACAGCGACCTGTGTGAGTCGCTGCTGGTGATAGAGACGGTGAATCTTGTATCTTGATCAGAAGGCTTGATTTATTAATATATGATATAATACATTATAATTATACTAAATAGAATATAGAGAGAGGTTTGCAGAGCTGCTAGCTAAGCTAAGAAAAGATAGAAAAGAATCCACAACAAAGTTGTGGCTAAGGACTCAGTCCCCTGGCTTGAACTGGTGATTGGCTCTTAATTATAAACATAGAAAATGAGCCAATCAAGGTGAATCCTATTGCATTCCACAGCAGCTGATAATAATTGTTTACCTTCTCTTCTGAGGCCTCTGGCCTCCCGAAGACGCAGAAATCTGAAAGAAAGGATTTCTGTGGAGAAATGTCTGCGACAGGGGTGTGCTCTGCTCTGAGCATCGGGCCTTTATCAGCTTGTCAGCATATTCTGGTTTAACTGCTTTTTTACATCCAGAAAGCAAAAGAATTTCAGTGTCTTCGAGACTAAATGTGTTGGGAAATAGCTGGAGTGTTGTTTTGTGCATTGTGTTCGTTCATATGTGCAGAATAATTCTGAATGCTGACAGAAGATGTTGTACAAGGAAAGACATAAAGTAGCAGCATTGTCAGTGCTGGTCCTTTGAAATGAGCTACTTTGACCATTTAAGACTTGTTTTTTTCTTGCAGTATACCTACTGCCATACTCATACCCAATTTTTAATGCTGTCACTTAAAAATATGAATTTTTAGTGTATTTACTGCTTGGGGTTTGGTGGCAGCAGTGTATTAATCTGTGCATTTCTTTTAACAGCTATGTTGCATCTACATAAAATTGTTTTGCAGATACTTAAGCTCTAAAACTGTCTGGGGAGGCGGTGGCATATGTGTGGTGTCCCAATTTTCATTTTAACTTGCAAACCCCTTGAAAATACAAAGTTGCTGTCACAGGCTTTGCCAGCTCCTTGCAGGTTTCCACCTGCCACGTGTTGGGCTGAGAATGTGCTGGGAATCAGAACATGGGCTGGTGTCCTGATGGGACATCCCACATCCATGTGTGTCACCTGCTGGAGTCCTGGAGGGGCTGCAGTTCCTGCAGAAAACATGGCAAGAACCTCTGCAGAACTGGTACTGAAACCTCAGCTGATAAAGAACATGAACTATTGGAGCCTTTATTCTGTGGTGGTGGTTGTGTTTCATTTCTGTGATCCCCATGAGTCATTTACCAACCATTGTGTTTTTCACGTATTCTCTGGTTTATTTTTGGCTGTTTCTCTATGAGATAACCCATTGTTGGCAGGTCACAACCCACAGAGGGGAAAGTCTCATTCCTCCTTGTTCCTGGCCATTTGTATATTCTGCTTGACACTGGTTCCTCAGTTCCTTAACACTCCTTCCACCAGTGGAAAAAATAAATAAAAAATCATCATTTTTGGATCACTTTTCCTCAGTTTGACAGTAATCACCTTGTTGATCATTCAGCCTGTGGAGAAGAGATAAGATTGTCAATTCAGCAAAATGTTCGAAGCATTCAGCTTTCCAAAAATTTAGGGTTGAGAAGTGAAGTTAGGCCATCAAAAGAGGCACATGAGTCCTGGGCAGGTGGGCTTAGCTGCTTTCCAAAAGTGCTAATCTGTGTTCCTTGTCACGATGGAGTCCTGATAGGTAATTTTTGCCTCACCTAATCTTAGCCACCCTAAATCCTGCCCTGAGTAATTGCTTGTGAAAAGCATTGTGTGGCTGACTCGTTTGCTGAGGTGCTGTTACAGAGATTTTAGTTTTCCACGGTGTTTAGCTGCAGTAATTCAGAGGCTGTACATTCTTTTCCCACTTTCCTTTATATTCCACTGTATTTTCCAGCTTGCTAGACAAATAGGAACAGCAGTCTCCCACTGCCCAGGGTGGAATGGTTCTCTTGGATGGGTCTGTGTGGATACTTTGAGGGATTTGTCCTCTGTGAAGATGAGATTAGTGGAAATAAGCATACACAAACTAGTGGGAATCTAATGAAGATACAAGCAGTCTGAATTTTGCAGCTTTGCTTTTGATTGCTGTGTTTTAAAAGCATAATTTTGAGTGTAATTTCCATATTTAAAATAATAAAGTGCCATCCTGAATAGTGGCTGCTGTATGTGCAAGGGTGGCACCTTCACCTGCATGGAGAGGGCACATGGAGCAGCTCACAGGAGAGGCAGTGTGAGATACAAACTGCTGGAACTGAGTTAGAGATTCCTCACAGCAGTAGAAGGATTTCCTGACTCCACAATCTTGGGTGATAATTCAGCTTTTGGAAAGGAGAGTGGTCTGGGAGGCACAGAACCCATTCTCAATTTCTTTTTTTCTCCTTTGCTTTCTTTACCAATAACTTCAGATCCTCTGTCAGCTCTTCATCTAACTCTTGTTCCTCATCTTTGGCCTCATCAAGCCAATTGTAATATTTTTGAACTACTAACAACCCATATTTAATCTGTGCCCATATTTAATCTGTTTCATTTCTTAAAACTCAGATTCTTGCATGTTTTACTCCTAGAGCTCTACTTCTGATTTTTTCTTTTTAATAACCTCCTCCAAGTCTATATCTGTTGGTTTTACTTTTTAAACCGTGGATTTGGAGGATAAAAGCAGCCTGTGAGGTAAATTCAGACACAGCAAGAGAAGAAGAAAGGCTTTGCAGTGGCAGGGCAGTGCCAGGCTGCAGTTTGTGAGCTGGAAGCCGTTCCAGGAGAGCCAGGCTTTGTTCCTGCCTGGCCAGGGCAGGAATGTGCTGCCTCCTGGAGCTGCAGGGAAGATGCTGGTGCTGCTTTTCCACCTTGAGGAACTGAGGGAGGCTTGTGGAAAACAATCCTTCAGGATCTTAGCTGCCAAATAAAGATTTTGTAAACTACAGAAAAAGGTGAATTTCTGGAACGTGCCTGGAGCTTGGGTGGACACTGTGAGGTGTTCCAAGGCATTTTGCTATTTAATGTGGCCCAAGCTGTGTTCTGCACATGCAGAACTGATTTTACCATTGTGTTCTAAGAACTTCATCCCACTGAAGGCTGCAGCTCTAATGATTTTAGCTTGGCAGAGAAAAGGAAAAAAAGAAAAAAGGGCCAGCACTAAGGGTTTTCTGCTGGGAAGTATTAGATAAAATGACTGAGGGATTGTTTTGCCTGCTCCACCTGTAATAGAGTAGTTAAACTGGCTGTGTTCTTGAGGAACTTCATGTTCCAGCTTCTCTCTCCTCAAAGCTTATCATGCAGTGGTAAATCAGAATAATGCAAGTCTTAATTATTTTTGTTCTTCATTATAGGGAGGGTTTCCAGTTTGCACATAGACTCAATAGCTAGTTCAGTGCAAGAGGAGCCTGCAGAGCTTGAATAAATAAATGTGTGTGCTGAGTTATGAGCAGCCAGCCTGGAGCTGGTGTTTCCAAACTTTTAGAGGCTGTGAGGAGACAGAGCCTTGGCCAGAGGGGTTTTACCAACCACTGTGCTTGAGTGCAGAACTGAGGAAGGACCAGTCTCCCTGTTTGGGAAGGATTTCTGTTTCATTTGATATTTGTGAGGACTGCCAGCAGGGAGAATATGATAGGAAAGTATTTTTGTTTGGCTTGTATTTAGTTTTAACATAGCAAGAAAACAGATAGGAAAATGTTACTATTTCTCATTATCACAGGCAGATGTTCTGTGGGTTTGTAGTGGTGGTGGAAAGGTGTCAGAAATTCCTTCTTTTGCTCTCCACAGAGCCAAGAGTTGATGTAATCACCTCTCACAATTCAGTTCCCTCCCTCTCCCTGTTGCCTGGAATGCACTTTGCAGGTATTGCTGCTGTAGTCCCCAAATGCCTGCACTTCATGTGTGTTCCTGCCCTGGCTGCCAGGGAAGGTGCAGGGAAGGAGTTTTCTCATCAAGAACACAGTGTTGTGCCACAGAATACAAATTAAAAGTAGTTTATAAAATGTGGGTACAGTTCTCCTGTCAGGGGCCATTGCTTTATGATCCTGTACAAGTGCTGCAGTTGCACTGCCCTCCTTATGCTGTGATTATTTACAAAATAAAATTGTCCCTGTTCTGGTGGGCTTTCTCTTTGTTGTTTTGTGGAACAGAAAATACAAGCTGGGGCAAATCTGAAATGAGAAGCAGCAGAGTTTTCTGCTGGTGCAGTCCTGACATGGGAGGATAAGGAGTCTGTGGAACAGCTCACTCAGAAATGCAGTGGTGTCTGTGTGACACGGGTTGGTTTTTATTCTTGCACTCCCTTTTTCTCCCCCCTGCTCACTGCACTGACCATTTTATACAAAACTTCCTTGGGCTGGATGCACTTTGTGGCAGCTGCTGTTTGAAATAGAGGAGTGCCAACAGGCACCTCATTATTTGAAATAGAATGTGGAGCATACATAAACAGAACTTGTTTGGGTGTAAGAAATTGGCTTGTCTTTTGGCAGGATTTTCTGTGGTTGTTCAGTTTGTTGCTTTGATTTGAAGTACGTTATGTAATTGATAAAAAAAAAAGTACAACCTGCTTTGCTTTTGTATTCGAGTTACAATATTCAGGATAAACTGCTGAGATCCACAATGTGCTCCCTTAATTACATCAGGCTGGAAGGGGTAATTTGGTCATGAAACTTGTCCTGCCAGTAATGTGACAGTCACAACTGTGCTTCCCTGCTAGCCAGAGATCTGCCTTTCCTCTGACCAGAAAATGACTTTTTGAGGATGAGAATTCTTTTTTTTTAAATGAAGGAATAAAGTCTGTCAGATTAATTGATGTGAAACATGTAGAAAATATGTAACTTTCTTCAGCTGTAATTCTATAAAAACATCCAAAAAACTCCTGAATTGGGAAGGAAAAAAAGGAAAGGTTTGATCATCACTATATTTTTGAGCCTTTGAAAGCTTAAATGGTGGGCAGGAGGAGTTGCACTGACTCATGGGCTTAGGTGACCTACATTTACCTAGCTCTGATCTCCAGGCACTGGAGATGTGTTCATGTTCTAGTTTGGAGCTGCAGGCTAATGATGAAGGACTGGCAGCTTCTCTGAGAGTTTGCTTGTCATTTGTTACATTTTCAGCTGTTAAAAGTTTTTATATGCAACTGCTCCACCTTCAAGTGTGGCTTCATTTGCATGTGTTTGTGTTTAGAAAAGTCAACTTTATTTTTTTGTAAAGAGATATTTTGACATATGCTTTGCCTGAAATGCTGTTTAGGCTGTGGTACAGCTGTGAATTCATGGCCAGTGGTTTTCATAGCTCCTGGTTATGGGATGCTGGGTGCAAATTCAAAATGTATAAAAAGCCCAAACAGCAAACCTGTTTCTCAGTTTCACAATTTTGTCTGTGCTTTTTAAACATTTCAGTAAAAAGTTTCTTGAGATTTGTTAGTTTGTAGAACCTTGTGTCCAGTTAAGTAATCATCTGAATTTCAGCTCAGAGGAAAGGACAACCTGTGGGAAGGCTGCTTTTTCCTACTTTTTCCATAAAATTGAGAAATTGGGAGAGAAGTAAAGGGTGAGGAAGCAATGCCTTGTTTGCTGCAGGATGAGTAATGGGAGAGTGTTTTCTCTGCTAATAAACCCAAGTGCAGTCATATCCATGTGCCTTTTTTTCCTTGCCAGAAATCACACTTCTGGCTGAATGCTTCCTTTTCCTGCTCTGCTGCAGCCTTTCCCAGAGCTGGGAGAGTAAATCCACTTTGCAGGAGTAACTTGGTGGCCAAGATTATATATATAATATATATCTAAGTATAGCTGAGGGTATACAGCAGCTATTTCATCATTTCACTTCAAATGTGAACTAGTTTGACTTGTTTGGCCTTCTGCTGAGACATTCAGTGGTGGCAAGGAATAATCCAGCTGTAAAAGCTGTATTTTTAACTCCTTTACGGAAAAGCACTTGAAGTGGGAGTATTTGCAGCTTAAACTGATTTGACTGAAGATCTGAAGCTGTTGGCTGGTAGATGAAAGCCACGTTAATGCTTTGTGAAAGCCAAAGTTGACACTTCATTTTCCTGTAGCTTTTTGCAGCCCAGGTGATCCCAGGATGATGATGCAGCAGCAGTGCTATTTCTACCCATTTTTCTAGGACAGGCAGCTGTGGAGCACAGACTCAGCCTCCTTTTGTTCCTGCAGGACAGCCTTGGTGCTGCTGGGCAGGAACAGCAGTGCAGATTTCATGCCAGGCACTGGTAACATTTGCATTCCTTTCTCAAGTGCTTGGGGGACCACAGCACAAACCAGTCAGCATGGGCAGAGCTTGCAGGTCAGGTATTTTAACCCTTTGGGGTCTTTTCCCCCCTCCTTGGAATTAGTTTGGCTGCTGCTGCTTTTATCTGCATAGTTAAATGTTGCCTGTGATCAGAGTTATTACACAAATATAGAAATACTTTTACTTTCATTCCTTAGTGATAGAGAACAAATCTTCCTGGATAGATTTGTTTGGTTAATGCATTTTATGTAATTTGTGTTAAAATCTAGCTGCAGCTAATATCTTGAAGATGTGAAGGGGATGTTACTGATGAAATGATCTGTTCCAAGTGCTGCAGAATCTCCTGGAGTGCAGCTGGATGTTCCACTGCTGTAATCACATTGGGGAGATTAGGTTAGAAACTGATTCCAGTTTTGTTGTGGCTGGAAACACCAGGGGCTGACAATCAGCAGGATTTGGGATTTGCTCTAAGGAAGGTGTTTAACATGAGTATTTTTCTGAAGAGAATTAATGTTGGGAGGCAGGGATTCAATACAGGGAACTTGATTCCTTGCAGCATGTCAGACTGAACATGGAAATTGCTGCCAGAGGCTCAGGAGTGAGCTGGAAACTCCAGCTTTAATAGTCTCATCCACTCAATGTTCCTAACTTGTATTATAGAAAAAATATATTTCAAAAATGCTACACTTTTAAGGATATTCTCATCTACAGAGTATTTGTATAATATTCTAGTCTTAAAATTTTAACTTTGAGTATTCTAGTCTTAAAATTTTAACTTGGAGTATTCTAGTCTTAAAATTTGAACTTGGGGAAGAGAGTCAAGATGCAGCTCTTCTTTTATTCTCTTTTCAGTCACACAGGAAGCATTTCAGAGCTGCAGTTGTAACTGATTCCTTGGTTATTTTTAAGAATTTAGTTGTGTGGGTTTTTTGTTTTTTAATAGTCCCAAGAGTATGACAATATTTTGCATTCAATGCCCAAACTTTATTGCAAAATCTTGATAGGTGCAAATAAGGCAAAGAAATGAAATATGAAGTACTAGAACACCCATTCACCAGCAGCTTCATGAGAAAAGATGTCATTTTAGAATTGCATAAAGTATGTTTAATTTTGCAGTTTTTTCTTTAATTAGTGTGCTGGTTGTTGTCAGTGCATCTGAAGGGAAAGATTTTTGTATATCCTGTCTAAAATGATCTCATTTTCAGGTTTATTCAGGCATTGCTAGTTTTACTTTCATCCTTGCTCTCATACATGTGACATCTGCAAGAAGACATTCACATTTGAAAATTCCCAGAAGTTCAGAACTTGTGTGATTGGTTATGGAACCTCAGTATGGAAGATACTGGATGGAAAATATAGAAATACTTGGTTGTGCAGTGTAAGCAAAGCATTTCATTAAGTTGGTGCATGTTTGCTCACATGAGTTAAATCATGGGAGTTTAGTGTGGTTTTTAACACTGTAAATGGTCAGGTTGTGTAAGTTTTCTCAGCTGTTCAGGTGGCTTGGAAAGGCCCAGGGATGGCCTTGAAGAGCCGGCGCTTCAAAGGACGAGGAGAGACTTCTGATCTTGTCTCGGTCTCGGTGTTTATTAATTGTTTATCTAAAAGATTTTCTTTCAGCCCGACAGAGGTCTGCACAGCAGCCAGCCATGAGCACACTGCGAGCCCCCGGGCGGTCACTTATCTTTATACCCGAAGTTACGTGTACAATATTTATCATTTTTCCCCAATACCTTTTACCCTTATTAACCGGTGCACTTCTAGTAATAACCAATCCCAAAGTGCCACCATCACCACAGAAGATGGAGGCCAAGAAGAAGAAGAAGAAGGACAGGACACGCCCCAATTCCTCCATCTTACTTCTTTAGACCCCCCTGTACCAAAATCCTAAACTCTGTGTTTTACACTCTAATTAACTTATCCCTTCACCATTTACCCAGTGAAATCCTCCCAGTCCTCATACAGGTGTTGTCTCCTGTGTCGGATCAAAGTGCAGCCACCAGACACTTCTGGCAACGTTCCAGGACTCCCGAGCCCCCCAAGGGTGGTCTCGGCCACTCTGCACCTCCATCCTGAGGTGCTGAGATCCCACAAGGTTGGGTTACTGCTGAGAATGGAATGGATCCATCAGAGTGTTTGGGTTTGGGGGTGTTCATCCATCCCAGAGGAGGAGTTTGGTGGCCTTGGTGAGGAATTGGAAAGGCAGCAGAGGCAGAGCTGCCCTGTGTCTCATCCCCTCTCTGCAGGGATTCGCAGAGCCCCGTTGTTCCCACCCAGCCCTGCCTCCCCCCACAGGAGGTTTCATTGCCCTGCTGCTTTTTATACAGTTGCCAGTGCAAGGTCACTGGGGCGTGTTTGCTGCTGTTCTGATCTGCTTTGAACCTGTGACAGACATGAACCTCCCTGGGCTGGGGTGTCCTCAGGGACCTTGGGCACCCTCAGTGCAGGGTCAGTGAAATTCCTGCTCCAAGCCCACCAGAGATGCCTTCCCAGCAGCCAGGACAGACAGACAGCTCTGGGAGAGGCTGTGGAGAGGGTTTGACAGGAGAGGGAGGGCAGATGGGACTGAATTAAGCCTCTTAGGGATTAGGTATCTGTAAAAGTAAGTCTGGGGATATCATTACAGTTGGAAATTTTCAGAACTTTCTCCCGATGTTCTCTCTAGATTTTCATCCACATTCAGTCTTGGTGTGAGACTGGATCTCTGAGCTTTATCCATGTGAGTGAGCACCGACACCATTGACTGCTGTGTAATGGGATTTTCAAGCAGCTACATTTTTTAATGAGGCTATAAATCAAAATCAGTTTTTGAAGAAATACATATACATATACATATACATATACATATACATATACATATACATATACACATACATATACATATACATATACATATTTTGTCTGAAAATTTGTGCAGAGCTATTAATGAAACCTCAGGATTTCACAGGTAATATTCATTAATATTTTGGGTTTGTGTGTTGCCAGATTTGTGTTACTGTTGGGAATTTGTTGCTGCTGGGCCAGGTGAGCTCTGTGCTCACGTCAGTGCCCGACCTTCCCTCGGGGCCGTGCAGTTGTTGGTGCAGGTGAGAGGCTGTGGCTGCCTTGGCCCAGCAGTGATGGAGCAGCACAAGCAGCTTATCCCCAGCACTGCACAACCTCTCACCTGCTCCAGGGCTGACCCTGAGCTGGCTGTGTCTGACTCCCACTGGCCTGGAGCTTCTGCAGTCTGTCTGTTATCCCTGTTGGAACCCTGAGGTGCTGTGACACGCAGGACCAGACTGGGACAGCGTGGGGCATTAAAGGCATCAGTCTGATGCACTTGTAATGGCTGTGTGTTTCTTACACACTTGAAAATACTAAAAATTGGAATTGAAATCATCAGAAATGAGTTTGGCCAAGCTTTTAACACATACTGATGTATCTCTGGCATGTGTTAAAGTGTTATTTATAGAGTGGGGGAGAAGTTAATGCTGACTGTGAGTAGCTCGTGTAAGTAATTTAATTAAATGTTTAATGTGCCAAGCATTAATTTGTCAGTTTGGAAAGAAGGCAACTTTGAGAATTTTGAGATTAGTTGGAGTAATTTTGAGGGTGCAAACAAGGTAGGAACCCAAAACTCATGCCGATAATAAGGATATTCTTGTAAGGGTGTGCTACTCTTTATTAGATCTTAGTCTGTTCTTGCTTAAAATTTCTTATTACTTGGGCATTTAAGATGATTTAAAACCTTCAAAATTTGAATTAATGGTACAAGGTAAGTTCTGCAGCAATGCTGATGCTGCTTTAGAACTAAACAAGTATTTTCTTACACAGGTAGCTCACAGAGTGCCAGGTACACTGATTCCTTGGGATGGATGGATGGACAGCAGGCAGGGAGTTACAGTATCTTTCAAATTGCTTAAAATACATTTTTTCCCTCTGAATCCTGTCTTTTTCTGCTAGGGGTTGTTATACTTGCCAAGGGATGTGATATCACAGTTCTCTTTCACTCGAGTGCACAGTTGTGTCTCGAAAAGGGTAGAAAATTCTGTCCAGCTTGCAGAAGTTATTTCTGGGGAGATGAGGATGACTGCAGGCAGAGGAGGTTGCTTAAACTGGGCAGGTTTAATGTCATCACTCCTTAAGTTTAAGGACTGATATCATCATCATGGCCTTAAGTTTATTTTGAAACATCATTTCTCTCAGTTATCATGCAGGGATCTTACAGCTGGTGACTTAATGCTGGTGTAAATATGCATTGGTAAATAAAAACAAATCAGATCAAATTCTGTTCATTTCAAGGCTGAGTGGGATGGGGATTTTTAAGCTTTAGTCTGGCTAGGATGAGATGTTGGTAAATATTTAAAATACTATTTTAAATTCCACAGGAAGAGTTGCATAGACACAAATTTCTCTATATGAATACACCATCAAAACAATTAATTAATACAATATTAATGATCACTTTGTTCAATTTTTGTCCTGTGTTTCCTCATTAAAAAAGAAGCTCGGAAAGACATACCAGGCCTGTGATACTTTGCTTAAAATGCTGGTTAATGAAATGACTGTATCATATTATTAGATGGAGAAATTAGGGTTGGATTTATATCACTTTTAATAGACTACACTTGAGATGATTGTGTGACAGCATCAAAAATACCTCATAAAACATAAATTTAGTGATGAGTCAGCAAGTGATTTTCTTCAGTTTGTTTTTGGACTGTGATAAATTCTAGTTCATACGTTCTGAATAAAAATGCCTTGGTTATACTGAAAGTATAAACCATCCTGGGTGCTGTGCCAGGAGCTGTGCATTGGGTACAATTTAGGGATTTGTTGGGTTTGGGTGTTGGATTCTCCCTTGGTGGGCAGCACTTGGCTGAGGGAGGAGTTTTTGAAGCATTAAATGTTTAACTGTGTTTCACTCTTTGAATCTCAGATGTTCCAGCTTGTTTTGACTGTTTGAGTTGTTTGTAGTCTAAACCAGATTACATTTCTAGTTTTTTTTTTTAAACCTGAAGGCCACTGAAATGGGCACACGTCAAAGTGGTGTGTGTATAAATCACTTTTTGTGTAAGAAAAGGGTGGTTTGGAATTGCTGGGGAATTTGGCTTTCAGTTAAGCTGTGAGATTTCTGAATGTGGATGGCTGTGAGTCATGTAAACAGCAAATTCCATTGGAATAAACCACCTCAAGTCTGGAAAAACCCTGGGATTGGGTTGTTGTGTGTGGCAGCAGGCTGCACTTCAGAAGGGATGATTTCCCAGATTTTGGGAATTCTTTTCTGTGGCTCAGCTCCCACTCTGGTTTGTTGTGTCTCAATAGAACCAAGCTAAAGATTTACCACGAGCAAGAGTCAAAACTGCTGAAAAAGCTTTGCTGGTGGGAGGAGAGCAGGGAATGGTCCAGAATGGCCCTGGGAGAGCAGGGAGATAAATAAATGGGAGTGGGGGCTGTGCTGTGCTGGCCAGGCTGACCTGCTGCATGCCAAGAGTGGTTTTCATCCTCTTTGTCTGTTTTGTCACTTTATTCAGCTCCTTGTTTAACTTCTTTCTGTCCTCAGTGTTTTGTGTTACTCAATTACAGCTGGAGTGGAAGTTTATGGAATCTTCCAGGTGCTGTGAAATGCCAGCAGCTCAGGCCTTTTTATTGGCAATCTTTTGTTTTCTGTAAATTAAATTTCTCATTTTAGTGTTAATTTTCTTTGTGGTCTTGTTAGGTACTTTTTTCAGAGTATCTAGATGAAAACTATCTGAAAAGCTGCAGGAAGATAATGTTGGGCAAAGATGTTTTATTTTAGGTCTGTTATGGAGAGTTTCAGGCACAGGAATAACAGAATTGATGATTTTTGTGTGTTTTCCTACACCTGAGCAGTTTCAGTTCTTTGTGCCCTCAGGTGCACTTAGTCACGTGTAACTGCTCATTTAGCACAACTCTGGAGAAATAATTCTTGGTTTTTTCTCATTTGGTGAGGGGTGGGTTTGGAAGGCAAAGCAGCCTTTGCCTGTGGCTTGTATGAACTGATGCAGCTGCACCCAAACATGGTTTTAAACTGGTCACAGGGTGAGGAGCAGTTTGTGATCACCTCCAATAGGAATCTGAAGGAAAATGCTTTGCTCACACTTTCAGAGCCTAAAGTTCCTTGCTAAAGATGTAGGAAGGAGCCAAGAAGGAATTGGGTTGCAAAGTAGAGTTCCTGACTCCCAGCACATGGGTCTTTTTGAATTCTAGTATCCTAATGGATTTTATGATTTTGTTGATTGTATTGAATATAAATAGCTCTTTAACAAACATCCTTCTCTTTTATTTTTAGTATATTTTTGGGGAGTTCAGCCCTGATGAATTTAATCAGTTCTTTGTGACTCCACGATGCTCTGTTGAGGTAAGATCTACTTTAAACTTGTTCTAGAAATAACATTTGAAAGCTCCATCTCTTTGTGTGAATTTGAAATACAGCAATACAAATATTTGTCATGCACTTGGCTTGCTAATTGACAAACTGAAAATTTTGTTCAGTAGTCTTCTTTCCATGTATGTGGATATTAAGTCAATTTTTAGACATAAATTGATTCCACTTTCTGCTTGTCATCTTTCAGAGCTGGACTAGCTGACAGTAGTGGGATGTTGATGAATTTTCCAGCCCTGTACCTCAGTTTTGATGTTTGTTTTTAAGGGGATGCTGAGAACTTTCCCAGCAGAGCTCTTGGTTGTAAGGTGGGCTTCTAAGCCTTGGGAGCCTTTTGAAGCACAAGGATTGTTCATATTTCTGGCCAGGTGGAGCACTGCTGGCCCTCAGAGCTGTGCTCGCAGAGAAGGCTGTGTGTGAGGTCTGGGAAATGCATTAATAATGAACTAATTAGTGACAGAGAGAGGCACAGAGTGGGAACAGTTGTCTTTGTGTGTTGGAGTTCATTACACACAGAGCATTGCAGCCTCTTATTCTCTGCAGTTCTTGGTAGACAATCATGAACCATTTTCCTTTCTAGGGAGGAGTTTTATCCCATTGTCCTCGTCTCCAGACTTGAAAAATAATTTTCCTCTGGGTCCATTTCCATGCATTTCCTCCAGACATTTCCATTCAGACATTTCAGTCATGCTTCCATCCTGCCCTCTCAGCATAAAGGAAACAAACACTCGAGCTGTGGATGGGGAAATCCTTTTGTCACAGTTTACAAACCATTGTTACTGTGACTTACTTTCCTGTAGCTTAATTTTCCAAGGCTAATTAGTGTAATAAACTGCTGAACAAAGGAAGGGCACGAAGGGAACGGGGTGGGGTGAGGAGTGAGGGAAATTCAGAAAGGAAAAAGCAGTTATTTCTGGGGGGAGAGCTGTGTAGCAGAGGAGATCTTTGGGTAATTCCTGTTAGCTGTGGTGACCCTGCTGTTGTCCCACCATAACTGCAGTCACAGCAGTGGGACATTGTCATCCTGTGTAGTGTCACCTGAAGTGCCCCCATCAGCTTTTTCAACACTTACTTAGGGGATGATGAAAATGTCATATCTTGATTTATGCAAAGCTGTTCTCAAAGCATGAACCTGCAGCACCAGCACCAGTTGGGCTTCATTTTCTCAGTGTGCCACTTACTGGTTAGCTTCAATATAAAGAGCTGTTGAACAATGTTCCTTAAGTTTGCCCTTGATCTGGTTCACTTCAATGTTTTAATTACCTGGATGATGAAATAAAAATGATGCTTATTAGTTTTGCACTAATTGGTGTAAAAAATTGGCCTGCAAAAGGCAGGGTGAGACTCAAGAAGGACGAGGCAGAGCTGATAATGCTGCAGTGATGTTTGACACACATCCTGCTGGGGACAGTCCCAATGTGCTGCTGTCCCCCTGAGGTCCCTTAACCTCACACCCAAGGGGGACTGGCAAGGGAGTAGTTAAAGCTAAAGGGAAATACAGGTTGGATATTAGAGAAAAAAATTTTAATGAAAAAGTGATAAAGTTCTGGAATGTTCTGCCTGTGGAGGTGGTGCAGTCCCCATCCCTGGGTGTGTTTAACAAAGCCTGGGTGTGGCACTGGGTGCCAGGGTTTAGTTGAGCTGTTGGGACTGGATTGGACTCAATAATCTTGAAGGTCTCTTCCAACCCAGTGATTCTGTTGTCTAAAATGTCCCTTTTACATGTGACATTTTTGGCACATGTTCTGTGTCATACCTTTAGGCTGGGATGGTTCACAGTTCTG
Source organism: Ammospiza nelsoni (assembly GCF_027579445.1). Lineage (NCBI taxonomy): Eukaryota > Metazoa > Chordata > Aves > Passeriformes > Passerellidae > Ammospiza > Ammospiza nelsoni. Next base: position 19,110,506 of record NC_080645.1, read on the forward strand.
TGGAACAAGGCAGCTTTGCAAGGGTGCTGTTGATTAATCTGATATGTTGGGGACCAAGAAGCTGACTACTTTTTAAAAATCTTCTTATTCTCTGAAGGTCTTTGCTTTGGATAAAAACAAAAATTGCAAGGAGTACCATAAACTTACAGACATTTAAAGTAATTTTTTAGCTCTAAGTAAAATTATATTGAACCTGTGCTCAAAATTAAGATGGAGCTTGACCCATTGATTCTCATTTTTGGCTTGAAAAGATGATATATTAAGATGTATTGAGGTTCATAAATGGGTTTACAGCTTGTGGTTTTTTAAAATACTTTTGCAGTGGGATTTCAGGAATATTTTTCTTGCTGTTTCTGATGCACTGGTGCCAGCAGTGCATTAAAAAGGTGATATGTGAGTATGTGTAGCTTAGGGAATTGAAAACTCAATAAAGAAATCTTTTATTTGTTACAGCATTGAGTTAGTGTTTAGAGCAGCATTGTGAAGCTGCTGTGTGCCCTCAGTGCTGTTTCTTCCACTGCAGAAGCAGTTCCACGTTCTCCAGGAGCTGCTGAGTGCAGTGTGGCAGTGGCTGCTGGTTCTGCAGGGGCTTTGAGCTGCTCAGGAGCTTTAGGGGCAGGTGAGGGGGGTCAGGAACTGCCCCCCGTGGGGTTCTGCCAGCCCTGAGCCCATGAAGTGATGGCAGTGTTTATGTAAAGTTATCCACACTCTGTGCTCTGGGTGCTTCCTGCTGATCAACGTGTTCAGGAATCCACCTGAGCTGGAACATTCCAAGGGCCACCCTGCAGCAGGTTAGAGTCAGAAGGTTTAGGTGTGATTGTTCCTTGCAAAGGTTTGTTTCGTCCTTTCCCAGTTTGGTCTGTCTTTGGCTTTTGTCTAAAAAGAGGATATGCTTCTATCCTAAAATAAATTGATGAAGAAAGATGCTGGGAGGTGAATTGAGAGCTTGGTGAGCCTGTGGTGTGTAACCAAGATAATCTTTATCTCTCAGTACTTGTGGTAATCTGCAAGGACACCTGAAGCTGCAGTGTGGGATTTGATAAATATAGAAGCGTGAGTTCAAGGCATCCTCTCCAAAAATCAAATCTCAATTATGATGTTATTTTTTAAAGGATTTGGATGTTTCATATGAAACTGATATGGAATGTTCATAGATTTGCTTTGCCTTTAAATAAGTTTCATTTCTTTTTTGTACAGCTCCCCCCATACAATGAAACAGTTTCATGTGGTATTAAATCCACAGGTAAGTTTCATGATGGTAAGAAATCAAGATTTTTTTTTTTTTAAACTTCAAGGTTGTGACACTTTCCTGAGATTTACTGTAACTTCTCTTTGAATACAGTTGTTACAACTTGCTCAGCACCTACACAGACATAATTAGGTTGGATTTTTAAACTTTACTGAATGATACCTGTGAGAGGTTTGGAAAATCCTGCATTGAACTTCAGCTGATTACAGTGGGCATCTTACTCCTCCTTCACTGTGCTGCCACAGTCAGAGCCCTGTGGAAGCACTGCAGGATGTGGCTGTGAAGATGAGGGGGCTGAAGAGCCATAGCATGAGTGTTTTCTAACAGTTCCAGCAAGGCTGCTCTGCAGGCAGTGCTCTGCTCTGTGCTCCCTTTCACTCCTGTTTCTGCCTGGCTTGGGGCTGTTTTCTGGAGAATCCTGGTTTATTTTTTTTTAATCTCTTGATGAAGGTGTGACTTGATTTAAAACTAAATTACAGAGTTCCCCTTTTAAAGCTGTAACAATCACAGGTCTCCTCTACCTCCACCCCAAAACCTGCCCTTACTTCAGGGTTGTAAGAAGTGGACAGGTAGGTGGGAGCTGCCCTGGCATCCTCACTCTGAATAGTTTTAACCAAACTTCCACAGAATTTTAAGCATCAGGTAAAATCAGGTTTTGATTTATTCCCTGAACCAGAGAGCAAGGAAGCTGAGACCTAGACAGTGAAAATGACTCCAGGTCTCTTTGGGAAATCATGGAAATATTTGACTGAACATTTCTCATAAGTGCTCAGAAGAGGACCAAGCTACACCCCAGTCATTGTCCTTAGAGACTTTGGCCTTCCTTTTAAAGATAAACAAGATAGGCAATCAGAAAGAAGGACCACAGGTCTCATTTGAGAGGAGATTAGCAGCTTTTTGACAATTCAGAAATTTTATTTAGTACCAGTTTTAGGACCCTGAGTAGCTCTAAATAGGAGTTGGAAAGGTTCTTTAAAAAGGCCACATGGTGTGAATTGTCTGTTGGTGACAGGGGCATCCAGTCATTTATTTCTTTGTCTAACTAGATTTAAGTTTTGTTCTTTCAGACTGAGATTTTAATGCTCACAAGCCATACAGAAAGATGGTTTGTACAAATGTCTTTCAGATCATTCCTAGACCTTGAGAGAACCCCTCCCAGCCCTGAGATTAGGTAATGACAGCAAATTAGGTTTTGCTTGAAAAATGTCTTTAACAATCTTGCACTGTACTGTGCATGCACATTATCACTGTGGTGGCTGCATAGGAATCTGTGCAAACTAAACTGGAATGCTTGGTCATGCAGAATATTTGTATTTTTATATGATGACACACACTTACCATGTTACCATTCCCCATAGTCTTCATTTTTTCTGTACTTCAGTGTTTAACTTTATTACAGAATCAGAAGATCTGTTAACACTTCCTAGGAGTAATCAAATCATGGCTTAAACTCTAATGTGCAGAACTCTGTTCACACTAATTAGTGCTGTGCATTCACAGATTTTGGGGTTGTACACAGACTGTCCTTGGAGCATCTGCTGGTGCTTGTTTCAATATGTGTGCCATGTTGTTCATGGCACAGAGATCTGTCTCAGTCCATTCAGAAATAGAGCTGTGAACTAGATTGAAACAAAGATGCCCTGAAGCAAAGTGGAAAGTCAAAACAAATAAGAAAAAAATATTACCTCCTATTTTTCTCAAATAAACTTGACACAATCTTACAGCAAATGAGCTTCTGGCAGTCATTGCACAGACTAACTGTACAGTAGCTGCTGGTATTTGTTACTCTAATCCTGCTGGAAGGTACAAAGATTAATTGCTCAGATGTAACTTCCTAATTTGTTTGTTAAATGCTACAACATCAGTTCTGCTCTTGGCAAGGTTTCAGCCTATGATGTTGTGTAAGGGATGTGTTCTGTTTTCTGCTCCCCACTAGCCCTGAGTGTAAAATAAACTGATAAATTCACCAAAACTAGAAAAAAAGCTCCCTTAGATGATATTTTTTGCCAGGTTAGTTCTGGGTCCCACAAGTGCTGGGAGCTTGCTGGGGACAGAGGAGCAGGACGGGGGTCCAGAGGTGACAGCTTTCACCTTGGCCTCTGATGGACTTGACTCACCCACGGAGGGAAACCACAGTCTTTGTTCTGAAGCAATTGCTATTTTCTTGAACTTGGATTTTAGAAAAGAAGTAGTCATGAATTATTTGTGGTAGGGATTTGAAATGTGCCCAGAAATTCATTTTTGTCAAAGTTGGAGGAATATCGGGTGTTAGCAATTATTACCTGTGCTTTGTGCTGTTGTAACAAAGGGTAGAAAGAACCATAAACAGATGAGCTAATGAGGAATGGTTTTGTTGTGGATTTGTATCCCTTAAAGCCCCCAGAACTTTGCATTTGCCCTCAGATGGAGCTGTGTGGGCACTGCCAGCCCCGGGCACCCAATGCCCACCAGGCACAGCTCCCCCTCCCTGGCTCCAGGCTGCTGCTGTTTTACAAAGGAGCTTCAGCCCTCTCTTCTGGGTGCTGATGGCTCCTCAGTGACTGCAGAGTGGTTGGTGAATGGCAGACAGGGTGTTAAAATGTTTTCTCACAGGGAGAGGGGAGGGGAAAAATTAGAAATCTAGAAATTAGAAATTTGAAATTCACTCTCTTCCTAAGATGATTTAGAGAAACCAGATGTGTGTGGAATTTTTACCCTTTTTTATTCTTAAAAAGTCTCCTTTAGTCTGACAGGCAGCAAGATTGAAGTTGATATGTGACCTGTTTTCTTCTCATATAGTCAGATTAATAGATCAATGCAGAAAAGCAATTAGCATCTTTTTAATTTTTCATTAAATCATAATGTGTTGGTATTGCATGGATAAGTCAGACATCAACACACATTGTATGTTTGTTACTCTTCATCTGATATTAAAAAATGCAGATTCTTGTTCCCTTCACATTTTTAAAGCTAAAATATTTGTTAGCAGATTTTTCTAGAGAACATCCAGAACTGCAAAACTTTTATATTGACAGTCATATATCAAAATATTCCCTGCTAGATTGTTTTCCCAGAGGATTTTTTTCCTTAGGTGTGTGAATAACTTCTTTTCTGGGAACTGTTGGTTGCTTTTTGTTGTGTTTAAAAAACAATCCACCTCATTTTTAGTGAGTCTGTACTTGCAAATACGTATTTGTTGTTGTCATGCATAATGTAAGTGGCACAAAATGTGAAAAGTTTAGTGCTGTATCCACATAATTCCTTTGGAATTAATATCTAGTGTTGTTTGGTTCTGTAGTAAGTCTTAAAATTGGAAATGTGTTTGAGCCCCCATGGTTGAGGAAACACAAAATATTAAAATGTAATGTCCTTGGAACAGTAGCCTACATATCATAAAGGCCTGCAGAGCTTTAGAATGTCAGCTTACCTTCAAAATTCCTGAAACTGTTTCATTAATTTTATATCTTTACTCAGTAGTTACTGAAATAGTTGTAGGTGAAGTATTCAGTGTTACCACTTAGCACACATACATTATAACAAGAAATAAATTCCAGGAAATTGCAGAAATGGTGGCTGAAAATATTTTGTGATACTGAAGCCTGCCATGAGAGTATTTAGTTCCAGGGCAAATAAATAAATCAATAAAACGAAAAACCCTTTTCATAACTTTTCAGTACAACTCCTGTGTACGAGTTGAATGCAGATTTATGTTGAGGTATGTGTTGTATTTTGTCATAAAATCCTGGATTCATGTATATCATTACTCTCACATGGTAATACATTTAATTGTGAAAAAATTATTGAAGTTAGAAATGAGCTTGGAGGCTCAAAAGCTTTAATTGCAGTGTGCCATGCAATTAATAAATTATATTTTTCAGTTATGTTTGGTTGTGGTAAATCCTGCCAGAAGAACCAAACCCAGCCCCTCAAAAAGCAAACCTCACATATGGAAATGTTAAAAAGGAAAAGGCTTGGATTTTGTAGTTGTCAGTTGAACAGACTGGCTTGAAAAAAGCATGGAATTAAGTGTTACACCGTATTTCACAGGCAATTATCCAGTAATTATTTAATACAGATTATTCCTATAGACCTTGGATTTTAATAGATTTCTTATGAGGGGAATTTAATTGGGATTATATGCAGGATTCTACAGTGATTTGGAAATTACATAACTCTGGTTAAGGAAACCTGAATCATGCTCTGCTATCTTTAAGAAAATGATCTTTTGAAAATTGTCATGGTTGAGAATGAGAATTCCTTTTGTTTGGGGAGTGTACTTTGTTTTCTCAGTTACAGCAAAGTAGAAGAGTGTTTTTCTTGCTTTTGTAGCTTTTAGATTCAATGCGATTCTCTGACTGAGATCTGCTTTCTCTTGTCCAGGGGAAGAGTATCAGAGAATAGAATTTGGTGTTAATGAAGTTATCGAGACTCAGTCATCTGTCCTGAACAACACCGACTACAGCATTTCGAGTACTCTGAACCCTCAGGCTCCAGAATTCATTCTCAGCTGTGCCCCCGCTCAGAAAAGCCCAGATGATGCTCTCAGCGACGCCAACTACAACTCCATTGACTGCCAGTTCAGTGACCCCACCCTGGCTCTGGACAGCGGCTCCAACGCCGAAAACGACGCCTTGGCTGGGGGCCTGGGGCAGAGGGAGCGCAAGAAGAAGAAGAAAAGACCCCCTGGGTACTACAGTTACCTGGAAGATGTCCCTGACGGCGTGGCCGCCCCCGAGGCGCTGGTGAACGGCCACGCCTCGGCCGCGGGACTCGGCGGCGCCGAGGACACGGAGCTGCCCGGGGACCTCCCCTCGCTGGCCACGCCGAGGACTTGCAGCAGCCCCGGCAGCTCCGTGGATTTCCTGGCCGGAGCTGCGTGTGCCGAGGCCGGCCCCGGGGGCAGGACTGGCGGGCAGGCCGAGCTTTGCCGCCTGGCTCACTCGGAACAGTTCTGCCTCCCCCCGGAGGCCGTCAGAGAGAGCCCCCTAAGGACAGCTGTTGTACAGGCCTATGCTGGTACTGATACTACTGAAACTCTGGGCGTTACTAATGGACAAACACTTGAATCCTCCTCTGGTGAGGACACGGCTGCCAATGGGGTAGAATTGCACACTGTGGAAAGCTCTGACTCAGACCAAGCTAAGCCTGAGGAAGCTTCACCTACTACTGAGGCGACGGTCCCGCTTGCAGGGTCTGTCCCTGTTAATCAGCCTGCAAAGTCGTGGGCTAGTCTTTTTCACAATTCCAAGCCCTCTGCTTCCACATCTGTGGTCTATGTTGAGACTAAGTATACCCCTCCTGCCACATCTCCTCTGGTCCCTGAAAAACAGGTTGAAGTCAAAGAGGGACCTGTTCCAGTTTCAGAGGATCCCGTAGCCATAAAGATTGCAGGTATAGTTACACACACGAGTGGATGTTACACTGCAAGGGTGTTAGCTCTGGAGTGTGCAGAATTGATAGAGGACGTTGCTCTGGTAATGAGCTGGCTGTTCAAACACTGCATTTGAATTAGCCAGTTTGTATCCCCCTGAGTAAACATTCCAAGCAGGCATTGCCATGTCATTATCCCAGGTACAGGGAAAATATTGCTGCTTGTCAAACAACTTGTCAAACAGTCTGTGGAAGTGATCTGTGGTTTCAAATGGGCTGTGTGCTGTTACAAAAATGAGAGTATGTTAGGTTTGTATGAAAATGGTGTGTTACATTATCCAATATTTACAATTTTGTAGTATTCCATTGCAAGAAGAGTATTACTGTATTTATACCAAAGTAGCTGAAATTCCTGGGCACTAAACAGCAGTTGAAATGTAATGGCTACATAGGTCTTTCTTCAGAAATTTCAATTCAGAAAATAACTATATTTACTAAAATGCTTCTTGAGGGGTCTCTCCTTCCAGTTTAACCATTACAAACAGTATTGCTTTATCCATAACCAATACGTGCTGTTCCCAGTTCAGGAATAACCCTCAGGAGTTGTCCAGAGGGGACATCAGGACAGGGAATGAGTGATACAAAAGCTTTGACACTTGGTCTTGTCATATTTGTGCTCTTAATGGGAAATGCTAGAAGCTGCAGGAGGCTGGTTGTGCAGATTCAGCCAGAAATGGTGAAGTTCTCCCAGCTTGGGTGCATTTTGTGTCACTGACTCAACAGTGTTGGAACCAAAGTAATTATTTTAAATCTGTGAAGTGGTCACTGTGTGAGATGGCTTTGTGCAGAGTCCTGCTGTTTATACTACAAGCTAATTTACAGGTGCAATGCTGCTTTGAAAGTGACAGCTTCAAGTCAGGTTTGCACTCTGAGCAGAAGCTGACCTGAGCTGATGTCCAGAGTGCCCATAGCTGTGTGCTGCCTCTCCTCCCCCTTACTCTGCAATGGTTTCAGTACTGAGATTTGTCTGTTGTGAGCTGTCAGAATAATTTATATTTCAGTGTATTTTCCACTGAGATATCACAAACACTGTATTACAACAATATATATATATAGAAAAGCAGGTGATTACAGTCTGTATGAACCCATATGGGGAAGGTTGTCTTAAAATCTGAAGCTATCATTTGGTAATGATTTTTAATTTAAAACTCTTTTGTGACCATCATAAAGCTAGGATTGCTTGCCATGAATGGAAAAAGTTTTTTTCTCTTGTCCATGTTGTTCCAGCAGTAAGTTAACTTTCTAGACTTTCACTGCTTCTGTACTGTTTTTTGCCACCAGGTGGGAGCAGAGCTTTTTATTCTGTCTTCACTGTAGTAAAACACAAATGTAACTTTTACCCAGTTTTCTTCTACACCGTCACTATTTGCTTGCTCTTTGGGCAGAGGAATAATCTGAGTGTAGATAAAAGGAATTCATCAGCTCATTGTAGCTGATTTAGGTAGGAATTATTGCTGCAATTCCTGTAATTCAGATGCTGCTGGTTTTGGTGTAAAATGTTTACTTGAAGACCTGAATGCCATGTGATCAGTGCTCTGCTCTGTGGAAAAAGGTGTTTTTCTTTATTTTCTTTATATGTACTCGAAAAACAGGTACCTGAGTGCTTTTTTCATCCTCCCACACTCAAAAAATGTGCTACGAGAACTTCAGTTCATGCTTTCCAGACAGATCATTGCTGTGTTCTGTAGATAATTAATTTCAAATCTCCTGCCTCAGTCATCATCACTGTGAGAGGCTCTGTGTGTTTGTCAGGTGTGTTCCTTGCTTTCCCTGTGGCTGAGTTGAGATCCCCCTGTTGGGTTTGTTGGGAATTCAGCAACTTCAGCTCATTCCAATGGGAATGAAATTTTTACCACAAGTTTTATGGGGTGCTGGACACAGGTAATAAACTCTACACCTGAATTAGCAGGCAAAATTAACAAATCAAATTAACAAACAACCCAGTGCTGGAGTGCCAAGGTCCTTCTGCACAGTTTTTATTTAGAACACAAGAAGAGGAGTTGTTTTTCCAGGGACAAATTGTTGGTTTGTACTTCAATTTCAGCAGTTATTACAAGGGAGGTTAATGATTCACAGGCACCCTGAAGATCATTTAATGCTGCTTAATTCAGCCTGCAGAGATCTGTGGTTCCTTTAGTCTCAAAGACAGAAGCTACACAAGGTAAGGAGATGATCAGGACTAGAAAATAAATAGAACAGACAAATTTCATGTTAATCTTGATGAGAAACAAAGGCAGGAGAGGTAATTTTAGCAAGTGCCCAAGATGCATCTGCTGTGCAGGTACAGAAAGAGACAAGTGCAGTAATTATGCACCACAGCCTAATTTAGATGCTAGGACAAACATTTTAATAATTAATATCTATGGGATAGTAAGGTCATAAATTATATTGGTGAAAAATACGACTCTTCAGGGCTTTACTTGCCACATTTCACAGCTGATCCCCTACAATTATAACCTGATAATTAATAATGCCTTACATAGTGTAGGAAATAAGTGATTGGGAAAATATCAATTCTCTGAGTAGCCTTTTAACTATTCTTGGTGATCTTTGGTTTAGATTCTCTTACTGCAATTTTTCCTATTTTCTGAATCATGTTTTCTTGCAGTGTTTTTATTGTGGGTCATGGAGGTAACAGTGCCCATAAAATCTGTTTACAACAGGCAGGATTTCAGGTGAATCAAAGAACAGAAACTTTTAAGATCTGACTAAATCTGGAATGATTTTAAATTAGAAGGAAGGGAATCCAATAAATACAAGTGTGGGAGACACCAGAACACCAAACCAAATGAGAGTACAATGTGAAGAACTAATGGTGGACATATTAGACAAAAAGATCTGGAAGTTCTAGGGAATTGATGAGTGTCTTTAGTACACCTGAAGAAAACAAAGGTTTTTTTCCCTGTGTGTGTTAATACCAATTTACATGGAAAACATGGAAAATAACAAATTCTGCTGTGGAGGACTTGATGCAATGGGCTTTCCTTCTGAAGGAAAATTTCATGGTGCAGCAGCAAAAATGGAAATAAGATTTAAAAACCATGTAGGCAAACATGAAATATTCAGAGTTAATTTGTGTCGGATGATATTGTTGGCATGACCGTGGTTGTAAATCCAAATTTACAAAACAAATTCATCAAGAAGATGGTGATTCATAAAGTGAAGAAGATCACTTCTGCCAAGGCTAGTGATAAAATTAAATTAATTCAGATTGAAAGAAAGGTGTTCCAATATATAGTAGAAGATTTCTTTCTCATTGTAAAGGTAGGTAGATGCTAGAGCAAGGAGTTGTGGAGACATCCAGGATCTGGGGGTTTTATAATCTTCAGAAATGCAGCCTTTTGTACATTCAGACTTGTTTCTTACAGGAAATGTTTTTGTTTAGGGACATCCAGCAATGTTGTCCTGGGATTTTTTAGGCCTTATCCAGATTTGAGGAAAGATCAGTGGCAGAGACAATATTCTCTAAATCAGGGCCTTAAGCCAAGAGTTCAGTTCCTGACTTGTAAGCACCTTTATCTCTTCAGCATGGACACCACATCCACGGGGCTCCTCTTGCCTTAAACTCTGGATTTGCTTTGTTAGGAGATCACCTTGCTAAAGAAAAATGTGAGAGGTAATTGTAATAACGAAACCCAATGGATGAACTTCAGCTAAATGCTTTCTGTTTACCAACAGAAATATCTGAACATTTCACAAATCAGTACCCTCCAAAAGAAATAAGTTTTCTGGGTGATGGCATGAGCTTTCCAACAGGTTTTGAAATGTTAAGATTTTCTCCCAGTCGTCTGTTTTTCTTCTGATACATTTGTAAAAGTTCTTTAGTTACTGTGTGTTAATGTGAGCTGGAAATGTGCTGTTGGATGTAATTGCTGTAGACAAACCCAGGTCTTTGTTAAAAGAAACAAAACTCCAGCAATGGCACTGGAGCCTGTTCCCAGAGCAGCTTTGTGACCACAAGAGGATGCTAAAGGTCCTCTTAATGCCTTTATTGAGCATGATGCAAAAACGGGGAAGAAAAGAGTTAATGTAAAAAGTTATTGATAGACACAAAAAATAGAACTTTTCCTGTTACTTTTATCCTTATTTTCAACAATGATGAATTATGTTAACAGAAATATTGTGTGTGAACACAGTTCAAATGTTGCTGCTCTGACAATACATTCTGAAGCACTTGAGCAGTAATTTAATAACATATTTTAGCCTTCACTAGAAAAGAATCTTACTCTGCATCTGTGCTACCTCATCTTCCACTTTACATTTCTTTGCTGTCTGCTCTTTCAGGTGGCACGTTCTTTATGTAATGGACAAGGGAATGAAACTTTATTTTTTTGTCAATTTTGTTTGCTTAGAACTGATGTTATCTGCAGGAAATATCATCTTATAGATAGATAGGGAGATAGCTTGGCAGCAGAAGGATGTGGATTTTGCTTGCAGTTCTGCCATCTCCTCTGCTTGCTTTCAGCTTTGTACCTCTACTTTTGTACCTACATCATGTTATTTTATCTTTTTAGTCCTGTAGTGAACAGCTCAAATTCTTTCAGGTTATAGCATGTAAAACCTTTAGAGCTCCTCACATTTATTATAAAAAAACTCACCCCTCTGGTACACAATTGCTGTATTTACTTACAGTTCGTATTTTGTCTTGTATACACCTAATTTTGCACGTTTAAAGTTTATGAGCTCCAATATTTTCTTTGAACAGTTCTTATTTAGGTTTCTAAATAACAGGTCAGGATTCCTGGAAAAGCTCCTTTTGTTTTTCTTGGTTTCATAACTGGGACAGACTAATGTGCAGTGGTTTCTAAGTTTTCAGCTTGGGTTTTGAAAGCAGGAAAGAGCAGGAATTACATTATGTAAGGCTGTTATCTCATAGATTTTGGAAGTGTTAAATAAAACTGTGTGTTCTGAAGAGCAGAGCACACCAGTCTGTGTCTTTGCACTGAGATGATTTTGTTGTGAGCTTGGTGAAACTTCTGAACTGAGACTGCTGCACTGACTTCACCCCTCTTCAAAGCAGGAAAATGTGGGAAATACTTCATAAAGCTGGTGACAAATGATTCCAGCTGATTGCATTTTATATCTGTGTATGTATCTATGTAGCAATATAAATAAATTATCTGGATTTAGGGAAACAAACACCCAAATCAATAGATCTTGCTTTGGAATGATCAGTTTTGTGTCAGCATCTCCTGATCTGAATCCCAGGATCTTCAGTGGAAGAAAATCGTCTGGTTTGGAGTGTGAGCAGTGGGTAAATGGAGTGGAAATCATCTGCTGGAGCTTCTGGGAATCTTCCTCATTGGTTTGAATTTCTGTGTAATGCTGCAGCAGATATTTGTGTGATGTTGATGCTCAATTTACTGTTTCTCATTCTGCAGAAATACTGGAAAATGTAAGACTAATACATAAACCAGTGTCTTTGCAACCCCGAGGGCTGATCAACAAAGGAAACTGGTGCTACATCAATGCTGTATCCTTCTCTGGGAAAAATTAATGCTCTTAATTGATATTTTTATATTATATCTGTCAGAGTTGTTTTGGATTGTTCTGGTGAGTATTTTATAAAGGTGTTCTGTTTTCCCAGGTCCTGCTGCTGTGGTTAAAATGTTGAAGTGTAGCAGCCAGAAATGCAGGGGGATTTTGGATCATTGAGCCTGGTGTGCAGGGTTCCCCTGCAATCCTGTTTGCAGTTTGTTACCTGTGTCAAAATATTTCAGAAGGGTAACTTCTGACTGAAACCCTGGTGATTTCCAGCAGTGTTTCCCCTTGATTCTGTGCATCCATTTAAATGGTTATTTCTCTTTTGCACTTGGGCTTTGTTTTGCAGTTTTAAGTGGATCATTTGGGTTGGTGCTAAGCAGGTTGTCACTGTTGTCTCATCTGTGTCAATCAGCATTTAATCTAAATTAATCCTACTACAATCTTCCATATGGAAGATGAGTTTGCTCTTAATGAATTGGAGTTGTATTCCCCTGTGAAAATAACTTTTACCCTGAGGAACAGAAAGCACCTTCCCTCTATGGTATATTATGATATTGATAAAAAACTATTAATAATTAAGAAAAATTGTCTCCCATGTCAGCAAGGTGACACTTGGGATACTTCCAGTGCTGGTACTGCTAGTGAAAAATGTTAACACCAATTTCAAGACTGATCATGGCAGATCCTAATGAACCATTTCTAGGCCAACAACTGTGCCTTAAATAAAGCTTTTATCTTACATAATCAGTTCTGCACATTTGGTTATATACACTATATATATTAGTTCCCAGTTTTTCAGCCTTGAGATTTTACATTGGTTTTTGCACATTGTAGGGGATCAAATTAATCTCTCTTCAGCTGTTGAGAGCAATGCCTTATTTTGTCATTTCCCTTTCCCTCCAGTTTTAGTGCATTTCTTCTGTTCACTGCTCTCACCAAATTATGATCTTTTTAGATTATTATTCTTCCAGCATATCTGGAGTTTTCCAGGTTGCTCCTGACCCTTTGCAGTGCAGAATGTCTCACATCTCAGCAGGTTTTGCTTTGGTTGCAGGGGTGAATCAGCACCTTTAAGTTTCAGCTGATTTCTTCCATTCTTCTCAGAAAATGTGTTCCAGGTTATCTCCTGCCAGTTTTCTAATGGTTAATTCTCTAAAGTCCTTCCTATGAAAGTTCTTTTCCTCTCCTCCTCCTGGATTAAGTTTCCTTTGCCATGAATTCAAGTTTTTGCCATGATTAAAATATCAGTGAAATCACTGCATGTTCCACGATGCTGGGGTTTTTTTAAATACAATTTCTGTATGTTGGTTAATGTTGTGATAAAGCTTCATCCTCTTTTCCAGTTAAATTCTTGGATTGATCTACTTCATAGGGAAAACAGAGCTGCATTTTTACTGTTTTGCATCTAATTGAATATTTGGTTGGTACACAGATGCCATTTCCTGCATATTTCCTTAATGCCACTGCATAGACCCTGCAAGCCTTGGTTGCTTGCCCTCCAATGTATCATTTAATGAAGTCCATTCCAATGTATTCCAAATCGCAGAGGCCGTGCACCTCCACACCAATGCTAGACAGTTTGTAAGTAGCTTGGGAAAAAGGAATCAAACTCTGGGATGTGGCTGAACTCCTTCAGAAATACCTAACAATGGCTGTTGATAGAAGCTGATCTGTGGCCAGAAGTTTTTCATGTGTTTTTGGGTGACACTTTTATAAAGAACTTGGTGTTTTACAAGTGCTTGGATTGTCAAGGAAGAGAATTCCTGTTGCATTGGGAGTATCAGTTTTGTGAAATGTTTAATGTGCAAAATTGAACTGTGGGAGGTGCAAGGACCAGGCCAACACCTGGGTTTCACTGCAATGATCAGGTGGATTTTTATGTCTGAGCTTCACCCAGATTTCTGTGATACTCTTGGATTTTGTTTTGTTTTGGCAGTCAGAGTGGCAATGTTCTAATTTTATTATTTGTTCTTCTAAGTGTTAAATTGCTGCTCATGTCCAGTTGCTTCCCTTCTGTTTCAGTGTTCGTTTAATGAATGAGTTCACTAATATGCCTGTGCCTCCTAAAGCAAAGCAAGGTGAGTGGGAGCAGGGGCACAAAGCAGAAAATGATGGGGAGAAGCCTTTGGGGTAAAGATCTGCATGAGGGGGGTGTTGCACCTTGGATTTTTTCCTTCTCTTTGGTGGACCCAAGTGTAGAAGTGCAATAGGAACAGTTTTTGTTGAAGGTTCACTTAATTTAAAGATGCCTTCTAAGAAAATGCCCTTTCTAAGAAAATCACTTGATACTCCCTGCATTTTCCTTCCTTCCTTCCATAGTGCCAGCTGTTTGTTTATCAGATTGCTCAGTTCTGCTCCCTAAATCCTGAACAATCACTGATTTGGAACAAAATGTGCCCAGAACAGGTCCCTTAAGCACTTGGAGATTGCCTGCAGAAATATTATCCTGGCTTCTGATTCCAGTGGGAAAACTTCAGACAGATCTGATTTCTCCTAATACATATTTATTTATACATATTTAGGCTCAGTGCTGATTATGAAGTGAGGAATAGCATATTTTTTGATGCAAATAAATGATCTTAAAGGTTTCAGTTGTTTAATCTTCATTTTAAGCCAAGTCTGTTGTATTGCAAACTTGTAGAAACAAGCACATTCCTGAAACTATTCTTTATGTAACATGATAAGGAAATATCAGGAGGAGCTGGTTGTTCCAGTGATTTCCAAACAGATCAGACATTTCTGTGGTTTCTTTCTGTGAAACAAATCTTACTGGCTTATGCAACTTATTTTACTTGTAGGTCATTTTCTTGTGTAGTTTTCAAGTACAGTTCTGAGGCCTTGTATTGCCATTAGTGGAACATTTTGTCAGGCTGTTCTTGGGGTTTTTATTCTGCAGTGAGCAAAAGGGATCTGTTAGAAATGCAGATACACAGAAGGTTTAAGGATGTGTTCTTCAAAAGAAATGCAAAAATGCAAATAGCACTAAAAGTGTTCTTTTATGATGGCTGTTGATATTCTTGTTAATCTCAGAACTTTTCCTATCTGTGAGTTTATGCAGGGTGATATGTTTTAAAGCAGTGAAGGTTGTGTCTTGTAACTTCTGACCTCAAAACTCCAAATTAAACCATTAGTAAAAAAGTGCTGGACTCCAAAACTAGTGATGTGTGAAGAGACTATTAAGCTATAATGTAAAAAATCCCTTTTATTTATTATTACTTACATGATTTCTCTTTCACCTTGCAGCTTTAGGTGATAAAATAGTGAGAGACATCCGACCAGGAGCTGCCTTTGAACCAACCTACATTTACAGGCTCTTGACAGTTATAAAGTCAAGTCTGTCAGAAAAGGTGAGACTTCAAATCCTTGACTGGTGCCACTGCATTGCAGGGCAGTCCCAGTCCTTAAAACTCTGCAAAAAACCTCAGATTCTGCTCAAATGCCACTAAAACCAGCTCATTGAGAGCTCATTAATGAGGCTCAACTGTCTTGGGACCTGAATTACAGGAAAATCTTAATTACAGGTCTGGCAGTTTGATATGTCAGAATAATAGAAAAATTACTGTTGGAATAGAATATCTCTTTTTATAATGGAGTTACCAATTGATTTACATTTAAGAAATGAGCAGTTGTTCATTTTTATGGGGAATTCAGCTAAGACTGAAGGTCAGGTTTAACTTCAATAGAAAGAAAAGATAATTATTCAAACCATTCTTTGATTTGGCCTTGGCTTGACAGCAACTTTTAAGAGTGGCTGTAAAAGAAATGGAGAGAAAAAAATTCCAGCTCACACAGTAAATGGAATTTGTATGGAGAAAAATGCAGAATTCTTGAAGCCATTGTAGAACTGATGTGTGTATTTACTGCTTAACTGGGTAAAAAAAGAGTTTGTCTTATAATAAAATTTAAACTTTATTTGACATAACTTTAGACTGAGTAGTTGCTAAATTAGTAGGACAATGCTGGATTTGTTCAGTGTCATGAACCTTCTGTTAAAAGGAAACCATGAAAATATCATAGAATTAATTGAAAAAAAAATTTTTGTTCAGGGCAGGCAAGAGGATGCTGAAGAATACTTGGGATTTATCCTCAATGGACTACATGAAGAAATGCTGACCCTCAAGAAACTTCTCTCTCCACATAATGAAAGTTAGTGGATTTTTTTTCTTTAATAGCAAACAATTAATTTCAAATGTTGGTGTTTTGGGTGATTCCATAATAGAGTAGTGCTTGGAGTAGAGGTTGAGATAGGGATAGAATATCATGTTTTAGAGGATTTGGACATAAGCAAATAATATTTTGGTAAAATCTGGATACAGAGAGTCCATTCTGCCCAGTTTATGAATGATCTGAGCAGTTACTGGGTTTCTGGAAAGGCATCATGGCTCTGTCAGTACTCTGAATTGTAAATCACATCCCTTTCTCCTAAACAACAAAACTCAATATTACACATTTTCCTGAGCCCAGCTGAGCATTATTTGGGGCTAACTCCAGGATCAGTGCTATCATTTATAACTCATGCAGTGTCAGTGATTTTTGACTCCATGGGAGTTCAGAAGTACATCAGTGTCTTTTACACTGATCTATAAACCAACTGTTAAGATTTTTTTTTCTACTAATACAAACCAACATAGTAAATTATATGGAAATTCCTACTGACAAAGTTGGAGAATTTGCTTTGAAAGAATTACTAAAATTTATATGCTGAGTAAAATGTCATTTTAGTTTATTTATAGAGGCTTTAGCTTGAACCCCCTTTACAAATAAAATCCTGCAAGCCATAGCCAAGTAAGAATTCAGATCACCAATTCACAGTCACCCATTTTATCTTTAGCAGGGTAAATTTTTGAGGATATAAAATCATGCCATATTTTGTTCCTTAGCTCTGTGCAGTTCATAACCTGAATTTGGCACAGGCTGAAAAAATATTTGCTGAGCCTTGGCTTCCCTGTAAAATACCTGTGCAGAAAAGGAGTTGGATTTAATAATGGCATAATTCTGCTGCCAGAATAACACTTGGCTTTCTAATTTTCTACCACTTAAGTTTACTACTAAAAATATATCAAATTTGTTATTTACATACAGTCATCAGTGAGCTGCCTTCTGTTAACACATGGGTGTGTCATGCAGGGAGCAAAGCTGGAATATGCTTGTTCTTTTTTAAATTAAAAAAAAAATAATTAAAACGATTATGCAATTTTGGGGGTTTTCTATGTGATTTACTGAGAATTATTTAGGGATTTTTTTAGGGATTTATTTGGATTTTTTTGAAAGTTTTAAGGGATCTTTTGGGGATTTTTTAGTGAATTTTAGCAATTTCTGGGAGAATTTTTGGTGATTAAAAAAATTTTGGGGGATTTTTAATGGGATTTATTGAGATTTTTGTGGGATTTTTTAGGATTTTTAAGGGATTTTTTGGTGATTTTTTAGTGAATTTTAAACAATTTTGGGAGATTTTTTTGTAATTAAAAAAAACTTTTAGGGAACTTTTTAGGGATTTTTAATGGGATTTATTAAGATTTTTATGGGATTTATTGGGAGTTTTTTGGGAATTTTTAAGGGATTTTTGGGGACTTTCTGGGATTTTTGAGTGAATTTTTAAGAATTTTTGGGAGATTTTTTGGTAATTAAAAAAACTTTTAGGGGATTTTTTTAGGGATTCTTTAGAGGCTTTGGGGCATTTTGGGGGGAATTTATAGGGATTTATTGGGATTTTTTGGGTGAATTTTAGGGGACTTCTTGGGATTTTTTTGGTGAATTTTTAGCAATTTTTGGGAATATTTTGGTAATTAAAAAAATTTGGGAGATTTTTTTAGGGCTTTTTTGGGATTTTAAATGGGATCTATTGAGATTTTTTATGGGATTTATTAGGAGTTTTTTGGGAATTTTTAAGGGATTTTTGGGGACTTTTGGGGATTATTTTTTAGTGAATTTGTAGCAATTTTTGGGAGATTTTTTAGTAATTAAAAAAAAATTAGGGGATTTTTTTAGGGCTTCTTTAGGCATTTTTGGGGGAATTTTTAGGGATTTATTGGGAGTTTTTAGGGGACTTCTTGGGATTTTTTAGTGAATTTTTAGCAATTTTTGGGAGATTTTTTAGTAATTTTAAAAAATTTTAGGGGATTCTTTTACGGATTCTTTAGGGATTTTGGGACATTTTTTGGGGAATTTTTAGGGATTTATTGGCGTTTTTTGGGAATTTTTAAGGGACTTTTTGGGATTTTTTTGGTGAATTTTTAGCAATTTTGGAGGATTTTTGGCTATTTTTTGGGGGAATTTTTAGAGATTTATTGGGAGTTTTCTGGGGACTTCTTGGGATTTTTTAGTGAATTTTTAGCAATTTTTGGGAGATTTTTTAGTAATTAAAAAACTTTTAGGGGATTTTTTTAGGGATTCTTCAGAGGTTTTGGGGCATTTTTTGGGCGAATTTTTAGGGATTTATTGGGATTTTTCTGGTAAATTTTTAGGGGACGTGGGATTTTTTTTGTGAATTTTTAGCAATTTTTGGGAGATTTTTTAGTAATTTAAAAAAATTTTAGGAGACTTTTTAGGGATTTTTAATGGGATTTATTAAGATTTTTATGGGATTTATTGGGGATTTTTGGGGACTTATTGGGAGTTTTTTTGGGAATTTTTAGTTGATTTTTGGAGACTTTTTGGACTTAATGAATTTTAACAATTTTTGGGAGACCTTTTAGAAATTTTAGAAAAAATTTTAGGGGATTTTGAATAGGATTTAGTAGGATTTTTCATGGTGTTTTTAGGGGGTTTTAATAGAATTTTTGGGGAATTTTGGGGGGATTTTTGAAGGCGCGTTATCCTCAATTATTTCTATTGGGTTTTCTGTTGTTTTTATTGAGTTTTTTACTTTTCAAATCCCTTATCTGCCTGGCTCTCTATCTGTCGGTGTGTCTGACCCTGTGTTTGCCCTGCTCGCTGCAGAGGTGTCGGTGTCCAACGGCCCCGAGGCCCAGAGCGTCCCCAGGGAGGAGGAGCAGGAGGAGCCGGGCGAGGGCAGCGACGACGAGTGGGAGCAGGTGGGACCCCGCAACAAATCCTCCGTCACTCGCCAGGCTGACTTTGTGCAGACCCCAATCACTGACATTTTTGGGGGTCACATAAGGTACAGTGCTTATTCCTACAAGTTCTTGACTTGAAGTGGTTGAAACTTTGAAAATGTCTTAAATGAAAAGTCTGTTGTGAGATCCCGAGCCTTGAATTGCATGGAATTCAGCAAAGGAAAAGGACTTCCCTAATTTTAGGAGTCTTTCCCTAAAAGACTTTCCCTAATTTTAGGAGTTTTTGCCTATTTTTATGGCCTTTGAGGAATCTCATGTTATAACTAAGGATACTGAGAGAGAATGAGATTCACATTGTTTAAGATTTAAGACATCTTTGAAAATGTCTTAAATGAAAAGTCTGTTGTGAGATCCCAAGCCCTGAGTTGCATGTGGAAAAAGACTTTCCCTAATTTCAGGAGTTTTTGCCTATTTTTATGACCTTTGAGGAATCTCATGTTATAACTAAGGATACTGAGAGAGAATGAGATTCACATTGTTTAAGACATCTTTGAAAATGTCTTAAATGAAAAGTCTGTTGTGAGATCCCGAGCCTTGAATTGCATGGAATTCAGCAAAGGAAAAGGACTTCCCTAATTTTAGGAGTTTTTGCCTATTTTTATGGCCTTTGAGGAATCTCATCTCATGTTATAACTAAGGATACTGAGAGAGAATGAGGTTCACATTGTTTAAGACATCTTTGAAAATGTCTTAAGTGAAAAATCTGTTGTGAGATCCCAAGCCCTGAATTGTGTGGAATTCAGAAAAGGAAAAGGACTTCAATTTCAAGAGTTTTTGCCTATTTTTATGACCTTTGAGGAATGTCATGTTATAACTAAGGATACTGAAAGAGACTGAGATTCACATTGTTTTATCTTGACAGTAAAACAATGAATTCAAACATAAAACTTGTGAATTTTAGGTTTTTCAGACCCTTCATGTGTCCCAGAGAAAGCTGTGGTTAATAGTAAAGAAATGTTAAAGGCAAAAGAAGTCTGGAAAAATGTAAATTGTTACAAGATGTTACTGGAATGAAAAGAATGGGCATATCACTTCTGTGCAGGTCTGATACCTGACAAAGGCAGAAAGGAGAATCTGAATGTTTTTTGGAAAGGAAGCCTCCTGACTTGTTTGGAGAAATGTATAATTTAAAATGAAAGCAAAGTAAACACTTGCTAAAAACACACAGCAAAACAAAACTGCTAGACTAGAAGAATTATTTTTAAATTGGAGACAGACACTTAATTGCTGGTGTTTGACTCTCTGTGTTGCCAGATATTGAGTCTAGAAGTGTGAATAATGTGGGCTAGTGCCTTCTGCCTTGGAAATGCTCTGAAATTATTTATTCTTCTGGGTTTTGAGCCAGACAGCTGGTAAATAAAATGATATTTTCCATAGAATTTGGCAGACAGATGTTTGTAGGTATTGATGGAATCCTGCATCAATGGTTCACATACCCAAGGTGCTGTTAATACCCCAGGTGTATTTACCAGAATTTATCACTATTGTTTAGATATCTACATAATTCCATCGGTTTTTATATTAAAAATACAGAGATGATGGCAGTTTTCTGTACAAGTCCATAAAAATGAAATAAAACAAAGGTAATACTGGAAAAAGGGAAAACATTGCACTGAGCAGCTGAAGCACAGGATCCAATCCAACATCTGCTGGCACCACATCCACTTTATTTATCCTTCACACCACAGGAACAGCATCCCCTGGGATGTGGGAAAGCTTCATCCTCAGGGGTGGAGATAGGAAGGGCTGAATATAAAACTGCCAGTAGAATTCCACTAAATGGAAGCTTCAGGAACTGGAAAAATCCAATGGGAAAAGCAGTGAGGAAAAGATGATTTCAATTGGCATCTTCTGTCTGGGGAAACTTCAGGCTTGGGAGTTTTTAGGCTGTCCTTGAGAGGCTTGAGTCTATTAAATGTCTTTTTAGGCTTAATTACTTCAAAACCCCAGCCTATAAAGCCTTTCTTAGCAACATGAGGCTTAAGTGGGGAAGTACAAAGTTTTCCTGGGAATTCTTGCAATGCTTGAGTAATTTTTCATTGAAAATGATTCATTTTCCCACATCCAGCTGAGATTTGTAATTATTCTTATTAGGGGCATGGTTACAGAGAAATCATAGCCCAGTGAAGGTTTTGCTAGCAAATCAATTTCTGCATATCTTGTGAAGAAAATATCCTGAAGAGGTGTTAAAATGTAATTTCTGTTTTTTAAAAACAAAGGTGCTGCTGTTCATGCATTCTCTCCCTCTAAAGGATATATATTTGCCAATATTAAGCTGCATTGGCTTTGTGTTGGTGCTTCAGGGCTTTGCCTGAGTAAAAAGGGCTCTTTTGATTACCCTGAACATTAAAATTAACCTGAATATTAACATTTCCTTCCTGACCTGGAAATATTCCAGCATGGCCAAATGGGTCAGAGCTGTGTTAATTATAATTCTGCTTTCAGTATATAACAACATAATAATTTATATACATGGACAAAATCTTGGTACAGAAAATGATGGGAAGAAAATGAACTGCCAATCCTCAGTGGAGCATAGTTTATATTTTCTATGGCAAGATTTAAGCAAACACTATAAAATCAGTATAAAATTGGTTTTAGAGAAGTGACTGAAAAAATGGTGTAATTTTATTGGAGAATCTGGAATCAGCTGTGATTTTTACAGCACAACACAGATAAGCACTGGCACTTTGCACTTGTGAAGAGCTGTTGGAAAACTAAACTAACAAAAAGAGCCAGGAGGTGAATTTTTTAAAAATGCTTATCAAAATTTTCAGTCTTTTTCTTTAAACTTTGCATAAATAAAACAGTTCAGTTACATTCAGAATACTTTTAGTAGATGAAAATAATTTAAATTGGGATAAGTTGTTAAAACTTGATGTTAAATATAAATTGAGTTACTTAAGTAACTCATTCTTCCTTGAAGGTTCTATCTGGTTGAAAACCACTCTTTATTTCATTTTGATTCCTTTTTTTCTCCACAGATCTGTAGTTTACCAGCAGAGTTCCAAGGAATCTGCCACACTGCAGCTTTTCTTCACCCTGCAGCTGGACATCCAGTCGGACAAGATCCGCACGGTGCAGGATGCCTTGGAAAGCCTGGTGGCCAGGGAGTCTGTGCAGGGCTACACCACAAAAACCAAGCAGGAGGTGAGTTCTGCTCAGCCCTCCCTCACAGCCAGCTGCTAAACTTTGGATTTAAAAGGGTTTTCTTAGAGCTCTGGCTTTACAGAGAGTTGTTGGAGCATGCTGTAACAAAATAGGCACAAACCTTTTCAGTGTCCTGGAGCAGTGAGGTGTCAGCTCTAAAACAAAGCCAGGCCTGTAAATAGGTGGGGTTTGTATTAATGTAATAATTTATTGGGGATTTTAATGGAGAATTATAGTAATATTATTACTATTAATAATATAAACATTAATAGGCTGAACTATGGTAAAGATGCATAATATTATCTTCAATATCATTACTTACTGATTCCTGGGGATTGCCAGATGCTGTTAGTAAAGGAGCAGCTCTTCAGAGTAAATACTTTATATTTTACATATAATACATGACAGTAATAACTGCAATAGAAAAGTACTTACAAGAGAGAAAAGCATGCCTTTGGTTTGGCACTTTGGAGGATAATAATTAAACTTCCCTCACTAAGACCTTGCCTTGTTTCCTGTGTTGGATGATAATAAAGACATCTCTGGTGTGCAGGGATTGTCACCTGGGAATTCTGTGTGCACTGTTGGTAACTCTGGAATTGTAGGTGTTCCTCTGACTTTCATGTCTGTAAGTTTTCAAAATCCTCCAAGTGAGAACAGGATTAGATAAAGAAAGGTTCATTTCCCTTGGAAAGCTAAAGATGAATAGCAGAAATTTGTTTACCTTGAATATTCAGAACACATATTTCTCCAATTGTTTTCCATGTGAAGAAAACATTTGCAAGCTGATTATGATTTACCACAAATATCTTGCTTTGCTTGCCATTCATTTTTTCTTTTTTTACTGCAAATAGTTTAGAGTTTTTGACTGGACAACCCAGTGCTGGGTTGGAAGAAATTAGTTAGGTACTTCGTGATATTTCAGAGTTTGGATGGAAATACAGGCACCCACAGTGTCTTCCAGATCTTTTTTTCAAAAGAAATTCAAATTGAAATAGTTGCTTTTGTGTTAAAATTGTAGTAAAAACACTGAACATATTGTCTGTAGAACCTTGGAGAGAGATAATACTTTTCTCCCATGAGTTTCTATTCAACACATAGGTTCTAGCAGAATGAAGCCATGTATTGAAAAATAATATGATCATGGTTACCAATAAAGAGATTTTTCTCAAAAAATGAAGAAAAACCTTAAATAGTTATTTTGAGAAATATTTTCATGTCTTCATTTCTAGGAAGGGAAAACATTTTTGTTCTACAGTTCTGAGCTCAGCTCCTGGTTTCTAGGCAGAAATTTTGTGGATTGTTTGGTTATAATTATATAAAAATCACTATTTAGTAGAGAAAAGTTTGGTCTTAACTCATATTTTTCCCTTTGAATATATTGAGTTCTCCTTTGAAACAGTGATAGGATTGAAGATCCAGTGGGCTTTAAGTCACAAAGAAGCGTTTATCATAAATTAATACTGCAATAATAACAAATCTGGAAGATTTGCTGCTAGTGTATTTAAAATTAAATACTTAAATTTAAAATTACATTAATTTTAATACTTAAAATGAAATGCTCTCAGGTGGAGATCAGTCGAAGACTCACCTTAGAAAAGCTGCCCCCTGTTCTCGTTTTACACCTCAAACGCTTTGTGTATGAGAAGACTGGAGGATGCCAGAAGCTGATCAAGAATATTGAATATACTGTTGATCTGGAAATCAGCAAAGGTAAGAGATTTAGGAACAGAATTCCCCTCTCCTCATGGGGAACAGAATGTTGTACTTCCTATAGTGTCTGTGTTTTAATTTGCTCCGACACAAGATTTTGTTCTCATTGTTGTATGAAAATTTGGTCATTTTGTTGAATATTTTGTGGGGGTTATTTATGCTCAAAGATCTTAGGAAGATCTAGGAAGTCCCAAAGGTTTTGGGTTGGCCAAATGAGAATTTCTTGTGAGTTTATAGAGTAAAGATATAGGCTGCTGAGGACAAATATGGGAAGTGATCCTCTTGGATCTGTGTCCCTGTCTGTACAAGACTGTTGCCAATATTGGATATTTTTATCACAAATTTAATTCAGAGAAGTCTCAAATTATTTAATTAATGAGTGGCAGTTGGAAGGAAACTGGTGTTTTATTGAAAATGCAGCCTGAAGGCAGACAATCTATAGTGCAGAGGTTAAACAAGGATCCTTTGTTTAACAAGTATCCTAGGAGATACTGACTTTAAATAATGAGATTGGAAATTGTCCAGCATCTGAACCTGCCAAAATAATGCCTTTTGTTTTGAGCTGACAAATGGACTATTAGCCAGCCAGTAGCTCAAATAGGAATAAATAAAATCAATGTATGCTCATATCTCAGCTGAGATCTGGACCTTGTCAGGCAGTGCCCTTTTGTTTTACTTAATATTTTATTGTGCAATTTTCTTTTAGGAATGTAAGCCTGACTTGGAATCTGGAATTGATTCTGTCATTCATTGACAGATTCAGAATGACAATTGATTCTGTCAAGGATCAAATCCTTCTAGGAGTGAAAGGGGGGAAATAGAATAATCTGATTTTTTACTATGTCTCTTTTCCCTTCATTTTGGGTGGTATTTTTTAACCTTTCATAAACCACAGTATTGCAAACCTGCAAATTCACTCCCTTGATTACCAGTTATCAGAACCATGACCATACTTTAAAGGCTGCAGAAGAAATTTCAATCAAATGTTCTCCTTTGTGACAGTGTTGATTTCTCTGAAAAATAATTGATCCTCTTGATATGGAAATTCTAATGTGTGGCTGTTTTTCCTCCCCTAGAGCTACTATCTCCTGGTGTGAAAAGTAAAATTTCCAAAGGCCAAAGAACCTACCGGCTCTTTGCAGGTATTTTATCTGTGTATTTATTTATTTATTGTTTTATTTATCTGGGTGGTTTTATGGATGTATTTTACCTCTATTGCAAGTGCAGATTCTGCATATGGAATTATAGAAACACTGGGTTACATTAAGTGTTTTCTTTTAAATTTTGGGTGTAAAATTCTTGTTTATCTCTGGTGAAGCTTTAAGGTGATGGTGGAGGAAGGAGTTGGTTCTGATGGAGTGTTTGGATCCAGAACTTTATTCCTGGCACACAGGGCTCTGAATGCAGCACCAGCTCCAACAGAACAAAGGAGCTGCATGGTTGCTGTTCCTTCTAACCCCAGGGAGAGGGGAAGGGAAGGGGTAGGGAGCCACCAACCAGGTACAGGAGGGGAGGTCTCAAGGGACAAAGGACACGTGTGTGAAAAATGCCAGTCACTTGTTTTTAAAGTTTTAAAAGTTTAATAGTAATAAAATGATCATAAAAATAGTAATACAATTAGAGTAATAATAATTTGGACAATTAGGATTAGGACAATATGAGACAATAAAAACAAAGAGTTATGGACGTCCGGGTACCTTTCTCTGAGCAGCATAGGCACAAAAAAGGACCCACATTAACAGAGGATTAACCCTTAAAAACACAAACCTGTTGCACATTCATACACCTCATACATGATGCATAAATTCCATTCAAACACAGGATTCTGTCTGGGCAGTGTCAGCTTCTTCCTCTGAATCCTGATGGCATCGTCCTGCCCAAGCGAGGCAGGAAGAAGTTCATTTCTCCTGATAATGGAGCAATAAATTCTCTTTCTCTGAAAGATTCAGGTGTCCTGTGGCTGCTATCTCAGTGCAAATCCTTTGTTTAGGAAAAAAGTGTCCTACATAGCATAGTTTGTATTTTAACCTAAAATAGAAACTAAAATAATTTTGTTGTAACCTAAAACTATATTTAACACACTGCTTAAGAGAATTAATACAGCATTACCTTCTAACACAACACATATATTAATTTCAATATTTGTGAAAGGCCAGTCATAAAATACACATTTTTCACACATAGATGGTCCAATGCCCTTCTGGAATTCCAGAAGAGACAGACAGCGCTCGGCAGGGGTCAGGGAAGGGAAAGGAGAGGTTGAGGGCATGATCAGGTATTGAAATTAAATCCCAGTATTGCTGGATAGAATGTGCCTGGGCTGGTCTGGCTCTTGCTGCTTGACCAAGGGTGGCAGCTGTGGTGGTTTCACCTCAGAGACCCCTTTGGCTGGCTGGATGTTGCAGCTGGGTGCTTGGGACAGCTCCAGGCATGCAGGAGCTCAGGTTTACCTGTGGTGGGAAGGCTTTAGGCGAGGTGAAGGACAAAGGAGTCGGTTCTGCTGGAGGATTGCAATCCAGAACTTTATTCCTGGCACACAGGGCTCTGAATGCAGCAACAGCTCCAACAGAACAAGGGAACCGTGTGGTTGCTGTTCCTTTTAACCCCAGGGAGAGGGGGAGGAAAGGGGTAGGGAGCCACCAACCAGGTAAGGGTGGGGAAATCTCAGGGGACAAATGACACCTGGATAGCCCAATGTCCCCAGGGCTGAGAGGCATCTTTAGAAGTCTGCCAATCACACGATGCCCTTGCTGGGCAAGCAAGGGGGCAAGGGGAAGGCGAAGGGAGAGATTGTTGGCACAGCCGTGGGAGGAGCTGGGATAGCTGAAACAGGCCATTACATGGCACTGCAACAGTCAGGGGAGGGACCTGAGCTTCTGAGGTAAACGCCAGCACAGCACCTCCCCCTGTGTGTCCCCACAGTTGTGTACCACCACGGCAACAGCGCCACGGGCGGGCACTACACCACGGACGTGTTCCAGATCGGCCTCAACGGGTGGCTGCGCATCGACGACCAGGCCGTGAGGGTCATCCACCACTCGCAGGTGGTCAAGGCGGCCCTGGAGCGCACGGCCTACCTCCTGTACTACCGCCAGGTGGACCTGCTGTGACCCCACCTCCCCGCCCCGTAGAACGCCAACATCACTAACTTTTTCTCCTGTAAATGCTCTTTTGAGTGAAATTTTTTTTGGTTTTGTTTTTTTTTTTTTCCTGTTTTTTCCCCCCCTTTTTATTCTTTTTTTTTTTTTTTTTGGTCCCCTTGCAGCTATGGGATAGAGTGCTAAAGGAAGCTGCCGTTTGTGCACAACATGGTTTGTGTTGACTTTTTTGACTTTGCAGAATGAAGTCGCTCGGTTGGAAGCCTCGTGAATCACAAAAAATATGAAAAAAAAAGAAATAAAGTTCATCCGAGTTAATGCTGAATCCTAAGATAATAAAAAAAAGGGGATTTGCATTGAATTCCCACTTTCTAATTGCGTAGTAGAAGAAAACCCTGCACCAGCAACAGAACTTGTAGATTTCTGTGAAAATGTTTTATCTTTACTTCAGTAAAAAAAGAAAAAAAAAATTAAAAAAAAAAATAAAAAGCTCTCTCTGCTTCCCCAATAGTTTTTTGATAAGTGGTAAAATATGAGCCGATGTGTATGAGATGGAAATGGTCCTTTGTGCTTCAAAACATGTACAAACTGCAGAGTTGCTGGTTCCTGATAGGAAGACACATTTTAATAATTGTGCGATGAGAAACTGCTTAAGTACACATTGCAGATCAAATATTTGGAGTTAAGATGTTAGTCTATATAGATGGGTGATTGTAACTTTATTGCTATTAAGAAATTTCAAACTGCATTTATGCTTCTGTGTACATGAAATTAAGAAAATGGGCAAAATAATTAAGATTGATATTTCTTTAAGTCTGCTTTGTTTAATTTTGCTGTCTGCTCTCCTATAATGTTGAGTTCCTAATTGTACACAGTTTAGTGATACCTAGAAGTATAAAGTTGTCGCCCATCAATAAAAGTCACAAAGTTGGTTTAAGGTGTGTGTGTGTGTGGGTTTTGTTTTTCCTCAGGTGTGAATCCTGCCCTTGGAAACTCCAAAGGTTTCTGTGTAGCACTTCTCAAGGTGTAGGGAGCCTTCTCCAAATGAAGTGGAGATGATTTTTCTTTGCTTTTACAGCTTTTTGAAACTTCAGAAATGTTCCTGTTTTGCATTCAGGTGGAACTGAACTTGGAGGGGAGAGGGAAAGGGATGTGGTGGTCCCAGGGCTGAGCACTGAGCAGCCAGGAGGGGATGGAATTCCTTCTGTGTCCTCCTGGAACCCCTACACTGTTATTTCTGAAGCAGATGATGTTTTGTTTGTCTCTTTGTCAGCCAGCTGACATTGCCCTGGAGAACTTGTGGTAAAAATATTTCCTTGATCAGCTTTCTGATTTCTTTAAAATCTCCTATACATTATTTAATTCTCTGATGACCGTGGTGTTTTATCCTTATTTCATCATGGGATGGTGGAGGCTCCCTGGCTTGTCCTGACCCTTCTGCCCAGAGCTCTGGCTGCAGGAAGGAGCATCCTCCCAACCCCAAGGCTCTTTGGGCTGCTCCTGCTCTGCTGAATTACTTTAATGATGCTCTGGCATTGTTTTGGATGTCCAAATGTATTGTTATGGTTTTGCTGCTCATGCTATACTAGGTTTTTCTTATTTACAGGTGGTGACTGCTCGTGTTTTGGTGACATTCCACCAATTTCAAAACAATTTTCTGTGTAAAGCTCACTTGGATTTTGGCTGTTTGCAGGGAAAACCTCAGCTCCTGGAGCTGAGCCTGCTGGAGGATTGGTGCTCCCATCTCTGTGATGGGGAATTGCCCCAGAGCCTCACTGGTGAGAAATGGAAATCTTGGGGGATTGGGAGGTTGTTCCAAAAAAGAAAGAAACCAGGTTTTGAACTTATTGTTCTGTGCTGGTTATTATTCACATCCTGTTTCTGGAACCTGGTTAAAGTGGTTTTCTTTCAGCAGAAATCCTGGTTTTAATTAGTCCTGTACCTCTGTTGGGTATGTAATTAGCTCTATCCCCAGTGCATTGTGAAAAAGTGCATTTCTGATAGTGCAGCTTAACCTGAACAGTGCAGAGAAAACTGATCACTAATTAATATATTACTTAATAGAGATTACATATATTACCATTTTAAGAAATGACAATGAGTCATTGCCAGTTTAAAAATCAAGTGTTGAAATTGTCTCAGTATGAATTGACGTTGTCTCAGTGTCACTTAAAAGTGATTTTTTGCATTTTTTACTGAGGATATTACAAATGTATTTGTCACTAAAGTCATTCTTCTGCAGTGTATTAAAAAGGAAATAAAAGTATGTGGCAACAGTGATGTAGACACACAGCCACAAATTTTATTTTCTGTAGTAACTCCCTCCATTGTTGCAAAACAAGAGCTTGCAGCTTTTGATCATTTGCTCTGGGTGTGATTATGTAAAACAAAAACCCCAACAGCCTCTGATACACTAAATCCAGTGGTTGTTTGCTGAAGTTCAGACCAGATTTTGAGAAATGTTTGGGATTTTTTTTCTTAATGCACAACAAGTCCTGAAATTTCCAAAATGAGAAACTGGATGTGCAGCTCCAAAGGGCTGTGGGGAAAACCTTGTGCCATGAGGGAGATGTGCAGGGGAAGGCAAGGATGGGCTGGGGGAGGAGAGTTAATAAAGCCATGAGGTGTTTGGGGTGGGGGAAGGTGTTTTAAGTAGAAAACTGCTGTTTTCCACAATATCCTCTGGAGATGGTGTCCCTCAGGGCTGGGCTGGGCCAGGGCTGCTGCCAGGATGGGTCCTGAGCTGTCAGCAGAGTTTATCTTTATAAATGTGCTCTGAATCTGCTGCTTTTCACTAGGAATGAAGAGGGAGCCTTGGGATGTGTAGGGGATGTTCCCAACATGCTGGAGATTTGTGCAGCTGGGGTTGATTTCAGGCTGTCTTAATGACCCAGAGGATTTTTTGGAAATCATTTCTATTGGTGAATAACCAGATGTGGTGGCTGCAGAGCTTGTGGTAGCAGTTCAGCTTCTGCTCTGGGGTGACATCTCCAAAGGTGGGTGCTGGGTTCAGGGTCCTGAACTGTTCCAGTCTGCAGATGTGACCAGGGAACCTGTGGGAACAAGGTGAGTGTTTTTCATGGAATCCCAGACTGATTTGGGTTGGAAAGGACCTTAAAACTCATCTTGTCCCAGCCCCTGCCATGGGCAGGGCCACCTTCCACCAGGCCAGTTTGCTCCAAGCCCTGTCCAACCTTGCCCTAAACCCCTCCAGGGCTGGGGCAGCCACAGCTGTTCTGGACAGCCTGTACCTCACCACCTTCATAGAAAAGGATTTTGTGCATTTCAGTTCATATTTTACTTGTACTTTGTGCAGTCAGCGGTGCCCCCTAAATTTTCTTAAATTGCTGCAGCTCTCGTTCTTACTTCATTGTTTTACATGGACAGATTTATGGGGAGTTGTTTTCTTGCTCGTCATCAGCTGCTGAAGCATTTGGGGGAATATTCTTGAGTATGAGAAGGTGGAGAAGCTGCAGATGGACCCGGGTGGTCAGTCCAGGCTACCCCAAAACAGGAGAGCAGCAAGAAAGAACAAACAGGGGGCTCACAGTGCCAAGTAATAATTATGTATGGAAATAAATCCATCAATGCCTGGATTTCCCTCCTGTGATTTGGATCCCCACACTGTTAATTCATCTGCTGGAGTAGCATGGTCAAGAGAGGGGCGTCTCCACCCTGCTGGGGTGGTGGATGTGGCACGGATTTCTTGGCTCCCTCAGGTAAGGACAGCCCAGGCAGGAGGGGGATGTGAGCAGGCAGCAAATGGGGGGTGGGTGATTCCCCCAAACCTGAGCCTGGTGCCCAGCCCAGGGGGTGAATGCTCCAAACCTGAGCCTGGTGCCCAGCCCAGGGGGTGAATCCTCCAAACCTGAGCCTGGTGCCCAGCCCAGGGGCTGCTGCTTCCCCTGTGCTGTCACAAGCTCCTGCCCATCCCTGCTGCCACCTCACCCTGTTCATCCCCTGTGCTCTGGAGGAGTCCAACCAGGGGATCCCCTGCAGCTCTGTGCCTCTCACCCTGCCCTGCTTTGGGGCCATTCCTGCTGAGCTGTGTTTGAGTGGGAAATAAAGGAGCATTAATTCCAGTGGAGATCAAGACTCTCTGTCTGCCTGGTCAATTAGGAGGGCATAGGGAAATCTGTGTCTCTTCCCATTCATTGGCTATTACATTAAAACTCTCTCTGCTAATATATACTTATATATGCAGCCTGCTTTATGTGGCTTTTACCACATATGAAATGGAGACGTTATAATCAAGGCAGTAATAAGGAGGAATGATTAAAAGTAACTTCTGATTGTTTTGGCTTTGGTGGAACATATGACCCCAAGCTGCTGACTCAAGACAAAATGAGGTGGGTAAAAAATTCTTGTTCCAGGCTGTGCTCATCCATGAGCACAACCAGGCCCTGTGTGTGTCTTGTACAGTGAAACCATCCTGGTGTATATTAAAAAAATAAATTAAAAAATCAAATCTTTGTAAAGCAGCCAGGTTGATGGAGCAATCAGACAGCCCTAACCATCCTACAGGGATTCATTTCCCATAGGGATGTTTGTGGAGATTACAAAATACCAGATTCCTCTGAGGTCTGGAAATTATTTGTCCGTCGGTATGTGAGATATAAAATGAGTTAATTCAGCTTTATGGTAATTGGAGTGAGCGGCACCTTCTGAGGGCTGTGAGTCAGGGCTGGGAGCTGCCTGGTTTCGGGGTGGCAGCCTGTGTGGGGGCACCAGGGTTCACTATGTTGGGGTGAAACTCACTGTGTTTTGGGGAAATTAGGAACTGGGGGGGCATCTTGCAGCATCTTTCAGCTAATTAAATCAGTCTAGAGCAAACTCACTGATCCAGAGGGAATCAGAAGGGTTCATTCACTGTGTTGGGGTGAAATTCACTGTGTTTTGGGGAAATTAGGAACTGGGGGGGCTGCAGCACCTTTTAGATAATTAAATAATCCTACAGCAAACTCACTGATCCAGAGGGAATCAAAAGAGCAAGGGGAAAAAAAGAAAAAATAAGAGTATACAGTGATTTTACAGTAAAGCAGTGCAGAACCTTCTGTCAGCCCAGTCCTGGGTGGTCTTTGAGTTGCCTGTGTTGGTGTCAAAATCTGAGCTTTTTTTGGGAGCAAACTGCACTGAACAGCTCCTGGCAGGGCAGAAGTGCCAGGTCCAGCTGCTGGACCACGTGTTGCTGGTTCCCATACACAGTTTGTTTGGAGGTAAATAGAAACTCTTTGTAAATACAGCTGGGATGGGAGGGTGTGGGCAGGGGAAGAGCAGCCAGAGGGGCTGGTGTGGCTGCACCAGGCTGTGGGACTGGGGCTGGCTGGTGAGGACTGGCTGCCCAGCTCAGCTTGGAACGGTCTGGAAGATGCAACCCCAGTGGTGACAATCTGTTCCTGCTTGAAAAATCCTCAGGGAAATGGTGTCAGAGATGGAATCAGCCTCAGTGCTGACTTCAGAGGGTTCTTTCTTTGCTCAGAGCAGTGCTGCTCTCCCAGCTGCCAATATTTGCTGCTCTGCTCCTGCTCTGCTGAACGAGTTTGATAAATGTCCCTCTGCTTTCTGAGCGCTGCTGGGTTTGAACAAACCTCTGGGAATATCTTGTAAACTCCCTCCTAGTAAACAGTAAATAAAAGTGCTTGGTGTTTTGCCTGAAGGAAGAAATAAATATTGACTGCTTAGAAGAATAGAAGGACTTTTTTTTTTTTTCCCCAAAAGAACTTTGGAAAGAGGACAAGGCAGCGCGTTTGGGAAAATCAGAGCTGCTTTTCTTGGATGTGGCAGCTCCCAGGAGACGGGTGCTCCCCTGGCTCTGTGCTGGGTGTGGCTGGTGTCCCTCCTCAGGGGACATCCCGGGTTTGTGCTGATCCTGCTGGGATGCGGATCCCACGGGAATGCCGGGGATGCTGCTGCTGCTGCCGCGACGCGCTCGCCTTGTTACTCACGACAGCGCTTTGGGTTTTCCCTGTTTGTTTACTTCGAGAAAAAGGAAGGAACTTTTAGCGTGTCTTTTGCTCAATCGCTTCCTTTCACGGTGGGTAAAACCACGGAGCTGGATGCCAAGGCTGGAGCTGCTGGGCCATCGGCAGGGCGGTGAGTGCTGCCTGCGTGTCTCACCCACTTTGTGCGTTCCCTATTCCCTGCGCTCCCGCTCCCGTACCGGAGCAATGTCAGCTCCGGGAGAGCCCTGGCAGCAAACCAGAGTGCGATTAATCTGTTCCCAGCAGCAATCCGGCTCTGGAAATAAAGGGGGATGCCATGGGGTTTTACTGGAGGGGATGCAGCTGGGTGGGATTTCCCTGCGCGGAGCAGGCAGAGGGGACAGAGCGCTGCCTCCGGTCCCTTCCAGAGAAAATTCCTGTCTGGAATTCCCCTCCCTGGTCACCACAGCCCTCAGGGCAGTGTCGCGGTCCCCCCTGTGCCGGGAGGATTCCCCGTGCCCTGGAATTCCTGGCTGCGAGTCCCAGAGCTGGCACGGCACAGCACAGGCAGCGCTTTTATAGAGCAGGGCTGCCTCCTCCTCCTCCTCCTCCTCCTCCTCCGAGCCCCAGTGACCGCCCCTGAGCTCCTGCCTTCCCAGCCCCTCTCCCTGTGGCTTTCCCCCCCCTTTTCCCCTCCCTCTGCTCCTCGTTATTGCTCCACGCCCGTTGTCACTGGGATGATCCCGGGTTCCCCCCTCTGCCTGCAGAGCATAAATACCACCGGGCAGCCCTGGGAGGCTGCACTGCTCCGAGTCTGAGCACAGACCTTGCACATCTCGCACCTCCTCAGGCTTATTCCGTCCTTTTTCCCCCCTTTCCTCCTCGTTTAAATATTTCAAACACGTTAATTTATTTCCCACAAGCAGGCTTGGAGGAGCTGCAGTTACCTGGAGACTTGGAAGTACTCAGCAAGGTAAGTGTAAAGTTCAGTCCTGGCTGCTGAAATTTTGGCTTTAAGGGTGGTGGGAGTGCAAGAAATGACTCTGAAGAAGGCACAGTTTTAGTAACTTCTCAAAAAAGTTGCCTGGATGGTATAAAACAACTCAATACTGTCTGAGCTTCCCTCGCGTGTGCCCTGCAGAATTTAATGCAAGATTAAGAAGCGTTAATCTGGAATGAATGGGAGGAGTTTGCAAGTACAGGAGTGGATTTCTATGCAAATAGAGAATATCCAAGGGATGCTGCTGCAGTCCCCAGAGCTGATCCCTGTGGGCACATCTGTGTGCTCCAGGCTGCCTGTGTTTGTGCTGCTCTGCTCTCAGGTCCTGTAGGAAAGGAACTTCAGCATCACCACATGTGTCTGTCACCAGTGGCTTCTCCATGTGGCTTTCCATAGAAATTCACCCACTTGGGTTCTGTGGGAGAAATGGGAGATCCAGATGTGTTAACCCATGGCCTTGAAGATACTGAAACTGTGTGTGCCCAGTGCAATGCGTTACTGCTGTCCTGTGTCTAGGAACTTGTCATCCTCCTTGTCCTTGGAAGGCAGCACAATTCTGCACAGCTTGGGGTGTGTGCATCCCAGGGAAAGAGATGGCCTGGGGTTTCCTGCATCCTCTTGTGGCTTTATCCCTGGATTTCTTTGCATAGGTTAAAGTTGATCCCATGCTAACTCAGGTTAGAAGCTGATCCCAGGCTCACTTTAGAAGCTGACCCCAGGCTGACTCCCTTCTGCTTCCCTGTTTTAA
This sequence comes from Ammospiza nelsoni, assembly GCF_027579445.1. Taxonomy (NCBI): domain Eukaryota; kingdom Metazoa; phylum Chordata; class Aves; order Passeriformes; family Passerellidae; genus Ammospiza; species Ammospiza nelsoni. Next base: position 19,145,354 of record NC_080645.1, read on the forward strand.
ACGCTCTTCTGACATCCTAAGCCAACTTTTCATTTTCCATCCTCGCCAGCTGGTGCCATGTGTAACTCCACAGGCCCTGGGATGTTTTAGCTGCAAATGTCACCCACAACCCAGGAGCAGGAGCCCACTCGTGTGCTTCACCAGGGGGGCAGTCAAAGCTCAGTGTCCCCAAGGAAAAAGGTGACCTGGGGACATGAATGCAGGATCAGCCTGCATGTGGCTTTAGCAGTGCCTCTGCCAGGCTTCAGATGGGAGCAGCTCTCCTGCTTTCCGTGCACAGCAGACACCATCCATTAGCTGGGGAAATAGCTTTCTAAAAATAACCTTTCCCTAAGTCCAGTGCTGCTCTTTAACTCCCTCAGACCCCAGAAGAAGGCCTCCCATTTCTCCCCACTTTGGACAGGCTTTCCAGCATATCCAGGAGTCCTTTTCTGCTGACTCAGTCGTTTCTGATGGCTCCCAGATGTTCACCTGGCACCAGTGTCAAGGGCCTGATGTGTTTAAAGGGAGCTCGTGCTCCTCTTGAACCCTCGAAATCAACAGCAGAGGCTTCCTCAGCTGACTGTCAGCTGATGATTTCCTGTGAATAATGTCAAACCCCAGCTCAAAGGCAGTGTGATTCTGTGATTTCAGCCTCCCTGGGTGATGCATTGCTGCAGCACACATGTCCCAGTGTTCATTTGCACCTGGGCACGGGGATACTGAGAGGCAGATGGATGGACATCTGAAATCTGTGACAGCTTTCTGAAACGTGAGCATCTTCCAGCTGCTTTCAATTAATCTGGCCAGGGAACTCTCTGCTCTCTGACCCCTTTGTCCTTCCTTGGGATGCTCAAGCTGAAGCAGAGGACAGGACTTGCACACCCCGAGTGAAATAGATTAAGCCAAAATTACCTAATTTTTAAGAGGTGCTGGTATCCTTTTGCTGGCAAGTGGGAGCCAGGGAAGCACATCCAGAGGAATAAAGCACATCCCCAGGAATAAAGTACATCCCGAGGAATAAAGCACCATCTGTTGGGAGGTTTTGGCTGCCTGGCCGCGCCAGACGCGCTGCGGAGCGCTGAGCGGGGCAGCTCCTCTGGCTCTCAGATGCTACAGCTGATTTTTTTCAATCTGCTCTCTCTGAAAGTTCAGTGTTTGCCTTAGATGGGAGGCGGATTTGGGCTCCCGTTCAGCCGAGGGCAGGCGGCCAAGCGAGGGGTGCAACGGGCGCCTCTGAGCGCCGGCTGTTCCTGCAGGGAGGGCTAAATGGCCACATTGTCAATGGCCCTGGCAATGCAGCTATTTTTAACCTCTCAGGGAAGTGCCTCAAAGTAGGAATTGTTCCCTGAATTTGGGTCAGACAGTCCACAAAAGCAGTTTGCTCCTTCTCCCCTACTCTGTTCAGCCAGGTTACAAAGTCGGGCTCCGGCCTGGGGGGAAGCGAATGCCGCAGGTGGGGCTGAGCAGGATGAGGTTAAAGGAGTGTCTGTCTGTCTGTCTGTCTGTCCCCGTGCCACCGACTGTCCTGCCCGCCAGGTGTGCCTGCAGCTGGGGACAAGGCGTGAGTGTTCGGTTTGCTCTGCAGAGCAGGAAATGATGGGGATTTGTTACCCAAACTGAGCAATGACACCCTGCATTGTTGTAGCCAGGCAAAGGCTGCCTGGAGAGAGGCTGTGAGGGCAGCTGGTTTTCATCTGCCTCGATGTTCAGGCCAAGAAAGAAGCCTCAAGCAGGGACTCTGTGTCTTTTGTGCAGTCAGCCAACAAGTTTTCGGGGGTTCTCAGAGGTTTTTTTGGGTTCCTGCCTGTGCTTGCTGCTGTTCTCCTCAGATGCTGCTCTAGTGGGTTAGGGAAACAGAGATTTGAGATTTTGTGCTCAAGTGCAGCTTTTAGCTGGGAGTTAGATGGCTGTTCCCTGCTCTGGTTGGCTTCCAGCTCCTCTGCTCTCAGTGTGTCCAAATCCCATTGGAGTCATTGGATGAAACTCCTCAAAAAATTCCTGTTAATCTGGGGGTTGTTTCCTGCCGCTGCAGAGGAATGCTTTCAGCGTGGCTTTCAACAGTGCTGTCAAAACCAGATCCTCACCTCATGCTGGGAAGCTTTCTCCCAGAAATTAACCCAAAGGAGGGAGATCCTGTGCTTGCTCTGTCTGTAGAGGTGCTTCTTGCCCCAGGTGGATTGATCCTGCTCCAGGGGCTCGGTGAGTGCTGCTCAGCCTCCTGTGAATGATCCAAACAAAACCAGCCAAGATGCTCAAGGATTGCTAAATTGGAGCACGGGAGGGGTGGAAGTGCTTGGGAATGACAGGAGGAGCAGGAGCTCTGTGGAGCAAGGGATTAAAGGAAGCTGCTCAAAGACCAGATGTCACTCTTGCACTGAGATGGACACAGGAGCAGGCGAGAGGCAGGGCTGTAGAAAAGAGAAAGAAAATTTAATTTAAAGGAACTGTGCGGGGTTTATAGAGTGATATGATGGGTTCTATTCGATTGGCTAACTAACAAAAACATCTTCTTCACACACTGTTCTTGAGAAGAACAGAAAGACGATGTAGAAAAACACCACTTGCAAATTGTTTATACTTAACAATTTATCACATCTTTCCAACTCTCTAAAATTCCTCGCAAGCCGCTGTGAGAAAAGCAGTTTTCTCTCTCTGTCCCACGGCATCCAAAGGCCCCTGTGCCGGTGCTGACGGCATCCGAGTGCCTGGGAACACCTAATCTGGCCGGGGGAGGGCGGCTGCTCCCGCTGCTCCATCACTCACATCCCGGGAGCGTCAGCGAGAGCCCCGGGTGCGTCAGTGCCAGCGGGGACCGCGCTGCTCCGTCCCGCGGTGACATTTCCCAAAACCAGCCGCTCTCATCCGGCCCTGCAGCCGCTCTGCTGCTGCCCCAGAGCGGCTCCTGGCCTGCCCGAGCTCCTCACCCACCTGGCCGGGGGTTTTGCTTTCCCTTTTGTTCATAAAATAGCGAATCTCGGCTTGGCTCTTTGGGGGATGGCTCCAAGCGTCGCCCTGCCTGTGGAGGGATGGAGATGGGGTTGCTCAGAGCTGATGGCATTGCGGGGTGGCAGCTCCACCAGGGATGCCAGGAGTGCAGAAAGCATCCTCCTGCATGCCTGGGAAGGGTTCACTCCCAAATCAGCATCAGTGGAACTCCCAGGTGGAATAAACTCTGAGTCCTCACCTGTTGTGGTGCTGTTTGGGTCTCCCTGCCTTTGGAGTGAGCAATAATTTCAAGCACCACTCTTTCCCAAGCTCAAATCCGGGCTGTGTGACCACATAAATGCTCTGGGATCTCCTGTGGCACTGCTCTGACTCTCTGTTTCTCCCCAGATTCCAGAGCTGCACTGAGCCAAGGGAGTCCCTGCAGGAAAACCCAGCATCATCCCCTTCACCTGTGCTTCTGCTGGCAGCATGGCTCCTGCCCTGCCCTGGGTCATTCCCCTTGGATGTGTGCTGCTGCTGACAAAGGCAGCTGAGAGCTTTATCCTGCCCAACTCGAGCCACCTGGAGAGCATCCTGAGCAAGTACCAGGATGGGGAAGCTCACTCCAGGTCCAAGAGAGCCATTTTGTTCTCGGACAGACAGGAGATCCTGATGCTCCACAATAAACTGAGAGGTCAGGTGTACCCAGTGGCCTCTAACATGGAATACATGGTGAGTCTAGAGCCTGATACATCACTTTATTTCCACTTTTTTTTTCTAACTGTATTTAAATTTTCCTTGTGGTGCGAGAGGTGTAGCAAATTTCCTCTGAAGTAAGTTTTTCTCAAGAGGTTTCCTGAAGCCTTTCATTCCAGAGTGAAGGATGCTTTAGATCTGTGGCCTGTTTTGCTTGGAAGGGGATGCTGCTGATGGGTCATCCAGTCCATCCTCTGCACAGTTCCAGAAGTGGTTCCATTATTCATAAAGGAGCATCTGGCCCAGCCCTGGATGCATCTCCGTTGATGGCAACTCCCCAGCCTGCCTCAGCAGGTTCTTCCATTACCTCCAGGTCATAAAAGCAGAAATTTCTCCCCAGTGTTTAACCCCTGCTCTCCCTATGAAAGCTTTCAGGCTGTTGTGGGGACACCTCAGTCTGCTCAGGTGATCTTCTGGTGGTTTTTGGGCTGCCAACCCAATGCTGGAGGTTCACCTGCCCTCAGTCACACAGTGATAACCTGATCTTATCAATGTGAGCCAAACCTCCACGATGCTCCTGGGAATCTGCACGGGACCACAGGGAAACGGGGCCTGAGGAATGTGGCTCCATCTGCAAAGGAATGGAAATAGCTGGAAAGGCTTTGGGAGTTCCTGGGTGCATGGGTCAGTGCTGTTGGGTTTTGTAGTTCAGGAAACCGAAATAAAAATCTGGTCAATGTATTCTCCTATTTTAGAGGCAGAACCTAAAATTTGGAGGAGTATGAAATATGCCTTTGCCATCAACAATTCACATGAATATTGTTTTTTTTTCACCTGATGCCAGAGACCCTACCTTGAGCTATTTTTGCCATGCCATCAAAATACTACAGGGCCACAAAACGATGTAGGCAAATAATTACTTTTTGTGTGCCTTTTCCCAGTGTGCAAATATAGTTCTGATCAAAACTGGCCTGACGTGCCCCTGCTGATGGATCAAATGATGGATGACTTGTTAAGGCCGTGTTTAAAAGGGTAAAAGAAGAGTAAACTTAAATGCAATATAAAATTGTCTGCCAGCTGTGCTGAAGTGAGGGCTGCAGATGGAAAATCCTGCCTTTTGTGGCTGCAGGGAGAAGGGGAAGAGGAGGGAGGGCAGGGGATGGTGAGGAAGGACAGCTGCCCCTCGCTCCGTCCCCACCAGCTGGGTTCTGCCAGAAATCCCGTGCCTTTCTAAGAACAAGGGATTGCATCCCTTTCTCAGCCTTATCCTGCAGGGAAGCACTGCCAGGAGAGGCCGCTTGAGGCATTTCCAGAGGGCAAACACGACGCAGGAGCTGCCCAGGGTGTTTTGGTTGGCCCTGTTTGGGCAGAGCCCCGGCCCCGCTGTTTGCACTCCTGTGTTTGCCTTTGCTCCGGGAGCTTTTCTAGTGGTTTTCATGGGTGATGCAGGGCCAGTGAAAGGGCCTTGTGTGCTCTGAAGAAAGGAGCTGAGTATGAGATGGTGCTGCTTGGAAGGGCTATAATCAGCCTTTCATGTGCTGGTGTTTACCCAGTAGGACTTGTAGATGCCATGTATATGCTGAACGGGGAATTTCTCTTTAATCCTTTGTCCTGCAGAGGACATTTCTCATTTGGACTCGTTTAAGAGGATGGTCTGTCTGTAGAGCCATGGATAAACTTTCCTCTTTCCCTTTGGTGCTGGAGTGGAGCTTCACTGGAGATGTGCTGGGATAATTTGTGGATGAGTGGGTAGAGCTTGTTCTTGCCCATCAACCTCCAACCACTCCCTTGTGAAAATCCTTTCTCCCAGCTCCATATCTGATGTATTTAAGTGGTCTAAAAGGGAAATGGGACCTAATATAATCTAGGAAGGGGACATATTTAACTGCTTGTGGATGAACTTCTGTATTGCACACTATTAATGAGAAAGCAAGAGCACAGTGAGTCTATTACTTATCTGGTGATCAAAAGAATTTTTATATACATGTGGGATAAAGGCAAAGTGGGCTGAGAAATGAAAAAAGAAACGGTTTAGCTGCTGGGTCTGTGTAATTAACTGAAAGCTAGCACAGGTATTCAGTGCTAATGGAAAATGAGTGAGCAGGGCACAACTTCCTGACAAAGCTGGGCCAGTTCAAAATTACCTTTACCCCTCTACCAGCTCCGTGATCGACACTTCCAGAGTGCATTTGGATGTTGAACAGAGGTGGGTGGGTGCCAAGGCCAAAACAAACTCCTTGTTAACAGTCCCAGAGTGAAAAGCACATAACGGACTCGGAGGAAAAATGACAAAATAGATCCTAAGGCACGGTGACCTTTTGGGATGGCTTAGTCAGATGCTTTCAGCAGTGATGAAAGGCAGGAATCTTTCCTCTTGCGGCGGCCCCAGAGACAGCTGGATAAAGAAAAATTGTTCTCAGTGCAGATTGCTGGAAGGAAAATAGTTTGTTTTCATGTATAAGGTATGCATCCTTCCTCTCAACTGTAAGGTGGCGGCTTGCCCTGTCAGGATGGGACAGTGCTTCTGTGGGGGTTAGCAATAGCATCTCCAGACCTCTGCCAGGACATGTCAGCCCTGGGGTTTGATGCCACTTTTAGAAGGAAGCTGTATTGCAGAAAGTCTGGGCTGGGGAGGAAAATGAGCGAGTAACCTGATCACTGCAATTCAGGTGTCTGGCTTTGGGTTTGCAGGCTCCTCAGGCTGAGGGAGCAGACTCCTTGTGGGATGCATTATTAAACCCGGGCCTACAAGTTGTGGTGGGATTTGTGTGTGTGCCATGCATATATTTTACATATACACCGTCCATTCCACTTTGAAAGGAGTAAAAAAAAAAAGAGAGTCCATGTGCTAACCCACTGGGAATCACACACACCCAAATAATTTTCAGCCTTTGCTTCTGAAGGAAGCTGAGCACAAGCTCATTGCCCCTCTGGCTTCAGTCATCTTCTTAGATACTGCTTTGAATATTGGCATAAAGAATTCTTGCAAATACAGCTGGGAAAGTCTGAAATCTCTTTTTTTTTTTTTTTTTTTTCTCCCCCTCTATGTTTATTGCTCTGAAATAATTCCAGCCTCCTGACCGCATTCGCGTCTGAGAAGCAAGAGGCAAATAACTGCTCTAATTTAGATGGGATGGCTTTGTAATCTGATGCCTGCAGAAAGGAGCTTCTCTCCTCATGCAGCAAAATCTGTGCAGAGATGGAGCTCTATTACCGCATCTGAGTAGGCGCAGCTGGTGAGAGAGAGACGGGGAATCTTGTTTCTTGAATCAGAAGGCTTGATTTATTAATATATGATATAATTCATTATAGTTATACTAAAAAGAATAAGGAGAGAGGTTTGCAGAGCTGCTAGCTAAGCTAAGAATAGATAGAAAAGAATCCACAACAAAGTTGTGTCCAGGGACTCAGTCCCCTAGCTTGCACTGGTGATTGGCCCTTAATTATAAACATAGAAAATGAGCCAATCAAGGTGTTCCTGTTGCATTCCACAGCATCTGATAATAATTGTTTACCTTCTCTTCTGAGGCCTCTGCCTTCCAGAAGACACAGAAATCTGAAAGAAAGGATTTCTGTGGAGAAATGTCTGCGACAGAGCTCCGTCCCAATTACCTGTTAAGTGTCTCTCGTCCGAGTTCATTTATTTTATCCGCAGGCATCAAAGGGAGACACAGCACGAACGCTCGCGTTAGTTCCCATCTAATAGCCCGTTGCTCAGGACAGCTCTGCATCAAATTAAGAAATTTGGAACATCTCCGCCTGCGGGGCTGCAGGGAATGGAGCTGGGTAGGAAGTCTGAGGAGCTGGGAGTGCAGAACAGCTTGGGAGAGTGTCTGTGGCTTTGGTGCTGGATGGGAGGGCAGCTGCGAGCCCACAGAGCGGGAAACCACAGAAAGCTGTGTCTGCTGCAAGAGGGCCGGGGATGTGTGGTGGGTCTGACCCCATCGCTCCCAAGGAGCTGAGAAGGAAAATGGTTTGGTCCCCCGTGTCAGAGCTGTGTCCACACGGGGTTGAATTTTCTTGGTCGCTGCTGAGTCCAAAGCCAAGCTGGTGAGACTGGGGCATCTCTGGGATGCTGAGAGTGCTTCACTCTTCTGTAAGCTCAGTGAGATGAGGTCATGTTGGTCTCTCTGAGACAGTGGAGACACACCAAGCTCCAGGAGACACTGCATTTTCCTGTTGCCTTACCAGGGATGCACAGTCCTTCCCCATCCCAGCTACAACTGCCTGAGAGTGTGCAGATATGCTCAGAGTGAACACTGGATGGTTTGTAAATGTGTTTGATGCCCTGCAGCCCTCCAGGTCCTTTGAAATGTTTGAGATCAGAAGTTGCTTTTCTTCTGGAGGAGACAGGACTTGGGAAGAGCAGCTGGTTGTGATGGTAAATGTCCAGAGAGGACAGTCTCGTGCTGGCATGTGGACGGGCTGGGTGCACATTGCAAGACCTCTCCTCTCTTTGGTTTCATTCGTAGGAATGTGTGGTAACATTTTAATCCCAACGAATTGTCCTCTAAGGGCTGCCATGAATAGAGCAGCTGTCAGTAATTACACAATGAATTCAGGGCACTGGCTGCTGGGCCCAGAGAGCCTGGCCTTTAGAGCAAATGCTCTCCTGGGCAGCAGAACCAGCAGAGGAGCTTTCCTGTTTGCCTTTGTGTCATGCTGCAGCTCTCCTTTGGATCACAACACTGATATTCGATGAGCAGTGATCTCACCCCAGCATCCTGCCCTCAGAAATGGGATTTGTCACTTCTAACGTGATGCCTGCTTCAGTGAGAGTGGAAAAAGCTTAAAAAACCCTGGGATGTTGCCACCTCTGATGTATTCCACTGGTGGACTCTCATTTATTCTGGAAGGAGAAGGGGAGCTGAGACTGAGAGCCTCAGACCCACAGTTCTTGATGAAGGGGTTGGATCAAGGATCTCCAGCTGTGTGGTGGTGGAGGTAGTGGAGCTCTCACCTGGTGGGAAAGCCTGGAGATATCCCAACAGTAAGGACAATGGATGAAAAACCATCCTGGAAAATCAGCAAAGCACTGAGTGTGTGTCAGAACTCCTGCAGGACTCAGAAATGTCACATGGTCATGTTGGAGATCATGGGACCCCAGAAATATCTGCCATGTTGGTGATTATGGGATCCCAGAAATGTGTATTATACTGGGGATCATGGGATCTCAGAAATGTGTGTCATGTTGGAGATTATGGGATCCCAAAAATGTGTGTCATGTTGGAGATCATGGGATCTCCAAGTTTGAATTTGAATTTTCAATTTTTAAAAAATATATGAGGAAACCAACTGCCAAGAATATCTCGTGGCTCAGGGTGGATGGTCTGGATGTGTTCCTGAGGTGTTCCCACGTGGGTCTGTGTGTTTTCTGATGAACTGAGGGAAGCATTTCCTCAGATGCATGGCATCAGCTGGGGAAAATCATCAACCCTTCAGTGCCCTGGACTTTCACAGCAGGGGAACATGCTGAGAAATGGGATTTTAGCACAGAAACGTGGTGGCTTCACCAGGACAGGCCAGAAATAAGGGTGGTGGTCTGTACCTTAATCTTTCTCCACTAACTGCTGTTGGTTTAATCTCTTGATTTAGCATGTTTGAGATGCAAAACTGACCTGTTCTTTTCTCTCCCCACCCCTGCAGACCTGGGATGAGGAGCTGGAGAGGTCAGCACACGCCTGGGCTCAGCAGTGCATCTGGGACCACGGGCCCAGCGACCTCATCAGGTCCATTGGGCAGAACCTGGCTGTTCACTGGGGCAGGTAAGGCTTGGGGTGCCACAGGACCATTGCAAAGGGTGACTTATGGGCCCTCCTTTGGAGGGAGACTGCTGGAAATGTTTGCTCTTTTCTTGGTGGAGCGCTGGGGAGGTGGGAGAAAACCTGGGGGTCATTAATTGTGATTAATTGTGATTAATTGTGATCAGTGGGATGGGTGTCATGGTAACTCCTGCAGCCGCCTTCCACTGAGAGTTCCCAGCACTGATTTTGGGCTCCTGCATCCACCTGGATCTGGGGGTAGCTCCTCTGTAACACACTCAAAGTCCCTCCTTCTCCTTAAGGAGAACAAGTACAGAAATCTGAACCCTTGCTCCTAAATCTGCTGTTTCAGGGGGTTCTGGCATCATGCAGCTGAAGGCTGAATTCTCTCAGAAGCAATGTCTGCATTCAGCTCAGAATTTGTGTCTGCATTCAGCTCAGAATTTAATTCTCTCTCGCTGTGTTTTCCATAAATATTTATCCGGCTCCTGATTTTTCTTTACTGAAAACACTTTGTAGGGTTTTTATTTTTTTCCAGTTCCTGGGACAAGTAGTTAAATTAGAGTCATTAACCCAGTTAGGAAAGCTGACATGAAGGCTTCCAAAGGGATTTTCCTCTCCATCTCAAGATGAAATTTGTTTATTGTTAAGCCCCTGTTTTTAAGCTTGCTATAGGTTAAACCTGCTTTCCACAGCAAATATTTTGTACTTGCTCAGGAGCACTGAGCATTTCCCCCCCCCTCCCATTTCCTGGGTGGAAGTCCAGTTATCTTTGCTGTAAATCAGGTAGAACTTGGTGGAAAGCAAAGGAAATTTGCTGGTGTGAAATTAGCCGGATGTAAAAATTGGGCCCATTTTAATGCTTGGCAAGTAGAGTGGTTAATTAATTGGAAATCAAATCAAAAGATGGTGCTGTTCTTGGCTGTCCTACAAGTGCTCAGGATGGCCATGGGTTCCTGATGGAGGAAGATCCAATCTTGCTCCCTTTGAGGTCCCTGAGAGGAAAGAAAATTCAGATTTATCTCAGCTTTTTCAGGAACGGGCCACGGCTTGATTGCCTCCATTTCCTCTCCTGTAAAATAGGACTCGGAAAGAATTTGCCTCATGACATCATGAGATGGATGTTTTTGAAATACTTCTAATGAGTGATTTTTAATGAAAAGTTGGCTGAGGGGATAAGCTCCAGTGGGTAATGATATCATTTGGAATTCTGGCAGCTGGCTTGGTGTGAGCTGTTGAAAGCCATCAAAAAGCAGTGGGCTTGGTACAGATCATTGTGTGTGAAGTGTGTATGAGTTTGTACAGGTGGTTTTAACACCATCTGTGCCCCCCAAACAGCACAAACGGCATCAGACTGTGATATCTGAGGCAGAAATTACACACAGGGTATAAAGGGGCTTGGTGCAGGGGAAAATTGCTGCCAAAAAAAGGCAGGAGAGGAGTGCAGAGCACAAAGTGCTTCACACCAGCTCCGGGTGGGATGTGTGTGAGGAAAAGCCCACTCACTTTCAAAGTTCTTGCAGTATTGGCTGTGAGTTAACTCCCAGATTTAGCAAATTGCCCCCTGGTAAAATAGGTACACGATGGCTTTTGGTTTAAGATCTTTGGCAAAGCCTAGCTTGTGTTTACTTTCAAAACACAACTTCCCGCCAAACTAGAAGTTATTTTGTAGTTGAGTGGAAAAGTGAGAGGGCATTTCAGGTCAGCAGCACTTGAGGATCATGTCAAACCTATAAATAATACAGAGTCAGGTCAGGCTGTGAATCTGAGGGAAAAAATCATAGAAGCACACAACAGTTTGGGTTGGAAGGGACCTCAAAGATCTTTCCAGCTCCAACTCTCCTGCCATGGGCAGGGACAGCTTCCACTGTCCCAGGGTGCTCCAAGATCTCTCCATCCTGGCATTGGGCACTTCCAGGGATCCAGGGGCAGCCACAGCTTCTCTGGGCATCTGCCCACCCTCACAGGAACAATTCCTTCCCAATATCCCATCTAACCCCTCAGCTTTAACATTTTAAAAACCCTTTTTTTTGTTTTGTTTTTTTTTTTTTTTTTTTGAGAGGGGGGTTATTTTTGGTTTTTTTGGTGGTTTTTTTTTGGTTTTTTAATTTGAAATCTTCTACCATCGCATCCTGACTCCAGCTGCCTTTCCCCCCCTTTAGGTACCGATCTCCAGCCTTCCACGTGCAGTCCTGGTACGATGAGGTGAAGGATTACACCTTCCCATACCCCCACGAGTGCAACCCCTGGTGCCCAGACAGGTGCTCAGGTGCCATGTGCACCCATTACACCCAGGTAAAGCACTCCAGGGGCTCTGCACCCACACTCCCCACATCCCCCCCCCCCCATGTCTGGAACGAGCTGATTTGCTTATTTTCAACAACCACTCTTCCCTTACAGATAGTCTGGGCCACCACCAACAGGATTGGCTGTGCTGTGAACGTCTGCAAGCAGATGAATGTGTGGGGGGAGATCTGGGAGAACGCCGTCTACCTGGTCTGCAACTACTCCCCCAAGTAAGGCAGAGCAGCTGGGCCCCCTCCAGCCCTCCCAACACTGGCAGCTGCCTCAACCAGCTCTGGGGAAGAGATTTCAGGCAGTCTAGACTGCTGGTTGTGCTTTAAATTTCTTTTCTTTAGACAGCAGCGCTGTGCTGGTTCAAAGCTACAGAGAGAGCGTTGCCTGGAAAACTGAATGGGAGGCTGGGGCCAGGCTGGAGCTTTGATGTCCCTGCCACGGGAAGGGAAAGGAGGAGCAGGAGATGGAGCTGGCTGCTGAGCAAGGCTTGCTCTCTGCTGTCACAGGGTGGGAAGGGATGGGGTGGTGGTGGGTGCCAAAAAAACCCTGAAACAGCTGCAGCAGTCAGGATTTCACCGGCTCGACGGTTTGATTAAATTTCAAAATGAAAATCATATTTCTTTGCCTACTACATCCAGGAGGAGTTTACTACCTGGCAATGGCAGTTGAGATTTTCTGGTTTAATGGCTAATAGGAGAAACATTCCCACTCCAAGCCCTTGGCAATTTAAAACTTCAAAACAAAACAAAATAGGGAAATCTCTGTATGCAAACGGAGCGGCTTGGGGAGCACCTGACTTCAGGGGATCGCAGAGCAGGATAATGCAAAGGAAAAAGAAATGTGGGGCTGCAGCTCTCTGGGTGGGTTCTCTAGGCCCCTCTCCCCACATAGGATGAGCACATTTTGCTCCTGGTTTGGGGGGATTTACCAGCCTGCTGCTCCTGAGGGATAACAGCATCTCCCACAGAGCCCCCTCAGCAGGCTGGGAGATTTACACGTCATCCATTCAGAGCTGCTGCATGGAAAAACATTTTATTTCTGCAGTTTCTGCTTAATCTCCTCTCTCTGGCACCGGTGCACATTGTCCTCATGTAGCCTTATAGGTGGAGACAGCTCAAAGAGCATAACCCAGGAGTTTATAGGCACAGCTTAACTCCAGCTCCTTCAACCTCCCCATCCCCTAAAACCTGCAGGACAGGAGGCCAAAATGGGCTGATGTTTCTGGGGAGTTTCGTTTCTTCAGAAAAATGCAGTAATCCATTGATTTATTTCTGTTCACATAAGACCCTGGTGTTGATACTGGAATGTAATATAAAAGCAATATGGCACATGATTTAGCAAACCCCTAAAAAATGTCATTTTAGAGATGGAACAAGCAGGAACGTCTTTCCTACAAGGCTTGTTGTTTAGTCTCTGTTTATTTGCTGTAGGCCAGGATGGTGTTTCTGGGTTTGGAGGCTTGGAAGGGTGTCTGGGTGTCTGATGGGTGCTCATTTCTCCCGTGCTCCCAGGGGCAACTGGATTGGGGAAGCTCCGTACAAGACCGGCCGTCCCTGCTCCGAGTGCCCTCCCAGCTATGGGGGGAGCTGCCAGAACAACCTCTGCTACAAAGGTACCTGCTGGGGGCTTGGGGCACCTCTGGGGTGGGGGGCAAGGCCGGAGCAAACAGGTGGGAGCTTCTAATTGGAGCCAGCCACATCTTCACGCCCCTCTTAATCAGCCATCCTCAGTATTCCGATGTTGGGACACGTGGGAGATCATCAGCCACTGAAAGCAGGAATCCCTGAGCTGCTGAAAGTCTGGAGCTGGGATTCAGCACGTTTTCCTGGGGAAAACAGAGAGTTTGGGTGGGGAGAAGCAGCTCTGAGCTCCCATGGGTTTGGCCTGGGCGCTGTAGGGTGTTTTGAGCGCTGGCAGGAGCGATCCCATCCTGGTGGGGTTTGCTGGGGAAGAACATTTGCTGGAATGTTCTCCAGGGCTTGGCAGAGGCATCCTGGGAGGGCAGAGCTCGGCTGCCTGCCCTGCGCCTTCAGGGACCCATGGTGGAGCCTTTGCCTCCCTCCCCACCTTTCAGGGTGGGGGATTTAAGGGATGGTTTTCAGCTTTTCAGGGATGCAAAATGAACCTGGCGATTCGTGTCCCTTGGAGGAGAGGAGGGGGATCCTGAAGGGTTTTTCCTGACCTGTGGAGAGTTTTTGGAAGAGAAGTCAATAGGATAAAACATGTTATTAGGGTGAGCCCTCCAGCAGCAGCATCCAGGATCTCCTGGGGCCATTTCTCTCCTCCTCAGTGTTTTGTGTCCCAGAGAGCTGAGCTCTTTGAAAACAGAGAGATTCCATGGAGACTTGCCCAAAGTGAATTTTGCTGCCACCATGCACTTCCCATTTTTTATCTTGTGGGGTTTGAAGGAGGACCCCAGGGTGCAGGTGGGCTCCAGCAGAGAGAGAAGGAGGGGGATGCCCTGATGGAATATGAGCCCCTTCAGCAAATTTGAGTTTTCCTCCAGAGGGAAGAGCTCAGTGGGAAACAGAGGAAGGAATGGCAGTTCTTTTTTTCATTAATGAGCGAGGATTCCTTCAAATCTTTATTGTGAGATGCTGTAAATGCTGCTTCATGTGCAGAGGAGCAGGGGAGGGGTGTCCTGTGCTGCCTCCAATTGGGCATTTCTGACCTCCCAGCTGCCTAAAAGCAGATCCTTGTCCAACCAAACCATCCCCACTGACCGTGAACCTGACCTGCCCACCAGTGGGAGCACACTGTGATGATTTTGAACCCCCTTTTCTGCCCAGATCACCGCTATGAAGATCCCATCATTGCTGAGACAGACGAGACCAACGAGGTGGAGATCCCGCAGGTGGCCGAGCAGAAGCCCGTGCAGTTCCACCTTCCAGAAAACAAACCCAGCAAAACCATCAAGCCCAAGAAAATCACCCCAGAATCCTATATGAGTAAGACACAAACTTTCACTTTTTCTTTCTCTCTTTTTCTTTTTCTCTTTTCCTATGGGTTTTGAAGCACCTCAGTGGGAAAAGGTGTGGGAAGTGATGAGGAGGATCAGGGATAAAGAAACTGAGAGGATGTTTGAGTGGAGGGAAGGTGATCTGTGTGAAAATTCACTGTGTGAACATTTCAGCTGTGCAGAAAGCTGCTGGAAGTGGTGAGCAAAGCTCTCAGAGCATCCCTGTGGCCTCCTCTGACTGACTCCAACAGTCCATGTCCTCCTGATCTCAATAAAATATCAATGTACCAAAAGTCCCCGTCAATCAGTAATACATTTAGGAAATACTGGTTTTATTTCACCTTTAGAAACTCTACACCCAGCACTTACCCTTCTTCGCAACTTTTCTGGGGTTTATGGCTTGTTTCCTCTGTATTCCTTGCTGGGGAATATTTCTGAAGTTGTTTGTGGAGCTGCTGGTGCTTCCTGAGCTGTTTTCCAGCCGCTGTTAATTAAAAGACACCAATTGAGAAAACAAGGTGGGGCAAGCCAGAGGGCCCTTTTCAAGCTTATCAGCCAGCATCTGGAGAGTCTGTAATTAAAAGGAGAATGAGAGCTCTGAGTGCAGACCTCGGGCTGCAAATCAAAGCCTTCAGCTGTCAGCTGCATTTTCCTTGCTAATATTCCACAGACACCTGTCTCAGGTGAAGGGCTAAAGAGACACCAACTGCTCCAGGCTGCGTAAAATCAGATTTTATCTTGCTGCACCAAAGACCTCCAGGAAAGATGTGTGGAGCTTGCTCATTTCTGTAGCTCAAGAGCAGGCTGAGCAATTTCTTTTTCTAAAAAAATGTATTTATTTGAGTTTTTTTTTTTCCTCCCCAGCACAAGTCATTACCTGTGAAACCAAGATGAGAGACAAGTGCAGAGGCTCAACGTGCAACAGGTAGGGTTTTGTTGATACTTCTTGGAGTGCTGAGGGGAAAAGTAAATAAATATTTACTTTTTATTGCTATAAATATGTATAATAAATAAGAATACATTGATAATAATATATAATATATATATAATATATAATGTATAATGTATAATGTAGAAATGTTATATATTTATATATTATACATTATACATTAAATATTATCTTTAATAAATATTTAATTTTAATTAAATTAATATATTTAATAAATATTTATATTTTATTACTAAATATTATTCAATTCTTGCAAACATAGGATATATTCCACTATATATTTTTGTGACTCTCTAGGTAGATCTCTTTAGGAAAAACCCCAAAACCCAACAAAAAAAAAAATTCCCTAAATTTCTCTTAATTCAGGCCTTCAGCCTAGCCTGGCAATAAGGTGATTTGGATGATTTTACTCAGCCATGATGACCCACAGCTTCAGGTGTCCAAAATAATTTAATAAATTTCAGCAGAGTCATTTTTTGAGCCTTTTTCATGCATTCCACTGCTGCCCAAGGTAGACCAATAATTCATGGCTTGTCCCCTCCCAGCCAGTGCAGAAGTTCTGGTTGAGGTTTGTGCAGAGAACAGGACAGTTTATCACTTGGAGAAAAACCAAATCCACAGAACCTAAATATTGGTCGAGCTCTCAAGGAGGGTGGAGAAACTGTTTTAAAAAAGCAGCTATTTTGCAATCTTGTTTTAAAACAGGAGAGCTACGTGAAATGAATGGAATGACTATAAAAGTGCAATAGAGTCAAAGTCTGTTTTTCTTGAATTGTTTTTTCGCCACCCTCAAAGATAAATATCTTTTAGGTATTTGTGCCCAGCTGGCTGCTTGTACAGTAAGGGAAAGATCTTTGGAACATTTTATTATGAAAGTGTAAGTACCTTTAAATAGCTGCTGGATGTAATTTGTGGGAGGCAGTGGGAATGACAGGAATGGGAAATGCCAGCCATTCTGCTGTAATTTGGCTTTTCATGCTCTCCGCTTGTGGGGCTGTAAAATGGTGCTAATGAAGATTATCTGTATTTTCCTCATCTTGCTGTTGAAACAAGGGGAGGCAAAGTGGCTCCAGATGTGATTGTGTCAGGAATTGTCCTTAATGTCCCATGGAAAGTGAGGGAGGAGCATCAACAGGCAGCTCCTACAAAGAACTCTTTGCTCCTGTCATCTGAACAGAAACTTTATATCAAAAAACACTGCTAAATTCTGTAACTAAATATTTTGCTTGGTCTTAAATTAGTAAGATAATTTATAAATAAAACATAGCACCATTTCCTCATCGAAACTGCTTTTTGGGGTGAAGGAAGTTGGAAGATTAAAGGGTTTTTTTTTGGTAAAATCAGGTTTTCTTTCCCTGTTCCAACTGCTGGTGCGTGACTGCATCACCCCTGATGTGTCTGTGCCCTGGAAATTCTGTGATTGCAGACACCCAACCCCTCCAAGTGGCGTCAGCAGAAATATTTTGGGTTTGAATATTTTCTCGAGAACTGGAAATATTTCAGACTGGTCGCTCGCTTCCAACACTGCTTTTCCTCTAAATTGTATTTAAATGTATGGTTTTGTTATTAAAAAAAAAAAATCTTACCATTCAACCAGGCAGTGCTTAAAATAATAGTAATAAAAGAATCTGTATTGGGAGAGGAAGATTTAACAACCAGATTCCAAAGGAGTGTACTCAGCTTATTTTCCACTTGGTGCTCTGGTGGTGGTTTCATTTCTCCTCTGTTTTTCACGTAGCTCTTGGGCAGCGTTGCTCTGTGAATGGGATTTATTTTATTTCATTTCACATCTATTTATCTCCTGTCAGTCCTCCAGCATATGTCGTGCTGCAATCCACTATGGAATCCTGGACAACAAGGGAGGGCTGGTGGACATCACCAGGAAAGGGAGGACTCCTGCTTTTGTGAAATCCACCAGGAACGGTGTGGAGTCATTCAGGTACTGCCCTCACCAAAAACTGTTGGCATTACCTTTAAATACACCCAGATATTCAGTCATTTAAGCAAATATTCAGTCATTGCTGCTGTCATGTAGACACCGTGGTCCAAATAATTTTACTCTGCTTATTTTTTTTAATAATATTTTTTGTTTGCTTGTTTTACAGGAAAAGTAAACCTTCAAATGCCTTCATGGTTTCCAAAGTGACAAGTAAGTTTTAAATGTTGAGGGGAAAAAAATATTATTGGTGGGGTTTTATGGGGGACTTGAAAACATAATTCCTTTCAGGGCTCTTTTTCATTTCCAGTGGTTGTGTCAAATGGTTCTGTGCCACAGCCAGACCCTGGAGTGGTGGTCTGGGGTGATCAGAATCTTAGGGTGACAGCCCACCCACCCTGGGCAATTCTACCTCATTTTCCTGGGAGGAAAGTAGAGAAATAGGTGAAAATGGGCCGATTCCAGCAGCATCTCCTGCTGATGCATTATGGAGGGGTCCAGCTGCTGGTAGTGAAGGGGTGGAAGTTGAGCCATCCGTCTTTAAAGCTTCAGTTAATTGTCAACTCTTAGAAAAACTGAAAAAAAAATATATAGTGGCTAATGTCCCAGTGCAGTAATGTAATGACAAACACAATTCATGTGAAATTAGTTTTTAACACTGAGTCATCACATTTCTGATGGGCATACAAATAAACACTGCTCTGCTTTTTAAACAATTCCCACTTTCTGAATACCTTTGAAGAATTCCTCCAGTGCAGAACCATCCTTGTGATGAGATCCACCCAAGCCCCTCTCAGGGAGAGCTGTAGGTGTCAGGATATTTGGGCTCCACATCTGGAGCTGCAGCAAACCCAGGTGTTGTGGATCAGCTGTTTGTCTCTTCTGAAAGCTGTGCCCTTTTCAAGTCCACCTTGTATTGTGGTTGTAGGATTCCTGCTGTAGAGCTGGTCAGCCCCATCCTGGGATCCTGCTGCTGGAGCAGCTTTTCTCTTGGTGCTCGAGGGTCCCACCTAATGCATTGAGTGGCTCTGACTTGCGTTTTCTGCAGCAGCCTGAGCTTTTGGGTGTAATAATTTGCCTTTCCCCGTTTATCTTGGCAGCACAGACTCTGGATTGTTACACCACGGTAGCTGAGCTGTGCCGCTTCAAAAAGCCAGCGAGCCACTGCCCAAGGTAACACAGATCTCTGTTGGGTTAAAAACCTCTGTCCTAAATGAGGGGCAGCTTAACAGAGGTGCTGAGGGCCCTGAATTTGAGGACTGGTGGGAGAAGAGCTGGTCATAATGGCTGAACTGGAGGAGGGTGTCGGGAATTGTGTGTTTCCTCCTGCCACCATGCTGTTCTTGGCATCACTGTAGAAAATTCACTTCATGTTTTTAGATGGCTTCAGTAACATATCAGCCAGGCTGCACAATCCTGTCTCAGCACACTCTCATGTGTGAGTGTGCAAATGCACACTCGTTGTCTTTTTGCTTCTGCATTTGGTGGGTTTTGGATATTTTTGGATGTTTTCCTTTCCACCTTAAAACGTGGAAGAAGTTTGTTCTGGAAACTGTGCAGGAGTAAGTGACAGGGCAGGGGGGCACAAACACATGCAGAGATTTATGTGCAAAAATACAGGTAGTCCCCCTTGAAAGGGTAATAAAAGACCAACCCCTCTTCTGCTGGTCCAAATCCCTCTATTTGCAGCTCTGCAGCAAAAACCAAATGTCATCTGAGGGGAGCGAGTAATCAAATTCACTGTTGCCACCTGCAGACCAGATGCAGGCACTCGAAATCTCCCTGGAATGCAGCTGGCCTTCCTGTGCAGCAGAATCAATCTGAATCCATTGTTTTCCAGGATTTACTGCCCTGCCCACTGCAAGGACGAGCCGTCGTACTGGGCGCCCGTGTTCGGCACCAACGTTTATGCAGATGTGAGTCCAAACCTCTCCCTGCACATCCTGACTGCCCTGTCCCACAGCTGGGCTCACCCTGGGCTTCAGGGGAGAAATTCAAGCTCTCTCGTGGTTATTCCATGTGGGGATGGGAAAAAGGGGGTGAAAGATGGGGTCAGCAGGCTTGGGGAGCCCTTTTGGTCTCCATACGCTGATTTATTTGGAAGGATTTGGATGTGTCACTCCATAGCTCCTTGAGTTGG